>NC_137946.1:4845000-5457500 GCF_963969265.1 Rhamphochromis sp. 'chilingali' | reverse complement strand
ACACTGTTCCCTCATTATGTTTATCATTCCGCATGCTGACTATGCTTAAACCAAATGCTGCCAAATCAAGAGTTCTCCCCAACCACCATTAGGTATTTGAATTCATTACCATTAGACAGTGCCCTGATATTTTGCACTTCCGGTTTGTCTCAGCCGAGAAGAAAATGCTAAACCCAGAAAAATTTGCTCATTATCTCTTAAAAGGGTGTCGCTGACGGCTCACAGAAAAAAGAAAAGCAGGTTTATGCATTTCTAAAAAACAACTAGATCTTGCATGGACATTGGCATATTGCCAAAGATATATGCAAAGGTTTTATCCTGGGAATTAGTTTGGGTTCAGTGATAACTTGTTTGCTCGTGTTACGCTCATAAATGTGCAAATGATCCTTCATGCAATTCAAGCCTGCAAAAAGCATGGAATTCAAGCCTGCAAAATTAAAAATACATACTTTCAGACTGTAATAGAAGCTGTGCTCTGGGCATGCTAAGTACAAGTAAAGGGCTGAAAATGGTATTTATCAATAGCATGGGAATTTGATGACATGCAATATTATGATACTGTATGAGTGTTATCAAGAGAAGATTATAGCTCAGCAAGTACAACCACACATTTCTGGATCAAAATTCCAAATAGACAAAACCCTCAGTGTTAAGGTGTGGACAGATAAAATGTGTCGGGTTTCAACAAAGCCTCAATAGCTACGGGCAACCCTAAGGCATTAAGTAATGTGTCAAAACAGTCCAGTGTGGCTCTCAGCCTCAACTTACAATTTTTTTCACTTCTAAAATACAGATGAAGGGAGCTCACCCCACAATTCTGCAATATTAAATGATCGTAACGAATATATATATATATGTACATACACTCAACAAAAATATAAACGCAACACCTTTGTTACTGCTCCCATTCCCCATGGGATGGACGTAGAGACCTAAAATTCATTCCAGATACACAATATAACCATCCCTCCCAAACAGTGGTCACAAATCAGTCCAAATGTGTGGTAGTGGGCACATCTGCTATATTGAGATAATCCATCCCACCTCACAGGTGTGCCACATCAGGATGCTGATCTGACATCATGAGTAGTGCACAGGTGTACCTCAGACTGCCCACAACAAAAGGCCACCCTGGAATGTGCAGTTTTGTCTCACAGCAAAATGCCACAGATGCCACAAGCAATGAGGGAGCGTGCAATTGGCATGCTGACAGCAGGAATGTCAACCAGATCTGTCGCCCATGCATTGAATGTTCATTTCTCAACCATAAGCCGTCTCCACAGGCGTTTCAGAGAATATGGCAGCACATCCAACCGGCCTCACAACCGCAGACCTCGTGTAACCACACCAGCCCAGGACCTCCACATCCAGCAGGTTCACCTCCAAGATCGTCTGAGACCAGCCACCCAGACAGCTGCTGGAACAATTGGTTTGCACAACCAAACAATTTCTGCACAAACTGTCAGAAACCGTCTCAGAGACGCTCAACTGCATGCCCATCGTCCTCATCGGGGTCTTCACCTGACTCCAGCTCGTCGCCGTAACAGACTTGTGTGGGCAAATGCTCACATTCGATGGCGTCTGGCACGTTGGAGAGGTGTGCGCTTCACGGATGAATCATGGTTCACATTGTTCAGGGCAGTTGGCAGCTGAGAATGTCCCAGTTCTTGCATGGCCAGCATACTCACCGGACATGTCACCCATTGAGCATGTTCGGGATGTGCTTGACCGGCGTATACGACAGCGTGTACCAGTTCCCACGAATATCCAACAACCTCGCACAGCCATTGAAGTGGAGTGGACCAACATTCCACAGGCCACAATTGACAATCTGATAGACTCCATGCGACGATGTGTTGCACTGCATGAGGCAAATGGTGGTCACACCAGATACTGACCGGTTCTGGGTCCCCAGACCCCCAATAGCGCAAAAAACTGCACATTCCAGGGTGGCCTTTTGTTGTGGGCAGTCTGAGGTACACCTGTGCACTACTCATGATGTCAGATCAGCATCCTGATGTGGCACACCTGTGAGGTGGGATGGATTATCTCAATATAGCAGATGTGCCCACTACCACACATTTGGACTGATTTGTGACCACTGTTTGGGAGGGATGGTTATATTGTGTATCTGGAATGAATTTTAGGTCTCTACGTCCATCCCATGGGGAATGGGAGCAGTAACAAAGGTGTTGCGTTTATATTTTTGTTGAGTGTATATTAGTTTTGCAGTTTTTGTGATCGACTTCTATCCCTTTGGCAAAGATTTGGCTGATTTGGGGACCGCTGTATAAGCATCACTGCGTTAGTGTCTATAACCAGGAATTCATCACCAGTGATATTTCATTTGGTGTTACGTGGACCTGGTCACAACAACACAATGTTTGGTTGAATGCAACAGTGAGGTCAGCAGCAGCTTTTCATATTAGACTAGATATACTAATATCTGTAACATGTCTTTTGAACATTTAGGTTCTTTATTTTCATCTAACAAAACTTGTGGACTTTTGTCATTTAATTGATTTAACTGTCAGTATGCTCACCACTGATGTTCAGAAAGTTGGCAGTCCAAATTTATGCTAATAAGGGTGCACAAATAAAGACAACTGAGAGTGAGCTGTCAAACGGTCAATCCAATCTGCACATGCAAAGACAAAGTGTATTTGTTGTATACTGGATTTTTTTCTACTGATATCTAGTGTCACCTTTGTGGTTATTAGAAACTTTGATAGGCATAAACAAAACAAAAAATAAAATGCTTTGGTTACAGTGTGCAGTAGATGAATACATAGATTGCAGACATACAAGACATAGCTTTTGGTGTAATTTTGAAACACCAGTTAGAGGATAAAAACAAGCCATTCTGGTATCACTGTATACTGCTTAAAACAAAAAAGAAACACCCTGAAAAAACTGTAGGTGAATATTTACACTTTTATGGACTAGGTTATATATTACACTGTAAAAAAAAAAAAATCCTAAAAAAACAGTAATATTCTGGCAGCTGGGGCGCCAAAATAATACCAGAAAATAACAGAAAAAATATTTCTCATGAAAATACGGTTATTTTCAGTAATGACAATACAGTTTGTTACCCTAACATGGGATTTTGCCTTTTTCAAGTGCTTTTAAACATTAAATTAGGAACATTTTAACGTGATTAAACAATGAAATTACCTATAAACAAGGTCAATGAATGCGGCAATATGAATAATAATAGTTAAATTTACAGAAATATACAGTTAACAGTTGGTTTAAATAATAATGGATTGCATTCATGTAGCGCTTTTTGAGACCCTCAAAGTGTTACAATTCCACTTTATAATTCCCCTCTGGCCATCACCAGTAGGTGAATTGTCTTGCCCAAGGACACAACGACCGAGAGTGTCCGAGCCGGGGCTCGAACCGGCAACCTTCTGATTACAAGGCGAACTGCCAACTCTTGAGCCATGATTGCCCTAAACAACAATAATAATAATAATTATTTGATGTAAAAAAAAGTTTATAAGAATCATTTTATATATTTTCCCATAGCATTACATTTGAATTTAACAATCTTTCAAATAACAGACAAATATTTGTGAAATTATGATGCATTTCTGAATGTATTTTAACAATCTAAATTTGCATATGTACAGACAAATACATTTAAAAAACAAGAAAATTATGTTTTATTGCATTTACAGTGATTTTACGTTAATTTACATTTGAAATGTAAAATCACAGTCTATTTATGTAAATTTAATGATATTCTAGAAGAACAGTACAAAACTGTAAATGTAATAAAACAGTAAAATACTTTTATTTTGCAATTTATTTTTACAGTGTAGGAATGAGAAGATGCCTAATGAAAATTGAGTTCAAACACAGCCCAAAAATCAAAGCGAGAAAAAAGAAATGCTGCAGGCTAGTCTGTTTTGCTCAAATTTCATTGTAGTAACCAATGAACCATTGCACCACTGTAAGGTCGGACAATGGGTGTAAGGATTTAATCCAGATACATGACAGAGTTTGGAGTGTCAAAGTGTCACCTTATTCTACAGGGTGGGCCATTTATATGGATACACCGTAATAAAATGGGAATGGTTGGTGATATTAAAGTCCTGTTTGTGGCACATTAGTATATGTGAGGGGGAAAATTCCTCAAGATGGGTGGTGACCATGGTGGCCATTTAGAAGTCGGCCATCTTGGATACAACTTTTGTTTTTTCAATAGGAAGAGGGCCATGTGACACATCAAACTTATTAGTAATGTTACAAGAAAAACAATGGTGTGCTTGGTTTCAACGTAACTTTATTCTTTCATGAGTTATTTACAAGTTTCTGACCACTTATAAAATGTGTTCAATGTGCTGCCCATTGTGTTAGATTGTCAATGCAACCCTCTTCTCCCACTCTTCAGACACTGATAGCAACACCGCAGGAGAAATCCCAGCACAGGCATCCAGTATCCGTAGTTTCAGGTGCTGCACATCTCGTATCTTCACACCATAGACAATTGTCTTCAGATGACCCCAAAGATAAAAGTCTAAGGTGGTCAGATGGGGAGACCTTGGGGGCCATTCAACTGGCCCACAACGACCAATCTACTTTCCAGGAAACTGTTCATCTAGGAATGCTCAAACCTGGCACCCATAATGTGGTGGTGCACCATCTTGCTGGAAAAACTCAGGGAACACGCCGGCTTCAGTGCATAAAGAGGGAAACACATCACCATGTAGCAATTTCAAATATCCAGTGGCCTTGAGGTTTCCATTGATGAAGAATGGACCCACTATCGTTGTACCCCATATACCACACCAAACCATCACCTTTGTTGTTCCAACAGTCTTGGAAGGATCCATCCAATGTGGGCTAGTGTCAGACCAATAGCGGTGATTTTGTTTGTTAACTTCACCATTCACATAAAAGTTTGCCTCATCACTGAACAAAAACTTCTGCATGAACTGAGGGTCCTGTTCCAATTTTTGTTTTGCCCATTCTGCAAATTCTGTGCGCCGATCTGGATCATCCTCGTTGAGATGCTGCAGTAGCTGGAGTTTGTAAGGGTGCCATTTGTGAGTAGCTAATATCTGCCGAAGGGATGTTCGACTAATGCCACTCTCCAGTGACATGCGGCGAGTGCTACGCTGTGGGCTCTTGCTGAATTAAGCTAGGACAGCCACTAATGTTTCTTCATTAGTGACAGTTTTCTTGCGTCCACATTTTGGCAAATCCAACACTGAACCAGTTTCACGAAACTTAGCAAGCAGTTTGCTAACTATAGCATGGGAGATGGGTGGTCTCGTAGGGTGTCTTGCATTGAAATCTGCTGCAATGACCCGGTTACTGCGTTCACCAGATATCAACACAATTTTGATCCACTCCTCCATGTTAACCTCTTCCACATGTCAATGGCTGTGAACAAAGAGAAACTTGTAAATAACTCATGAAAGAATAAAGTTACGTTGAAACCAAGCACACCATTGTTTTTCTTGTGACATTACCAATAAGTCTGATGTGTCACATGGCCCTCTTCCTACTGAAAAAACAAAAGTTGTATCCAAGATGGCCGACTTCTAAATGGCCACCATGGTCACCACCCATCTTGAGGAGTTTCCCCCCTCACATATACTAATGTGCCACAAACAGGACTTTAATATCACCAACCATTCCCATTTTATTACGGTGTATCCATATAAATGGCCCACCCTGTATCAGCAGGACACTGACCCTAGCCAAATCTAAAAGTGGTGTAAAAAAAACCATTCCCGATTTGGGGGTTGTCTCATTGTTATTCATCTAGTGCACCTGTTGTTAATTACATTAATACCTATACAGCTGAAATTGACTAACAACCCCCTCCGCTACTTAAGTCACCAGATCAATATCCCAGGTTAACTCAGAAGGTTAAATCAGCATTAAGTGATGCTATAGTCTGAACTCTTCCTTTTTTAGCTGTGCATATGCCATGAGTAGATTTTGTAGTGCAAATTAACACTTTTTTTGTTTCCTGCACAAACCTAGATGAGGCTAAATAAACAAACATTAATGTTCTTGCCCTCTTATATGGAAACAAAGGCTACACTCACACTGCAGGTCTTAATGCTCAATTCCGATTTTTTGATCAAATCTGATTTTTTTTCACACTACAAATAAAATGTGACAGCAAACACGCTCTAGTGTGAACCCTCAAAGCGACCTGCATGTGCAAAAGAAGACGTCACACACAACGCGCTCTGTTTAGACCTAGACCAAACAGTATTGTTTGACTGATGGCCCTTAATATAAAGACTTGTTTTGGACTTTACGTTTCCCAATTTTGCTTTAAGTTATAAAGTTATTTTGTTATTTACATATGGCCAAATAATTATCCTTATTGCTGTTTTACAGAGGAGCGGTGCTTCAAAGGATAGTAGATTATACAGTACAAATAAAATGTTCACGTTTCTCCAACGTTGTCTTCCCAACAGTTTCACTAACATCTACACGGGATGGCCAGGAAGCGTTCACGATGTCTTCTCGAGCGCTTCTCAGGCGCTGAATTGGTGTCTGTCTTGTGTCAGTGACGTAAAAGACGGATTTAATGCGGCACAACCATTCAAACAGCAGTCGCTTTCTAAAACATCAGATATGTATTGGATTCAGGACCACATACGAAAGTGACCTAGGTCGGATTTGAAACTGTCATACCATGATCGGCTATGGGTCGCATAGGGTCAAAAAAGTCGGATTTGATGCGCTTACACCTGCAGTGTGAACGTAGCTAAAAAGACCCCAAATCACAAAATGCCAGCAAAGCTGTGACACTAGCTGCAGGCAGAACACAAAGCCTGGAATCTTTCCTTTGATCTACATCATCACAGACATGACAAATAGGTTCTTTTACCAACTTTGAATTAATGATTATTGGATACTCCAGTTTTAACTGTAACATGTAACATGTAAAACATCAGAGGACTGATACGAATGAAAGCCAGTGAAACACCATTATACAAAGCAGGAAGAATGAAAACACCACAGCTCAGGCCAAAAAGCCATCTACCTCTGTAGGTGAAAAATGGGAGAAATGGAAATCCCAGCCTCAGGGGAAAAGGGAACACTTTTAAATGTATTACACAAGCAAAGCTTATAGGATTTACTCTCAAATTTCAGTTATCCTAATGTTGTAGAATATTTCAAATGCCTCATTACTTGCATTTTGCTAGGAAGAGAGAAACCGCTCTATACTATATAATGAGCCCTGAAGCTTATTAGATCAATGTGCATTGAGCTGAAAGGGTCAATGCTTTGTCTTTTTTCCTTCTTGTTATGGCAGAGAAAGGTTTGAGTCCCAATCAGAAAAACCCAGCCACATTGTTACACTTCACAAAACCAACAACAGTCAGTATAAGTTGTTTTATAAATGAACTGAATGAGTGTCACAGTCTAACCTATAGGAATCCAGGTTAGGGGAACCCATATGTTTCCCTCAAATTTATGATCTCTGCGATCATTTGAATTAAAGGGCTCCCCCATAGTGGCAAACAATGGTCATGCAGAGGCTTCCCGTGGTCTGGACCCATATTGGCCGAATGATATGTAGGCTTCATAGTTTCCTCATAGTTTAACTCAGTAGGGTTGCAAAACTTGCTTTGCTATTGTAGCTTCCACTGAAACCTGACTACCAAGGGTTTGTGCATGAAATGCATTTAGATGATCCAGAAAAAATAAGTTAAAAGAAAAAAGGGTTTTAAATTTGTAGTTTTACTTAATTGAATTATTCTAGATTTATGCAGATGTACCCTGGAGAGGCAGGGTACATCTTAAATAGGCTAGTTTATTTCTGTGACTCTGTTTTATAGAATAATGGGATTAAACTACAACACATGGATTAGAAAGAGGAACTGAATATACCTTTTGTTGTGTTAATTGAGCTGAATATTCAGATAAAATCCACATGTGAAATGATACAATAACGTGTAGTCTCTAAACACAATCATAGGTTTTCCTTCCGTGATTTAAAGAAAAGCACTGTTTGCTTCCATGTTGAACAAATATTACCATCTTTCATCAGAAAAGAGGTCAAATATGAGCCAGTCATGTCTTATGCTAATTAGTATATCTATAGCTGTGTTAGAAGTTTAATGATTTCTTTGAATAGCTCTTTTTCCAGGGTGAAATGATTGTACAGCACACCTCTTTAATGACTTAAAAGTTTGAATTTATTTAAAATTTTATATATTCTACACAGGGCCAAACGTATCCATAAAGGCTCAAATATATACATACACTCATTTAAATCGTTTAATAAGTGGTGCTGAAAGCTTTACAATGTCTTTCAGCTTGACAGAACCAAGGCCCATTAATGTCTCCTTAGTGAACATGATTGATTACAATGCATAATTTATCTTTGCTAGCATAAAATGTATCTATGCAGATGTGGTGGACCACTGGAGGGCTCCACTCACACCCAGTCCTCAGGAAGTGTTATTGCTGTGTTTTGGAGGGAAAAGCATTCAGTTGTGTGGTGATGAGTAATAAATGAGGAGTGTTAATTGAGAGCTCTCGTGTCGTCTGTGTTTACCTCCACACAGACTTAAATGTATATAAAAGCCAGCTGAACGTTGAACTGACCCTTTTTGGATACTTGTGTTTGGATTATAGAAAATCCAAAATAAATTCAAACTTCTTCAAAAATAATTTTAAAAAGTCAGTAAAGATGTTTGCTGTTTAAACATTCCACAAAAAAACAGTTCAAAGTCAAATCATCAAAAGCCCAAACATGACATTAATGGTGGCCTCACAGTGAAACAATCCTGGTATGAATCTCAGTTTTTAAATTTTTGTGTGGAGTTTGCGAGCTTTTCCTCCAACTAGTTTATCTCATTCCACGCTCACGCCGCCCTGCTGGCTCACCCGTTTCTGTCGGTGGAGATTGCGTTGACCACCAACGCGTCAGACGTGGCCGTGGGCAGTGTTAGAATAGCGGGTCTCTGGTGTCTGGCAACCGCTCGCCTTTTTCAGTCGCACGATCAGGGACAGTGAGCGCAAATATAGTGTTTTTGACAGGGAGTTGCTGGCCCTGCACCTCGCAACGCGGCATTTTCGTTTTTTTCTTGAGGGTCGTACCTTTACCGTTTACGTCAATCATAAACCCTTGACGTTTGCGATGTCCAAGGTCTCTGACCCGTGGAGCGCGTGCCAGCAGCGCCAGTTGGCAGCCATTTCCGAGTTTACAACAGACATTCAGCACGTGGCTGGTAAGTCCAACTGTGTGGCTGTTTCTCCCATTTATGTTGGCATAGACTATGGCTGCTGACCAGCATGCCAACCCGGACGTTTTTGCCCTTCGGTCTGCACAAACTGGCCTTGTACTGGAGGACAGACCCGTGTGGAATGGCAGGCCTAGCCTGCTTTGTGATGTTTACACCAGCCGTCCGTGTCCTGTAGTTCCCCTTTCGTGGTGTTGTCGCGTTTTCGACTCAGCACACTCCCTCTCTCATCCAGGCGTCCGGGCCTCGGTCAAGCTGGTCAGCTCTAGGTTCGTTTGGCCGGGCCTTCGTAAATCGTTGAAAGACTGGGCATCAGCGTACATCCTATGGCAGTGCGCTAAGATCCATAGGCACACGCAGGCGCCCCTCGAATCCTTCCGCATGCCAGGGAGGCATGTTGACCATGTGCATGTGGAACTGGTTGGTCCTCTGTTGTAGTCACAAGGTTTCACGCACCTTTTGACTGTAGTGGACCGCACAACCTGCTGGCCCGAGGCAGTGCCTCTGGTGTCCACTACAGCAGCAGCGGTGGCCAGGTCATTTTTGTCAACGTGGGTTTCGCGTTTCAGTCCCCATTTCAGCTTTAGTCTGCCATGGCTGACAGCCTGGGGGTCAAGGTCCACCGAACCACTCATTACCACCTGCAGGCTAACGGGATGTGCGAGCGTTTCCACTGGTCGCTTAAGGCCGCGCTCCGAACTTCTCTCACAGATGACAAGTGGGTTGACCGCCTTCCGTGGGTTTTACTGGGGTTGCGCTGCGTGGTTAAAGAAGACCTCGGAACTTGTCCTCGGTCAAGTTCAGCTGGGGAGCCTTGGGGACCCCGAGGAATTCTTGCCCGAGAGCCCGCCCCCGTGCTCCGATCCCTCTGTGCTGTCTCTCCGTCCCCTAATTGACTCGTTTTCTGTTCCTGGCCCAGTGTACCATTGTCTGCCCTGGCGGGGCCCGAGCTATCAGCCAGTTCTCCACCTCCCCGAGCCGTTCTGGACGTTTGATTAAATCAAGGGTTCTGGACTAGGGGAGGACCCTACTGGGTGTTCGGGGGGGGGGGGGCATGTGTGGTGGACCATTGGAGGGCTCTACTCAGACCCAGTCCTCAGGAAGTGTTATTGCTGTGTTTTGGAGGGAAAAGTACTCAGTTGTGTGGTGATGAGTAATGAACGAGGAGTGTTAATCGAGAGCTCTCATGTCGTCTGTGTTTACCTCCACACAGACTTAAATGTATATAAAAGCCAGCTGAACTTTGAACTGACCCTTTTTGGATACTTGTGTTTGGATTATAAAAAATCCAAAATAAATTCAAACTTCTTCATAAATAATAATAAAAAGTCAGTAAAGATGTTTGCTGTTTAAACATTCCACAAAAAAAAGTCAAATCATCAAAAGCCCAAACATGACATTAATGGTGGCCTCACAGTGAAACAATCCTGGTATGAATCTCAGTTTTTAAATTTTTGTGTGGAGTTTGTGAGCTTTTCCTCCAACTAGTTTATCTCATTCCACGGTCCAAAGATGTGAATATTGTGTTAACTGGTGATTACAAATTTAGTGTCAATGTGAAATGATGATGAAGTTATTTCCATGATTTTTAAATTTCAGTGATCAGACAATGGAACAGACATGAAACTGTGGCTTACACATGGCCCATTTGGACTATAAGCCACATTTATCCTTTTCCACATGTATTCATTTAGGGCCAAACATACAAAATAGTGTGTAAATGCAATCCCAAAATAGTGCTCACAGGGGTGGTTAGTTATATGAGGGATTTACAAATGTTGGGCTTTTTTCTGAACACAGTCACTTCATTTAATTTGGTATGCCCAATCTGCCAAGAACTCCACAATTTAACACAAGGTCACAAACTAAAATGGTATTTAGCTGTGGGTAATTTACAGGAGAGGCATAGTTTGTTCCCTGATATCAGAAAACCATATAAATATAGGTTATACAAATGAACGTCAAATATAGGTCTAAAGTGACAGTCTAGCAGAGAGAGTTGTTATAATGGAAACAGGCATGCTCCGACACAGGACTGTAAGCTGTACCCCAAAATATTTTGACATTAGGAGAAATTACATTCCTTCCCTTCAGTGGATATAATAAAAAAGATTAACCTGATTAATAAAAGTTTATTTGTGGTTTTCACAGTTTTCTTATGGTGGCTTTGTTCAGTAAAAAAAAAAAAAACACAATGGGATTTGCAGATTTTGCAGGGGCGTTGCGTGGGTGTATCTGTGATCTATTTCTCACATGTTCTCACAGTGCATACAGCTGATTTTTTTGTAGGTCCACCACTAAAAACTGTCATGTTAGAACACATGAAATGCACCTTAGAACAACACGTAGCAACTACACATGAGCGAGAGGAGGGAGGTTTGGGGTCTTCACACACCCCTGTTCTCTGCTGGCCATTGGGGCAGGGGGGCTGGAAGGAGGTGTTGGCTGTCCGATTGGGATCTGGGATGCGAGGCCTCCCTGCTGCTGTGGAGCCTGGGGCGATCTGCTTGCCTCCACACCGGGGGAAAGGGTAACATCTCCTGGGTCTAGATGCCGTTTCCCCCTACAGGGGCGAGGGTACCTAGACCCGGGGTATAGAATTTGTTTGGGGAGTTTGTTTGCGGCTCGGTTCACTCTGGCACAGCTGGCTGGGCATGCCACTGCAGCCCCCTCTGGCTTCTGCTCCATGGCTACTGGGTGACCCCTCATCTGGGGCTCTCCTCAGCTCTTCCCAGGAGGGTGGCACGGATGCCCCTCCGGTGGTCCTCCTTGGGCTCTTGCACTCTGGGGCCTCTGGATGTCTGGGGCCTGGATCTCCTCCATGCCTGCTTCATTCCCTGAGGGACAGGGCTATGGCTCTCTACATCCTCTAGCAGACCATTACATGGGGAAACCTTTTGAATACAAGTGCGCTGATCCACACAGGTGTGCACACGGGTGTTCACTGTTCATGGACATAAACTACACCTCTATTGGCTGCTATTTCCAAGCACATTGTGCGCTGTCGGTCCTGCTTGCTACACAACAACATTCAATATTTAGTATTTACTGCTGTTTACACTTAGCTAGATTAACGTGATGGTGTTGTGTTTAGTATGTTGCTCTGTTTTTTTTGCTTGTTTTCTCTTCTTTTTCTCTCAACAGGTGATCCAGGAGATTTTTTTTCTTCTTTCTCTTTTTAAGTGCCCTTTCTCACTGTCCCTCTTCCCTTCTGTTTTTCTTTTCCTTCATCTTTCTTTCTCCCTTTCCTATCCCTCAGTCATGTCTGTCCCGTTTGTAACAACTGAAAATAAAATAAAATAAATAATAACAACAAAAGTCGATCAAATGGACCAATACGGCAGGGCCGTGATGATCCATTTGGCAAAGTAAATCCATTGGGTATCCTTGTTGGTCTTCAGACAACAATTCTGATGGCTAAAGAACCAAATGGGACAGGCAAAAAAAAAAAAAAAAAAAAAGAACACAGCTCATTAGACCACATTGAAAACTGCATGCCCTGTACATTATCCTGAAATTATAATTATAATAATCCATCCATCCATCCATCTTCTTCTGCTTTATCTGGAGCTGGGTCACGGGGGCAGCAGCCTAAGCAGAGAAGCCCAGACCTCCCTCTCCCCAGCCACCTCCTCTAGCTTATCCGGGGGAACACCAAGGCGTTCCCAGGCCAGCCGAGAGATATAATCTCTCCAGTGTGTCCTGGGTCTGCCCTGGGGCCTCTTCCCAGTGGGACATGCCCAGAACACCTCACCCAGGAGGCGCCCAGGAGGCATCCTTGTCAGATGCCTGAACCACCTCAGCTGGCTCCTCTATAATACTTATAGATTATTATATACATATGTGCAGTTAAAGATTGCTATTATACTGTCAGAATTTTCCTGCTTTTTCAGGAAGATTCATTGTGATAGGTTCATTTTTATCCTTGACTTGCTTTTCCATCATTTGTGCAGCACATTTGAATACAAAAAATATCAGGTAGGATTATTATTTTCATTATATGTATGTGTACATTTTATAGAGAAAGGTGGGACAAAGAGAGACTGAAGTCTCATTATAATATAACCAGATGATAGATGATAAATAAATGCACTTGCAGAAACGTCTTTTCTGCAAGGGTGCCTGGTCTGCGCCTGCCGTTTAATAACTGTGACACTGTGAGCCTTCATCAGGAACTGGGGATGTGGTGTATAACACTAGAGGCCAACTTCAAGTCCATAGCACAAGTCACCATCAAGTGCAGGATCCACTTTACGGATACCGACTATGGAATGGAGCAGTTGTCAGCCACCTCCTGTACATGAAGGTGTATAACCAAGAGTGAACAAGACATCAATTGACTGATCCACACCACCAGGATATACAGCAATGACACGGAATGTCATTCGGACTGGAGAAGTGTAGTCGGATGATAACAAAGAGAGGGAAGGTAGTCACCACTGAGGGGATCGAATTACCAGAAGGCAACAGGACGTCAGTTGAACAGTGTGGTGTTTCGACAGAAGAACGGAGACGGCTTGGTTTGTAATGGAACGTATATATTCAGCAGTAGTTCGCCATTTTACATCTCACCATACACTTCACTTCTTCTCTCCTTCCATCATTCTTAGTCACAGAGCCCCCTACTGGTAACTGAGTATATATGTTCATATTCAGTCCCCTCTTGTAAAGCAACCCTTCACCATCTTAGCAGTGTAGGTAAACATAACAAACAGTAAGAACAAGATCCGGGCTATCAACTCCTACCCATGATCAGGTACCCTGCTGGGATAATAAGCTGTCCAAAGAAGGAAATAGAAGCCACTAACATCAAGACTAGGAAGCTCCTGACATGCATGGAGGGTTTTTACCCCAAGTCCAGCACCCTGAGGCTGTATGCTAAGAGGAAGGAAGTGGGCTAGGGACTAAAGAGTAATAATAATAATAATAATGGATTGCATTTATATAGCGCTTTTCTAGGCACCCAAAGCACTTTACAATTCCACTATTCATTCACTCTCACATTCACACACTGGTGGAGGCAAGCTACAGTTGTAGCCACAGCTGCCCTGGGGCAGACTGACAGAAGCGAGACTGCCATATCGCGCCATCGGCCCCTCTGGCCAGCACCAGTAGGCGGTAGGGTAAAGTGTCTTGCCCAAGGACACAACGACAACGACAGAGAGAGCAGGGGGATCGAACCAGCAACCTTCCGGTTACAGATGAGCTTCTCAATCCCCTGAGCCACAGTCGCCCTAGAGTGTCGGTACCACAGTCCAGGATGAGACAACGAACATCAATGAATACATCAGGAAGATGGCCCCAACCAACCGGGTGCTCAGTAAATACCTCAGGCAGCAGAAACCTAATATTACCCTAATATGATCACTTTAGCTGTATTTCCATGTTATTACCCCCAGTTCTTGGGCTCTTATTATCCCATTACATAAATTTCAGGGTAATATTACTCAACTGTAAACACTGCTTTTACCATGATATTACTTGGATATTAAGTAGTCATTAATTTGGTAATTTCATGGTAAGAACTTATTACCCAAAATTACGCCAATAGTATGTTCTTGTTTCCTGCTTCTTATCCTACAATTACCACTTTACTACTGAGCTGTAATAGAAAGTGCTACTATTCTGACCAATTGCAACAGCACATTTCATGCACATTGACAAATACATTCTAAAATTGGGATTACATTAGGATCACAGTAAGGGAGGATGTCAAATGATGCAGCAAATACATTTTCTATTAAAAGTAAAAACTACTAGAGAATAAACAGAGTTAGAACAGTTTTATTTTTACCCTTGAAACCATTGGCAGTTTTTATTTCTTTAATTTGCAGTGCAGTGCAATTCTCTCTCTGCCAATGTAAGTCAACACAGCTCACCAAGAAGCCTCTTTCTTTCTCATATTTATATGACAGTAATCATTTGAATAAGGCAATATTTGTTTAATTACATTTTGAATTCAGGTGTTTAAGTGACTGTATCAGTCTTCACAATTCACAGAAAAAATAATGAGAGATAGGGTATTGTTTTCTTTTATACATGTACATGTGCCTGCTTGTAATAAATTAAAGCAGTAGTATCAAAAATATCAATTCAGTAGTTACAAGGTTGAGCTCAAGCTACTCCGTTCTATCCATAATGTGAATCCTGGCGCCTTGCAGGATTCACATTATGAAGCAGTAGGTACCTCATTTAGAACATTTTGAACTGCACTTTGGAGCAGTGTTTCAAAACACAATCCCAGTGCTTCGGGAGCTCGACAAAGTGTCGAAACGTTACTATAGAGTGTCACATTCCTAATAATAACAACACAAAGAAACCTGGTATAGTAGGTGAAGCAATGTTACCTTAGCAATGGAAAGTCAGTGATGGGCAAAATGAGGCTTTGTGAAACACTAAATGTTCAAAACAACATCACAGCAGCTTTCACCAAATGCAAAATTGGACATTTAAAGGTGTTTAGATACTGTTGTCGTTATGCTGTCGTTATCTCGCTCATAGATGTTTGAATATTTCATTTAGGCTTTTACACATTTTTCCCAGACAAACGTACTTATCGATCGAATATATTTTTGTTAGCAGAAAAAATTAAATAGTGAGAGTTAGAGCTGAAAATTTTGGCTGTTTTATTTTTCTTTTTGAAAGCACATGCGGTTTTAATTGCGATAATTAAATGAATTTATAGCACAGTACCACTCTCCCTTTGCTGATCTGAGTCATTAGAGCTCACTTTCTTTCTCCCTTTCTATCATCTGTATGACAGCAGTCATTGAAATAAGTCAATATTTATTTAAATACACTTTGGATTTTAGTGTTTAAGTGAGTGGATAGTCCACATCAGTTTTCACAGTACACAGCAAAAATATTAATGTGACAGTGAGTATTTTGTTCTTTTATACATGTGCATGTGTCTGCTTGTAATAAATTGAAAAACTGGTATTAAAAACAGTCAAAGGAGCTTGCAGCCTTTGACTACGATGACCTGGATGACTGAGAACCTTCACAGACGGTATTAAAAACAATTTCTACAATTACAAAGTTCAGCACAAATTTCTGTTGCATCCAGACTGGGAATCCTGGTGCCTCACCTGCCCAGAAGGAGCAGCCACCTGTTCAAACTGGAGGGAAACACACCAAAACTAAATCAACCATGGTCACATGACCTGGGTGTTTTGAACCACACTTCAGAGCAGTGTTTCGAAACATCTACGTTTGGAGATCTTGGGAAGGTATTGAAATGTTAAGCATCCCTTCCCTAGCAAATCATATGCATTAAAAATAATATACTGTGGTGTTTAAAATGTACATTTATTAGAAAAATGGTGAATATGAAAGTGTTTTAACTGCTCAATCACTTTGTCACACCCATATGTTTTTATGTGCCACTACTGCATGTCCTTAACTTTGTCTTCTCTCTCTCTCTTCTGTTGAGGTCTCTCTGTCTTTCTCTTTTACATCTTCTTGTTCCCTCCTTGGGCCAGGTTTTGCCTGAGGTCTCCTCCTATTTAAAATGTCTTTTTCCCCATCATTGCCAAGTGCTTGCTCACAGGGTAACATTAAATCATTGGTGTTCTCCCTCTATCATTGTTGGGTCTTTACTTGAATGTTGTTGTGAAGTTGCACTATATATCAAAAACACATAATCAGTCTTATTTCTGACTCTGAAAAATTACAATACTCAGTCTGGCATTATTATTTATTTATATTTTTTCCATTTATAAAGTAATAAATACTAAAAGCATTACATGGATGTATTACACTTCATGGACACAGATTTATATCCAAGTTCATATTTTCTTTGCAACGACAATATGAGCGCTATCCAGGTGCACTTGCTGTTTGTGTTCTCACAGGTGAAGCAGGCTGTGAGCAAAAAGGTTGAATGAAGCTGAATACTGATCAGAGGAATGAGGCAATTCACTGTGTTCCTCCCAGCAAGCCATAATATCTGATCTATGTGTATGTCTTTTTAAACAAGCTGTGCCAGTCACAGTGTGTGATGAAAATGGCTCATCAACTACGCAGCAGAGACCAGACCAGTGCCTGTGAGAGGAAAATGACTGTTTTATGGAATGTTCTGAATAATGAATAATTATATATCTGCAGCTAGACCTTTTCATTGCCTTTGCATTTAAATGTTTAACACTGACCCATATATTATTATAACCGTTAAGGGAAGAGCACAAAAGTCTGGGTTTTGCACATCTCATAACCAAAATCACTGGACCTATTAAATACATCAGCTGATGTGTCTTTGGACCAATTCATCTATCACAAAATTACTTTACACTAAGGATACATTAAATGCAAGATATTCATATTTCATATTTATATCTTGAGCATAAATTTAAATTTAACACTCTGAAATCCCACACTTAAAAAGCTATCTTCAGCAGTGTTGGTCAAGTTACTTGAAAAAAGTAATCAGTAACTAATTACTGATTACTTCCCCAAAAAGTAATCCCGTTACTTTACTGATTACTTACTTTCAAAAGTAATTAATTACTTAGTTACTTAGTTACTTTTTAAAAACACGATTTACAACCTGAATAGGTGATAAAGCGATAGATCTCTCAGCCCAATTCTACTTTTTCTACATAATCCATCATACAAAATGTAATCAAATGGAAAAGTCCCTTTTTAAAACTTGTTTTATCAGTTTTAATCTTTTAACTTTATGCATCAAGCAAAAATGTAATTATATGCAACATTCACTGACTGGAAGAAATTTGTTTAATATTTAAACCTATTTTCTGCACATTCCAGCACATAAATTTATTTTTTTTTGTGTTTACACTCAGTCTTTCAAATAGATGCAAGTAAAACACAGCAGAAAATAAATAAAGTCAAAGACTAGCGGTCCTTTTGCTCTATTTTCACCTGTAAAGCAGGAGTAGGGTAGGCGGAGGTTTACCCTGGTGCAGGTGTGCCGCAGCGGTCAGTGGAAGGATATGGCAGTTTCTCTGTGAATTTCCAATTACGTGGTAGCGCACTCGGAGCTTGCTTGGAAGTTTAGGGGGGTTTTTTCACTGTAAAAAGAAGTTTTCTTCCCACGCACAATGGACGCTAATGTTTTTGTCACTTTTTATGGAATCAAACTTAAAGTAAGGTCAGTACTTCCACGCTTTAAACGCTGCACGCTCATACTCTCTCCAGTACTCGATATATGATTCACTGTTGATCTGCACACAGCTGTTGTCACAAACGTCGCACTTGCTTACGTCACTGTCATGAAAAAAAAAATCCCAGTTGCAGTAACGCAGCGTTCCTACAGGAAAGTAACGGTAATCTAATTACCGTTTTTGCAATAGTAATCCCTTACTTTACTCGTTACTCGAAAAAAGTAATCAGATTACAGTTACTGCCCATCTCTGCTCTTCATTGTCTTTAGATTTAACTGATTTGAGAAGAAATTAAACAAGAACAAACATTTGATCCATAAACATCTGAAGTAATACATTTTAGAGCTGTTTTCAACAGCAGTGTTTATGACTATATGAAAATCTTATTTTATTGCTCTAATACAGCCTACAGTTTTCTAGATTTAGGCAAATAACCCAGGAGGAAAACTTTTAAAACAAAAGTTTGTTGGGCCATGCTTCAGGCATGGCACCTCAGCCTAAGAGCTGAATACATTAGTACTCCAACATGGCTGAGAGTGTTACCACAATGGTCAATTGGTGGTAGTGTCTGGAACTGATTTGAAAGGCAGATATTCAAAAATTTGCAGCATTTGGACAGAGTAGCAAAGCATTAGTTTTGTTAATTTCTCATTTGGTCTTTTTTTCTTTTCTTTTTTTTTTACAAGTAACTTCTTCTAGTGAGTTGCAGCTAGACAGAGTATTCTATGAATAGCTAAACTTTTTGACGCCAGAGGGACCTGAGAGATCTGACCCAGGGAATGCCTGTTTCAGCAAACCCTTGTAGCAAGGCATCAAAGAAAAGCTGACTTGAACGGCATAAAATGGTTCATACAGCCAAACTAGAGTTGTGAAAAATCTATAACTACAGGCAACACACTAGGTCCTCTAGAGGCCTGCTCTGTTTTTATCATGAAAGCCAAGATAACCTGATGGATGAGCCAAAGACACAAATGGAATGCATAGAGAGCAAGCTATGTGCACTTGCTGTGCCGAGAGTTTCAACCCACTATGTGCCAAGGGAAGTACAGGGCAACGTAGGTAAGAAAAAACAGGGAAAAGAAAACATTTTTTTTTTTGTTTAAGACTGTTGACCAATACAACTGACATTTCAAGGAGCTTTCAGCAAGTTATTTAAAGCCCTGATAATTTCAGTGACAAAGTTTTGTCCTCTGCTGCTGTCAGAGAAACCAGAATCTCTTAAAATTGTAATAATTTTAATTTATTTATGCCATTTTCCATTATATTCATATGGAATCAGGTCATAGATGTAGTAGTCTAAAAGTCCTTGGTTTGCCACCTTTCTGTGGCTGGAGCTATGCTACTGGATACATAAAGTTCAGGTAGGGTGTCTTACTGTCTGGCCCCTCTTCTCAAGTGCTGAAAAGGAAAATTTGAATACCAGGTACATATTGAAATGTTGTGGTGCTTTGGTAACTTTTGATTGTTCTTATGATGGCTTTGGTATTGTGAAAATGAAGATGTTCTTGTCAACAACCACTTTGGCCAAAGTAGGACCTCCTTGCCACTTTGTGGTGTTGTTTCTAAGTGTTCAAACACATGCAGTTACACTGAAAAAGGATGCTGCAGTATTTAAGGTGTGGTCAATTCCCATGGAAGTGGCAAGACTATTTGCTCATCGAACAAAGAGAAGTGAGGTCCTTAAAGTTGGGACCATAGTTTAACAACCACTTGATGTTAATTTAGAATCTTTGGGTCCTTTCCTGCTACAGTACACATTACAAAGCACTTCAAGATGCTATTCTTTCTTGCAATTTAACTGCAGTCTGTCCACCTCCTGTGTGCAGTCACTGTGGAAGCAGATGCCCTATATTCCTGAGGGTATTAGCTGACAAGGTCACATAGCTGATTGATGTTAGCCTCCAGGATCCTTTCCTTCGTATAGGTTCACCACCAATCTCCATTCTGGAGGTGCTACAGAAAGGAGTACCCAGGGGGCCTAAACACTTCTCTAAAACCTCTTGTGGATTTCCTGGTTGTTCTTTGTCAGGGGACAGTATCTACTGTATTCATTCATCTGTAACTTCAGGCTGTAACTTCAGTTTGTGTCCTTTCCTAGAAAACAACACACAACTCTTAACAAAGTTTAGTAAGTTTTAAGTGTTAACTTGGCATTTCATCTCATTGGGTGTTGGAATAAGTATGTAAGGTGTTTCACTGTATAACCAATAAAATGCATACTTGCTTAGATTAATGTCAACATTATCAGTTTTGCTATAATACTCACACAACCAATATTATGCATGACAGTCACAGAAAAATTTGTTTAACAACCACTGGAAGAATTATTACACTAGGATCTAGGTCTCTCTTTTTCCATCTTTCAATCTTTCCCTACTTAATGTAAATAATTGTTCTGTGACAGTGTATTTTGTTGAATTGCAAAAACAATAGTTTTTGTATCCAGTGGACACTCATCTGAAGCAGATTCAAATTCACAATATGTGAGCGCTGAAAAATAGATTTTACAGTTAGCTAGAAACAACATGTACTATACCATATTTTGCCAGTCATCCAATTTTTTTCCACCACAAACTTTGTTATTTAAAACACTTAATTAGGGATGGTAGTATTTTGTAGGTGTTTTTCTTCTTAGAAATATATTCAATTCAATTCAATTTTATTTATATAGCGCCAAATCACAACAAAAGTCGCCTCAAGGCGCTTCATAGGTACAGAGAAAAACCCAACAATCATATGACCCCCTATGAGCAAGCACTTTGGCGACAGTGGGAAGGAAAAACTCCCTTTTAACAGGAAGAAACCTCCGGCAGAACCAGGCTCAGGGAGGGGCGGCCATCTGCTGCGACCGGTTGGGGTGAGAGAAGGAAGACAGGATAAAAGACATGCTGTGGAAAAGAGACAGAGGTTAATAACAGATATGATTCAATGCAGAGAGGTCTGTTAATACATAGTGAGTGAGAAAGGTGACTGGAAAGGAAAAACTCAATGCATCATGGGAATCCCCCGGCAGCCTACGTCTATTGCAGCATAACTAAGGGAGGATTCAGGGTCACCTGCTCCAGCCCTAACTATATGCTTTAGCAAAAAGGAAAGTTTTAAGCTTAATCTTAAAAGTAGAGATAGTGTCTGTCTCCCGAATCCAAACTGGAAGCTGGTTCCACAGAAGAGGGGCCTGAAAACTGAAGGCTCTCCCTCCCATTCTACTTTTAAATACTCTAGGAACAACAAGTAGGCCTGCAGAGCGAGAGCGAAGTGCTGTAATAGGGTGATATGGTACTACAAGGACATTAAGATAAGATGGGGCCTGATTATTTAAGACCTTGTATGTGAGGAGCAGGATTTTGAATTCAATTCTGGATTTAACAGGAAGCCAATGAAGGGAAGCCAAAACAGGAGAAATATGCTCTCTCTTTCTAGTCCCTGTCAGTACTCTTGCTGCAGCATTTTGGATTAGCTGAAGGCTTTTCAGTGAGTTTTTTGGACATCCTGATAATAATGAATTACAGTAGTCCAGCCTGGAAGTAATAAATGCGTGAACTAGTTTTTCAGCGTCACTCTGAGACAGGATATTTCTAATTTTAGAGATGTTGCGCAAATGGAAGAACGCAGTCTTACATATTTGTTTAATATGTGCGTTGAAGGACATGTCCTGGTCAAAAATGACTCCAAGGTTCCTCACAGCATTACTGGAGACCAAGGTAATGCCATCCAGAGTAAGAATCTGGTTAGATATCATATTTCTAAGATTTTCAGGGCCGAGTACAATAACCTCAGTTTTATCTGAATTAAGAAGCAGAAAGTTAGCGGCCATCCAGGTCTTTATGTCTTTAAGACATTCCTGCAGTTTAACTAATTGGTGTGTGTTATCTGGCTTCATGGATAGATAGAGCTGGGTGTCATCAGCACAGCAGTGAAAATGTATGTTATGTCTTCTAATGATGCTGCCTAAGGGAAGCATGTATAATGTAAACAGAATTGGTCCTAGCACTGAACCCTGTGGAACTCCATAATTAACCTCAGTGTGTGAAGAGGACTCTCCATTTACATGCACAAATTGGAGTCTATTAGATAGATATGATACAAACCACTGCAGTGCAGTACCTGTAATACCTACAGCATGTTCTAATCGCTCTAATAGGATATTATGGTCGACAGTATCGAATGCTGCACTAAGGTCTAGCAGGACAAGCACAGAGATGAGTCCACTGTCAGAGGCCATAAGAAGATCATTTGTAACCTTCACTAAAGCTGTTTCTGTGCTGTGATGAGCTCTGAAACCTGACTGAAACTCTTCAAATAAACCATTCATCTGCAGATGATCTGTTAGCTGTTTGACAACTACACAGCAAATTCAAAAGTGTTAAATTTTTTGGTGTTAATAGTCTCCTTGCAAAAGTAGAGTTAATTTTACTCTAAGTAGAGTCACATTCTTTTAATGTAACTCTGAGGTGTAAAATGATAGTAGTTAAAATCGAGTGTTAAAAATGAGTGTTTATATGTCAAATCTGGAGGTGTTACAATGGAAACATTAACTCTTGACCTCTTAACTCTGAACTCCTACAGGGGCTATGACACCAACAGAATAAATTCACAGACTCCGCCCCCAGCACCATAGGCTCCAATCGAAGCTGAAGTGAAGCCGTTTCAGAACATTTTGCTCTACATATTTGAGTTGTTTGCCATGCTTGGTAAGTCATTTTTTCAAAGATTGTTTCAATTATTATTAGCTTTTACTTCTGTGGCTCTTTGGAGTTGAGACAAAGCTGTGTGGAAGGCATTAGCCATGTTGCTCGCTGATAGCATAATATTCTGTTTTAGCTAGCTGAAAGGTATTGTTTGCGGGCAAATACCACAGCCTTGAAAAAAAGCTTGCATGTGACTTTTCAGTCAAACTTTTGGTCAAATACACCTAAAACAATGTCTAGAATGTGAAATGTTGGTATAATGGTGCTACTTGAAGCCTGAAAATGATTGCCCATAAAAAAAAACGAGCAAACAGCAGTAGCTGACGTCCTGACTGGATTCTACGGTAGCATTTAGATCCCTCCAGAGTTTTGTGCACACGGTCTAGGTAAAAATGAAAAAGGTTGAGGTTTTACATTTAGTTCAGTATTACCTGTTGCCTGTGTCCTTGTCTTTTGGGAAAATACTTTACACAAATAATGGCTCAAAGAGGATTCCTTTTTTTTTTTTTTTTTACTATGCTGCAATTGTTTACCGGATTATTTGTGCCATTATTTAGTGTCAACTAATTTTTATTCAATCTCCGCACAGGATATGCTTGTAAAGATGGAATATGGGGGAGAGCAGAAGTGCGTTGAAGTTCCACAAAGGGATGAATGAAGGACATGCATGTTGTATTGAAGAAATAAGTGTTGAGAATGCTGTTATTTGCATTTACCAGCTCACCTATGTCAGACCTTTTGATAAACAAAATTCTAATGGAAGTGAGAACATGTACACTGTTACATCTTTCAGAAAATGTTTTGAAATTGTGGTACACAGTTCAGAATAAATGTTTTTCAAAAACCATTTTATCTTTTTAGTAAATGTTTATTTCCAAAAGAAATTTCTAGAAGTTCAGAACAGTAAAATTCCCGCTTTTTAGAATGAATTAGAAGATAACTCTTACGTAGTTAAACTAAAATACTCTTTGAGAGTTAATATATAAACTCTTAACACCAAGTGTTAAATTATCAACTCCAGACAGATTTGGTGTTTAACACTAAATCAGAGTTAACGTACCAACTCTCCAAAAAGAGTTAAATTAACACTCTCTGGTGTGGACCCATATAGACACTTTAATAGTGTTGAAATCAAATCCGACAGTGTTAATTTGGACATGCTGGATTTGCTGTGTACTCTTTCAAGGATTTTTGATATGAAAGGAAGGTTGGAGATTGGCCTATAATTAGCTAAGACTGCTGGGTCTAGAGAAGGCTTTTTGAGTAAAGGTTTAACTACAGCCAACTTGAAGGCCTGTGGTACATAGCCGATTATTAGAGATAGGTTGATCATATTTAAGATTGAAGAATTAATTAATGGCAGGACTTCTTTGAGCAGTTTTGTAGGAATGGGGTCTAAAAGACACGTTGATGGTTTGGAGGAAGTAATTATTGAAGTTAACTCAGAAAGATCAATTGGAGAAAAAGAGTCTAACTTAACATCAGTGGTACTAAGAGTAGCTGTAGATAATATTACATCTGTGGGATGATTACTGGTAATTTTTTCTCTAATGATAAAAATTTTATTTGTGAAGAAGTTCATGAAGTCATTACTAGTTAACGTTAAAGGGATGGTTGACTCAAAAGAGCTCTGACTTTTTGTCAGCCTGGCTACAGTGCTGAAGAGAAACCTGGGGTTGTTCTTATTTTCCTCAATCAGTGATGAATAGCAAGATGTTCTGGCTTTGCGGAGGGCTTTCTTATAAAGCAGCAAACTATTTCTCCAGGCTAAATGATGATCCTCTAAATTTGTAACACGCCATTTCCTCTCCAGATTACGAGTCATCTGCTTTAGGGTACGTGTTTGAGAATTATACCACGGAGTCAGGTACTTCTGATTAGAGACCTTAGTTTTCACTGGAGCTACAGTATCCAGAGTCGTACGTAGTGAGGAGGTGAAATTATTAACAAGATAATCGACCTCTGTTGGGGTAGCGTTCAGATAGCTGCTCTGCTCTGTGTTGGTACAGGGCATTGAAGATGATAACAGTGGGTGGATTATATTCTTAAACTTAGTTACAGCGTTTTCAGAAAGACATCTACTTTGATAAAGTCTACTCTCCACCGCTGTGTAATCAATTATTGTAAATGTAAATGTTATCAGGAAATGATCAGACAGGAGAGGGTTTTCAGGAAACACTGTTAAATGTTCAGTTTCTATGCCATATGTTAAAACAAGGTCTAGAGTGTGATTAAAGTGGTGGGTGGGTTTTTTTACATTTTTAGAGAAACCAATTGAGTCTAATAACAGACTAAATGCCATGTTGAGGCTGTCATTTTTAGCATCTACATGGATGTTAAAATCACCCACAATAATTATTTTATCTGAGCTCAGAACTAAATTAGATATAAAGTCTGAGAAATCAGAGAGAAACTCTGTGTAAGGCCCAGGTGGACGATAGATGATAACAAGTAAGACTGGTTTCTGAGTTTCACAGCTGGGGTGGACAATGTTAAGCATCAGGCTTTCAAATGAATTAAAAGTCTGTCTTGGTCTTTCATTAATTAATAGGCTGGTGTGAAAAATTGCTGCCACACCGCCCCCTCGGCCTGTGCTTCGAGATTTCTGGTAGTTAGAATGATTCGGGGGTGTTGATTCATTTAAACTAACATAATCATCCTGCTGCAACCAGGTTTCTGTAAGGCAGAGTAAATCAATTTGTTGATCAATTATTAAGTCATGTACTAACAGAGACTTGGAGGAGAGAGACCTAATATTTAATAATCCACATTTCACTGTTTTACTCTTTGGTTCAGATGTGGATACTGTATTGTTCTTTCTTTGTAATTGTTTATGTTTAAGTTGTTTGTTGCTGGTTTTTAGTTTGTTATTTGTCTGTTTGGGAGCTGACACAGTCTCTATGGAGATGGGTTTTGGGGGGGTAGCAGGAGGAGAGAAGTTGCAGAGAGGCGTGTAAGACTGCAACTCTGCTTCCTGGTCCCAACTCTGGATAGTCATATTTTGGGGGGTTTAATAAATTTGTCCATATTTCTAGAAATGAGAGCTGCTCCATCCAAAGTGGGATGGATGCCGTCTCTCCTAACAAGACCAGGTTTCCTCCAGAAGGTTTGCCAATTATCTATGAAGCCCACATCGTTTCTGGGACACCACTCAGACAGCCAGCAATTTAAGGAGAACATGCGGCTAAACATGTCACTCCTGGTCATATATGAACAAATCCTGAAAAAGACCAGGGACATGCATTACTGTTAGGGCAGTATCAATAAAGCAACACAAAGACTACATAAAATATACTGAATGGATGTCTAGCAGTTGTCTGTCAGCTATCTTGTATCCACGTTAATTTAAACTACCAGCTAGATGACCTCTGAGCTGAGCGGGAGTAACACTGTGGATACAGAGCAGCGCTAATGATGTGGACAAGTAGAAGTTTCCAGCAAGTAAACCCCCTCCCACCCACCCCCCAACACACACACACACACATGCACACACACACACACACACACGCACACACACACGCACACAAACACACACGAAAAAACTAAACTTTCTTGGCAACAATATGGTGTAAATACAGTTAACGGCTCGCAGTGGAATACAGAAATATTCTGATGCAGTTGTCTCCTGAGTACAAAAGAAACAGGGAACAAACAGTGGGGTGGCTGTAGCTCAGAAGGTAGAGCTGGTCACTTACTGATCGGAAGGTTGGTGGTTCGATCCCTGGCTCCTCCAGTCTGCATGTCAAGTATCCTTGGGCAAGATACTAACCCCAACTTGCTCTCCCATGCATCCATCGGAGTGTGAATGTACTTAGAAAGCACTACGTAAAGATAAAGTGCTTGTGAGAATGGGTGTGATTGGGTGAATGAGGCATGTTGTATAGAGCGCTTTGAGTACTCCAGGAGAGTGGAAAAGTGCTATGTAAGAGTGCTTGACTTACATTGATCAGGTTGCTAAGATAATTTAACTCTATTGTGAAGTCATGGGTGAGAGCTAACCAGCCACTCTTGCTTGGTTCATTTCAATAAATTTAATAAAACTTTGCCTCAACTGTTTAGGGGTTGGAGCAATTTTTATATATAATTTGCCATTTCTGTAGACTCAAAAGTAATTAGATTTTTTTATAATAATTGATTTTTTACATTTACAATACATTGTGGTTACACATATATTTGGGTTTGCACAGTGGAATACTTTGCTATAATGCAGCTCTTTCTGGATGAATACTGCGCACCTCCTGGGTTAACAGGTTTATCAAAAAGTCCCAAAAATAAATTTGTCTATACATAGATTCCAGTAATGCCACACAAATGACCTCAACCCTGTTTCAAAAACTATTAAAAAAAGAAAAAAAGTACACACATGCTTACTGAAAAATGGTCTGCTAAGTCACACCTCCTCATCACTCATCCTAAACACAGGTACGCCACAGGGTTGTGTGCTTAGCCCCCTCCTTTATTCCCTGTTCACACACGACTGTGTTCCTAAACATAAGTTCAACACCATTATCAATTTTGTGGATGACACAACCATCATAGGCCTCATCACAGACAACAATGAGACGGCCTATAGAGAGGAGGTGATGGCACTGTACAAGTGGTGCCTGGAAAATAACCTGTCTCTCAATATCAGCAAAACTAGAGAAATGATAGTGGACTACCGGAAACGACCAGTCAGGGAACACCAATCCATCCACATCAACGGTGTCAAGGTCGAAAGGGTCAGCAACTTCAAATTCCTTGGAGTCAACATCTCCTGGACCCTTCACACAGACACTGCTATCAGGAAAGCTCGCCAGTGACTCTACTTCATGAGGAGGCTGAGGAAGTTTGGCATGAACGCTAACATCACCTGAAATATCTACAGGTGTGCGATTGAGAGCTTGCTGACGAGCTGCATTACAGTTTGGTACGGAAGCTGCTCTGCCAGCAGCTGGAAATCACTACAGAGGGTGGTGAAGGCAGCAGAGCACATCACTGGCATGAGGCTTCTTGCCATTCAGGACATCTATCTTATATTTTATAAACATTTTGCTCTTACTATTTTTTACTTACTATACTGCTGAGTGACTGTCTGCTGCTCTTCAAATTCATTTGATTGCAATGTTGACCCTGTGCTAACTTGCATATGACAAATAAAACTGAAACTGAAACTGAACTGAAGTCAGGTGCTTTAAGCACTTAAATCAGTCAGAAGAAGGTAAAGACCTATAAAATAAAATAAAAATCCAAAAAACCCACATCCATATCTACAATCTGTGAGTCTTTCAGCAGACAGAAGTGAAGGCTGATTCACCAAAAGAAGAGTGATGGAAAGGTTACAGTCTTTAGTTGAAGATATCCTTGTTGCTTTGATAGATTCTCTGGGGTGAAAATATTAAAAAATAAAGCAATGGAGGAGGCACCAAACCATTTAAATCTTAAAACACCACATACATATTGGAAAATAATTTTAAAACTCATTAAGTGATGTTTCTCCAGAATCTTGCAGTGGTGATATTGCACAGATTTTATGTTCAGCATTTTTAAAGTTTCTTTATAAAGTGATTCCAGTGGTTTAATGACTGTTTCCCGTATGACATATGAGAAAAAAATCATGGCATGCATGGTCTTGGCAGAATCCATTTCCAATGTGCAATGTGCCTAAAATTGATCCGATTATACTTAATGGTTTTCATGATTTTCTTAATGTGATTCTTAAAACAAAGATTTAAGTCAAGATCATCCCAAGACATTTAAACTCACTCCCACTTTCAGTCTTCTCATCTTTAATAAAAAAAAAATTCTGCTCTAGCAGACTGTTTTGTTTTTTTGTTCTTTTTTTGTTTTGGGGGTTTTTTGGGGAGGGGGGGTGCAATCTTAGTCATCAGCTTGTTTGTTTGTTCACTGTACATTTATGTTGGAATTCATATTATGGCAAGAACCAATCAGATATGTAAAGAGAAATGACAGTACATCATTACTTTAAGCACTGAGGGTCAGTCAGTCTGGAAAATTGCTAAAACTTTGAATGTGTTCCCAAGTGCAGTCGCAAAAACCATAAAACGCTACGACAAAACTGGCTCACATGAGAACCGCCCCAGGAAAGAACGATCACGAGTCACCTCTGCTGCTGAGGATAAATTCATCTGGGTCACCAGCCTCAGAATTCACAAGTTAACAGCACCTCAGATTAGACCCCAGATAAATGGCGCACAGTTCCAGTAGCAGACATATCTCTACATTAACTGTTCAGAGAAGACTGTGCGAATGAGGCCTTTATGGTCAAATACCTGCTAAGAATCCACGACTAAGGAAAAGCAACAAGGAGAAAAAATTTGTTTGGGCCAAGACACACAAGGAATGGACATTAGTGCAGTGGAAATCTGTGCTTTGGTCTGAAGATTGCAAATTTGAGATCTTTGGTTCCACCTGCGTTGTCTTTGCACGATGCGAAAAAGGTGAATGCATGGTCTCAAGATGCATGATGAAGGCAAAAGGGCCAACAAGTGACAACTCGGTGAACAACAAGTGACAAATGGGTGAACAAGTGCTCAGTATCTCTGGGAACTCCTTCAACACTGTTGAAAAAAGAGTGTGCAAAGCAGTAATTAGGCTAATTTGAAGAATCAAAATATAAAACATGTTTTGAGTTATTTCAGTTTTTTATTTACTGTATAATTCCATATGTGCTCATTCATATGCCTTCAATGAGAATCTTCAATGTAAAAAGTCATGAAAATAAAGAGAAACCATGAAATGAGAAGCTATATCCAAACTTCTGATTAGCCTCTGTCTGAAACAGCCGGCATGATGTGGAAGCTCCTGTACCTCATGCCTGACAGCAGAACATGGAAAGTATATGGCTGGGATATAACTGCCACATCAGGTTGTGCACAGTAAGGGGCTATACATATCCCTGAGGGGGCACCCGTACTGAGACTGCATCAGTATGCATCTTCGTCATTAATAGAAGATTAACTTCACAAATTTCCACTCCTACCAGTGCATTAGCAACATCGTGCTAATTTCATAATAATAATAATGCATTTTATTTGAGGATGCATTTCAGAAACCCAAGGTCACCTTACAAAGAACAAAATTAATAAAATGAACAATAATCATAAAATACATAAAATAAGTTGAAATGGCAAAACGGAACTTGACAACAGATAAAATCAGCACTAAAGCGAATAAACCAGTTTAAACAGATGTGTTTTGAGCTGTGTCTTAAATACGGAAAGGGAGTCAATATTTCTTATGGCTGGAGGAAGAGAGTTCCAGAGCGACTGAAAGCTCTGTTCCCCATAGTAATAAGCCGTGAGGATGGAACAGTAAGATGAATAGCAGATGATGATCTGAGAGGGTGGGAAACAGTGGTGATGTGGAGCAGGTCACACAAATATGATTTATGGATACACTTGTATGTAAGAAGTAAGATTTTAAAATTTATCCTGGCTTCTATGGGCAACCAGTGAAGCTGCTTAAGAACTGGGGTAATATGAGCTCTTAATGGAGTATGAATTATGACCCGAGCTGCAGAATTTTGAAGAAGTTGGAGTTTATGAAGGGACCTTTTAGGGAGAACAAATAGGGGGGAATTGCAGTAATCAATGCGGGATGTAGTAAGACTATGGACAAGGATGGCAGCAGAATGGGGAGTAAGGAAGGGGCGGAGTCGGTTAATATTACGTAAGTGGAAGTAAGCAGACCGGGTTATGTAATTAATGTGAGACTGAGATGAAAGAGTATTATCAAGTATGACACCCAAACTCTTAACCTGAGGGGATGGAAGGGTAGGAGAATTTTCAATGTTAATGGAAAAACTGTTGGATTTGGTTAAGATAGATGGTGTACCAACAAGTAAAACTTCAGTTTTATTACTGTTAAGTTTGAGAAAATTGGAGGAGAACCAGGATCTAATCTCAATAAGACAGTCTAAGAGGGAGGTAGGTGGGAGGGATGAATTGGGTTTAGAAGAAATGTAGAGCTGGGTGTCATCGGCATAACAATGAAAATTTATATTATATTTTCAGAATATATGACCAAGAGGGAGCATATAAATAATGAATAACAGAGACCCTAATACTGAACACTGGGGCACACCAGCAGAAACAGGATAGAGACTTGAAGAATGGGATTTAAATTTTCAATAAACTGAGTGCGTCTGAGAGATAGGACGTGAACCAGGCAAGGGGTGTGTGACTAATGCCAAGGGAAGCTAACCGGTTCAGGAGAATATTGTGAGAAATGGTATCAAACGCCGCACTATGCTCAAGAAGGATGAGAACAGATAGGAGACCAGAATCAGCTGCCATCAGAAGGTCATTGGTAATTCTTAACAGAGCAGTTTCTGTGCTATGATTGGGGCGGAAACCAGATTGAAATTGTTCATAGAGATTATGGTCATTGAGATGTTAATGAAGCTGGGAGGCGACAACTTTTTTAAGAATTTTTGAAATAAAGGGGAGATTTGATATAGGGCGAAGATTATCAAAGTTATTGGGGTCTGCACCAGGCTTTTTGAGAATTGGAATAACAGAAGCATTTTTCAGAGATGAAGGAATGATTCCAGTGTTCAGGGAGGAATGAATAATATTGGTTATGAGAGGTGCTAACGAGGGAAGGCAGGCTTTAACTAACACAGTAGGGAGAGGGTCAAGTTGACAGGTGGATGACTTAGATTTTTTAATAAGATTAGATACATCAGTTATGGAGGGAAGAGTAAAGCTTGAAAATAACTGACAGGAAGACAGTGGGGGAAACAGGAAGTCTACTTCAGAGCCAGAAGCTCCTAAAGAGTTAAGTTGACGGTGAATATCTGAGATTTTACAAGTGAAAAAAGAGATAAGAGAGTTGCAAAAATCAACAGAATACATGTGGGAGGGGAATGTGTCTGGAGGTTTTGTCATTTTACTGAACAATGAAAAGAGAGACCTGGAGTTACCTTCATTAGAACTAATTAAACCAGAGTAGTAAGCAGATTTGGCTGAGGCAATGCAGTCCTTATAGAACAAAACATGATCATTGTACATTTCTTTATGTACAATAAGTCCGGTATTCTTGAATAGACGTTTGAGTTGGCGTCCTTTAGCTTTAAGATGACGCAGGTCGGGGGTAAACCATGGTGCTGAATGGGAAAATGAGACAGTTCGATGTTTAAGGGGAGCAAATATGTTAAGAAGGTTATGAAGGTTGACATTATAATGGCAAACGAGTTCATGAGGGGTTGAGGAGCTGTGAATAGATGGAAGGTCATGGACGGCAGATGAAAAACCAGCTGGGTTAATATTACTAATTTTCCTAAAAGTAATATTACGAGAGATACAGGTTTTGGAAGCGATTATGTTTGCATCAAAAAATTTATACATATGATCAGACTGGGGAAACAATGTGGCTTTACAATGGGTGGGGGTAATGCCAGAACAACAGACCAAATCCAGGATATGACCTTTAGAATGGGTAGGGGATTTTATGTACTGTAGAAGCCAAAAACTTTCCAGGCAGGAGGTAAAATCTCTGGAAAGAGGGATTTTATCATTGTCCATATCAATATTGAAGTCACCAACAATTATCAGATTTGGAAAAAGTACAGAGAAATGAGTGAGAAGAGCAGAAAATTCAGTTAAAATCTCCTTATTTGGCTTAGGTGGCCGATAAACAGTACATATGATGGTGGGGTAGATCCAGGGAGCTGTAGTGCTATGTATTCAAATGAATGGGAGGGAGGGGCAGAGACAGGGAGAACTTTCCAGTGCTTCCGGTAAATTATCGTGAGACCTCTGCCCCCCACCAGTAGGCATCGGGTGAAGTGCCTTGCCCAAGGACACAACGACCGAGACTGTCCAAGCCGGGGCTCGAACCGGCAAACTTCCAATTACAAGGCGAACTCAAAACTCTTGAGCCACGATCGACCACCCATTGTGGTCAACAGCCCAGTCAGTCTTGCGGGGAGGATGACGAGTTTGTGACCAGATGGACAATAGTGAGTTAGTGTCACTGATGTTGAAATTCCGCCAAAGCCCTCGGCGGATATACCTGCGGCGGGGCTTGAAGGCGATGTCCGAGTAGAAGTATAGAGCCACAGGTGAAGAGACAGCCAGGCAAAAACCGATTCGCAAAAGATCCGTAGCAGAGTACTAGAGAAGAGCTGTCGTTGGGTGATGAATGATCGATAAAAAAACCCAGGTGAGCATGAGCCACACCAACACCCTGTGGATCCGCATCTTAATCAGGGCCGAGCAGTGAACACAAACGTAGGGACCGAATAACCAGTTGACAGCTGCAGCGCAAGCAATAAAAGCCTGCAAATATTGCAAAAACAAGTCAAAACAGGGTTGCACCTTAGATACTCGATTCAAATTGTCATCAGCAACTGAAAAAATTATAATAAAAATTGTAATAATAACCGGTGAGCAGCAGCAGCCAAGCACGCCAGTGTCCACTCGACCGGAACCCACTCTGTAAAACCATTTCCTAAGTGTTGTACACAATTATATGTCATTAAGGTAATTATTGAAATTATAATTATAATAGTGTATAATAGCCATTAAAAATGGTTAGACCTAAATATTAACCATAGTACCTATTTTCTTAAGATTGTTTAATTCAGGATTACAGGCAATCTACAGCCTCTCCCAGCTTTCATAGAGCAAGACACAAGGTACACCCTGGAAGGGTTGCCAGTCTTTAACAGGACTAACACAAAAAGAAGCAACCATTCATATTTACATTCACACCTTCAAACTAACCTAATATGTATGTCGTTGGACTGTTGGAGGATGAGAGGGTACCCACAGGAATCCCAGGGAGAACATGTGATATGCCATACATAAGGGCACCAGCCAGAGGATTAAAACCCAGGATCTTTTTGCTATGAGACAGTAGTACTAGTGGCACCACATAGTGCTGTAAAACATTCTGCAGAGATTTCAGTTTGTAATAACATTGTAATTATGGATTGCTGCGGATTTTTTGGATGCACAATCATGATGTGAATCTCCTGTTCCACATTCCAAATACCCTTTATTGGATTGAGATCTGTTGACAGTTTAAGAACTCATTGAAACCAGTTTGAGATCATTTGAGCTTGGTGACATGGTGGCAAGCTCTCTGAAACCCTCCCCTGGACCAGGAGGGATGTGCAGTGTACTGGAAAGGTGCCAAGGAGGTATACAACAGTTTTGTAGTTGGTAGTAGTTGTAGTTGGTTAAATAACTTGTTGGGGCAGTGTGTGAGGATGCGTTCACAAATGATAAAACTTATGATGCCTGTGCTGTGCGCAGCGGCGACGCAAAGTTGTTCGACCTGAGTTATTGTTCGGCCAGAAGCCACAGGGGGTGTTGGACCTAACTAAAGAAAACTGGGATGAAGGTTCAAGCCAAGCTAGGAATAAAATTCACTACATTCTGGACCAGAAAGCAAAGCTACACAAACTGGGAAGTTCTCATGGAATAATTTGCTCAAGTCCCTGGAATGTCAGCATCTCCTGTAAAACAGAGAGGCTCATCTCAGGCAGTTTTCAACGGGAAAGTGCTTGTATTGCTTGCTTTATTCAACCCACCAAGTAGCAACGGCTCTTGGTGGTCACGTGGCAAGTAAGAGACATTAATTATGAAGTGGTATGGTCAGACAGGGGCGGGGCCGCACAAATCCATCACCTCAACCTCTTTAAAGCATGGAGAGAGGCTAAAATTGGTTCTCTGATGAGCTTGGTTAAGAAAAGAAATGATTTGGAGCCCGAGGTGGCAAATTCAAAGTTATAACAAAGATAAAATCCATAGGAAAGTACAACTTGGAGTTGTGCTTCCGTGTCTGTGAAAGAATATGCTTGTCCATTGTTTGATTAAAACCATGGCCTGGATGCTTCCCTGCATCAGTTAAGTTATATTGACATATCATATTGAATTATGCAGTCTGAAAACACACAGCGTTAATTTATGATTTCAAGGAAGTGTCTATCATGAAGTTAAACTACTTTTTTTTGAAGATCATGTGAGTTATTTTTCAAAGACCCTGCAATACTTTTCCCAAGGAAAATAAAAAAAATAGAAATAATTCTAAAAGAAACAATTAAATAATTCTTCTTAGAAAATAAACATAAACATCCACTCTGAAAACACAAGAAACACATAGCACTGATCCCGTATGACACTTTTGATATTTGTTGGAGCTAAATCTAGTTCCTGACAGAACTGGCAGCAGTAGCCACATCTTACCTTGAACAATGAGGTGCACTTTTGTGGACTGTGGTTTCTTGTTTGTGAGTATAGAGCATACATAGGGCCCTTCATCATGGACATCAACATTTTGGATTTTGATGCTGTACTCTGTAACTGCTGTGTTTTCCAACAAGATGACACGAGGATCCAGAGACCACTTTTCACTCCCTGCAAATAGAATAGTGGTGCGATTGAGCCATGCCACTCGTGAGACTTTGCTGTCCACATTGCATCTGGCAGGCAGAAAGAAAGAGAAAGAAAGAAAAACATATTAGAAGTTTATTCCTGGACATTAGTTTTAACTTCCAAGAAACCTCAAACGAATTAGATTAGATGACAGTTCATATTATAACACGAGGTGTTGCTTATGAAATATCTATGCCGTATTTCCTTTCCTAAACCAAGTGGATGACCTGAATACAATCTTCTCAAGAAACTTCATCACAAATCATCACGTCATAAACACTTTGGAGGACATTTTCCCCTTTGTTTAACAAGCCTTTCACAAGCATGCCATTGATAAAATATTTTAATATAATGTTGATATTATATTAAAATATTCACACTATTGAGTTCCTGTTTCTCTTTATTCTTTATACAGGGTGGGCCATTTATATGGATACGCCGTAATAAAATGGGGATGGTTGGTGATATTAAAGTCCTGTTTGTGGCACATTAGTATATGTGAGGGGGCAAACTCCTCAAGATGGCTGGTGACCATGGTGGCCATTTAGAAGTCGGCCATCTTGAATACAACTTTTGTTTTTTCAATAGGAAGAGGGCCACGTGACACATCAATATTATTGGTAATGTCACAAGAAAAACAATGGTGTGCTTGGTTTCAACGTAACTTTATTCTGTCATGAGTTATTTACAAGTTTCTGACCACTTATAAAATGTGTTCAATGTGCTGCCCATTGTGTTGGATTGTCAATGCAACCCTCTTCTCCCACTATTCACACACTGATAGCAACACTGCAGGAGAAATGCTAATTACAGTTACTTGTCAAAATGTTATGTTGCTTTTTGAAAACAGATTCAAAAGTTAATGTTCTCAATAGCAACAAGGCTAACTAATTTTATTACGCTCATTACCTCAATTTAGCTAGAAATAAAGTAACATTTAGATAAACATGAGTCAGTGGTCATTGCTTGAGTGTAAAAAAGTCAGACACTAGCTATTGGAAACAAAACATCCTCAGGACATTTTCTTTAAGAGGATTACAACCGTAATTAAACTGCTGTCTGATTTATTTGAGCAGCTTAAAACAATACTTTGCGTCATTCATGTCAAAGATGTCTACTTATTTTTTTAATTTAGGGGAAAAAGCTAAAATTGAAAAAATAAAAAACACACTAAAATGTTCTTGGACACTTATAATATTCAAAGCCACAATATAGTAAAACATTTTCTTGATAGCATCAGTAAAACGGTGGACTGAAATGGCACGCCATTTTATTAGGACTTTTCAAGATAAATATGTGCTTCACATCAAAAATAGCCTACTAAAAAATATAAATACACAAAGTTACCTAAAAGGAAATTAAAATGTAAGTCTTTAGTTACTTAAAAAAAGACTATTGAGTTCACAGATAATAATAAAAATAAAAATAAATTTTAAATTTTATTTAAAAGCACCTTTCAAGACACCCACCCAGACTTAACGATAAAATAAAGCACAATGTAGAACAATGACAAAAAGAAGAACAAAAAAAACAAGTTAAGTTAACAAACTATAAGGTCATAGCTAATATGCAGATTTTAACAAAACAGGTTTTGAGTTGAGATTTAAACTGGGAGCAAAGCCTGGGAGCAGTGCAACTGAAAGCTCTGCTTCCCATGGTGCTGAGGTGAAAAGAAGGCACAGCAAGTTGGATAGAAGGAGAAGATAGAAGTGAGCCGGCTGAAGAGGCAGTGCTTAAAAGGTTAGAAAGGTAAGGAGGAGCAAGGTTATGAAGGGCCTTGAAGGTGAGCAGAAGAAGCTTGTATACTATTTGCAATTTCACAGGGAGCCAGTGAAGTTCCTGAAGTGATGTGCTACTAGGAGGGGGTTCTGGTAATAATGCGGACAGCAGCTTTTTGAACCAGTTTGGGGAAGACCATGCAAGAGAGAATTACAATAGTCAGTGCGGGAGGTAACAAGACTATGAACAACAATTGATGCAGACTGTGTGGAAAGAGAAGGGTGTAATCTGTTAATGTTGTATACAGTGGCTTGCAAAAGTATTCGGCCCCTTGAACTTTTCCACATTTTGTCACATTACAGTCACAAACATGAATAAATTTTATTGGAATTCCACGTGAAAGACCAATACAAAGTGGCGTACACTTGAGAAGTGGAATGAAAATCATACATGACTCCAAACATTTTTTACAAATAAATAACTGAAAAGTGGGGCGTGCGTAATTATTCAGCTCTCTTTGGTCTGATTGCAGTCAGTTGCCCATAGACATTGCCTGATGAGTGCTAATGACTAAACAGAGTGCACCTGTGTGTAATCTAATGTCAGCACAAATACAGCTGCTCTGTGACAGCCTCAGAGGTTGTCTAAGAGAATATTGGGAGCAACAACACCATGAAGTCCAAAGAACACACCAGACAGGTCAGGGATAAGGTTATTGAGAAATTTAAAGTAGGCTTAGGCTACAAAAAGATTTCCCAAGCCTTCAACATCCCACGGAGCACTGTTCAAGCGATCATTCAAAAAATGGAAAGAGTATGGCACCAAACCTACCAAGACAACGCCGTCCACCTAAACTCACAGGCTGAACAAGGAGAGCGCTGATCAGAAATGCAGCCAAGCCACTGTAGATGGAAATAGATAGAATGGGTGAGATCATTTGATATGAGATTTATAGGACAGTGAGCTGTCTAGGATGGCACCAAGGCTCTTAACCTGAGGTGAAGGGAAAACTGTGGAGTTTTCAATAAAGAGTGAGATGAGTAAAAGTGATTTGTCTTCAGTAGGTTGGATTTAGTGCCAATATGAAGGATTTCCCTTTTATTCTCACTGAGTTTAAGAAAATTAGAGCTGAACCAGGATTTTAATTGGGATAACCATTCTGTAAGAGAAGAAGTTAGGAGGGAGGAATCAGGCCTGCAGGAGCGATATAATTGGGTGTCATCAGCAAAACAGTAAGTAAGTAAAGCTCAAATTTAGGGAAAATGGTACCAAGAGGGAGGATGTATATTAATAAGGGCCTAAGAGGGCCTAAGACTGAACCTTGGGGTGCACCAGAAGTGACTGGGAATAGACGAGAGCGGAACGATTTAAGTTGAATAAACTGGGAGCGGTCAAGGAGATATGATTGGAACCAGGCTAGGGATATGTCAGAGATGACAAAACAGTTAAGTCTGCTTAGATGAATAGAGTGAGACATATTGTCAAAGGCTGATCTCAGATCCAAAAGGACAAGAATATTGAGAATACCAGAGTCCACTACATGTAAAAGAGTATTAGTAACCTTTAAGTAAAGTGGTTTCTGTACTGTGACATGAGCAGAAGCCAGATTTAAATCTCTCATAGATACTATTATTAATCATGTGTGAATGAAGTTGAGCTGCAACAATTTTTTTCTAGGAAAGTCTTTTAGAGATGATGTTAAATTAGAAATCGGGCGGAGGTTGTTAAAGTTGTCAGGATCCAAGGAATGTTTTTTTCAGTATATAAGTGACTGAAGCAATCTTGAATAAGGGAAGAACAATACCAGTGGTGAGTGGAGAGTGAATGATAGAAGTGATGAGTTGGAGAGGCAAGATTTCACGATGGGCACGACAGGCTTTGATTTACATACGAATTCAGAAATATCAGCTTTATCAGGAGACTCAAAATGGAGAAAAGGCTCTGAAGAAGGGATAGACACGACATTCAAACTGAGTTGCTGGTAATTGTTATTCATTTTTGTCAGTGTTGGGGAGTAACGGAACACATGTACCAGCATTAAAATAAAAATACAAAATATAAGTAACTATATTCCATTACAGTTACCATTTAAAAGGTGATAATTAGATTACAGTTACTTTGTTGAAATAAATCAATTACATGGTGCTTTTTTCCTGTTTAATATGTTAGGCTATCCCCTCTCTAATTTTGGTAATTCCACACATTGCCGAAAACCCAAACTAAACACACAATAAGCGTTCTAATGTAAGCATGTTGTTGGCGTCAGTTACACAATGTACCCGAAGCCAGCACAACAGAGCCAGCAGCACATGGTCAGAAATGCATTTCTTACTGGGAAATTCCAACAACACTTCACATTTAAAGACGAAAGGGATGGGTGAAATCTGACCATGCAATGCAAACTCTGTTTCCAGCATCAAAGCTGCTCTCAGCATCTTAAGACTCCACCTCCAACCATCTGGAAGTAAGTTCTTTTTTAAAAACTATGGTTAGCCTACTACAACTATCTTGTTTCAGTTGTGGTAGCTACCTGGTTTAAGTGCCACCTCAGTGTCTTCGATGTACCATTGCTGTGTGAATTATTACTGTTAATGAAGGCTACTTGGCACCAAGCTAACATTGTTAGCTAGAGTTAGTTGAGGTTAGTTCATAGACTGCAGACTGTTAGACTTGATGGATAGATGCAGTTCTATGCAGTTCAATATGCAGTTCTGGAAGCAGTCTATGAACTAACCTCAACTTGGTGGTGAGTAGCCTTCAGTAATAGTAATGAATCACACAGCATTGGTACATTCATGTAGTTGTAAAAAGAATGACAATATATTAAATAATCCAAAGTATTCAGAATACGTTAATCACATAGAGTAACTTAACGGAATATGTTACAAACTACATTTTGGGGCATATATTCTGTAATCTGTAGTGGAATACATTTGAAAAGTAACCTTTCCAACACTGATTTTTGTAGTGAAGAACAGCATCAAGGAGTTACAGGTTTCAGATTAATAGAAGGTGCTGAAGAAGTTTGTTGAGAAGTGAAAACAGGATCTTGGTGTTGTCCTCATAAGAGCTGATAATACCTGAGTAAAAGCTTTGTTTAGCCTGGTTGTTGGAATCTTTATACTGGAGTACATGACATTTATAGATTTCTTCATCAACAGTTAAACCAGATTTCTTATATCTAATGTATGCTCTAGTTGCCAAACTTTGGCCTTCAATGCTCGGAAGTCCAAGGTAAACCATGGAGCAGAAACAGGAAGGAAACATAATGGGTCCAGAGAATCAAACGACAATTATTAAACAATTATTATGATATAACACCAAATCATTAGGAGTAGAATATCAGTCCGGAACCTGAATATTATCTGGTAATGTCTGTGAAGGTTCTCAGTCATCCAGGTCATCATAGTCAAAGGAGCTTGCAAAGAAAAGCGTCTGGACTTCTTTAGGTTACTTGAAGACGTTTCACCTCTCATCCGAGAAGCTTCTTCAGTTCTAAGGTCAAATGGTGGGGCGTCCCAGATTTAAACCCAGTGGGAGTATCGCCCACAGAGGGACAAAAGGACCCCCTGATGATCCTCTAATCGCCTGAGCCAAGGTGTGAAACTGGGTGTGGGTCCCAATCAGCCAGAGTTTTGGGTGAGCTCATTGTGAAATCTGGCCCCACCTCCTTTGACTACGATGACCTGGATGACTGAGAACCTTCACAGACATCTGGCCCCACCTTATCATGCGAATTCCTGAGGTCAGATGGCCCAGGATGTGAATGGGCGTTAAGGCGTCTGGGAAGGGAACTCAAAACTGGATTATAGATGGCAGAGAGTTGGTGTCGTAAACCACCGCCTCTGTTCAAGGATGGTCGCTCACAGTGGACATAGATGTCCTCTTTCACTCCTCTTTCAAACCATCTGTCCTCTCTGTCCAAAATGTGAACATTGGCATCCTCGAAAGAGTGACCTTTATCCTTAAGATGCAGATGGACTGCTGAGTCTTGTCCTGTGGAGGTGGCTCTTCTATGTTGTGCCATGCGCTTGTGAAGTGGCTGTTTGGTCTCTCCAATTTAGAGGTCTGGGCATTCCTTGCTGCAGTGTACAGCATACACCACGTTGTTAAGTCTTTCAGACCCAGCAACACACTCAGACAAAAACTGGTTCACCCGAAAGACAAAACTCCAAAACACAGACTTAACAACGTGGTGTATGCTGTACAGTGCAGCAAGGAATGCCCAGACCTCTACATTGGAGAGACCAAACAGCCACTTCACAAGCGGCTTCACAAGCCCAATTTTTTTCAGGCAATATAATGCATTTGCATATGTGTGTAGAGATGTGTTTGTGTGCATTTATATGATCATAGTCAATGTTTTTCTACTCTTCATTAGGAGGCTGGAGGTTTTCCAAGCATACTCACACTAATATTAACGGCTATTTTATATCTTAGCTTTAGGGGTGTTTTACATTAAAATTCAATGTTTCTGTGTGTGTTTTGAGGATTGATTAAATAATGGCATATGCTGTACAGAGGAGTTACCGTCTACTGTATAGCGTTGCCCTGAGACAACATACCACATTTTCATGCCTTACACTGGCCCTTCAAAAAAACAAAACTTTTTTTCTTTCAAATAATGCTACCAGGCACATCTCTTTCCAATAAAATGATGAGTTGAAGGTGGTGTGACTTTCATCTGGGAGGGGGGGCAGGACCCCTTTCTGCAAGCTGCACTACATGAGAGACATCTCCATTAGGAGGCAAGATAAAGATCACTATTTTACATGTTTATAGTGAAATAAATGTATATTAAAAATACTTGTATGTGCATGAATATGTTAAGAAGCATATTTGATTGTTTGTTCTACTTTTTAAAATTTATTTATACAGTAAAACTGTTAATTTTCATTTGTTGCCTCAAGGCAACACTGCGCAGTTAGCCCAATTGTTTTCAGGCAATATAATGCATTTGCATATGTGTGTAGAGATGTGTTTGTGTGCATTTATATGATCATAGTCAATGTTTTTTACTTTACAATCTACTCATAATTACAGGACATGGATGTAAAAACCATTTATGGAAGGAAACCAAGAGAATGTGCACTTTCTGTCCTCAGAAAATGAGGACAGTGAGCTTTCAGGGAGTGACAGTGAAGTAGAGGAGTGGATCCCTGACTGAGGTTTGAGGGACACTTAGGAGGTCAGGGGTCAGTTGGTAAAGTAACTGTGTCTGTGTGTGTGTTAGTGTCCACATAGCAAGCAGGTCTGGCCAGGATCTGGTATCAAGTTGGCACTGTGAGTAATCTGGGAGAGTAGAAAAGCGCTATATAAAAATTAGAGATGGACCGATCTGATATTACGTATCGGTATCGGTCCGATACTGACCTAAATTACTGGATCGGATATCGGAGAAAAATAAAAAATGTAATCCGATCCATTAAATATCACGAAAGCACCTCACAAAACTTGCAACACACCGTAACTCACCTCAGAACATTAGCACGTCGGAGCAGTATGCATCACGTGATAGAGCGGCTGTGGCATGCAGGACCTGTCGGTGGTCTGGATAGCATTTGGAGCTTCGCTAGCAATCCGGCATTTCATCTCAGACAAAGTTATCCCCGAGAGAAGTTAAGCAAGTGTGTAAGTCCATCTCTGAATGTTTGTAAAGCATTCCTGTGTTAAGCTTAACAAACGATATATGGAGCGACTGCCTCTTCTTGCTGCTACTTCAATCATGAAACTGCTTAATGATCAGCTGATCGGCTTTTCTGTCGCGAGTCCGTCTCTCTTGTTTGTTTTTGGCCCACTTTGCACCAGAAAGAGGAAACCAAAACAACAGCAGCACGTTTAAGCTCGATAAGCTGTTGTTAGAATTTATTTAATATTACTTTCTACACCAGGATCCTTTTCTACGTAGCTGACGCTGGTAACTGTGCAGGGGCGGATCTAGCAAAGTTTAGCCAGGGGGGCCGATAGGGCATTAACAGGGAAAAGGGGGCACAAAGACATACTTTTCTTTCTTATTCTCATTTAAAATGTCTAGCTTTTAATAAATAATTATCTGACACCCAAAGTTTTAATTTGATGCAAAATGAATAGAAGTCCATTACTGTATATAGTAACTATTAAGTCTAATATATTATCCCTAGTAAGCTATAGTACTTTTTCCTTTGGGAAGGTACCATCTGTGCAGTGTGCAATTTTGTTGAAGAAAGATGTTGAATCTATTTAATATTTTAATATATTGAAAAATAATTGATTTCTGTGCATTTTTTTTCACACTGCATCAAATTAAGGTTGATTACGTCGATTAAGCATCATGAGGTGGAGGGTGGTTCCCTATTTTTTATTTATTTATTTTTGTTGTTGCTAGGAGTTGGAACCCTATTAGTTAGGTTGCTTAATATTTACGCTAAGTACTCTTTAAAATACCAGAATAGGGAGGATGGTGTAGGTTTAAGTTCATTAGATTGATCAGTATTGCTGAACTATGAAATATTTTTTTTTTGCATACAGGTATAACAGAATAGCTTTAGTGTAGTTGTTGTTTTAAACTTGAGTATGAACTTATACAAAATGCAGCAAGATATTTAAAAAAACAGTTTTGTTGATTAAAACACACTATATCGGATTCATATCGGTATCGGCAGATATCCAAATTTATGATATCGGTATCGGACATAAAAAAGTGGTATCTAAGTATGAAGAATGCTTACATGATGTACATACTGTGAATGCCTGCTTTTGAAACCTTAATAAAAATATGAATTTTAAAAAAAAAGAAAATGAAAAAAAAAAAAAAAATGAAAGAAAAAAAAAAAAAAGTGGTATCGTGCCATCTCTAATAAAAATCAGTCCATTCACTGTCTGAACAGAGTTTCGGCATGTTACTTTTGCACTGTTTTGCATGTTCCGGCACATGTTATTGCATGGCTTGATTAAGGTACACATTATGCTGACATCTGGGGCCAGAGCTTAAACTGTTCTGGGCCAGCACAGGGCCAGCAGTGTGTCTACAACTGGCCCGTGGCTGCACACCACCTACAGATGGCCCACATACCGCAATGAATAACGGCCCTTTGGTGGCCCAGATCAGGTTTGCCAGAGGTAATCCACACATGGGTCAGCACAGGACGACCAGGGTGTCTGAAACTGGACTTGTGCTGGCCCTTGTGTGGGCCACCTCTGGCAAACCAGGTCTGGGCCACCAAAGGGCCGTCATTCTTTGCGGTATGTGGGCCATGTGTAAGCACATTGTGTGGGCCTGATCCCTGCCATACCAATATTGCTGTGTGGGTGTCAGTGTGTGTGGTCATGTATTACTTATTGTTGTGGGGACACAAATTTGTTTACACACTCACATTGTGAGGTCTTGCCTACTATATGGGGACAAATTGCAAGGTAAATCATTCAATTTTAGGGTGAAGGCTTGAGTTAGGGTTAGGGTAAGGTTCAGGACTTCTGATGGGTAGAGTCAGGATAAGTCTCCAGGAAATTAATGTAAGTTGATGTAATGTCCCCAAAAGTGATGGAAACACAACGTGTGTGTGTGTGTGTGCACGCACGCGCGTGCATCGGGTTAGGGTCGAATGTTGGATGTATTTTGCAGTTTTATTGTTTTGTGAAATGTTTACATTGTTTATTCGTTGTTTATTTATTTGTTCATCCTTGTTGTACTAATACAACTTATTATAGAATAACTTGGCATTTTACTACCCTTGTTGCACAGTGTTGCCTTGAAGCAACAAACCAATATCTGTTTGGGGGGGGGGGGGTCAAATTTTATGATTGATATGTTATTAGGGACCCTAAAGCTCCCCCAAAATAGGGAGAAATATTTTTTTCCCCAAAAATTAAAAAGTCATGCAGTAGAGGGGTAATATCGTCTGACATTTAGTCTTGGATAACTTGTTCTTCATTTATTTATCCTGTAGAAGTGTAATATTTTACACTTTAAGTCATAAATTATTAATTAAATTCCAGGATGCTTCTTTGAGCATGGATTTTCTTGTGGTACTACAGCTTCCTCCAGTCCAGGATATGCATGTTGGTTAACTGATGATCCTGAATTGGTTGTAGGTGGGAATTTGAACACCTGTCTCTTTTTGTCACCTCTGCGAATGACTAGCAGCTTGTTCAGGCTGTGTCCTCCATCGTCCAGTGACAGCAGGAATAGACTCCAGCTCCCCCACAATCACAACTGGATAAGCAGTTAAGAAAACTGTAAATCCTTTCTGATCTTTCTAAGAACAACTTCAATTTACCTAACAGTTTTTGTTCCTGTCACTCATTTATGAAAATGCAAGAAACTCTAAATAAATACATGAAACAGATTACATCAGAAGTGATAAAATCTAAAAAAAAAAAAAAAAACCTTTATCAAATGCCACAATGGTAGAGAATCAGAAGAAAACACGGTGGCACTCATATCAGAAAAAAATCAAGAAAAAAACCTGCATTGAATGAATTGACTTTAATAATCTGTTGTATGAGGGGTGACGGAGCAGCAACATGTAAAGATGCATGGCTGAGTTGCTTTGTGGGGAAACGCAATTTTTTCGTATAAATACTTTGACATTAGGCACTAACGCATTATCTGTCATCAGCTGAGTTACCACTGCAAACGTGCGCATCACCCAAGGGAAATTTGCAACAATGTCAGGGTCCAAAAATACCAGAAAGACTGATGGAGCCAAGGCCATTGATAGCAATGCTATATCCCCGGACACAGCCGCGCTAATGGCTGCCATAGCTTGCTCGGAGAAAGACGTAGTCACCAAAATTTCTACCCTGGAAGCAAAAGTTGAGACCAAGTGCCAAGCTCTCAATGACCTGATCGATTCGCTTCGCAGCAATGTTTCTGACCAAATAGATGAAGTGCGGACTGAACTTTGTGCTAAGATAGATGCTCTAGCTACTACCTGCACTGACCACCATAGCCAGCTAACTAGCCTGGAAGAAGCTGCAAACATGTATTCGGACCGGGTTGTGGACTTGGAGAAGACAGTTCACGATCTGCTGAAAGAAATTGTACCAGCTCTTTCGGACAAGACCGAAGACCTTGAGGGGAGACAGCGCAGATGCAACATTCGAATACTTGGCATGAGGGAGCACTTTGAGACTGGGATGCGCCCTGTCAACTCCAGGTTTTGGCCCTGGATACCGCTCAGACACTGGATCGGGCACATCGCAGCCTACAGCCCGTCCCTGCAAGAGACCAGAGACCCAGGCCACTTATTGTCAAATTTCACTACTTCGCAGGGCCGCGTTAAACAGTCCCCTGACCCATAATGGAGAGAAAATCCTAATTTTCCCAGACCTGCCATCTGCAGTTGTGAAGAGAAGGGGGGCTTTTAAAGAAACGAAAGATCTACTGCGCAGATGTCGAGGTCTGAGATGTGTTTAAAAACAAGTGAGCCACTGCAGGAAAGGCAGACTGATTTCTTAGCTACTACTTCAGTGTAATGCTTATTAGTTTGTTTGTTTGTTTTTTAACTTTAAACTAACAGAATTTCATGCTGTAGAATTTTGACACTGATGTTCAAACTAATCTCAGCTGTTTGTAGGTTTAATATGATAGCAAATTTTAACATGTATACACCTTAAACAAAGACCGTAGCAAACAGTGTTCCTTCTAAAATATCACAGTGTTTGCATTTTATATTGTGAGTATATTAGTATGTTAAATTCAATTCCGTTTTATTTATATAGCTGCCAAGCACAACAGTTGCCTCAAGGCGATTTAATATGACACCTGTGAATCAAGCTAAATGCAAGTATACTGCTAGCAAAGTTAAATAGATGTCTTTGCAGTTACTAGAGTGACAATATTATAAATTAATTTACATTATATAATAATAGATTGCATTTATATAGCACTTTTTGAGACCCTCAAAGCGCTTCATAATTCTACTATTCATTCACCGGTGGAGGTGACCAAATACTTATTTTCCACCCTGATTTACGAATAAATTCTTTACAAATCCTACCATGTGAATTCATGGATTTTTTTTTCACATTCTGTCTCTCACAGTTGAAGTGTACCTCTGGTGCAAATTACTGACCTCTGTCATCATTTTAGGTGGGGGAACTTGCAAAATCGGTGGCTGACTAAATACTTTTTTGCCCCACTGTAGCAATAAACTGCTCACGTTACATAAAAACACATTCATTAAAATATTTCCATCCTTAAGACTAAATACCAGATCTGAAAACTTTACACAACTTTTCACAACTTTCCGTGACGGAAGGGAGACGGGAAGTCTAAGCGATTGTCCAGTTTTGATGCGAGGCTGTCCCTGGTAGAGATCTTACACCGGGAATTTAGATCTCTGAAGGAATCCCTGGAGTTCAGCCAGCAGCAGGTGGAAACACTTGCTGCAGAAAACGCCACGCTACGGAACTACGGGACTACGGGACTCTCGGTCTGCTGGAGAGGACCCGGAAACGACCGTGAGAAGCTTCATTAAAACCCACCTGAAGCTGCCGGAGGACACGGTGAAAAAGATAGGGTTTGAAAGGGTGCATCGCATCGGGGCTCCGAATTCGGCCACTTCAAGCAGAAGGAGCAGGTGAAGAGTCACGGCAGAGAGCTGAAAGGAACGGATTTCAGCATGAACGACCAGTTCCCCAGAGAGATCCTGGAACGACGCAAGGTCCTGTTCCCAGTCCGACGTAGCTTTACCCAGAAAGGCTCCCGGGGCTTTCATCGCTGTGGACCAGCTCTACGTGGACGGACAGCTCTACTGCGACCCCGGCACCACTCCCTGGCTGTATTGACCGCACACCAGATAAGAATCTGTTACACTATTCTCTTCACTCACACTCTCTTGTATTAATTTGTTTAACTTTGTAATATCAGTTTGCTAATTCAGTATAACATCACTGTCACTCTCTGTCAGTGTCCGAACTTGAATGTTTCTGTTTTTATTCCTTTTTTCCTCTCTCTCTCTCTCGTCGCTCACACTGCTCTTTGGTTTCTTTGCTTCTCTTTTCTATCACTGCGTCAATCACCTGTTTCCCTACCCATCCACAAACAACACCCCCTATTTCTACATGCTCACTCTGCACGATCACGCACACACATGCGTTTAAAGGCAACAATTTCCAACAGCCTCACAGCACACACAGATATAGGACACACACACTCAGACGTGCACACACTTGCTCATATTAGTTAATATGCACACACATCAGAGCTATGGAGCTTCGCGCCACGCGCTTTTTCTCTTAATTTACAAACAAGTCATGTGTTTCCATTTTCCTCACCCGTCTAAGCGAGACACACAGCGTACATCATTCGCCATACACACACAACTATGGGCGCACTAAGGTTTGTCTCTGGCTCCAGAGAAAAAAGGTTAAAAATATTTAACCAACTTAAAAACCTACAGGCAGACATTGTTTTATTACAAGAGACTCACAGGCCTGTCACAGGTCTGAATGAACTTAAAACACCTGAGTTTCCTAATGTGTTTTCAGCCTGTTCTAATTCTAGTCAAAGAGGAGTAGCAATTTTAATACATAAAAATATTAATTTCACAATATTCGACACAGTTATAGATCCAGAGGGCAGATTCCTAATCGTTAAGCTATCTATACTTATTCAAAAGCTATGTATTGTAAGTTCATATGGTCCAAATGTTGATGACCCCTCATTTTTCCATGGATTTTTTAGTACACTCTCTGAACACCTAGATTGCACACTTGTTCTTGGGGGCGACCTCAACCTGGGGCTAAATGAAGAAAGTGATAGGCTCAATACAGCAGGAACTCAGAGCAATTGGCAGTCCACAAATATAATCAAACATTATATGAACAACTTTGGTCTTTACGATGCATGGCGCTCCCTTCACCCCAACAGTAAGGAATATAATTTCTTTTCACATGTCCATCACTCCTACTCTCATATGGATTATTTTTTGGTCAGCAGCTCACTGCTGAGTGACATCTCAGACACTGAGATTCACCCTATAACTGTCAGCGATCATGCTCCTGTATCTTTAACACTAATGCACAAGAATAATACTACGTCAAGTAAAAACTGGAGATTTAATACATCACTACTCAAAGATGAAGAGTTTATCAAATACTTTAAAAAGAATGGACTCTATATTTAGGCTATAATGACATTCCTGGAACATCAGCATCTGTCCTCTGGGAAGCAGGGAAAGCTGTGATGAGAGGTAAAATAATTTCTTTCTCATCACATAAGAAGAAAGAAGAAAACAAAAATGTTCCCGAACTAGAAAAAAACATCAAATCCTTAGAAAAAGCCTACGTGTCCCAGCAAGATCAAGAAATATTGAACAAAATACACAAAACAAAGCTAGAATTAAATGAAATTATTAATAAAAAGACTCAATTCTTAGTACAAAGACTTTGCCTCCAAAATTTTGAACACTGTAACAAATCTGGACAATTTCTAGCTAACCAGTTAAAAATCAATAAAGAAAAAACAACCATATGTGCTGTTAAAGATTTATCTGGGAATACAATATATGACCTTTCTATGACACTTTATATACACCACAAATAAACCCATCTAAAAACAAAATGGATCAATTTCTCGACAACGTAACTCTTCGAAAATTACTAGATACCCCAGCAGTGGCACTGGATTCGCCACTGACGCCAGGTGAACTCCAGGAAGCCTTTGTAAGTATGCCCAATTATAAGGCTTTCCAGCAGAATTTTACAAAGAATTCTGGACGGTTCTAGCACGTATTTTTCACAGAATGTTGCAGGAAATCAAAGAAAATGGTAGACTACCACCAAATATGAACTCTGCAAATATTAGTCTCTTACTAAAACCAGGCAAAGACGCTGTATTTCCTTCAAGCTATTGTCCAATATCCCTTATTAATGTAGACCTTAAAATAATCTGCAACGTTCTCTCAAAGAGATTAGAGAAAAAACAACTTTTAATTCATCCTGACCAAACTGGTTTCATAAAAGGTAGGCACTCATCAACAAATACACGTAGACTACTTAATTTAATAGACTACTCATGCAGTAAAAATATTGAAACCATAATATTGTCTCTTGATGCAGAAAAGGCATTTGACAGCGTTAACTGGAAATTTCTATTTGCAACTTTACACAAATTTAGTTTTGGAAACTCTTTCGTAAGCTGGTTAAAATATTATATAATTCCCCAACAGCTTGTGTCAAAACAAATGACCAAACATCCTCCAGCTTCTGTCTCCTAAGGGGCACCAGGCATGCCCACTCTCCCCTTCACTGTTTGCAATTTTTATTGAACCACTAGCAGCAGCAGTTAGAAAGAATACAGTAATTAATGGGCATAAAATGCAAGAACGTGGAACATAAAATCAGCCTTTGTGCGGATGATGTGTTACTTTTTTTCCAAAACTCACAAACCAATCTCTCTGGGGGTAATTGCATTGATAAACTCTTTCTCAAGAGTCTCAGATTATTCAATTAACTGGTCAAAATCTACAGTTCTTCCGATTAATTGCTCCTTCCATAATTCTTTATCTACCCGACTGCAATCTGGAAATATTAAATATTTAGGTATCAATATCTCTCCCAAGCTTGCAGAATTAACTAAATTAAACCACATCCCACTTTTAAAGACAGTAGAAGGCGATCTGGCTAGATGGAAATCTCTACCCATATCACTCATGGGAAGGGTCGCCGCTATAAAATGGTCTTGCCAAAAATAAACTATTTATTTTCAATGATCCCAAGTAAGCCATCACAAGATTGGTTCAGATCTCTAGACTTGTATATTTCTAAATTCCTTTGGAAAGATAACCCCCCGCGTATCAGCATAAAAACATTACAAAGGACCAAGGATAAAGGAGGACTAGATCTGCCTAACTTCAATCACTACTTTTTAGCCAACAGGCTTCAGTTCATCTCTAGATGGTTAAAACACACCTTCTTAGATGTACCCTGGATAGATGTAGAACAGGCACTATGTAATAATCTAGAAATTTCAGACCTACCATTTCAAGCGACATGAATGCTTTAAAAGCATCAACATCAGCTCTTCTCTAACAGCATGGTGGGAGTCTTCATTAATCCCATGCAAACGTACACCTATCTGAAACAACCCTGACATATTACAAAACAATAATATGATCAACTTGCCAGATGGGAGTTATAAAGGTATTAAATACTTGGAACATATATTGGAAGGAACTTTATTTTGTTTGACAGACTAGTTATACAATATGGGATCAACAAAAAAAGATTTTTGGAATATCAACAAATTAAATCCATAGTAAAAAAAAAATAAAAAATTATCCCAGTGAAGCTGAATTACAAACACCACCAAATGTGGTACAATTTTTTTAAATCTAAAAAACCCCAAATTATTGTCTAAAATATACAGAACACTTTCTAAAATAGATGAATCAATATCCCTTCCTATGGCAAAATGGGAAGTGGATTTATCGATTAGCTTAGACCAAAACCTTTGGTCTCAGATATTGTTAAAACCTTTCAATGGATCAGAAATCCCAGTTTGCAATTAATACAATATAAAATATTACATAGAGTGCACTATACTGGTCATAGGATGTTCAAGATGGCCTAAACGTCTTCCAACAACTGCTCACACTGTCAAGCAAATACCCCGGACAATTATATCCATGCTCTTTGGTTCTGTCCACCAGTTCAGAAGTTTTGGTGCGAGATATGTGAAGACTTATCAAAGCCTCCCCTTTAGTGTGCTTGCTGGGCAACTTGGATGAGGTCATTACAGAAATAAACACAGCCTACATTGTTTTTATGGCCCTATGCATTGCCAAGAAAACGGTCCTCATTAACTGGAAATATAAAAAATAATCTTAATTCTAACCAATATAAAAACTATCTAATAGATCACATTAGTCTTGATACAGCCTCTGCCATCACATTTGATCAATCCCTCTGCGCTCCTTTGATCGGCTTCATCATCTATTGGGGGTGGGGGGTCATGGTTTAGTCCTGCTTTCACTATTGTGGTTGATATGGGGGTAGGAACGGCCTTAGGGCGTCTAGGGATTCCCTAGGGACGTTTTCCCTGGAGGGCCTAACGCGGGGGTTGTGGCCATGACCTGGTTAGGGGCTCTGGTGGCTCTTAGATGGTGTTTTTCTTGTGGCTGCGTACAGCAGAGATGGGGGAGGGTCTGTGCTGGCGGACGTTGGTTACTGGCCTCTGCCAGACCCCCAAGCCTCTGCCAGGCTTGGGGGTCTGCGGGTGCTCCGTCCCCGGGCTGGGGCTCTGGCTGGGCCTTGGGTCCTGGTTGTTGTGTCGCCGGGGTGGTGGGCGGGTGCGTGCATGGGGGCTCAGCCCCGATGCGGGGGACCTCTGGTGCATCGGCCCAACAGGAGGGCTCTCTAACTGGTGGGGAGGCTGTTACATCTTTGCGGGAGGTCCCCTCTCTACAGGAGCACACTCTGCAGGTGGGGGAGAGATATTGGAGAGGTGGAGAATGACTCAACCTGGGTGTCTATTGTCTTGTGTAGTCTGGGAGAAGGGATGATGGGGTGGGTGCAGTTTTCTCTGCGGTGGGGTCGGGTGGGCTGCTGTGGGCCCTGGTCCGGATGGGCCTGGGCCCCCTTGCCCTGGTGGGTTCCAGAGTGTGGGGGTGCCTACTGGGGTTAGCGGGGGAGCTGGCCCCAGGGAGGGCCGCTTGCCCCTCCCTTTCTTCCCTTCCCATCCTCAGCTGCCTCCCTCTTCCCGCTCCACCACACCCACACACACGCAGGGCTTGGCGTGCAGGTGTGTCACCAGGGTACTGGGGAGGCACTCCCCCTCTGTCCCCGTCTGGCCGCCTGTGCCTCAATTTTATTCAGCAACCTAGACGTCTTCATTACTCATACTCTCATAACACATACATATAGGGCCTTGGGGGTGGGCATGTTATACAGCGTCCAGAGGACGGTGTGTGTATTCAAACCCACCTCTGGCGCTGGTGCCCTACCCTCAATTTTAAATGCATATAGACGCTGAGGGTTTTCGGGAGGAGCCATGCTGCTCTCTGGCAGGAAGCACCATGCCCTCCTGTGTTTTAAATGCACTTTAGAACAACACGCAGCAACACTACATTTGAGTGGGCGGAGGGAGGTTTGGGGTCTTCACTCCCCCCGTTCTGTTAACTGTCAGGGCTGGGGGGCTGGGAGGAGGTGCTGGCCGTCAGATTGGGGTCTGGGATCCGGGGCCTCCCTGCTATTGCAGATAAGGAGGCGGTCTGCTTTCCTCCACCCCAGAGAGAAAGGTCTCTGGGGGCAGGGGTACCCGGACCTGAGATATAGAGTATGTTTGGGGAGTGTGAATGTGTGTACAGTGTCTATTTGTGTCTGTCTCCACGTCGGGTGAGTGCTGAGTATTTGTTTGTGTATATGGGGGTGGGAATGCGTGTTGGTGTCTGCGTGTGCCTGTTTGTCTGTGTCTGTATGTCAGCTTGGGTCTTAGACTCCACCTCTCCTTCCGTTCTCGTTTGGGACTCTCCTCAGCACGGTTGCCCCCCTGGTGGTCCTGCCTGGGCCCTTGTATTCTGGGGCCTCTAGATGTCTGGGGCCTGGATCTCATCCATACCTGCTTCTAGCCCTGGGGGACGGGGCTATGACTCCCCACACTCCCTAGCAGATCGTTACATGGAGAAACCTTTTGAATACAAGCGTGCTGATCCACACAGGTGTGCACACAGGTGTACACACGGATGTTCACAGACACAAACTACACCTTTCTTGGCTGCTACCTCAAAGCACATTTTGCGCTGTCCATCTTGCGTACTGCACAATAACATGTAATATTTAGTATCTACTGTTATCTACTGTTAGCTAGTTTATTGTGATGGTGTTGTATTTATTATGTTGCTCTTTCTTGTTTGTTTTCTCTTCTGTTTTTTCTTATCTCCATACAGGTGATCCAGGTGTTTCATTTGTTTTTTGGGGGGTTTCTTCCCCCTTTCTCACCATCTCTTCTATTTTTCTTTCTCTCTCTCTCATTCTTCTCCCTGTCCTATCCCCCAGTCATGTCTGTCCCGTCCGTAACAACCGAAAATCAAATCAAATAAATACATAATTATAATAAAGGTCAATCAAATGGACCAATATGGCAAGGTCATGATGATCCACTTGGTAAAGTAAAGCCACTTGGCGTCTTTCTTGGCCTTCAGACAACAATTGTGTCCCAAACGGGACAGGCAAAAAACCAAAAAAAAGAAAACTTTTCATCAGTCAATATGAGTAAATGTTTCAGTAAGCGAGTGTAATTTTTTTTTTTTTAAAAGAACCTGAAATACTGACCCCTACTGTGAGGTAATAGATAAAAATGATGTGAAACACTGTGACCAGATCTCTACCAGTGAATCTGCGGGACAGTTTGGAGTGGTACCAAATGAAGGAAAGTATTTCAGAAGAATCATTTTCCATGCCTTTAGAGTTCCAGAGACTTAGAAATTCAGTGCCAAAGCACACTGATATACAGTACAGGAATGCTTTACAATTTTTCCATTAATTTGTTGTGTATCTCTGTATCATCTTTAAAAATGAATCTTTTCATTATGTCCAAAAATGAATGGCTTTTAAAAAAGCACACACTGCTTTTACAGCATTACTGCAACAATTTTAATCTGAAATATATATTTAAATCAGCAATAGAAGTTCCTTGTTGTTATCATGTATTTTTACAATGTACTGGCAGGAGCTTGCATATTGACTTAACTGTGTCTCCTGGATTTTATGTATTAGGCACAGCTTCTGAGCAGCAGTTTGAGCGAAAATGTTTAAAGCATTATTAAATAAAGTAAACAAATATAATACTAGGCTTCACTAGTATGCCAGACATCAATTGCTTTTCTAAATGTAGTTACAGTAAATTATTGTGTATTGCTATATATCCAGTGGGCAGTCAAATTTTGTTTTATCGGATTCAAATATAATTTAGCATCTCCCTCAGGGTATACTCATGTCCTCATCTGGCTGCTTCTGTCCTCCTAAAACCTTGATTTGCTGGTTATGTTTTCGCTTATTCTACTGCACACTGATACTGCTTCGAGCCTGCTATGGTGTCCAAACACATTTACTCAAATGTGTTTGCACTTCAGTGAGTACAACTGGCATGGTGGATAGCTGGATTTTAAAATCTAACACTCCTCAGTGTCAGATTAAAAATAGCTGTAACTGGTGAGTGGAGGCGTCAAATGGTATGTATTTTCACCATTTCAACACTTCTGTCAGCAACAGCACAGACCACAGAGCACAGACTACTGAAAAGTAGGAAAACCATGATAAATGTGGAATGTGCTCACCATTGCTCTGAAAGTCGAATTTTCACAGCCCAACTTAACAGAAATCCCTAAAACGACAAGGAAATTATTTCCTGTTTTGTGCATATTATTCTTTTAATTAATTTATATATGCAGTACACCATCGTTGCATAAAGTAACAGAGTAACAGTTGAGGCAATCGTGTACTAAAACACACGTACACACACTTTCCACATATTACTTCTTTCTTGGATGCTACATGTTACAACAGATTTACAAATTTAGATTTAGAACACGCATCATGTCTTTCCAATCATGTTTGCCAACAGGGATGGTAACACAGCTTTTGACTCATCAAAACCCTCACCAATTCCTCATCTCCTCCAGGTATTCCAATTTCCATGAACAGTCCAAAGACATGGTTAGATTAACTGATATTCCTAAATAGGTCATAAGTATGAAAGAAACCTAGATAAAGAGCATAAATTAAAGTGCTGTAACTAAGCATAAAATAATGACTATAATTACTTTTATAAAAAGACTTTTATGAGAAGCAAAACAGAGATGACAATACCCCCCATTACCTAAACCCCACTTGCTCCACTGTTTTGTGCTTGTATTTTATTCTTATTCATATTTTGTTCTTTTTTTCTGTGCTCACAGTCTCCGGCATCTTACAAGACTCTTCTAGGCTGAATAACTGTAAAATATTATTACTTCTATAGTTCAACTATTATTTACTATATTACTGAATACATTTTTAACAGGATATTAGCATTCCCATTAAATTGAAACACACTACGGATTTCATTGGGATTAAAGAGGAGCTTCTAGCAACAATAGCCAATTGTGACTACAAGATGGGGACGTATGTAAACAGGCAATAAGCTTTATGAAAGAATGTATGTTTGAGATAAAGGGAGAGGGATTGCTTTTACTTTGGTTTTTTATTTATCTCTATTTTGAGATTTCACTAGGCAAACACTGCTAGCCCTGTTTGTCCTGATGTAACCACCACTACTGTAAAACGCATAATATGGCCTACTACAAAGTCATTTGGGTGGTCAGTAAGACTTTACACATGAAATATATAAATGTTAGTCCATTGCACTGATCATGAAGAAAAGAGTCAGCTATTAACATCAAGATATTATTATTGCCAAAGGCCAGTGTATCAGTGTTGTCCGCTTGTTGTTATGCTCATTATTATGAACATTTATTTGTCATTTAGTTGTCACTCTCAAAGACATGAATAAGGCCCTGGCAACTTCTCAAACTCTTGATAGGTCATGAAGGCTGGCAAGCCATGACTTGTAGGGGAACAACAAATCCATCATTTGTCATCCGAAGACAGACTAGACATGTGTTACTATCTGATCTTTTAATCTTACCATACATAAATTGTGCATTTGAAACATGGACTTATTGTGACAATTTTCACAGACTGTATGAGTGGAAGTCTCACTGAGACTGCACATAAAAGCATGTTGTCAGTCTATAAAGTAACATAAAACCACTGCAAGTGTAACCCACATAAAATGGGGGTACCACTTTAAGGACTGATATGAGGAGAGATGGACAGCCTGCCCAACCAATCGAAATGCACAGGTCCCAGTATGTTTTGACCAATGGGAGAGCAGTCTGCCGCTGTATGTCCCACCTACGTGCTCTGTGTTTGCTGCTATGTGTGGAGGTAGTCGCGTGCTGGCAGGAGAAAAGAGAGACTGAAGCTTTTGAGCTGGAAAAAAAGTATTAGATATAAGTTGCAACCAACTGTGTTGCACATAAGTTCACTGGTTATCAGCTACCTTTCATGTTAAAAGTAGCCACAGTGAGTAAGCAGGCAAATGCTGCATTTTTCTGGTGACTTTAAAAAGTACCGCGTGGAGCTAAACTGTTAGCCTTTGTTAGCTCTGGTTGCTATCAACTGCCTGGAAGTTCATCTCAATCTGCTTCCAGAAGTAAGGTAACACTTGAAGCGCAACTTATGTTTATTTTTCCTTCATGTCGTATTACGGTTATTAAAGAGAAAACATGTCCTGTTACGTTATTTAGAGCCCTGCATTTTCCGACCGAGAGACACTATGCCATTGTCTTCGGCCGTGATGCGCTGAGATCGGTGAGCACATGTTGTATGTCTCAGTTAGTTCATGTCTGTTTCACATTTTATCGTTGAGAAACTGAATTAATCTCAATTGTTTGATTAATAATTGCCGCATATGCGACATATATGCATATGCACTGACTTTACTTGGTTTAATGCATAGTTTGTGTAAGAGAGATGTTTTATTTTTGCAAAATTGAGTATTTTTATTGCAAATTTATGTTGAATGTGATTTAAACAAAATCATAAGTTGTGAATTATAGCTAGAACAGCATAATTAATATTTGAATTGCTCTTCTGATCCTGTCTGTTGACAGGTCAGTTTTTTTTTTGTATGCTGAATTGTTCCTGAGGTGGATTCCTCCAGTGAAATAGGATTCCTCCAGTGAAATAGATGGCGAGCCTTCCCACCTGGACTTAGAGAGACTGAGATTCGCTTCTTTTCCACTTGATGATCTGCTGCACCTTGCGGTGTGGTAGGACTGTATCACTCACACTTTCACGCACAGCTGGTTATACATAAGACCACTGACTGACATTCTCTCATCCCTATCCTCTTTCACACCCTGGGAATTTTTTGGACTTTACCCCTTGGACATTTTTTATTTGGGACTTTAAATAATGAGCTGTTGTGTAGAGCATTCTCCACATGTGAAAAGAGTGTGAAATTTTCATTTGAATGTGCATTGGATTTGTGTAATCTGTTTCTATAAGAGTTAAGGAGTCAGGTTACTAGGGTGCACCCGAGCATTGAAACCCGAGCATTGAAACCCGAACATTGAAAACCAAAAATAACACTTGGCCAAGTCATTGCTTTAGTAGTTTGTGTTTTACTTTTCTTTTAATTTTTGTAAGTTTCCTTTCTACCATTGTAAAGTGTCTTTAACCTGTGCTTGTCAACCTTATGGTTTATGTCACTAAAGTTGGCTGGTTCTTTTGAGTTACATTCTTGTCTCTGTGTCTCATTTGAACACACCCCTGTGCTCCTATAGTCGAGCCTATTGGCCCATTGATATATTCTTTTCAACAATTCCCCTTACTGTGTTACACAAGTGATCGCTAAAATGTGTGTAACACATTCCAATATTTAGCGTACTTGTGTGATGGTGGATCCTGACAATGAAATTTACTGGTGATACCTGTTGTTTGCACAATAACATGCTGCACTTGTGCACCTCTGATGAACTTACAGCATGTAAAATCTCACTACTAGATGTCAGTCGATTTCAGTTAACTGAATTCTGGTTGTTACCCCTCCCAATTCAAGCACACAGTCCTAGATATCCTGGCACCTTTAGAACAAACAACTCCTATTTCACTGCAGGGCAACCTGCATGTTTCAAATAAAGCCTTTATTGATTGATTGATTGACTCATTGATTGATTGGAAGACGATGACATTCGTCTTTTTCCTTTGCATTTTTGCTTCTGTGGTATGATCCTATATATCTTGAATCTGAAGTTGCAAACATAAATTAAAATGTGCCTCCACGGCAGAATATAAATGCATGTTACATAGAAAGCACTTAAAAGCATAGAAAAAAGTACTTGTATGAATGATTGAATTAAGCACGTTGTATAAAGTGCTTTGAGTAGAAAAGCGCTATATAAGAATCAGTCCATTTACCAATCCAAATACCAACCCCAACTCACAGGTGTTTTTATGCTTTTATTTTAAGATTTTTTGAGAATGCATTAGTTTGTTGGAAAGGATAATTAGACACTAATCAATGTATATTTTAGAGTAAAATAATCGGTGTTATTATTAAAATTATTATTAGGAAATATTATTATCAAAAAATGGTTGACTGTACCTTTAAAGGAAAACTGAAAACATTTTAAACAAATTAAATCCCACTCTGAGACATAAATGTACTTGTAGATTTTCAAATCTGTTTGCATTGCTTTTGATTTTGTATAAACCATTTTTACAGGTGTAGGATAATTTACTTAGACCATGCAGAAACCAAGAAAACTGTCCTCATGAACTGGAAAAATAAAAATAATCTTAATTCTAACCAATATAGAAATTATCTATTAGATTACATTAGTCTTGATACAGCCTCTGCCACCACATCAGATCAATTGCTCTGGGCTCCTTTGATCAGCTCCATCACCTAGTGGGGGTGGGGGGTCATAGTTTGGTCCCGCCTTCACTGTTGTGACTGGTGTGGGGGTAGGGACAGGCTTAGGGCGTCGGGGGGTTCCCCGGAGGCATATTCCTTGGGGGGCTCAACCCGGGGTAGCGGTCATGTCCAGGTGGGGGCTCTTTTGGCTCTCGGGTGACTGTTTCCTCGTGGCTGCGTGCAGCGGGGCTAGGGGAGGGTCTGTGCTGACGGACGTGGGTTACTAACCTGGTAGCCTGTCTGCCCCTGGGTGGGTCCGGGATGGGCGTGAGGTTCTGGGGGCGCTCCGTCTCTGGGCTGGGGCCCTGGCCGGGCCTCGGGGCCTTGGGTCCTGGTTTGTGTGTTGCCGGGGTTGTGGGCGGGTGGGTGCATGGGGGCCCATCCCTGGCGCAGGGTGCCGCCGGTGCGTCGAGCCGCCTGGGGGGCTCTTCAACTGGTGGGGGAGAGTGTCACATCTTGCAGGAGCTTTCCTCTCCTCAGGAACTCTCTGCAGGAGGGGGAGATACAGGAGAGGGAGATACAGGAGAGGTGGAGGAAGATCTCAGCCTGGGCGTCTATTGTCTCATGTAGTCTGGAAGATGAATGGATGGTGGGGTGGGTGCAGTTTTCTCTGTGGTGGGGTTGGGTGGACTGTCCCGGGCTCTGTGGGGCCGGGGGGCGCTGCTGCGCTGGGCCCCGGTCTGGATGGGCCTGGGCCCCCTTTCCCTGGCGGGTCGCGGAGTATGGGAGTGCCTACTGGGGTCAGCGGGGGAGCTGGCCCCAGGGAGGGGTCACCTGCCCCTCCCTTCCTTCCCTCCCCATCTCCAGCTGCCTCCCTCTTCCCACTCCACCACAACCACCCACACATGCAGGGCCTTGGAGTAGGGGTATGTCACCAGGGTGCAGAGGAGGCTACCCCCCCCTCTGTCCCCTTCTGGCTGCCTCTGCCTCAATTTTATCCCACAACTTAGACATTCACATTACTCACACTCTCATTACGCATACATATAGGATCTTGGGGGTGGGCACGATACACAGAGTCCAAATTACCATCAGGGTGTACACCTTACCCCTGGCGTCGTTGCCCACCTCTCAATTTTGAATACACGTAGACATTGAGGGCTAACAGGAGGGACTATGCGCTTACCTGCTGCTCTCTGGCAGGTAGCTCCATGCCCTTCTGGGTTTTAAATGCACCTTAGAACACACATGCATCAACACTACAATGAGCGGGTGGAGGGAGGTTTGGAGTCTTCTCTCACCCCCGTTCTCTGCGGCCTGCTGGAGCGGGGGGGCTAGGAGGAGTTGGCCGTCCAACTGCGGTCTGGAGTGTGGGGCCTCCCTGCTGCTGCGGAGTCGGGGCGGTCTGCCTCTCCCCACCGCAGGGAAAAGGGTAACACCACCTGGGTCTGGGTGCAGTTCCCCCCTCCAGGGGCAAGGGTACCTAGACCCGGTTCGTAGAGTACGCTTGGGGAGTGTGATCGTGTGTACAGCGTCTCTTTATGTCTGTCTCCACGTTGGTTGAGTGTGGAGTAAGTGCATATGAGAGCATGAGGGTGGGGATGGATGTTTGTGTCTGTGTGTGCCTGTATGTCTGTGTCTATATGTCAGGTTGGGTATCAGACGCCACCTCTCTGGGGACATCTCAGGCCCTCCAAGGTTTGGAGGCCTATCTCCACCCACCACTTCCCCTGCCAGTGGCGGACTCCCTCAGGTGTCGGTGCGTTGGTGGTTCTTTGTGTCTGGGGGTGGGCGTCCGGGTACACACCGGCTCACTCCTTGGCGGCCGCTTATCGGGGCCTGGAGCCTGGGGCTCGCTCGGGGCTCGCTCGGGCCACTTCGGAGGTGGGGTGCCCCTGGCCTCTCGGCCTGGGGCTCGGTCACTCAGGCACAGCTGGCTGCCGGCGGAGCTCACGGGCGCGTCACTGCAACTCCCCCTGGCTTCTGCTCCGCGGCTGCTGAGTGAGCCCTCATCTGGGACTCTCCTCAGCTCTTACTGGGACAGTGGCGCGGCTGCCCCTCTGTTGGTCTTCCTTAGTCTCTTGTGTTCTGGGGACCTCTGGATGTCTGGAGTTTTGATCTCCTCCATACCTGCTTCATACCCTGGAGGACGGGGCTGTGGCTCCCCACACTCCCTAGCAGATCGTTACATGGAGAAACCTTTGGAATGCAAGCATGCTGATCCACACAGGTATGCACACAGGTGTACACACGGGTATTCACAGACGCGGACTACAGCTTTCTTGGCTGCTGCCTCAAAGCACATTGTACGCTGTCTATCTTGCGTTTTTTTTGTTTTGTTTGTTTTTCTTTCTTTCTTCTCCCCCTTCTCACCGTCTCTTCTCCCCTTTGGTTTTCTTTCTCTCCCTCTCTTTCTTTCATTCTCTCTCCCTGTCCTATCCCCCAGTCATGTCTGTCCCGTTTGTAGCAACTGAAAATAAAATAAATTCATAATTATAATAAAGGTCAATCAAATGGACCAATATGGCAAGGCCATGATGATCCACTTGGTAAAATAAATCCGCTTGGCATCCTTCTTGGCCTTAAGACAACAATTCTGATGGCTAAAGATCCAAACGGGGGACAAAAAAAAAAAAAAAAAAAAGACCATGCAGAAACGTTTTCAATTTGTCTCTGTGGAAAGTGTTTTTTGGCTCCCTAAAGAAGGATAGCTGTTGTCTTTTTTTGGCATTCAGGTTAAGGTGGTTTTAGATAGCAAAAGTTTTCATTTTTGTCATCTTATAAAAAAGTACATATTAAGCCTCTGAAACCAATTACATTTTCAGTTGATTTGGATCTTTTTACTCTGAGTCTGTTTATTGTGACTAGGGAATTTAGATAGAGTATTTCAGCTCGATTTGTGCTTTTTAACTAATTAAACCAAAATATTAGACTACACGTTAACATATCCAGTTCAACTATTTGAAAACAAAAACTTTGTCCCAAGAATGCAAAATGTATTGATCTGTAACATGGTGTGTGCTTGCGAGACCTGTGCTTTAAGCAGTGCATTTCCTCTGCAATATGCAAAAGAGGTGATTAATGGCAACAAAATAAAATGGCTTCCCAAAAGGTAAATCTACTTAAGAAAGGCTTCCTGCTACAATGCCCAAAATGTCATCACCCATGGAAATTTTTATTTATCACAAATTTATATTCAAACCTCCAGATTAGCAGATAATTAAATTTCAGTGGAAAGCAAACATGAGAATTTGTCTGAAAAAAAGGTTACAACACTGCATGCTCTCACCCTGAAGTGTCCCTGGAACAGACAGTGTGACAGAAGATTCATATTAAAGACAGATTATTGTTGTTTTCTTCACACAATGCTTAGCCTTCAGTCCAATGTACCACCCTGGATGAATAGCATTACTCACACTGTCATTTCCCTCTGCAACTGCAGGGTCATAGGAGACAGCCATATGGGAATCCACTTCTATAACAGTACTCCATCAAAGTCCAGACATGAATCAGAAAGTGTGACAGACATTTAAAGTATGAATATGCTACTCACTGCTGAGACACTCTTGACCCACTGGTTTTACCCATATCTAATTGGATTTTTTCACATGGAAATTGACTTAGAAACAACTAAAAATTGTTATTATTACTTCTTTTTTTTTTTTTTACTTATTCTGGAAGAGTAAAGAATTCATTTTACATGCAAACTGATTATGACAGTGCAGATGTCCCAAGATATTTGGGCTTAACTTGGATGTAAAAGTTGGAAAATGATCTGATAAGTAGTTCTAGGATCTACGAAAATTCCTCTCTCGCCCCTGCGAGCGGTCTATCCGTCAGGCTCAGGCTTGGGTCCTCTACCAGAGGCCTGGAAACTTGAGGGTCCTGCACGGTATCTTAGCTATTCCTAGGACTGGGTTCTTCTGAACAGAGATCTCCAATATTGTTCTTGAGATCTGTTGGAGCCACTCACCTAGCTTGGGAGTCACCACACCTAGTGCTGTTACTTTCACCCTCCACATCTTCTCAAGCTCTTCTCTTAGTCCTGGGCATCTCTCGAGCTTCTCATGTTCCTTCTTCCTGATGTTGCTGTCATTCGGGACCGCTACATCTATCACTACGGCCGTCTTCTTCAGTTTGTCTACCACCACTATGTCCGGTTGGTTAGCCACCACCATTTTGTCCATCTATATCTGGAAGTCCCACAGGATCTTAGCTCGGTCATTCTCCATCACCCTTGGGGGCGTCTCATATTTTGACCTCGGGACTTCCACGCCATATTCGGCACAGATGTCTCTGTATACTATGCTGGCCAATTGGTTATGGCTTTTCATGTATGCCCTGCCTGCTAGTATCTTGAACCCTGCTGTTATGTACTGGATTGTCTCAGGGGCGTCTTTACACAGCCTGAACCTGGGGTCTTGCCCGGTGTGATAGACTCCATCCTCTATGGATCTTGTGCTCAGAGCTTGGTCCTGTGCTGCCATAATTAGTGCCTCTGTGCTGTCCTTCAGTCCAGCTTTGTCCAGCCACTGGTAGGATTTCTACACATCAACCACCTCCTCTATCTGCTGGTAGTACATACCGTGCAGGGGCCTGTCCTTTCACAATGGTTCCTCCTCTTCCTCCTCTTTCTGGGGTTTTTGCTGCCTGCGGTATTCACTGAGCATGCGGTCGGTTGGGGCCATCTTCCTGATGTATTCATGGATGTTCGCTGCCTCAACCTGGACTGTAGTGCTGACATTCTTTGTCCCCGGCCGCTTAGCATACAGCCTCAGGGACCTGGACTTGGGGTAAAAACCCTCCACGCATGGTCAGGAGCTTCCTGGTCTTGATGTTTCTATCTCCTCCTCTATCTCCTCCTTTGGCCAGCTGAGATGGTTACTGGAGCCTGTTCAGGGAGATTGCTGTGGTCTGCCCTCAGATCCACTAGCCACTGAGCATTGCTGTTATGGGTTGTGTCCTTCTCCCATATGGTCTTCCAGGATTGCTCTGTCTCCAGCCTTGGTGGTGCTGTTTTCATATTGTTTCTCTGGCACTAAGAGTACACCTTGGCTGGTTCCGTGAAGAACAATTGGCTTATTCTCCTGCCTTCTATCTCTCTGGAGTATCTCTTCAAGCAGCTGGCCAAGTCTGTGAGTCTTTGCTTGGCAGTTTCCAAGGCTTAGGTATGGACAGCTCGCTGTAATTCTTAAGCACCTTCCTTGTCACACCTCTCTGCAGCTCCAATAGTTGGCTAACCTCCCTCCATGCTACCTTGATCTTAGCCTCTAGTCTCCTTCTCCATGTAAATTTTAATTCTCAATATTAAATTGAACATTTTGAATGTTTAGAATTACTTGAAACATCTGATCTAATGCAGGGCTATTCCTGCATAATTATAAATCTCTCTAAAGTTGACTGTGTTGATGTTTTCCTCTTCCTGATGATTACATACATATGGCAAGGCAAGGCAAATTTATTTGTATAGCACAATTCAACAACAAGGTGATTCAAAGTGCTTTACAGAGACATTAGAAACAAAAACAAATAAAAAGCATGATTTAAAATTGATTAAAACAAGCAAACAAACTAACTAACTAAACACACACATTTCACACCTGTTCGCGCGATCTGAACCCTTATCGTAAGGGGAGCTACCAGTCCTTCTGTGGACGAGCTACTTTCTATTTTAAATTCCCTGAATTTAAAATACTCTCTAGACCCAGTCTAGACCCAGATGGGGAGCTACCCAGAGCTCTAATCCCACACCTGTTCGCGCGATCTGAACCCTTATCGTAAGGGGAGCTACCAGTCCTTCTGTGGACGAGCTACTTTCTATTTTAAATTCCCTGAATTTAAAATACTCTCTAGACCCAGTCTAGACCCAGATGGGGAGCTACCCAGAGCTCTAATCCCACACCTGTTCGCGCGATCTGAACCCTTATCGTAAGGGGAGCTACCAGTCCTTCTGTGGACGAGCTACTTTCTATTTTAAATTCCCTGAATTTAAAATACTCTCTAGACCCAGTCTAGACCCAGATGGGGAGCTACCCAGAGCTCTAATCCCACACCTGTTCGCGCGATCTGAACCCTTATCGTAAGGGGAGCTACCAGTCCTTCTGTGGACGAGCTACTTTCTATTTTAAATTCCCTGAATTTAAAATACTCTCTAGACCCAGTCTAGACCCAGTTGGGGAGCTACCCAGAGCTCTAATCCCACACCTGTTCGCGCGATCTGAACCCTTATCGTAAGGGGAGCTACCAGTCCTTCTGTGGACGAGCTACTTTCTATTTTAAATTCCCTGAATTTAAAATACTCTCTAGACCCAGTCTAGACCCAGATGGGGAGCTACCCAGAGCTCTAATCCCACACCTGTTCGCGCGATCTGAACCCTTATCGTAAGGGGAGCTACCAGTCCTTCTGTGGACGAGCTACTTTCTATTTTAAATTCCCTGAATTTAAAATACTCTCTAGACCCAGTCTAGACCCAGATGGGGAGCTACCCAGAGCTCTAATCCCACACCTGTTCGCGCGATCTGAACCCTTATCGTAAGGGGAGCTACCAGTCCTTCTGTGGACGAGCTACTTTCTATTTTAAATTCCCTGAATTTAAAATACTCTCTAGACCCAGTCTAGACCCAGCTGGGGAGCTACCCAGAGCTCTAAACCCACTTAACAAACAAACAAACAAACAAAACAGTATATAAAATCAAAACAGATAAAATCAGAACAGTAGATAAAATCAGTAGTTAATGTAAGTTTTGAAATTTAAGCTTAACAAACAAACAAAACAGTATATAAAATCAAAACAGATCAAATCAGAAATAGATAAGATCAGTAGTTAGTGTAAGTTTTGAAATTTAAGCTTAAAAGTGTGGATTTGGTGCTTTATTCAAATGCAGCTCAGAATAGGTGAGTCTTCAACCTGGATTTAAATAAACTGAGTGTTTCAGCTGATCTGAGGCTTTCTGGGAGTTTGTTCCAGATATAAGGAGCATAAAAGCTGAATGCAGCTTCTCCGTGTCTGGTTCTGACTCTGGGAACTGATAAAAGACCGGATCCAGATGACCTGAGGGATCTGGAAGGTTCATACTGGGTCAGGAGGTCACTGATGTATTTTGGTCCTAAACCATTCAGAGCTTTATAGGCCAGCATCAGAACTTTAAAGTCTATCCTCTGACGGACAGGCAGCCAGTGTAAAGACCTCAGAGCTGGACTGATGTGGTCCACTTTTTTGGTCTTAGTGAGGACTCGAGCAGCAGAGTTCTGAATGAGCTGTAGTTGTCTGACTGATTTTTTTAGGTAGACCTGTAAAGATGCTGTTACAGTAATCAAGCCTACTAAAAATGAATGCATGGACTAGTTTTTCCAGGTCCTGTTGAGACATCAGATCTTTTATCCTTGAAATATTCTTGAGGTGATAGTAAGCTGATTTTGTTATTGTCTTAATGTGTTTTTCTAAGTTTAGGTCTGCATCCATCATTACACCCAAATGTCTCGCCTGGTTTGTGGTTTTTAGATGTATAGATTGAAGTTCTCTGGTGACCTGTAATCGTTTTTCTTTGGCGCCAAAGACTATTACTTCAGTTTTGTTTTTGTTTAGTTGGAGAAAATTGTGGCACAACCAGTCATTAATTTCCTCAATGCATTTACCAAGAGCCTGTACAGGGCCTCGGTCTCCTGGTGACATTGTGATATATATTTGTGTGTCATCTGCATAGCTGTGGTAGTTTATTTTGTTGTTCTTTATAATCTGTGCCAGTGGGAGCATGTAAATGTTAAACAGAGGGGGTCCCAAGATGGAACCTTGGGGAACTCCACATGTGATACTTGTCTGCTCGGATGTGAAGTTACCTATTGATACAAAGTATTTCCTGTTTTCTAAGTATGTTTTGAACCAGTTTAGTACAGTTCCTGAAAGACCTGCCCAGTTCTCCAGTCGTTTGAGTAATATGTTGTGGTCAACTGTATCAAATGCTGCACTGAGATCCAGTAAAACTAGGACTGACATTTTTCCACTGTCTGTGTTCAGACATATGTTGTTTTACGGAGTCGTGGCTCAGTGAGGACATCCCGGACTGCGCGCTCAAGCTGGAGGGCTTTCATCTGCTGCGCGCGGACCGGCAGGCCGCTCTCTCCGGTAAAACCAAAGGTGGAGGTGTCTGCTTCTACATCAATAGTGGCTGGTGCACAGATGTAACAGTGATTGCTCAGCACTGCTCTCCCTCTCTGGAATATCTTTTTATTCACTGCAAACCGTTTTATTCTCCGCGGGAGTTTGCTTCATTCATCCTGGCCGCTGTTTACATCCCGCCAGACGCGGATGCGCGAGCAGCTCAGTGCGCACTCGCAGAGCAGATTCTCCACACGGAGCGGACATACCCGGACTCTCTCATCATTGCTCTTGGGGACTTTAACAAAGCCAATCTGAGCCATGAGCTTCCGAAATACAAGCAGTATATTAAATGCCCGACCAGAGAGGAGAGGACATTGGACCACTGCTACAGCACGATCAGCGGGGCCTATCGCGCGGTGCCGCGCGCTTCACTCGGACTTTCTGATCACGTCATGATCCACCTAATCCCCGCGTACAGACAGAGGCTGAAGCTCTCCAAACCTGTCGTGAGGACCAAAAAACTGTGGAGCAACGAGGCTGTGGAGGAGCTTCGCACGTGTTTGGAGACCACAGACTGGGACACATTGAAGGCTGCTTCTAACAGCTTGGACGAGTTTACGGACACTGTCACCTCCTATATCCACTTCTGTGAGGACAGCATTGTGCCATCACGCACCAGGGTGAGTTATAACAATGACAAACCCTGGTTTACCCCTAAACTCAAAAAGCTGTGGCTGGAAAAGAGTAAGGCGTTCAGAAGCGGAGACAGGGACTGCTACAGAGAGGCCAAGTACAAGTTCACTAAGGAAGTGGACATTGCCAAACATCAGCACTCTGAGAAGATGCAGCAGCAGATCTCAGAGAATGACTCGGCCTCTGTGTGGAAAGGTTTTAGGAATATTACAAACTACAAGCCTAAAACCCCCCACTCCACTGACGACTTGCTCTTGGCCAACACCCTCAACGACTTCTACTGTCGTTTTGACGAGCCATCGGGCAGCCTTCACACCTCCAACGACCCCAACAATAGAGGCACTTTGGACACTCATTCCCCCACCTCTCCCCCCTCCATAGAGCCATCACCACCTTCAAACTGTTCACCTACAACACCCCCCTCCTCACCCCACACAAAAGAGGATTTCACACCACCTCCTCCGACCACAACTCTTCATATTCATGAAGCAGATGTGAGGAAGCAGTTTAAGAATCTGAATGCTCGGAAAGCTCCCGGCCCAGACGGTGTGTCTCCTGCCACCCTCAGACACTGTGCAAACGAGCTGGCCCCAGTGTTTTCTGGCATCTTCAACTCCTCACTGCAGGCATGTCATGTGCCTGCCTGCTTCAAGTCCTCTACCATAATCCCTGTCCCCAAGAAACCTAGGATCACTGGACTAAATGACTACAGACCCGTGGCTCTGACATCTGTGGTCATGAAGTCATTTGAGCGCCTAGTTCTCTCCCATCTCAAGACCCTCACGGCCCCCCTCCTGGACCCCCTGCAGTTTGCATATAGAGCCAACAGGTCTGTAGACGACGCCATCAACATGGCCCTACACTTCATCCTGCAGCATCTGGACTCCCCAGGAACCTACGCCAGGATCCTGTTTGTGGACTTCAGCTCTGCCTTCAACACCATCCTTCCAGACCATCTCCGAGGCAAGCTTTCCCAGATGAATGTGCCTGATCCCATCTGCCGGTGGATCACTGACTTCCTGACGGACAGGAAGCAGCACGTGAGGCTGGGGAAGAATGTCTCGGACTCCCGGACCATCAGCACCGGCTCCCCTCAGGGCTGTGTTCTTTCTCCTCTGCTCTTCTCCCTGTACACCAACTGCTGCACCTCCACCCACCAGTCTGTCAAGCTAATCAAGTTCGCAGATGACACCACCGTCATTGGGCTCATCTCTGACGGGGATGAGTCTGCCTACAGGAGGGAGGTTGAACGTCTGGTGTCCTGGTGCAGCCACAACAACCTGGTGCTGAATGCCCAGAAGACAGTGGAGATTATTGTGGACTTCAGGAAGCACACAGCCCCACTCCCCCCCATCATCCTGACTGACACCCCCATCACCTCTGTGGACTCATTCCGCTTCCTGGGTACCACCATCACCCAGGACCTGAAGTGGGAGCCCACCATCACCTCCGTCATCAAGAAAGCCCAGCAGAGGATGTACTTCCTGAGGCAGCTGAAGAAATTCAACCTGCCAACACGGACGATGATGCAATTCTACACTGCAATCATCGAGTCCATCCTCACCTCCTCCATCACCGTGTGGTACGCTGGAGCCACTATCAGGGACAAACAGAGACTGCAGCGTGTTGTGCGCTCTGCTGAGAAGGTGATTGGCTGCAGACTCCCATCTCTGCAGGACCTGTACACCTCCAGGACACTGCGGCGTGCAGCCCGGATCTCAGCTGACCCTTCTCACCCTGGACACAGTCTGTTTGACCTGCTCCCCTCAGGCAGGAGGCTCCGGTCCATTCGCACCAGAACCTCTCGCCACAAGAACAGTTTCTTCCCCTCTGCTGTTGGACACATGAACAATAACCACATGACTGTCCCCGCCACTCACACATGACCCTACGCTGTGTCACTGCATCATTTCATGTCTGGCACTGATCACCACCTGCACTCATGTATATATCCTTCTACGTAGCACTCTTAATTCTTATTCTCATGTATATATCTCATGTATATCTCATGCACATATCTTTCTTTCTACATAGCACTTTAATTCTTATTGTTTGCACTGAAGCACCGCAGCAAATTCCTAATGTTGTAAACCTCAACATCTGGCAATAAACCCATTCTGATTCTGATTCTGATATGTCATTAAACACTTTTGTCAGAGCGGTTTCAGTGCTGTGGTTCTGTCTAAAACCTGACTGGAAGGCATCGTAGCAGTTATTCTGTTTTAAGAAGTAATTGAGCTGTTGAGAAACTGCTTTTTCAATGATCTTACTTAAAAATGGGAGATTTGAGATCGGCCTGTAGTTTTTCATTTGTGTCTTGTCAAGATTGTCCTTTTTCAGTATAGGTTTGATTACAGCAGTTTTTAGTGGTTCTGGAAACACACCTGACATTAAGGAAAAGTTGACGATCTGTAACAGGTCTGACTCTAAAGTCTTTGAGACCTTTTTGAAAAAACTTGTTGGCAGGACATCTAAACAGCAAGAGGAGGAGTTCAGTTGACCTAAGATGTCCTCCAGGTCTTTGCTGTTAATCGGGTGAAACTGTTTGATGGTGTTTAAACAGTACATATCCTGGATCTGCTGTTGATGTACCAACTGCTTGTCTAATCTTTTGGATTTTGTCTGTGAAGAATTTGGCAAAGTCATTGCAGGCCATGGTTGAATGAAGTTCAGCTGCCACTGGCACAGGAGGGTTTGTTAGCCTGTCAACTGTAGAAAATAAGACCCGATCATTATGGCTGTTTTTAGTGATGATGTCAGAGAAGTAGGACCTTCTTGCATTCCTCAGTTGTAAATTATAATTGTGAAGTTTCTCTTTATAGATGTCATAATGAACCTGGAGGTTTGTTTTTCTCCATCTGCGCTCAGCTTTCCTACACTCTCTTTTTTCATTTTTCACTAGTGTGGAGTTTCTCCATGGAGACTTTTTCCTTCCAGAGATAACCTTCACCTTAATGGGGGCAATAGTATCCATTACATTTAACATTTTTGCATTAAAGCTATTGACGAGCTCATTGACTGAACCTTTGGACAGGTCAGGTGTTAATGGGAAGACCTGGTTAAAGATCTCACTACTGTTTTCAGTTATACACCGTTTTGTGATCACTGCTGTTGATATATTTGTGTGGGCTGAGATTTTACTTTCAAAGAAAACACAGTAATGATCAGATAAGCCCACATCAGACATAGTAATGTTTGAAATGCTCAGGCTTTTGGAGATCAGTAGGTCGAGAGTGTGTCCTCTATTACGTGTGGCCTCTGTTACATGCTGAGTCAGCCCAAAGTTGCCCAGAGTGTTACTCAGGTCTTTAGTCCCTTTGTCCTGAGGGTTGTCCACATGGATGTTAAAATCCCCAACAATAATTACACAGTCGAAATCAACACAGATCACAGACAGCAGTTCACTGAGGTCATTAAAAAAGTCTGTGCAGTATTTGGGAGGCCTGTAAACATTAAGAAACACAACTTTGGATGGGGCCTTCAGCTGTAAAGCCACATATTCAAAAGACTGAAAACTTCCAGGAGATAGCTGCTTACATTGAAATGATTCATTAAATAAGACAGCAACCCCTCCTCCTCTCCTGCTCACCCTGGCCTCACTGATAAAACTGTAGTTAGGAGGGGTCGTCTCGATGAGAACAGCTCCACTGTTATTTTGGTCCAACCAAGTTTCAGTTAAAAACATAAAATCAAGGCTGTGCTCAGTGATTAAATCATTAATTAAAAATGTTTTCCCAGCTAAAGATCTAACGTTTAATAAAGCCAACTTAAGTGTTTTAGAGGCATTACTTGTCCCCTCGTGTTTGGGAGCAGTCTGTGGCACACAAGGTATGTTTACTATATTTAAAGATCTTTTAGAGTGCAGCTCTCTGTGTTTTGACCAGGCCACATGTCTCCTTCTGTCACCTAAAAGTACAGAAATTTTAAAACCTTCTAGTAAACAGGGTCCCAGCTTCTCCTGGGAAAAGTCACCACTGCCATAATCCTCGCAGCCCGGACCCTCCACACATCACACATCAGACTGCGGAGACAAAGCATGAAGGTGGTAAGGAGGAACTAAGGGGGGCGAGGCTGGGCAATGTGACTTCGATTGCTCTGTTGAGGGTGGGGCTCGGTGGCGAACCTTTGGCTGCTTTGGTGGGGGGTTTATGGGGGACAAAGAGGGATTGGGCCGGGGGGTAGATCTGAGCCCAGCATTGACCCGCTCCATCATCTCTTCAGTGAATTTCAGGTGTGGGGAGGAGGGAGAAAGGGAGGGAGAGGAGGGTGATGGCCTGTCAGGGGTTTGGGGGACTGGGGAAGATCCTGGTCCTGGTCGTTGGTGTTGTTGAGAGAGTTGGAGGCAAATAGGGACCCCTCTTCTTGCCTCTTCTTGCCTCAGATGTCTCTCCTTTCTGAGGCTCTTCCCGGGTGGGGGCAGATGGAGCTCCTCCTCAAGGTTTCTGCTGGGCTTTGTCTGTTCTTGGAGTACTGTTTGTTCCTCTTTATGAGATAACTCCTCGTTTATCTCAGCCTTGGCTCCAAGCACAGATGGATGACGTATGGAATAAAACAAGTTGGAGGTGAACAGTTTCACCCCTGACTTGTTAAAATTAAATCCATTTGCTTTAAACAGATGCCTGCGTTCCCAAAAAATATTAAAGTTGTTGATAAAATGCACTGAGTGGTCAGCACATGCTGATATAAGCCATTTATTCAGTGTAAACAGCCTGCTGAATCTCTCGTCTCCTCCTCTGACCGGCGGTACAGGCCCACTGATGAATACAGCTGCATTCAGAGAGTTTACAGTGTTTAATAATCCAATAAAGTCCCGTTTCAGAACCTCCGATTGTTGTTTGGACACATCGTTTGACCCTGTATGCAGGACAATGTTTGTCACAGTTGGATATTCATCTGCAATTTGAAGAATTCTCTCCTTCAGGATGTTGACCATATCGTTAGGAAAGCAGAGGACTTTAGTGTTCTTACCGCACATGCTTTGTACATCCTTTACAGCAGAGTCACCCACAATCAGCGTTTCAGGCCTAGCCTTTAGCTTTCCCCGTGGATTTTCAGGCCTTACTTCGCTACTTTTAGATGGATGGTTGTCCGATATAGATCCAGGGTCCTTTGATAGTGGAGCAAATCTGTTCTGCAGTTTCACATTCAGTTGTTTTGAAGGTTTGTTGTTAACCTTCCTATTCACGGTTGTCCAGTCCTGTTTCCTCTCGTATACAGGGGTAGAAGAGCTTCTCTGTCTCGTAGGAAGTGAAGGCCAGTCGGTTTCAGAGATTTCAGCTCGCTGTGCCCTGCCTGTGGTACGTCCTCCCCCTTCCAGGAGACATGATTTATGTCTTGGTTTTGCACCAAGACAGTCCAAGGGGGGATTATCGCTTGAGGATTTATAATAGTGCACAAAGTCTACTTTCTTGGTCATGTTATCTGTGCTCCTTAGCTGTGTGCTAGCTTGCTCATCGCCATTGTTTTGAGTCAAAGGCAAGGTTGTTTCATTTCCACACAGTCCATTTACCTCCACGTTTACTTCTAAGTAGAGATGGCACGATACCACTTTTTTATGTCCGATACCGATACCGATATCATAAATTTGAATATCTGCCGATACCGATATGAATCCGATATAGTGTTTTTTAATCAACAAAACTGTTTTTTAAAATATCTTGCTGCATTTTGTATAAGTTCATACTCAAGTTTAAAACAACAACTACACTAAAGCTATTCTGTTATACCTGTATGCAAAAAAAAAAAATTTCATAGTTCAGCAATACTGATCAATCTAATAAACTTAAACCTACACCATCCTCCCTATTCTGGTATTTTAAAGAGTACTTAGCATAAAAAAAATTGCAGACTGCACAGATGGTACCTTCCCAAAGGAAAAAGTACTATAGCTTACTAGGGTATATTAGACTTAATAGTTACTATATACAGTAATTGACTTCTATTCATTTTACATCAAATTAAAACTTTGGGTGTCAGATAATTATTTATTAAAAGCTAGACATTTTAAATGAGAATAAGAAAGAAAAGTATGTCTTTGTGCCCCCTTTTCCCTGTTAATGCCCTATCGGCCCCCCTGGCTAAACTTTGCTAGATCCGCCCCTGCACAGTTACCAGCGTCAGCTATGTAGAAAAAGATCCTCAAGTAGAAAGTAATATTAAATACATTCTAACAACAGCTGATCAAGCTTAAACGTGCTGCTGTTGTTCAGCCGCTGGTTTCCTCTTTCTGGTGCAAAGTGGGCCAAAAGCAAACTAGAGACACGACTGGCGACAGAAAAGCCGATCAGCTGATCGTTAAGCAGTTTCATGATTGAAGTAGCAGCAAGAAGAGGCAGTCGCTCCATATATCGTTTGTTAAGCTTAACGCAGGAATGCTTTACAAACATTCAGAGATGGACTTACACACTTGCTTTACTTCTCTCGGGGATAACTTTGTCGGAGATGAAATGCCGGGTTGCTAGCGAAGCTCCACATGCTATCCAGACCGACAGGTCCTGCATGCCACAGCCGCTCTATCACGTGATGCATACTGCTCCGACGTGCTAACGTTCTGAGGTGAGTTACGGCGTGTTGCAAGTTTTGTGAGGTGCTTTCGTGATATTTAATGGATCGGATTACATTTTTTATTTTTCTCCGATATCCGATCCAGTAATTTAGGTCAGTATCGGACCGATACCGATACGTAATATCGGATCGGTCCATCTCTACTTCTAAGCGATGAATTTTTGTCTCCAGTGCTGCAATCTTCTGCAGGAGGCTGTGGTAGTCATCTGTGGAGAGGGAAGGCATCTTGTTGCTAGTTAGCCTAGCGGTTAGCACCTTTCTAGGCTATCGAGGCTGCTCGGTGCCCAGACGCTGTAATCAGGCTTCAGCTGTGTCTAGGCCACAGACACACGGAGCACTGAGGATAAGGTAACTATAAAAATGTTGCTGTTTCTGTTAAGAACACTTTAGTCCTAATGATCTATAAGTGTCCAGAAGCTATCGCAGGTAAGCTCATATGGAAAAAAGGGAAAAAATCAGCATAAAAATCGGTAAAAATCAATAAAAGAAGCAAAGCATTTAGAGAGCAAAGAGATGAAGCGTCCACACTCACAAAGGGGGAGGGCAGGACTTTATGTGCTAGAGCTATGTGAACACAAGGGATTTAATCATACAACAAATTATTTCCATAAATTATTCATCATTATTCACTTAGTGTTGAGCTGATCAAGGTCATGGGGCTGATATATGCACAAAATAGATGCTAATGCCTTGTCACAATTAAACCTAAGAAACATATAACTGTACATATGTCAAGGATTCTTTATCATTACAGTGGTGGGAGTATGCACAGACAGGTTCAAATACACAGTGGCAGTTTGGCAAAGGCCAGTATATGCATGTATATGTATGTGCAGTATTTATATCATTTTAAAAGTACTGTTGTTTTTCCTTTTTTTTTCTTACTGAAAAGCTATTAAGGCTCAAAATAGGAAAAAAAACCTGTGACAATAATAATAATTCAGTTAGCAAAAAATTAACATATTATGAAAGTAGGAAAATAGCACAGATGGTCTTACTGTATTGCTGCTGTGTCTCCAGCTTCAAATAGATTTTTAACCACCTTAGAAACATGCAACTGAGAATGAGGAATATCTTCCACTGAGTAGGAATAAATGACTTCTTAATTATCCTGTTGTAAATTCAGCTGATGCAGAACAGCTGTTTCCTCAGCAACAAAAACACCTGCAGCCCTGCACAAGATCTGAACAATAGATTATAAGCAGCATTTTCTCACCGAAACTCACAAATCCATTTTTTGTACATATTAAATATTATTAGCATGTTAATAGTGAGAATAAAACATCACTGTAGCACTGCTGATTAAATATGTCAATGAATCTCAGTCAATTACCTGTCAAGTATCAAGTTAATCAAATGTGCAAAACACCCACACACACACACAGAAAGACAGCCTTTTTTACTTTTAAGATTAGGGTTAAAACATTCCTTTTTGATAAAGCTTATAGTTAGGGCTGGATCAGATGACCGTAATCACAATCTCAGGCAGTCTTCAATAGGCCTAGGTCTTTTTATGATACACTGCCTGTTTATTCTTTTCATACCTATAGTTCATTTACTCTAGTTCAAATCAGTTGATGAATTTGTAATTTTGTAGCTTTTCCCTGTGATTTTGTCATGGTCCCTCAGTCCTTGTTGTACAACCTGCCACGTTGTTCGCTTTGTTTTTGTCTGTCTCTACTTTTTCATTTCCTGGTGTGTGTGTGTGTGAGAGAGACAGAGAGAGAGAGGGAGAGTATGTGTTTGAAATGGGCATTGTCTTGACCCGAGTGGTTTCCTGCATTTGAGGTCACACACAGGGTGACAATTAGTGATGTGTCAGTCCCAAACGAAAAGCCGGATCTTTGACGTGAACGATGCGAGCCGGCTCCTTTTTTTTTTTTTCTTTCTCTCACCCTCTCTCTCGCACTTTTTTTCCGCGTCACTCCGCAGGCGAGCCTTGTGCTTTGCGCTGGGAAGAGGGGGAAGGGGCGGTATAGTTACACTGGCAGCAGCACAGGAACAGAGCAGGATGGAAAGAGAGAGAAAGAGAGCCAGGGACAACAATGTCACATTAGAAAGGTATTGTGGACTGGTGCCAGCTGAACTACCTCCAGATCAACGCCAGTAAAACCAAGGAACTGGTGGTAGACTTCCGCAGGCACAAGCATTCTCCACTGCAACCACTGAACATCCAAGGTATGGACATTGAGGCTGTGGACAGCTACAGGTACCTTGGTGTTCATCTGAACAATAGACTGGACTGGACTCATAACTCAGACGCCCTCTACAGGAAAGGGCAGAGCAGGCTGTACCTGCTGCGGAGACTCAGGTCGTTTGGAGTGGAGGGCCCACTCCTGAAGAAATTCTATGACTCTGTTGTGGCTTCTGCTAGTGATGTGCAATACCACGGATTTCCTTTCCGATCCGATACCAAGTACTTTTCAGGGTGGTATCGACGATACTGATCCGATACCGATACTTTATACAAAAAAACGTATTTTATTTATTGTATCTCAAATTATAGCGTCATAATGATTACAGGTCATCAGATTACTTGTTCTTATCACTTAATAATGCATAGTTCATCATATGGAAATAAAAAAAACTGAAGTTGTGCGCTATTTGAACATGTTGCCTGCCTGCAGCACTAAAGGACTCTGTGAGAGACGTGTGTCTCGCCCTAGCAGCACCTGTCCCTCTCCTCCTCTTCAGTTCGTCTCAACATACGCTACTCATATTCTGTGATATGATTTACTCTGAGGTGTTTGACAAGGTTAGTGATGTTGCCACAACCAAACATGCCATCCCTCCCGATTTTTCCGGGAGAATCCCGGAGCCACCATTCTCCCGAATTTCCACCTGGACAACAAAATTGAAAAACCATATCGCAGAATTCATAGCGCGGCCGAGCCAATTCCAGTTTCCAGCTGTCATCCCTGATGGACAACATCTCCCACCCCATGCAGCAGACTGTGACAGCACTGAGCAGCTCCTTCAGTGGGAGACTGCGGCACCCACGGTGTGGGACGGAGAGATTTCGCAGGTCTTTCCTCCCCACTGCTGTCAGACTCCATAATAAAGACTTTAACTGATCAAGCACACACATCCATACATATGCAATAATACTAAGTGCAATAATCCTTTCTGTCATCGTTGTATTTTTACTCAGTTGTATATAGTATTTGTATTTGTATTCTATTTTTATCTTATTGTATATTTATTTTATTTTATTCTACTGTATATAGTATTTTATTTTATTCTATTCTGTACAGTTGTGTACTGTATTTATTCTTATTGTATTCTAAACTTTTGCACTGTCCACTTCCTGCTGTGACAAAACAAATTTCCCACGTGTGGGACTAATAAAGGTTATCTTATCTTATCTTATAGTAATCATCCACAACTATTTTCAGTTGCGGATGATAAAGGATTCAGAAAGTTTATTCACGCAGGCCCAAATGACAGAGAATATGCATCTTCTTTTTGTTTTCATATTTTAATTTATATTTAATTGTGTTGTGGTTTGCAGTGTTTTGTGTTGTTTCACTTTAAATTTGTTTAAAAGGAAAAAGCTGAAAATTTAAATAGTTAAAAGTTGAAATGTGAATAGTTGATTTTTGTATTGTATGATTTATTTATTACATTTTATGTGGAGTGAATAAATAAAAGTATATTTACGGTGGCCCCTAGACACAAAGCACGTAAAAACTCCAAAACACGTAAAAACTCCGAAACACGTAAAAACTCCAAAGCATGTACAAACTCCAAAACACGTACAAAATACAACAGAAGTGCTCCAGGATGCTAGGTGCAGTGTTGAGCTTTGTTACCTAGTGGCTACACAAGCCAGCAAGTACCAACGACCGGATTTGGTGTGTGGTAGTAACAGATAAATGAAATTTTTTTTAAATTATTTGAATATATATGAGTGCTTGTGTATAAACTGTGAAAGTATGTTATACTACTTTCACAGTGAATCACATTTTATAGTAATACACTCTGAATGAGGATTTAAGTAAATACTCTTAGATCTACAGTAGAAAACAACAGAAATCCGGATGGTGTAATAGTATAATCTCAGTAACATCACCAATTGTTACATTTGCTGTATTTTACAGCTGTTTCCATGAGTACGGTGAGTTACCGTAAAAATAATGTAATCTCATGGAATTTTCCCACAATTACATGCAAATTACAGTACTAAACTGCTAACATCCTTTAGAGTTTTTTACTGTTGATTTTGCACTACTAAGCTATGGAAATTACTGCAAAGGCTAACAGTGTAGATGTGTGAGGTCTTGCAGCAAGCTATCAAATACGGTGCATTTCTCGGCTTTTAAAAAAACGCTATGCGTCGCCAGGTGTTTCATCAGATTTGAGGTTTTACAGCCTTTGCACAGTATCACCTTAAAGCACTTGTTGCAGGCTGCTGAGTTTGCATCTTTTGCTGTGAAGTAAGTACAGCCAGACTTTTGACTGCTCGCCGTGGGCATTTTTAATCTGTAGCTCTGCTCTAAAACAACGTACGTACCTGGGCCCGCCTACTATCCTTGGAAAGTGTATGACATCTCAAGAAAAAAAAAAGCACCGAAATAAAGCACCGAAATGTGCGCTGTTTTTCGGTGTGGTTACTACCGTTTATGTCAGAACCAGTGCCATACCGGTACCCATCCCTAAAGTCGTTTTACCTCTCTTTTCAACCAACGGCATTCTTTCTTCAGCAGCCATTATCCTCTCCAAATAACTTCTGCTTAGCTTTCCAAGCTTTCCGAGCTTCCCTCGGGTCCTCTTAATTGTTGTGACGTGTGTTCGAAATGCAGAGAGGTGCGCTCGATTTGCCACACAGAGCAGCGTGAGAGTAAAGCACGAGGGAGGTGCTAATAATCGGCTCAGTCATTTTTAATGATCGTTGAAAGCCCAGATCGTAATTTAGATTAAAATCTGATTAACTGAGCAGCCCTACTTGGTAATGCCTTGTAGGCTGCTTGGCCAATGCTTGGTAAGTTTTTGAGGCCCTCATTAACAATGTGTCACAAGATTTCATTAATCACTTCATTTTTGTATAAATTGATGACATCCTGATTTTTTTTCCCAGTCTCTCCAGGAACATCAGAAATGCATCTGCCTGGTAATTTAGCACCTCCTGGAGGAAATGGATGTAAAAGGAGAAAAATGTGAAACTCCTGAATCAGACACCTCTGTTCTAGGACTTTTGGCAGTACCCTCCAAGCAAGATGATAGTAAAATGCATCTATGTGCCTCACCTACAGAGAAAAATTACAACGTTGTGCCATCAAGCTGGCACTGGAAGAGTGGAGGCATTGGGTAGAGGGCTCAGAACAGCCTTTTATAGTCTGAATGGATCACAAGAATCTGGCGTTCCTGACTGTACATGCAAACCAGGAGCTGAAAAGCGCTCTTCAGTGCATTGTCTTCTCTATTCAGTGAACATGGAGCTCTCAGCTGATGCAGGTCAAGCACATCCAAAATTTTACAGGCCTATCTCCCTTTGAGCATCACTAAGCTATCAACCTACACTCTTCCCGGAAGGTGAAGGTGAGCAAACTGTTCCTTCTATTCAGCATTACTTCCGTCAAAGCCACCATGTCAGAAGAGCCACATGTTCAAACTTGTTAAGGACAAAGGAGCACAAAAAGCGGCTGAGTGATCGCCACCAAACCCCAAATGTGTGCCTCGGTCTGCCATTCTCAACAAGACTATGTTGTGTTGTAAGCACCCTGACTACATTGCCAGGAGGTTTCTGTTAGAAAAGGGGTACTGCTTTGGTCCCTCAGTTAATGCTGTGTGACCTACCATTTTGGCTTTGTTGTGTCTGTGTCTCCAGTCTCCAATTTCCAGTTAGTGAAACCTGGCCCCTACTGTTGCTGTTGTTGTTGTTGGTGGTGGGTTTTTTTTTTTCAAACTGTTCCTGTGTCCAAGTTTGTGTGAAGACAGCCTGATGGGGAGTGGTGAGCCTTTTCCAGTTAAGATTTAAAAATGGACTATTATTTGTTTGGACATTTTGTAATCCTTGTGGAGACTGGACAATGACAAACGTGTTGAGCTTTCTTTTTTTTCTGAACATTTTATTAGGCCTTCAACTTATAAAACCCCTCCCACCCTGAAAACCCCAACCCACCCAAAAGTGTCATATTCTCAGCACATATGTATATCAGTTACAACATAATTCTCTGTACAAACAAATCCGTTATAAATTGTAAAAAGGGTTTCCTGATCCAGTAGAAGTCTTCAATCTTTTCTTTAGCCAAGAATGTCAACTTTTCCATTGCAAGATTACACGTCATTTCTTTGATCCATTGATTCGGGGTCCATGTATATCCTTCCATCTTAAATAAATAATGTATTTGGCATGTAACATGCAGAAGTTTAACAGCTTTCTTTTCTTTCCATGGAGTATGAACTGTTCAGGGAGAATGTGGAAAATGCACAATTTTGCATCGACTAACATGTTCTATTAACTTTAAATTAGGTCAAGAAGGTTTGCAATACCTTACATTCCCACATACAATGAAATATGGTTCCCTTCTCTTTACTGCACTTGATACAGACATATTGAGATTAAAACATTGTAGTTTTACAGGAGTAATATATGTTCTAAACAGCTATTTGTACTGTAAAATTATGCACCTTTTGTTAAGGGTTTGGGTTTGAGCCACAAGACAAGCCTTCAAGTTAATTATAGAGTTCTACAAGCTTCCGTGCTTGGACCAATTCTGTTGCCTAAGGGAAGCAATTATCTGGCTTCATGGATAGATTTGGGTGTCATCTGCATAGCAGTGAAAATGTATGCTATGCCTTCTAATAATACTGCCTAAGGGAAGCCTGTATAACACACCAATTACATAAACTACAGGAATGTCTTAAAGACACAAAGACATAAAGAGAAAAATGACCTCAAATGTTCTGCTTCTAAATTCAGATAAAATTGAGGTATCTCAGCCCTAAAAATCTTAGAAATATGGTATCTAACCAGATGCCTACTCTGGCATTACCTTGGCCTCCGGTAACACTGTGAGGAATCTTGGAGTATTTTTTTTTTTTTAACCAAGATATGTCCTTCAATGTGCATATTAAACAAATATGTAGGACTATCTATTTTTTGTGTGTTTGTGCAGTATCTCTCAAATTAGAAATATACTATCTCAGAGTGATCCTAAAGTACTATTTCATGTATTCATTACTTCTAGACTGGACTACTGTAATTCATTAGTGTCAGGATGTCCTAAAAACTCCCTGAAAAGCCTTCTCAATCCAAAATGTATTGTGTAATGTTCAAGATTACTGACAGGGACTAGAAAGAGAGAGCATATTTCTCTTATATTGGCATTTTTTTTTATTGGCTCCATGTTATATACAGAATCAAATTTGAAAACCTTCTCATCTCTCATCTCATCTCATCTGCAGATGACCGCCCCTCCCTGAGCCTGGTTCTGCCAGAGGTTTCTTCCTGGTAAAAGGGAGTTTTTCCTTCCCACTGTCGCCAAAGTGCTTGTTCATAGGGGGTCATATGATTGTTGGGTTTTTCTCTGTATCTATTATTGTACGATCTACTGTGCAATATAAAACGCCTTGAGGTGACTGTTGTGATTTGGCGCTATATAAATAAAATTGAATTAAATTGAATCATCACATACATGGTCTTGAATAATCAGACTCCATCTCATCTTAATGACATTATAATACCATATCACCCCAATAGAACTGTGGGGGTGTGGTTGGTGACCCGGGTGCAGGGGAGGACTGGAGCAGCAGATTGAGGGTATGGCGTCTGGGGAGGCTGGTTTTCGCAGCTGGTGAGCATCATCTAATCATGTATTCTCTTTTTTAGTAGCAATAGAGGGAGAGAGCACAGAGCCCTAAGAACTGCAAAGTGCAGGAGTGCGAGAGTGAAAGTGCAAAACAGTGAAACACTGTTAACAAAATAAAAGTTATCAGGAGCATCTGGGTCATGCTGGGTCTTTTGTCTCCACAAGAACACTTCCCATTCAGACTGCAGGTTTATTTGTGTTTCCTAGGCTGTTTAAAAGAAGAATGGGGAGCAGAACCTTTAGCTTCCAGATGTAGGGAACCAGCTCCCAGCTTGTATTTGGGGGACACATACCCTCTCTACTTTTAAGGTTAGGCTTAAGACATATCATCATCATCATCATCATCATCATTTATTTATTTATATAGCACTTTAAAAACACACCTGGTAGACCAAAGTGCTGTACAATACTAATATGCACATAGTAATAAAACCAGACATAGCAATAAAGTTAAAAAAACAATAAAAAATGAAAAAATAAATAAATAAAAATAAAATAAAATAAAATAAAAATGCCATATGCATAAAATAACCCTGAATTCTGCACTTCCAATGATGCACTGTTTCTTTTTCATTCACCTTATTCACTCTCTGTGTCTATACACCACTCTGCATTTAATCATTAGTTATTATTAATTTCTGACACTCTCATCCACAGTGTGTCTTTGTCCTTCCTTCACCCCCAACTGTTCACAGCAGATGGGTGCCCCTCCCTGAACCTTATTCTACTAAAGTTGAGTTTTTCCTTCCCACTGCAGCCAAAGCACTTACTGAAAGGGGGGCATATGATTGTTGGGCTTTGTTAGTGTTATTGAAGGATCTTTAGCTTTCAATATAAAGTGCACTGAGGAAACTGTTGTTGTAATTTGGTGCTGTATAAATAAAACTGAATTGAATTGAGTTGAACTTAGCCTCAAAACATTTGATATGTTAAACCATTCTTTTCTAACCTTCTCAAGATGGGGCTTATAATACTAAAGTGTTACAAAATCTTTCTGCCAGCTGTATCCATATATACATCTTGCCATAGAAAGGTCATACAGCCACACCATTTAACTTTTTTTTTATTCTCATTAAATGCCACCAAGTGGTTAGATTAGCATAGATGAAACTTTAATGACCCCCACGAGGGAAACTAATGGGGTGTCACTCTACAGTTTTGATAAAGTTGAATGGATTCATACCCTGGGGCACTGATAAAACCATCTGAGAACAGCAGGTTAGAAAGTTGCAATGCATTTTTCACATCCAGAAATAATTGAATTCAGTTCAGTTCAGTTGAACTGAATTGAACTGCTTTATACTGTAATAAGCATGAAATAAAAAATGTTAGTTGAAACATTTGGGAAATACCTTGAGGCAACCGTTATGAATTGGCACTATATAAATACAACTGAACTGAATTGAAATAAATACATCACTCTGCATTTAATTATGAGTTATTATTCATCTCTGGCTCTCTTACACAGCATGTATTTTGTTCCTCCCCTCATCCCCAACCAGTCGTGGCAAATGGCTGCTCCTCCTGGAGCATGGTTCTTCCTGTTGAAAAGGGAGTTTTCCTTCCCACTGTTGCCAAAGTGCTTGCTCATAGGGGGTCTGATAGTCTGATAGGTTTTCTCCGTATTATTGTAGGGTCTTTACCTTACAATACTAAGCACCTTGAAGTGACTGTTGTTGTGTTTTTGGTGCTACATAAATAAAAGTTAACTAAATTAAATTGAATATCACTTCCCACCACTAAACCCTCTATCACGTTTGCATCCTCTTCGAGGAGAAAGTGGCACTCTCACCATCGATGCTACTCACCTCTGCAAGAATCTGTGGCTTCATCAGTGTCTGATGCCAGGCATCCTAAATGTTCCCCTGGGGTAAGTGACATGGACTGTTCTCCTCATGCTCTCTCCCAAGTCAGAGAAAATTAAAACTAAGGCTCTTTCATGCGTTATGCCAGCTGAACTAGTCATACAATAGACTGTTTGGGTTCTTTGGCCAGTTAATTGTGGGACTGATTGTTATGTAGCCTTGCAGCCCTCTCTGAAACAGACTGTGGTGTTTGGAGGTTGGAGGGGATCCGTCGTTTGTGAGGTTCCAAGAGAATCTTAAATAAGAACAAACGCAGCCCCTGTACCTCTACAAAGTATATTATACTCAAGTTAAAGTCAAATTCAGCAATGAAGTTGCCTTTTTGGTATTTTCTCCATTGTTTGTCAGACTCGCATTTGAATTTAATTCTCATTGCCACACAGCCAGCTTTAACAACTACAGAGTTATGGATTAAACAATGAATAACACTATGAATAAGACTAGATAAGATTATGGAGAAATAATACATAAAAAATACTATATTTACCAGTATACTATTTAGCCAGAAAAAAGAGCAGGGTTGGGAGTTATTGACGTTTATTCTGTGGCTCATTTTATACCAGCTTCTGGTATACATAACTGTTTTTTAACTTATATTTGTGATATATATTTATGTGACTTGTTGTTGCATTGCTCTCTTACATTTGGGTGATATGTCTCTTCAGGTTTTTGGGTTATTTTTGAAGCACTTTCTATTACAGCTCGACAATAAAGGAGTAATAGTATGGTAACAATGGAGACAGGTCAATAACAGGTTATTTATATGTTATTAATGTGGTAATTTTTACATTATTACAATGCAATTACCAAATTAATAACCATGTAATAGCTAATTAATATCATGGTAGCAACAGTGGTTATAGTTGAGTAATATGAAATTTATGTAATTGGATAATAAGGGCCCAAAACTGGGGGCAACAATGTGGGAAGATAGCTTGGAAATGAAGTGGTAATAGTATGGTAGCAAGGAAGAAACAAGAATGTAATAATGGGGTAAATAGGGGTAAAGAACAAAGTTATTACCACTCAATTACCTGTGATAGTTTCTGTGTAATGAGCATGAAACAGAGCTGCAAAATGCAAAACTTTGTTTCTACCTAATAGCATATTAATAGCCTATTAAAGCAAACTCGCGTTATCACGGTTAACGCGTTAGTGCCGTCCAGCTCCACGCACGGGGTGATCCACAATAGCTCGCTAACGGATATTTGCCGCTTTAATGCGGTTATGGCTTTAACGTTATTTTAACAAAATGTACGCTGACAGCACTACTAATAATACTTAGAGTAGTTCTAAAAACTAAGGTTGCGTTAAAGTAAGAAAGTCATGAAATACCCTTATTATTTCCACCACCACCAGCAAATTTTGTAGTGGTTTATTTCTATTGATAAACATTAAATATTCCAATATGTTGTTTTGGGCAGAAAAGGAAAAAGATGAATTCATTATTTTACTTTATACACAAATTATAATGGTGCATTTTATCAATAGGACAGTCTGTATCTGTAAATTGTTGCTCAAGGAACTGCCAAATAAATTATGGTTGCTTTAGCATTGTTTTTCTTTTAAAACTTAACTATTTTCAGTATGCAAGCAGATGGCTTGCTACCTGCTGCAGGAGAGGTTGGATCTTTGGATGGTTAGGGGGTCAATCAATGATGAAGGCAGTGAAGAACGATGTTGTTGCGCCCCCCCACAACCCTGAATTGGACAAGCAGGAGAACATGGATGGCATCTTATTTTGTGTTCTGGACAGGACATCCATGTATAAAATATGCTGTGAAATAGGGTGCTCTATACTCCTGTGCAAATCTAATGTATTCATATGTATTACTCTTTTAAACCTAATTATTAAGATTTTACATAAGTGTTTCCAGTTCATTACAGACTTCCCGAAGCTTGTTTTAATCAGCTGCCATGACCATAGTATTATATTCCTGCTTATTACACAGAAACTACTACAAGTGTTTCCTACAGGAAACACTTTCATCTACAGGAAGCGCTACCTGAGGAAAGCGGGGAGGATCATCAAGGACTCCAGTCACCCCAGCCATAAACTGTTCAGACTGCTTCCATCGGGAAGGAGGTTCTGCAGCATCCGGTCCCGTACCAGCAGACTGAGAGACAGCTTCTTCCACCAGGCCATCAGACTGCTGAACACGTCATAGACACCTCAGCTTCACTACTGGAACTTCAACATTATGCACTCCACACTGTATATAAATGCCACTTGTTTTGCACATATTCAACTCTGTATATTTTATATATTTTATTATTATTATTATTATTATTTTATTTTTTTTTTTTTTTACTATTTAATTTGTAAAAATGTGTATACACACACACACACACACACACACACACACACACACACACACACACGTAGGAAAATATTTAGTATACACATCCAGAAATGCATACACTATTATATATTGTACATATATTTATTAGTTTCAGGTTGGCCATTCTTGTATTTTGCTCGTTTGTGTTGTTGGGTTTGCACATCTCTGTTGCTTGTGGGGCTCGCACACAAGAATTTCACTCGCATGTGCTGTGCCAGTGTGCCTGCACATGTGATGTGACAATAAAAGTGATTTGATTTGATTTGATTTTGATTTGGTAGTCATTACTATTCGTTAAGTGTGTTTTAAAAGGTTATTAATATGCTATTAAATAGAAACAGGCAGTTTTGCATTTTGCAGCTCTGTTTCCTGCTAATCACACAGAATCTACCACACACTCAGAAAAATTATGGTTCTTAAATGGTTCTTCAGATGTCTTCATGGTTCTTTAAAGAACCATCATACATCAAAGAACCTTTTTATTTTGTGGATGGTTCTTCAGCTATTACAAATGGTTCTTTAAAGAACAAAAGGTTCTTCATCCTTAGCAATCTAAGCTTGATGGTGTAAATGGCATAAATATGTATTCACTATAACGAGGCTGTGAATTATACTGTGTGTTTTCTTTGTGTGCATGTGTGTGCGAAGGGGGAGGGCAGGATACCTGGCAATTACCCTTTAAGAGAAGATGGTAGGAAACTGAATATTCAAAGAAAAATTAGAAATATTTGCTTAAAAATATACTGGTGGCAGGGGTGGGGGCCAAAGCCTATAGACCCTAACACCCCCCCCCCCCCCCCCCCCCCCCCCCCCAAACACACACGCACCCCTAACCCCGCTAACCCATTATGAATATGGTGAGTTAACAGACAGTAGACACAATACACACATTCAAATACTGTACTTTAGTTTTAAATTTTAATAAAGCATTACTATTTTCTACTCCAAGGCATTACTTTTGAGATTATTATATATTTTTGAAAATATAGCATAATGATAACACTAGTTATTGTAAACTTTACAAACCACCCAGCAGTATGTAAAGTCAAATTATAAGATACAAGTAAATAACAATTGCAGAACAGAATGTCAGTGTAATGAACACACTTCGTTTTGACAAAGCGCACTGCTTAGGTAAATGATCTGAGTAGTTGTTCATCACTGAGCAATTTGTTAATATGTGTTTCGAGCCAAATAAATGACAGGGAGAGAGAGAGTGACGTCAGAACACGTCATACTGTAACCTCCCGGGAGCAGACGGAGGGGGTCGGTCGTTGGGATGCGCATGCGCAGACAGAGTGCGCAAGCGGCGGGCCTTGACCTTTCGGGAAAAAAACTCACGGACGGTGACAGCGAAACGGATAACAGTCTTCAGTACCTGCTGGACTTTGAAGCTGTGGATTCTGGGACTGTTAGAAAAGGTAAAACATTTTCATTAAAACCTTATTACGGTTTTGTTTTTGTTACTCGTCATTGTAGCTTGCTGTTGATGTTGTGCTAACAGTAGCGATTAGCTAGATACGTTAGCCGTTGACGTCAGCGCAATTTAGTATCCAACTGTTTTCTTAACAAAACCACTGTTATAATTAAGTGAAGGTGCTCTTAGCTAATTTGAACCTTTGGCTTCTAAAATACGTGGTTCAATTGCATGCTGCGTACACAACCTAATGTCAGCTAGACTGAAATTAAAATTTAATATATTGTTAAAGTCACTAAAATGGCGCCTGAAGCCTGTTGTGACGTGAGCTCTGTGTCTGCTCTAGAAACTGAAATTCTGTAGATCTGAGCCGTACATTAAATACTCACATGAACCTGTACTTTTAATTCTGCATGAGCTGTATAAAATACAGCTATGCATAAGAGTTTTGAATGAATAATTAGATTAAATGACTCTTTATTGTCTAATCGAATTATATAGAAATGAATAGAAATGTGACATGAGAAGGTGTGTCTTTGACTGTTCCTGCATAACTTAGTTTTGGACTAGTTGACAAGTTATGCTCCGGTCATTTGATGTTTCCAAGATAGATGTTCTTTTGTAATATAGTTAATTTTTTTTTATATTTCATTTATCCACCATCATACATACAAGCTAAGAAGAGGTCGTTATACTAACAAGAGGTATCAACGCTGGGCCAAAGTTCAGCACATGGTTAAAGTTTGTAATCCAGCCAGGGTGTAAATATCACTCAGCAGCCAGAGCTGAAGCAGGCACCATCAACACATAAATCTACTCTACCCGGCTTAAATCACAAGAGCACCTCTGACCAAAAAGCTGTAGATTTTAATTGTTTGCACAAATTAATCCAGATTCACATTGTGTTCACAGCTCCAACAAAATGAGGAAGAGGAGGGGGAGAAACACAATTAGGTTGAATTGCAATTGGATGGAAGGCGAGGACAAGGAGAAGGAAGCTTAGGATGAGCAGGAAGAGAAGCAGCATCTGTAGGGATCCCTATGATGTCATTGAGGTTTGTTTCATTAATATGGTCCTCTCACAAAGAACGATGACTTGTTTTAGTTCACCTACTTCCTGTATTTAATAGTGATGTGCAAAATGTTGTGGAAAAACCATGGAGCAGGCACGTATAGTGCATCTGCAGGTAAATGAACATCAAATCTCTAAGACAGACTGAAATCTGTATATTTATCACCTTTATGATAAAACCCATGTCAGCCATTGGTTTATGGACTTTGTATTTTGAAGCCTCAACATTTGCTTTATTGCTGTTGCTATGTTGGAACCCTATTAGGATGAGGGCTCAGAATCTGGAGTCATGCACACTATTGTTTCATTTAGTGTGTATCCATAAGATTCGTACAGCAGATGCAAGTTGTGCCTTGAAAACAGGAAAGTCGTCTGCATAGAGGAGAACTGTAATAGCAGGCTTGTACAAAGTGAGGCTTTGTGCACTCGTTTTACTTCTGTCACCCTGTTTTGATGCAGAATTCACTTGAAATCAGGCAAGAACTGGACTTATTTTTTATAATGTGTTCTTGTGAATTGATTGTGTATCGCATATGTTTGATTTGACTTTCTGCAAGACAACAGTCCTCCGCTGGCCAAAAAAGTTTTCCAAATACCTCCACGTGATCTAGCCTGGATTTAGAAAAGAATAGCAAAAAAAATCTGCACCTCCTGCTCCAGATGCAATTTGTGTTTCTGTGTTCAGAGGCAGCGGTGAGAGGGGAGACCTCGGATCATCCAGCTGGAGAGCCTGACCAGGACGAGTCGAACATTAACTCAGCTCTTCCAGGGCACCCTGCAGACTCGGCTGTTGGCATCGACGAGGGATGACGTGAACGCCAAACTGCAGTCCATCACAGGTCAATTGCAGGTATGCGAGTCAGACCTTCTGAGGAGGGTTTCACTTTTCTCTCTTCTTTATAATTGACTCTTTTCTCTCTCTTTCAGCTCCTTGTCTCAGAGTGGGAGGGATTTGAAGCACAAAGGGAGGAACTTGTCATTTGGTTGGCTGATATGGATGTCCACTTGAGTGAGGTTGACCAGCTGACAGGAAACACCAGTGAAAAACTGCAGGTGTGGGCTTGTTTTGATATGACATATGTTTGATATGAAACATACGTCAGAGACATTATCCTAAACTGGACTAACAAAGGACCATGAGTACAACATGAAACGTACATTACATAGCGTAAGGCTGAAGTTCATTGATCATTGTAATCATAAACTTGTTGTTGAAATATTTTTACTGAACATGCAAACATCTGCTGATGAAATTGTGTTGATTTATTGGTCTGTTATGAAGCTATTGCTATTTCTAATGTGTTTTATCACTTTCTGATGTTTTATTAATTAAACAATACATGTATTATTTGTTGTGTTATCTGTGTATATATATATATATATATATATATATATATATATATATATATATATATATATATATATATAGTATAGCAAATATGTTTAAATATTACTGTTTAAAACACTAATATGTGACATGTATTAGTAGTGATGTTGTGCTGAGGGTTAAAATGCCTTTTTGTCTTTTGGTAACTACAAAATGACAATAAACCATTAATATATGTCTATGCTGTGCTTGTATTTATTTTACCCTACTCAAATTCAATTTATGATGCATTTTATTTTGAAAGATTTAAAATGGTTTTTTAAAGAACCACTCAAAAAAGGTTCTTTAAAATGGTTCTTTTAAAGAACCATTTGAAGGACCTTTTTAAAAATGATTCTTTAAAGAACCATTTTTAAAAAGGTTCTTTGAAAAATCATTAAAGGTGCCCCAAAGAACCATTTCTTGATGGTTCTTTGGAGCACCTTTAAAGGTTCTTCAATGAACCACTGAAAGAAATGGTTCTTCAAAGAACCATTGTTTGAAAGGTTCTTTGTGGCACCAAAAAAGGTTCTTCTATGGCATCAGAGAGAAAGAACCACTTTTGGTTCCAGTTAGCACCTTTATTTTTCTGAGTGCAGTTGTTTCCAGATAATAGTCACACACTTTTTAAGTTTGCTTTAACAGGTTTTTCATATGTTATTAAATATCATCCATGATAATTTCTTACTTTATAGCCATTTTATAATAAAAAATTCTCCCTTCCAAATAACCTAGTGGCAGGCAATGTTTATATTAATTTGTTGCTGTCCTTGCACCATGTGTCTCTACCTGTTCAGTAGTACCCAGACTCAGAAATAAATAAACTGAATGATTTAGTATTCAGTGTTAACAAGTAAAATGTAGTGATAGTCTGTTGTATATTGAAAATAAGAGATCCTAAATCCCAGCTGCTTTTCTGTTCCACTGCCATTATTCTATCTGTGTTAAAATGCTAAGCAGGAGTGACAGAGGCATCAATTTGTGTTCATTCCAATCATCCCAGCCACTGGAAACTCACATTTGGTCATCTTTCAATTAATTACCCAATGCCAATTTTAGACATTCCCCAAGCCACATGCCGGTGTAACCTTTACAAATGCTGTGTCCCAGTAATGGTTTATTACTCTGCTGGAGAAAATAAAATGAAACAGATGCAATAGTAATCTGATCTATATAAATCTTTGATATCAGATTATAATTTAAATAATGACACACAGAAACAGGAGAACTCACAATGTTGCAAACATTCAGTAACTGCCATTCAAGCTCAAACTGGAAAAAAATTGAAATCAAATAAATATGTACTGGCAAGTACATATTGTAAATATCTTCTGGTTTAGCTACATTTACACAATAAAACCTCATCCACTACATTTATTTTAATTCAACTTATGTGACTTTTATATGAAACCAACCTGGTGTTAGTGGTGACCTTTTTTCCTCTCTTAAATATGTAGCCTCACTGAGATGCGCTTTCATTTGTTCTTAATCTATATCTGCTGTAGATAAATAATATAAAAGCATTTATTCAATAAATAAACCCAAAACCCCACTGCACTAATGATGTTAGTTTCATTTTGGTATTTCCTGTTTCTGTCCTGTATTCAGCTCGTTTGTTTTTTCTGTTGAGGTGCTTAAATATTGTTTTCATGTATTTAACATTTATCTTTATTTTGTGTTAACTGCTGTGTTTATTGTTTGAATAACCTATAACATAAAGTTCCATAAATGGATCAAATCCGTTCTATATCCACAGCTTGTTGATCCACTAAGTTAGTGGACTAAGATCTTTCCTAGTCTGTTTATAACCAGACCAAAAGCTTTCTGCCTAACCACTCTTGAGGAATTAAAGTAGGCCTAAAGTAAAGAAGGAGTGAGGCTGTGCGTTGAGCTTCCTACTTCAGCAAAGTAAAATGTGCTGTTTTTCCGTTACCAGTCCATCTCTATTCCATCTTTTTATAGTTTGAAAGGTTCCCACAACTTGAAAACTTTGACAGACACCAATACCTTAACAGAACCACCACCATTCTTTGGGATCCTACAGTAATTATTATTTATTTATTTTTGTTGTGCAATTTAAATATGCATATAACGTCTATTTTTCTGTATATGTCTTATATGTCTTTATGAATATTATAAATATGGGTGAGTGGTTTTTATACTTTTTTATGTTTTTTGTGTTTTATTTATGATTCCCTCAGTTCTTATTTCTTTACATTTTATTATTTCATGCTTTCTTGTCATTGTCAGTCATAACACACATATGATCTTTTTCTTAGTATTTAGACCATATGAAACTCCCTGAATAGGATCCAGTAACCATCCAGTAACCATATGAAGAGTTGGACAGCACCAGATCCTGACATGGTTCATGCCTACTGGCTAAAAAAAGCTAACTGCACTCCATGAGTGTCTGGCAGCACAAATGAACCAGATGCTAAAGGGTGACACACACCCAGAATGGCTAACTGAAGGCACGACAGTCCTAAACCTCAAGAACGTCCAACTACTGACCAATAACATGCCTCATGGAAACTCTTGTCATAGCAGCTCAGATGAACTGGCACATGGTCCAATACATCAAGGAAAAGCCTAGAAAGGAATCAGCAAGGACAAAACACCAGCTACTGGTACACTGAAAAAAATGCAATAGGGTGGTTGTTGAATTTGCATAGAATTACTTCATATATCCAGCATGACTAATTTAAATTTCACATCTAAACATATTTTTGTCTTTTAATTTTCACATATTCTTTTAGAATATTCATTCTTTTAGAACAAATCATGTTGAAAAGAAACAAGTTAGTTGTGTTTTATCCTCAAGCTCCGCCCCCTGGAAAGGAAAAATCGGCTGCACTGTCCGCCATTTTTTTCTCTCGCTTTGGAAAATCTACTACCATCTGGAGTTTTAAACTTGAAGGTAAATAAGATTTTAAAGCTAATACACCAGTGAGAAAGAGTGTAGACCCTTTATATATGTGGAATTTTACTGGGGTGTTGTTATTTTACAGGTATGTGGGCTATTTATCGAAAACCATGAAAGGCCAATGTTAGGCTCCAGTTAGCTAATGGTAACCGAAATTATGCGATAAGCAAATTAGTAATTAACATATATAATGTGAGTTAATATTGTTTTCTATATTCTTTCAGTCTAAATTAACAGACTATTACAAACTTGCATCGGTGTCTGTAGTAAGTGGTGGTACCTGCAGTGTCTTAACCATTAAACAAGCTAATGTAGGGCCGGGATATGACTAGTTTGTTGAAACATGTCTGCTGCCAATGTGACTGCTCACACACGGTAACATTACCAGCACATAGCCACAGCCGCTATAAACATGCTGAAAGGTCAATCTAGCTTCTGTAGTCAGCAGCTGGAAGACTCAACACAGACCCAAGATTCAGTGTAACGGTTATCTAAATGTTGTGTGTCCTGTTTGTAAGCCCAGAAAAATAAATTAAATAAAATGACGACCTTGAGCTTCAAGCTAATGTAAGCGTAATGCTATAGCATAAAGCGACTAATGCAATGATGAGGTTGTTAAATTAGTAAAAATACAGTAAATATATCCAACATGAATCATTTGTCATGGTCCTGGGTCGGTGACCCAGCGCTTTTAGTTCGTTATCATTTTCTTGATGATGATTGTTTAAGTTCTATGTGTTATATTCAGTCTGCCTCTGAGTCCGCGTCTGTATCTGTCTGTCTATGGTGTCACCCCATCTGTTTGTGAATCTGTCTGTTTAGTTCAATGTCTTGTCTGGTTCCATGTGTCTGAGTTTCCTGTTTTATTGTGAAGGTCTGTGTCATATGTGAGTGTGCTCAGTTTACGTTTCCCCTGTCCCGTCAGCTCAGATTCCTCCCAGCTGTGTTGCCATCCTGTCTCTCATCCCCTGATTACTGGTGTCTGTATTTAAGCCCTGTGTGTTCTTCTGCCTGTTGCCGGTTCGTCTGTGTTCCTCCGTGTCAGTCTGTGTTACTCGGTGTCCAGCTCGTCTCTCTGCCTCTCATCCCCTTTTGTATCATCTCAGGTTTGTCATTTAGCTTTCCCAGTTCAGGTCTTTAGTTTTGTCTTCCCTCTTGCCTGTTTGCCTTCTCACCCCTGTATAAATAAACTCACCGGCATCTTATCCACTGCCTGCATCTTGGGTCCTTCTTCTAACTCCACACGGCTCGCCTCGGCAGCCGTGACATCATTTATCTTTTTGGTCTAAACATAATTAAGTCTCACGCCTTTCACTTGTTTTAGAAGGATGTTCAGTTTATCAAAATAACAGAAAATAGTTATGTTTTCTGTTGAAACTCCACCCCCAAGGTGTGTTCTGCGAGGGAAAATTCACTGTGGCAGTCCGCCATTTTTTGTCTTCGCTTCGTTTACATTTGGCGCTGAGCTTTACTTTGTCGAGGTAAACTGAAAACTACATGTTTGAGAGGAAACGAAGAGAACATCCATTATATGGGGAAGTTTTTCTCATGAATTGCTGTTGAGCAACATAATGGAAAAAACAAGTAATTCCTTAAGTTAACTAATGATAATGCTAGCTTAAGCTGCGGGACAATATTATGTGCATTAGCTTTTTTTCAGTGTGTGCCCAATCACATTCGCTTGTTTTTTCTCAGTGAATACAGACTAACAAACTTGTGTCCATTTAGTTAACTGGTTGTACCTAAAATGTTTTAGTTAAACAGTTAAATAAGCTAGTTTGCCATGGTGTGTGTGTGTGTGTGTGTGTGTGTGTGTGTGTGTGTGTGTGTGTGTGTGTGTGTGTGTGTGTGTGTGTGTGTGTTGGGGGGGGGTGAAGATTTGCATATGTTATGTCACATTCTGTAAGGTAAATTTTCTGGAAAGGTCAAATTAACAAATTTAACTAAGTATTAATGAAAGACCTTGATGTGTATATGACAATAATAGATGTAGTTTCTGGGTCATTTGGCAGAACTGCAAAATGGCCAGAAGGAGGCAACTGCTGTGGTTGCAAACAGGCTTTGGCTGGTATGGAAGTAAGGGCAACTATGGAACTGCTCAGCAACATGGGACCCATAGCTAATAAATAGTAATATGACAAAAAATAACAACTTTGTGTGGATGTAACCTTGTGAGATTTGAGATTTGACAGCATTTTTTGACAACTTCTCTTTTTAGATAAATGCAGAGTTTAAGCGTATTACCGCCATGCCACTGCAGTCCAGATTACTCTCGCAGATAGATGTGCTATCTGACAAACTAATAAAGGTCTTCAAAAGGCGAGGAGGACAAATAGGAAGAAGACTGCAGAACATTCTGGAGCCCACGGCCCAGGTAAGAAAAAAAATAATTTGTGTATACACTTTAGGGGAAATAATAATTTTAACAAAATGCTGCTTGTCACTCTATGCCAGGAGTATGTTGAAAATCACCGGGGATTTTCACAATTTACCATGGGTGCGTTTTTTTTTTTTTTTTTTCTTTTACCTGCATTAGAACTATGTGTGGAGTTCATAGTTGAACACCTCTCTATGCTCTGACAGTATTCTGCTTCTTTGCATGGAGATTTCACTTCAGAAATGCATTACCTTTTTAAGCATTCTGAGGACTCAAATCACATGCTGTAATGAATCCATTTTTGTTCACCTAATGTGTTAGTGTTAACATTTTTTGGAATAGTGACACAGATTAAAATAAGATTTGGTATAATGTTCTTTGACCAGTGTTCTGTTTAATTAGATTTTGGAATTCTGCATTTTCTAGGCCACAGATGAAGCCATTATCCAACGATCTAATAAGGAAACAACCATGGGAATTTACATCATAAAGTCAAGAGATGCCAATGGCAGTCCTGAGGACATCGGGATAGTCCTTGAAGGCCAGAGAGTCTGGCAGGATTTAGATTACTATACCCTAGCAGCTGCAATGCTGTTTGGACTAATGTACACTTTGAACCTCACCTACCCACTGGAAAAGTATACCTTCGAGGTATTATAGAAACTGGTTATGGAGCTCAAATGGAACAGCCTTTCAAAGAAGGCCCAGGTTTTCAGGACCAGACTGTACGATTGAACAGTTTTCCAGTTATGATGTGGGAACAACATGTTTACCTCTTCGAATATGTACCATCCTTTCTTTTAAGCCAGCACTGGTAAAGTTGCAGTACATAGTGAAACTTATTTTTCTGGCACTTTTCAACTTGGGGCCTTTATTACTGCAGTTTTCACTTTTCAAGCCATGGCTCTTTTAAAAAAAAAAATTCTAACTTTGAATGTCCATTTTTCTCAATGGAAATGGTGCCTTGCACCAATTTCTCCAGTTTGCAATTTTTTTCCCAAGGTGCACCACTACAAACAGACATCGTGTAGTATTAGTGGTTGTGATGTTTAGTGATAGAAGCAAGCCAATACTAATCAGTTTAGGTCTCTTGGTTGTGTGCCTGTGGGTTATAATGTTATTTTAAGTCTCTTCTTTGTGTCATTTTAATAATTACACCCCTGTTGCCATATTACCTTATGGCTCTTACATTTAAAAAACTATTTTTTACATAAGCGCGATGTCATAAGGCCCCACAATGTTGAATTCAGGTTACAGCAGATAACTTTGAGGAATGTTGTGGAATGTTTTTCAAGAGATGCATTGTACAAATATGACTCATGTATATTTTGGAAGCCTGAATTGAAAGTCCATTGTTACAACTGTGTAGTATTTTCAAAAATACAGGTCATTTTTCAAAAATGTTTTGCTTATTTCTTTGATTGAGAGAAAGTGTACAGTGCATATGTCTGTGAAGGTTCTCAGTCATCCAGGTCATCGTAGTCAAAGGCGCTTGCAAAGAAAAGCGTCTGGACTTCTTCAAGCAACTTAAAGAAGTCCAGACGCTTTTCTTTGCAAGCGCCTTTGACTTTACAGTGCATACAGTAAGATCAGCCTTAATTTAGTTTTATTTATTGAACACTCAATTATATATTAGATTATATATTATATATTAGAAATTTGTTATAAAATAAAATAAGCTTACCATAAAATAATCTTGTCAATATAACACAGAGTAGTCCAATACAATTAACACAAAAAGTTCATGTCTGATAAACAAGTGGTTTCTATAAATATTTGACCGGAATGAAAAACATAACAACAACATAAAAAAGTCATGTTCGTGTTACCAGAAAAATGTGTGCAGGTATAACATAAAAAACTAAAGTTAACCAAACATAACTTAATTTCGTGCAACCGCTTAGAATAATTTTTTATGTTTGTCCCACTGATTATTTTTTTCAGTGTAGATACAGTCACCCAAAATTATAAGACCAGACTCACCAGCCTGTGCACTGCTTGGATTCACTACAAAAAAGCCTGTGACTCAGTGCCCCACACATGGATCTTGGAATGCCTAGAACTGTACAAGATCAACAGGACCTTAAGAGCTTTAAGGTCAGCATAAATCTCTGGAAGAATTTTGTGTATATATCATATTGAATGATTCTGTAAATCCGTTTTTAAAAGAAAATCTACACATTTGTAATTACAATTTTGCTTTTTATATATATATATATGCTTGTCATTACAGCAAGTGTGAACCTGCCTTGCCTTTATCTTTGTTTGCAGCAAGCACTCTCTTAACAAGACAGTTTATTTATCACACTTTGCTTGCCACAGTAGACTTTGCATAAACTTCTAGCCCAGCACGACAGCCGACAAGCAGAGGATTGACTTGTGGGTAGGGTGTAGGACTGAGATAAACTACCATATCTTCATTTCACTGTCAATGATGAGAAGCAGAAAGAACCTTTGACTGAAAACATACAGGTGTTGACAGATGATTATGGCGCTTCCTTAGTGAAAAAGGATTATTTGCCACATCACAGAACATCTAGAAGTGGTGAGACTTCTGCAAGATATTTGATTTGTCTAAATGGCTCACAAATACCTGTCAGTCACAACAACTGAGTGAAATCGCAGGTGGGCTAGAATGTGGTGAGACAGCTGGTGACACATTTCAGAACACATTGAGGGTTTGCACTCTGTTAGTTTGTGGATAATGAAAAGGGGGGGAAAACTATCCTTTTCAGCATCTACACGCAGCTGTTTTTAGATAATTATATAGTAAGATTATAGTCTGCTGGGAGAACTGGACATCAGAGGAGCTCAGTTCACAGTGTGACATAAAGAATTCTACAAAAATGCAATAATTTAAAAGACAAGAAGATGAAATGTAATAACATTTCTCCTTTTTTTTCTAGTCAATATCTGCCACCCAGATTTAGCATGCTGTGTACCTTTCTCAGGTGTTACATTATACTGCAGCACACCCAACATTTTTAAAAACATTTTCTCCTTCATATTTTTGAGGTCATTGTTACTTTTACCACTGCGGTCTACAGTTCTGATCCTGGGAGGAATCTCAGTATTCTCATTCTCAGAGATCAGAAAGAGAAGAATGTGGGACATGTGACTTTGATTCACTTTCACAACTAAGACTTGCCTTTGTTTGGCCTATTTTCTTGTACAAGGATTTTGCTCAGTGCTAAATTTGGTTGAAAAATTATTTTAAGCTGTCATGTGGCCATTTATTTAGGGATTATATTTACAGGTCCTGAAATCACAAAAAAACATAACCTGTAATGATAATGATACTGCATTTCTCTCTCTCATTCATAAGCTTTCTGCATGTTCCAATGGAAAGAAAAAACAAATGCAGGAACAAAAAGTGTACATGTGACGTGAATCTTTATTACACGTTCTGCTATTGTTTCGTCATTGTAAGTCAATGATGAGGCACATACTTGTGTTACTGTCGGGATCCTATCCTTTGTTTTGAGTTTTATGTTTTGTTTAATGTTGTATTCTTTACTTAGTTGTTCTTTGTTCTTTAGAGTTTAATATTAGCTACCTTTAGCTCCTGTTTTGTTTTCCATGACTTTATTTTGACCTGAGATTGTGCTTTCTTAATTTGTAATAATAGTTAACAAGAAAAAACCTTTAAGTGGATTAATGATAAGTCTCCATTTATTACATTAATTGCCCCCCCCCCCCCCCCCCCCCGTTTCATTACTTTCTGTTTTATTTTGCTAGTCTCTTGTTTCATGTGTGTTGAATATAAATTTGCTTTTCTGATTTTATAATCATTTTTAGACAAAGTCAAGTTCTGTAAAACAAGTATCTGTTAAGCTGTTTACTTACCTATCTAGAACTGGTTTTAAATATCACTCTGTGTCTGAACTGGGGTTTTTTTTGTTGCTTTTTATCCTTTCTTTTTCTCTTAGCTGTTTCATCAAAACATTAAAACTTAATCAAAAGATAATAGCAATCACAGCAACTATAGATAAAAATCAGAAGTCAATATACATCTATCCATTCTCTGTTGCTTATCCTTTTTCAGGGTCAGATGTAGACAGAATGCCATCTTCTTTACTTCAACCGTCATCTCCTTCATTGAAATCAAAATATGCAAAAAAACCCAAAAACTAATTTACTCCCCAGATTAGACATGTGACTCTCCCATCTCCAGACAGGTGACAACAACAGCAGCTCATTATAAGCTTGCATTATGCCAACTAATGTGAGGTTTCTGGAAACCTAAGTCATGAGGTCATGAGGTGCATGAATACCTATGGGGCATGAGTCTGAGTCTAACAATGTTAGATCCACTTGAAATAAACTTTCATTAAGATTGGCTAACAGAGACTAACGCAGGTAAAATTTCAAATAATAACAATAAGAATACAAATAAATAATGATAATTTAACAAAATACTAAATTATAAACCATCTTATTCTCCCATGTATTGAAGGTGACGTTATGATAAGTCAGTTAACTCACACAATTGGCATTTTTGTCAGCTTTCCTTCATGCCTTCAAAGAGATAACATTTTATTAATAATGAAAACAAAGCACAGTTTTACCACTGATCTACTGTACAGTGCTCTTCCTCTCACACCACTGATTTATCTGCAGCAGCTGTGCTACTTTTATTTTTTATTACTCATTTATGGTCTGTGTGTCAGCTGCAGGGGAGGGGTGGAATGGCAGGTTCAGGGGGCAGTGCCAGGGGAGGCTGGTCAGGACACATCTGGCAGTAATTGTGTGATTTTGCCTCTTCTATTTCAGTAGACACCAGGACCTATGTGCTGAGCTGTAAGCAGGAATCAGGAGCCTGGCTTAAAAGCCAGAAAGCGTCAGGCTACAAGAATTATCGCTTGCGTGTGCACTGAGTGTAAAGAGTCGAATCACTTTGGGTGACTTTGGGTCCTTCATCCTCCACCCTCTTTATATTTTTCTGATAGTAGGTTATACTTCATTTGTAAAGTCAGCCACTCAGTTATATTAGCGTGATTGGTCAGATATTGTCAATGCCACCCCTTACATATGAAAAACCCTGGGTTAACTGAGAAATTTGTTCTACTACCAGTCCTGACCACTTACCTGCTGCACTGAACCAGAGTTAGCGTAAGGCTAATTTCCATCTGAAGTCTGTTGCGTGCATAAAATAGCAAAAATGTTTGAGAAAAAGTAAATTGCAAAGCGAACAAACAATATCAATACACTCATAAGCGCGACACAAGGAAAAAACAGACATCAGTTTATATTAGTCTGAGTCTTTCGCCAAATATTTCAGTCTGTTTTTAAAGCTGGTCAAAGAGCTGGAGTTCTTAATGGCATCAGGCAGGGCATTCCATTGAGCTGAAGCTTTCAGTGAGAATGAGTGCCAAAAAGGTACAGTATCATCTTTAGTTAAAGATATCCTTTTAGATTTTATAGATTCTCCTGGGTAAAAGTTAATCAAATGAAGTGGCAGGAGGTATGACAGACAATTTAAAATCTTAAACAACAAATATGCATTGGAAAATAATTATAAATTTGATACCTGCATTAACACTGTCACCTGGATTAGGAATATTTCTAATTTCTAATTACTGATTAGTTCCTTTAACACTATCCCTAACCCTAAGTGTCAGGGATAAAATTCAGTCTAAAATATCAGATATATGTCAGGAGTAGTGTCGTGGATGAGAGAAGGAGGACCCAAATGCTGGACTCACAGGTAGGTAGGTGAAGGTGGGCGTTTATTGCCGATGGAGTGAACAAACAGAACCGAGGTAGGAAATGGCTGGCTGGACGGCTGACTGAATGAACAAAAGACTAACTGGATGGCTGGCTGACTGAACGCAGGCGGAAACGACAACATAACATCACACGAACATCAATGACACAACAAGGGCTGAAGGGAAGAGAGGGCTTAAATACATAGACTGATGAGGATGATAATGAGAGACCGGTGAGTACACCGCTGAAAATAATCTGGCTAATGACACGAGACGAGCTGACACAGGAAAAGCAGGAAGTGAGAACATGGAAGTGGCAAAATAAACTGAACATGAACAAAACTGAAAACACTGGGTCACCGACCCAGGAACTCTGACAATATAAAATGTTTTCATGTCTAAAGATTAATACACATCATACACATAATACACATTTATTTTATACTAAATTTGGGTTTTCAGTTTAGTTTCAGTTAGTTTTAGGATTTATGAAATACATAAGAGCTTTTACCGTACAATACTCTGAAGACAGTTGAATCATAGTCAAGTTCAAATTTGAACTATATAAATTGAAAGATTTTCTTTAAAATATAAAATATTGTTCTGTTTTTTTATTTTATCTTATTATTCTCATTTATTAAATAAATTTTTCACACTTTAGTTTTTAGCTCAGTTTTAGTTGACTAGAATAACCTTGATTAACACTAAGCCATTTCAAATCATTCATATTTGTACATTTGTGTAGTACTGAAAGACACATTTAATATCAGTCCAGTTGAAGATTATAATTTTATGTAGTAACTTCTCTTCCCTCACTCCCTTCGACAGACAGATTTGCACAAAGGTTTAACAAGACACAGACCTCAATCAGACAGTGGGCCAACATCAGTAATGAAAGCTGCACCAAGAGTGTGATGTTTAAAGTACAGTATTCATTTATTCAGTCCCTCTTTTCTTTCCTTTAATCTGCTTTGAGCTAAGATATATTTCACATTTCAGACATTTCAAAATTTGGCATATTTGTATTCTTTGTGATAACAAAGCAGCAATCAGTACAACAATACAGCAAGCTCTCATGAGGTTTTTGTTTGCTTGTTGTTGTTAAATGTCACAGTCTTTCTGTAAAACCTTAATGTATGAATATGTATTTTACTATAAATCAAAACACAAAACTCGTATATTGTCCTTTAATAAATACATGATATTCTGCACCTACAGTGTATTTTAAGGTTTAATCTTTTTTGTGCCATGTTTAATATATATAAAATATTACTAAATGTTATTTCTGTACTAAATCAATGTTTCAGTATTGAAACATTTGTGGTATAGGTTATAGTATGGGATTGTCATGATGCTTGAATTTCAAACTAAATACCAACACCCAGGAAAGTCCTTAATACCCTACACCTTTTTTGATACCATAAGTAAAATTTTGAGAAGTAATGGTGAACAAGTAATTTGAAAAAATAAGTTGCTAATTTTTTTTAATAAACTTTCCCAATTCTAAGGAATAAATAACAAAAACAACAAAATATATATTTAAGACTTAGAGTTTAGGGTTTTTGTTTCTTGAGATCATTTCATTAAAGATCTTAAACGTTACAAATAATGACATAGTACAACAGCACAATATCTGACAAATGTAAATACTTTAATTGTTGTACAAGAAGAGCCTTGTGAAAAAGTTAAAAAATAATCTTTGGATAGTATGTGGTATTAGTAAAAAAAAAAAAAAGAGTGCTCACTATGAAACAACTGACTGCATTTTAAAAGTAACCTGTGAACTGGCTACAACCCAGTTAGAAAAACATTTTAACAAATCATTTTAGAGTAGAGAATTTCTCATCTTGTCCACATCTGCAGCCTCTCTCTTATCCAGCATTCATACTGCTCTTCCTCAATCTGCAGCTCTTCACCTCCTCAGCTCTGCTCCTCACCCTGAGACTCGCTACTATGATCTGAACTTTTGGATATAATTCTGGACTTTCTACTCAGTTCGGCTACAGTTCAGCTTTACTACACTGTACAGGCAGCATCCTGCCCAGTTCTCCACATGTTCCTAATCTGCTCTGTGACGGCTCAACATTCCATTCATGACCCATAATTATTCATCTTTTATCTAACTACAGACAGTTACCGTGGCTATCGGGTGATTGCTAATAATTTAAGAGCTAATATCAATTTGTGTACCAGTCAAATTTAAATTTACGATCACTATTAAATATTAAATATTCAGTGTTGTAAATTCTTCCTAAACTGTTGTTCGCTGGTATGAACATTAACTATTTCAACTATTTCTGAGGGGGTTTGTGTAGGGAGGAGCTGTGTGCCTGCCAGCAGTGCAGCTCTGTCAAGTGTGTGTGTGCGAGTGAATGAGGCCAAGACGGCACTGTGTAAATAAATACTGTTGCAAATGACTATTTATTTTTATAATAATTTTTAGCTTCTAGTTATATTAAGTATTAATTTTTTTGACAACCCAATTGTATTAGCCTACCCACTGAAAGTTAAAACTGTGACATTTTAACATCTAACTGGTATATTTCTTTTTTTGTTCATGTAATGTTTAAAGATTATTACCCTGGATAGGAATACTTCCTGCATTTTAAAGCATTAGATCACAGTTTGGATTAGATAGAAGAAAGATCAATGCATGGCATATGAATATCGCATAGAAAGCAGTAGGATGTGGCATGGTACACCTTTTCATTGGTGTACCATGCCACATCCTAATGCCTCCCTAGTAGGATCGCATAGACAAAAAAGAAAAAGAAAAAAACAATAGCAGAGCAGAGACTCGCTAATCCCCCTCTGTATGGATCCTTCAAAGAGAGGTAGAAAATAAGCAAAGCAATGCTAAGCAATGTGATGATGAGATTATTTTTAAAAATATATATATATTTCAGATTAGACTAGTTCATATCGTAAAAAAGAAGTATCACAAACAATCTTGTAAGTCTTGTAAGTCTGAGGAAAATTCTAAGTGTATCCTGAAAAGCCTCCTGCAGGTTTTTCATCATGGCTTTACTGTAATAATACCACAAATGAGCTGTATCCAAAGGGGTACAATAGGCTTCACTTTGCTTACCAGATCCAATACTTTGTCTGCTAAAGACAAAGATTCCATCCAATCTCACTTCTGATCCTCCTTAGCTGTAGCAATCACAACAACACTCTTTTTAGAACTCTTTTAACCTCCTAGGACCTGGCATCCACATATGTGGACATCACATTTTGGGATGTCTAGACCAAAATACAAAATTTTACTCTACAGGGGCCTGATAATCACTTATGAGGACATTATACTGCAAATGTTCTATTGAAATTTAAAACAAATGTCCTCATATGTCAATCTTGTTTTTGTCAGAGCTGCCATGAAAGAGTTCAGGTCTTAGGAGGTTAAACAAAATATCATACTGAGCACAATAACTAGCACAAACTCCAAGTAAGTAATTGCTACTATCCTGGACTGTAGTGGACTAAAAGACCAAATCATCAGGGTGCATTAAATGATTAACAAGAAGGTTACCCACCATACAACCAGTCCTTAATCATTTAACTTGACTGAAATATCATCAAGATACAAAATGAAGAAAACAGGGAACAATATTCCACATCGACTCATTAGATACAGAAAAAGTTTTTGATACATCCTTACCGCACTCAACTTGCATAGTTTGATGTGAGTACAAAAAGTATATCATTATAATTAGATATAAAGAGACCCCTTTGCTTTACAATTTGATCAACAACTTCTGATGGTTGACTGTGTCAAATACTTTGGAAGCATCTAAAAGCACATCAAAACTGATGTGCTTTTAGATGCTTTTACAGTTTCCTTCCAGGAATATATACATAGATCACTATTATACTCACTTTTAAAACCAACTGATTATAAGTTGTTATTATGCACTTCTCTAGGTCAGCCACCAACAGACACCAAATACAACAGGGTAACGAGTAGGGATGGGTATCGTTTAGGTTTTATCCGATACCGGTGCCAAACCGGTACTTTTGAAACGGTGCCGGTGCTCAAACGGTGCTCAAACCGGTGCTCAAACCGGTGCTTAAAGAATGGAGAACAAAAAATTGGTCCAAAAACCTCTCATGTTCAGCTGTTTTTTGTAAAAAGATAACAATGTTAGCCTTTTCTGCAGCTATGGGGCATATATGATATCACTCTTGGCTGGAAGCAGTGCTTAAACAATGGAAAAAACACAAACTTTGTCCTAAACCTCTCATGTTTAACTGTTTTCCACTTTTTCTTTGGTCATTTTAGCCTTCTTGGCCAGTGTGCAGGGATTATCTGCCATCAAACAAGAAGACAGCCGCATGTAACTATGATGATGTTTGCTAGTTCACCTTACATGCATTAATGTAATAACGTGGTTAGCCTACTCAACGTAAATTACACACGAACAACATTAAGCTACTCACGCAGAGAAGAACGGCTGCTGCTGCCATCATCATCCGTCATCATTTCTGCTACACTGGCAGGGCTAGGGGTCAGTACTCTACTCTTCGTGTTTTTGGGGGATGTTGCATAACAGGCAACCCACCCGCAGTAGATGTGCTCGGTGTGAGGTCTCGCAGCAAGCTATCAAATACGGCGCATTTCTGGGCTTTTAAAAAAAACGCTATGCGTCGCCAGGTGTTTCATCGGATTTGAGGTGTTACCTCCTTTGACAGTATCACAGTATCAGCTTAAAGCACTTGTTGCAGGCTGCTGAGTTTGCATATTTTGCTGTGAAGTACAGCCAGACTTTTGACCACTTCGCCTTGGACATTTTTAATCTGTAGCTCTGCTCTAAAAGAACGTACGTACCTGGGCCCGCCTACTATCCTCGGAAACGTAAAATGATTGGCTAGAAGTGTATCACAGCTCAGGAAAAAAAAGCACCGAAATGTGTGCTGCTTTTCGGTCTGGTTTTTACCGTTTATGTCAGAACCGGTGCCATCATGGCACCGGACACCGGTACCCATCCCTAGTAATGAGGGAATGGGGACCAGGAGAGAAACACATCTGGGATTAATCACACATAGGCTGTATCCCAATTCAGGGTCTGCAGCCTTAAAGGCCGCATTTTAAGGCCGATTACGTCACAGCGACGCGACGAAGGCTGTCCCAATTTGAAGGCTGCTCGAAATGTGGCCCTCAAATGCGTCCTTCATTTCCCTGAATTTTAAGGACGTGGCGGTGTAGACTTCGTGGCCCACCATATCCCAGAATGCATAGCGCGGCAGTGGGTGTGGATAATTTTGCCGAAAAAGAACGGCGGATGAGGGGCGCCCAAAGAGTAAACTTTAAGTAAGTACTGAATATTATGTCACTTATTTATTTGCAAATGTTTAATAACGAAGAACATTAAAACATTACTGTTGGCCACATGTCGGCAAAGTTATGTGACATTAGTGACATTTGTACTAACTTGGTTTTAAAGCCTTTATTTTAAAATATACGCCGTTCAATAGCTGACCTTAATCTTACAGAGAATGATCAAAGCTCATGTAGAAACAAACAAACAAATGAACAAATGATTTTCTCCTTCATTTCTGTTAAACAAAGCTGTATGAAACGTTTCTAGCTGTTAGTATCATGGTTGCTAGGCAACCTGGGCAGCGCAACGGGGGCTAGACCGTCCCATTTCACAAGCCTCGCACTTCCAGCCTTAGCTGTCTTAAGTACGTGGCCCTTGAGGATCGTTTAGACTGCGTACTTTAAGGCTGCAGACCCTGAATTGGGATACAGCCACAGACACACGAGAATGGAAGGAAGCAACACAGAATATACTAACACAAGATGAGGAACTATCAAAGTAAAACAGGAAACATATGATACATGCTGAGACAGGAAAAGAACATACATGAAAACACAGAGGCACAGCAGCAAAACCTAAGAACTAGAACTCAGGGGAAAAAAAAAAAAAAAAAAAAAAATATATATATATATATATATATATATTAGGGGTGCAACGATATTCGTATCGATATTGAACCGTTCGATACAGTGCTTTCGGTTCGGTACGCATATGTATCGAACAATACAACATTTGTAATTTATTTTATCAACTTTCCTTCTGACGATGCTGTCTGTGTTGAGCGCTCAGTGAATCTGCGTTCGACTACTCCGCCTAGGCTGCACTGTCGAGCGCAGATCCACTGAGCGCTCAACACAGACAGCATAGTCAGAAGGAAGAGCGCAGGGCAAGCTAGCAAGACAGAAGTTAAGCTCTCCTTGCAACATTCAGATCTGGCGTTTGGAATTATTTTGGTTTTCATGTGACGTATGACCCTGAAGGTAAGCGAGTCATGGACTAAAGTAAAACAGTATGTTGGATGTGCCATGCAATGCTCAATTACATTGGTGGGAACTAGTGTGTTAGCGCAGTTAGCTCGTTAACGTGTTGGCCGTCTAGCCCCATGCACGGGGCGATCGGCGGTAGCTCGTTAACGGAGATTTGCCGTGTTGTGGCGTTAAGGTCATTTCAACGAGATCAACCTGAAAGCACTAGTGGGAACACAACGAATATGACTGCACATTTACGCCGACATCATCCTAGTGCAAAGACAAAAACAACAAGCATGCTACTAACTTTAGCCGAGTCATTTAGACAGCTGTTAGCACATGATTCTCCTTATGCTGCTGAGAATATAGCCCAGAAGAAGCGGATAGTATAGCTTTTATTTTGGAAAGAGACATTTCTCTGTAATAAACTCTCTTTTCCAAAGATGAGTGATTCCTCAATCAGATACAGGGCTTGCAATATCGCTAGCCCGACGTCCAGGGGCTAGCGATTTTTTTCAGTCGGGCTACCAAAATCTATCTCTTCCCTGCCCGTCCGGCTATTGTAGGAAGGAAAAATATATGTCAATGCTTTTGCATTCTTTCAGAAATGTAGCTGGGTAATTATGTCATTGGCATTGGTGAGCCACTGTCAATATGTGACATATTGTAATCGCGTTTGAATTTGCGCTTGTTTTTTTGCTTTCACTTTGCAATCGTGCGAACTGTGTATAGAGAGCGACAGCACTGATCTGTGAGTGATGATAATTTGTGCACCAATTCCTCTGACATCGTCTTATTAATCGTTAGCTTACTATGCAAACATGACAAGTGAAATCTCCCGCAGCTTAAACATGTGAGAGGTTGATCGCGCAGAGAATCGCTGAGCTTATGTGAGTGTGTGTGTAAAAGCAACACGATATATATTTTAGTTCTGCTAAGCCAAATAAGGCAGGTCAGGGTGAAGAAGTGACCGCCAAAGAAAAGCTTACCACAAAACGGAGAAGTTATGACAAATCAGACTATAAGGCAAAAAGAAAGTGCAGCTTTATGGTTTCATGGACAAAAGAATTTCTGTGGCTGCAATATGACGAGCTAAATAACCAGGGCTGCACATAAGTGGTCCGCAGGTGCGCATTCGCTGTCAAAATAAAAAACACGCACAAGGGTTAGGGTTAAATTTAAAAACTGTACTTTTGAGTTGGTTGTCTGTCCCTATGTGTTAGCCCTGCGACAGACTGGCGACCTGTCCAGTGTGTACCCCGCCTTTCGCCCTATGACAGCTGGGATAGGCTCCAGCGCCCCCTGCGACCCTGAAAAGGATAAGCGGAAGCGAATGGATGGATGGATATATATTTATAATTTTAATAAATGACAAATTAAAAAGGCATGAACATTTTTTTTGTATCGAAAAAATATCGAACCGTGACACCAAAGTATCGAACCGAACTGAACCGTGAATTTTGTGTATCGTTGCACCCCTAATATATATATATATATGTGTGTGTGTGTGTGTGTGTGTGTGTGTGTGTGTGTGTGTGTGTGTGTGTGACAGAAAAAAACACAAACACACCGAGGTCAAAAAGTTGTCAAAAAATTGAGCTGCCACAAGAAAATGGGAATAAATTGTAAATTCCAAGTTAGACCCAGAGACTGAGATAGTTTGGAAATGGTTTTATACAGTTTGGCTTTTATCTAAATGTCATGTAGTCTCCCAAAATTTGCTTTCAGAGTTGTTTTGGTTTCAAATACATACAAAGGAGCAAAGGAGTTTTGTTATGTGGTTTAGAATATGTCACATCGCTTCACACATGTCTTAGCTTGCACAAAGAAATACTGGGATCTTTAACTCAGTTGACATCACACTAACATGTGTGACGGAGACAGAATAACTACCAGAGGCTGATATATAAAACTGCTCTGTGCTCACAGATGTCAATTCGGCTGGGTCAGAGATAGCCAGATTTATCAGTGATACAGCTGTCCGTCATCCCATGCAATCAGTTTTTCTTATCTTTCATCAATCTGAATTACTACTGACATCTGATAACTTGAAGCAAATCCCACCCCCAGGGCTCTTGGTTGTGCCATACTTTTCATTTCACAATAACTGGGAGAAAGAGACTGTGGCCACGATCTATTCTGCAGGCGGATTCATCGACTGCAGGATAGCCATGACCATGATATGTAAGTCAGTCTCTTCATCATGTTGCATCTTGAATTGTAAACCTGATCCAGCATGGAGCTATGTCTCTTTCCATCCCTGGCCCAGGTTGCTGAAAAACTGCAGTGTTACTAAGAATATTCAAAGTGAGGCTAGCTGCACCTTGAAGTCTTGAACCTAAATGAGTGGCAAGTGCAACTCCACAGGTGGTAATGGAAAAAATAAAATAAACTCTCTAACACTAAATGCAGATGACTGATTATTTTGAAATTAATTGGGAGTCTGTGCTTTTTTGTCTTACTTTTACTTTTTTGTGCCATTTGATGTCTAACGTCTTCTTTATATTTTTAACCAGGTACTATTTTCATAAAGAAACGACAGATGCTGCAAGTGTCCTAATACTTTACTTATATCTCAACTCTGAAGTCACAAACTACACACAATTAGGACACTGAAAACACCTCAATTATTTTTTTTCAACTTGAGACATTGTTAGATCTAACGGATCAAAGATTTTAAACTATACTAAGATTGATATGTAATACTGTCATTTCATTATCAGTTATCAACCATTTCCCTTTAACAATACACACACACACACACACACATGTAGTGGTTAGACTACACGCCTTTGGAGCAGAGGATCGCAAGTTCGATTCCCGCCTGGGGCATCTGTATCCAGTACGGGTCCTAAGGCTAGACCCCCTATGCTAAGCAAACCTACCGCAGACATGAGCGAGACAGATAAATATGAAGGCATGCCAGCTTGGACGTCGCCCGATCAACAAGGTCCGCATCAGGTGTTGAGGAACCAGGGCACCCTGACGAGAAGTGGGCTACTGGAACAAGAAGGCATCGGTGGGCAAGAGACGAAAACAGGGCGTTGTTGGAATGCTACTACGCAAGAAACCCTGGCGGAAGGGGTTACATGAATAGGATGAGGGACCTATGGATTCTTCGATACCCAACATCCACAATGACGGCGAAACAACTAGTAGCTCAGTGTTCCAACATTCGAAAGAAGGGACTGCTCTCACAGCTTGAGATTGACGAGGTACAACATAAATGCTACGGCAAGGGGGAGCCAGGACGCCAGGTCAGGGGGGAGATATTATCACCCCCACCTGAGATTGGGTACCAAGCCCCAAGTGCAATAGGAGAAGGATCGTTGAGTGTGAGAGGAACTGACCTGAAAGATAGGATCATGGCCAAGCATGAAACCTGGACCCCCCATGGCCGGTTGCCAAGATTACGTGAAGTACCCTCAGAAGGTCTGCTAGATGATGTTAATGCAGCACTATGAATGAAACAGCTTTTATTTGTCACTAGCAGGTTGCCCTGTAGCGAGATGGAACCCCCCCCCCCCCCACCTTACACACATAACACAGACATCACACGGGGTTACAAGTCGGAGATCGGTAGCATTACAGAAAAACACTGAAATGTACACAACAACGGGAAGGTACAAGAGGAAAAAAAGAGACCTCCACTCATGCTGTGCTTCCATGGTAGGACAGCACGAGAACAGGAAACAAAAAAAAACTCCTCTGCACAAAGCACATAAATGTCCACAGCACAACAGTATGGAAGACATGACAAGCCACAGGGATGGGTAGGGGATGAGGAGTAACCCCAGGCAACACAGCAGCCATCCTACGACGGCGCCGTCATCTATTCGACAGCACGGGCCGGGACCCGCCTCGTGTTCCCAGGGGGCAAGAAGCATCGAAGGCGTTGGAAAGGGAGGGGGGATGAGTGAGTGCTTATCAGTGTAAGTGTATGTGTGTGCGTGTCCATAGTTTAGCTGAGACAGTGTCCTTCGGCCTATCAGGCTAAGTAAACAGTCCTCCAGCCAATCCAGGTGTCCTTGCATGGGACGGGAAGAATAGCCGTAACATAGTCATTATCAGGGAGTGATTGTTCGGCTCCAGCCTTGGGCCTGCAGCTGACGCGTTATGGGGGGTCCGCAATCTCGATGTTGATTTTGTAAATTTCCATGCGAGCAGCCAAGAAGAATTTTCAGGCTGCCCTAACACTCCGACACTGGCCTCTCGATCTCCCGTTGGAGAGCCGCGAGCCTCCCCATGATGGTATCAAACTTCTGTTCCATGGTGTTGTCATTCTTTTGATTCTGAGACCTCACAGCTGCAGTGATCCGTTCCGCGATGTCTTCCAACTGTCGCTCAAGGGTCCCATTTTGAGCAGGCCTCTCTCTGATGTATCCCCCCATACGCTCAATGTTGTTACTTTGAGCCTTCACAGCCGATGCAAGCGTCTCCAAGGTGTTGACCATATCGTTAGCTTCATAGCATAATTGCCTAAGTCATTTGACTAAGTCAATGACTTAGGCAATTATGCTATGAAGCTAACGATATTACGTTCGTTGTGAGAGGTCGCGCCTCGTCCCATCGCTTCGATTCCAGCGGGCAGCCTTGTGGGGGTTTGAACAGCCGGTTCTGCTTTCTTATTTCTCCGATAAACCAGGGCTAAGCCAACTCCGATCAGCAAAAACCCTGTTATCACGGTTCCGAATAGATAGATATCTTCAGCGTCCTCGATCGACAGTCCCGCCAGGCACATGACCCTCCAGTTCTGCCACCCGTCCATCGTGTATCCGGCAGGGAAAGTCCCTCCAGGGCACTCAGGCTCTCCCGAGCCCAGACTTCTCGTTGAGAAAAGGGTGTCAATAGCATTCAGAGACCAGTTGATCAAATCCATAATTCTCTTTTAGGCTTTAGAGAACGACCGTGTGAGTCTATTCCAGGGAGAGTAATGCACACGAGACAAGACAAGGACATAGAGGCTAAGCAGGAAAGATAAGGGTGAGGAGGAGAGGAGAAAAGTGCAACCGCCTTCGCTGAGAGCCACAGCTCACAGCCTTGGCCACTACGGACGATACCTACAGCCACGATTACCGACACTAACAAGCTGAACTACAATACGGAAGCAGTGATCAGTGAGATGCTTGGCTGCCAGTTGAACAGCCACAAGGGACAGTACCCTCCATGGAGAAGGAGGCTAGAGTCTAAGATCAAGGTAGCACGGAGGGAGGTTAGCCAACTATCGGAAGTACAGGAAGCTGTCCATACCTGAGGCCTTGGAAACTGCCAAGCAACGACTCACAGCCTTGGCCAGCCACTTGAGGAGGTACACCAGAGAGATAGAAGGCAAGAGAATAAACCAGCTGTTCTCAACAGAACCAGCCAAAGTGTACTCTCAGTGGCAGAGGAACAATGTGAGAACAGCACCACCAAGGCTGGAGGCAGAACAATACTAGAAGAGCATATGGGAGAAGGACACAACCCATAATGGCAATGCTCAGTGGCTAGTGGATCGGAGGGCAGACCACAGCAACCTCCCTGAACAGGGTCCAGTAACCATCACAGTGGCAGATATTCAAGAAAGGGTCTCCAGTATGAAGAGTTGGACAGCACCAGGCCCTGACATGGTTCATGCCTACTGGCTGAAGAATCTGACTGCACTCCACGAGCGCCTGGCAGCACAAATGAACCAGCTGCTAGTTGACGAGAGACACCCGGAATGGCTAGCCGAAGGCCGGACAGTCCTGATCCTCAAGGACCCCCAGAACGGGCCGGTCCCCTCCAACTACCGACCAATAACCTCAGCACCACGTGGAAGCTCCTGTCAGGCATCATAGCAGCTAAGATGAACAGGCACATGGGTCAATACATGAGCCTGGCACAGAAAGGGATGGGCAAGAATACCAGAGGCACAAAACACCAGCTACTGGCAGACTGGCAGGAGATGCTCTGTCCCCACTGCTGTTCTGCATAGGCCTTAACCCCCTCAGTGAGATAATTGCCAAGACTGGCTACGGATACCGACTACGGAATGGAGCAGTTGTCAGCCACCTCCTGTACATGGATGACATCAAGCTGTATGCCAAGAGTGAACGAGACATCGATTCACTGATCCACACCACCAGGATATACAGCAATGACATCGGAATGTCGTTCGGGCTGGAGAAGTGTAGTCGGATGGTAACAAAGAGAGGGAAGGTAGTCAGAACGGAGGGGATCGAACTACCAGAAGGCAACATTGCAGACATAGAGGACAGTTACAAGTACCTGGGGATCCCACAGGTGAATGGGAACCATGAAGAGGCTGCTAGGAAAGCTGCAACCACCAAGTACCTGCAGAGGGTCAGGCAAGTCCTAAGGAGTCAGCTGAACGGTAAGAACAAGATCCAGGCTATCAACACCTATGCCCTGCCAGTGATCAGATACCCCGCTGGGGTAATAGGCTGGCCAAAGGAGGAGATAGAAGCCACTGACATCACGACAAGAAAGCTTCTTACCATGCATGGAGGGTTTCACCCCAAGTCCAGCACCCGGAGGCTGTACGCTAAGCGGAAAGGAGGGGGCTGGAGACTGGTGAGTGTCAGCACTACAGTCCAGGATGAGACAAGGAACATCCACGAATACATCACGAAGATGGCCCCAACTGACAGTGAATACCTCAGGCAGCAGAAACCCAAGAAAGTGGAGGAAGGTGAGGAACCATCATGGAAGGACAGGCCCCTGCACGGTATGTACCACCGGCAGATAGAGGAGGTGGCTGATATCCAGAAATCCTACCAGTGGCTGGACAAAGCTGGACTGAAAGACAGCACGGAAGCACTAATCATGCCAGCACAGGAACAAGCACTGAGCACAAGATCCATTGAGGCTGGGGTCTATCACACCAGGCAAGACCCCAGGTGCAGGCTGTGTAAAGATGCTCCAGAGACAATCCAGCACATAACAGCAGGGTGTAAGATGCTAGCAGGTTTTCTTTCTCTCCCTCTCTTTCTTTCATTCTTTCTCCCTGTCCTATCCCCCAGTCATGTCTGTCCCGTTTGTAGCAACTGAAAATAAAATAAATTCGTAATTACAATAAAGGTCAATCAAATGGACCAATATGGCAAGGCCATGATGATCCACTTGGTAAAATAAATCCGCTTTGCATCTTTTTTGGCCTTAAGACAACAATTCTGATGGCTAAAGATCCAAACGGGATGCACACACAAAAAAAAAGATGCTAGCAGGCAGGGCATACATGGAACGCCATAACCAAGTGGCCGGCAAAGTGTACAGGAACATCTGTGCCGAGTATAACCTGGAAGTCCCGAGGTCAAAATGGGAGATGCCCCCAAGGGTGATGGAGAATGACCGAGCTAAGATCCTGTGGGACTTCCAGATACAGACGGACTTCCAGATACCGACGGCTAACAACCGGACATAGTGGTGGTAGACAAACATGAGAAGACGGCCGTAGTGATCGATGTAGCGGTTCCGAATGACAGCAACATCAGGAAGAAGGAACACGAGAAGCTCGAGAAATACCAAGGGCTCAGAGAAGAGCTTGAGAAGATGTGGAGGGTGAAGGTGACGGTGGTCCCAGTGTGTGGCGGAGGTGTGGTCCGGGGCGCGGCTGCAGGGGAGGAGTGATGCAGTGAGCTCAACGGGGCGGTGCTGGTGAGAACAGCTGATGGCGATTTTGGACTGATGGTGGTTTTCCTTCCCTTTATATAGTGAGGTGGAGAGGAGCGGAGGAGGAAGACTCTGCGGGAACCGACCGCTGTCAGACGGTGTTCTGTTATAATTCCGTGGACACTCGCAATAAATGTGGAATCTGATGATAACAACCTGTGTGTGGGTGTATCTGTGCATAGCGTACGTCACACAGTGGTGCCGAAACCCAGGAGCCTGCCGGTGTGGGGATGTCCGACCCGCAGGCTGCGCCGCCCGCCCAGCCTTTGCAGTTTCTGGCGCAGATGCTGGCGGAGATGGCAAAGATGAGCCATGGCCATGCGGCGGCCCAGCGAGCTCACCTGGCTGCGCTGCAGGAGCAGACGGACTGGCAGACTCTGGTTCTGGAGCGGCTGGTTGGCGCCGCTGCCCCGCCGAAGCCCCCGCCGCTGTCGGTGGCGGTGCCCCGGATGGGGGACGGGGACGACCCCCAGGTTTTTCTGGAGACTTTTCGTACCACGGCGGAGGCCTGCCAGTGGCCGCAGGTGGAGTGGGCTCCGCGTTTGCTTCCTCTGCTGTCGGGGGAGGCTCGGACGGCGGCCCTGAGTCTGCCGCCAGCCTCGAGGGGCAGCTCCCAGGACGTGAGGCGGGCGGTGGTGGACAGGTTGGGGCTCCGCCGGCGGTTCCGGGCCTGTCGGCTGGCCGCGGCGGATCGGCCGTTTGCTTGGGCCCGGAAGCTGCATGACGCGGCCGTACGCTGGCTGCAGCCGGGATCGTCAGAGGGCGAGACGCTGCTGGTGGACACGGTGGTGCTGGAGCAGTTCGTGGAGGGGCTGCCTGCGGAGACGGCGAGATGGGTCAGGTGCCACCGTCCCGCGAGTCTGGAGGTGGCGGTTACGTTGGCGGAGGACCACCTTGCCGCTAGAGCGGGGGAGCCCGGGGACAGCGGCCGGAGGCCGAACAGACAAGCCTCGGTGCCGCCGGGTGCCTGCGCCAGGGCAGGCAGAGCGGGCGCCGGCGCTGAGCCCCACTAATCCTTTTGCTGCGTTTGTGCCTTCCCAGGGATCGGACATGAGCAGTGCCGCCCCTGAGCCATGGAGAACAGCACAGACGCCGGGGCAGGAGTGCTGGAAGTGCGGGCAACCGGGACACCTGAGGAGGGACTGTCCTCTGATGGAGGTGGGGCAGGTGTTCCGCGTTGCCGGTGCTCCAGCACCCTCTCCCAGTCCGGGAGGGACATAAAGCATTCCAGTAAGGACTCGAGGGGGTATACGCCATGCTTTGGTGGACACGGGCTGCACGCAGACCCTCGTGCACCAAGGTTTGGTTTGCCCCGGGGCATTGCTGGAGGCAGAATGGGTGGAGGTGAGGTGTGTTCATGGTGATGTTCACAGGTATCCCATAGTGCCGCTGTTATTAAAGTATAAGGGCAAAACGCATAGAGTAACGGCTGCGGTTAGCCCGCGCCTGTCGCATCCCCTAATTCTGGGCACGAATTGGCCGGGGTTTCATCATCTGTTGGGACAGTACGCGGGGGTGCGGTCACGACCGTTAGTAGCATGTAGCGTCTGCGCGGCGCTCAGCAGTGACGCGGGGCCGTCCGACACTGACTCTGGGGAGGGGGAGACGGCGGGTCCTTCACGGGAAGCCCCGCCGGCTCCGGAAGTTCCCCCCACGGGTGATTTCCCACTGGAGCAGTCTCGTGATGACACCCTACGCTCAGCCTTTGACCAGGTGATTGAGATTGATGGTCACGTGGTGCGCCCTGAAGCCGTGCGGACCTACCCACGCTTCATTTTATCGAAAGATAGGTTATATCGAGTGAGTCGTGACACTCGCACGGAGGTGACACACACCCAGCTGTTGGTGCCGCAGGGCCGCCGGGAAACGATTTTCCAGGCGGCTCATTATAACCCCATGGCAGGGCATATGGGTTACGGAAAAACTCTGGAGCGAATAACGGCCCGATTTTATTGGCCGGGCATCCGAGCGGATGTGCGCCGCTGGTGCACGGCCATCCCGGACTGCCAACTTGTTAATCAGCCGGCCATACCAAAAGCGCCTTTGTGCCCGCTTCCACTCATAGAGGTCCTGTTTGAGCGCATTGGCATGGACCTCATCGGGCTGTTTCACCGGAGTGCACGCGGCTACCGCTTTGTGTTAGTCCTGGTGGATTATGCAACGCGGTAGGGCTGGGCGATATGACCCAAAATTCATATCTCGATATTTTTTAGCTGGATGGCGATATAAGATATATATCTCGATTTTTTTTTTAAGCCATAAAGTAAGAACAAAAAGAGAGTTCTTAGTCAAAACTGTGTCCCAGATGTCACACAGGCACTTTTATTAACATATAGCACAGATGTACATGAAAAATTACTCAAAATTAAATTATGAGAATTCATTAAATAATAATGCTCCATAAATAAAAGAAAACAAGGTTGTTTTTGTGCTAAACAAAGAGCTCACAATTGTGCAGTCAAAATATAAACTAAAAGACGCTGAGTGTAATAACAGAGACAGATTTCACAGCTGCTCTGTTCCCAAGTTTTACTGTGTGACTGATAGCCTGGAGTTTGAAATCCGCTTCATAACCACCTCTCTTACAGGTGCCATTTATGGTCCTTATACACACACAATACGGTAATATTACGTTGATGCACAGTACGTATCACTCCGCGAAGCTCCTCGGTAGCCGTAATGCGCCGACAATCTATCAAGCGGTGCAGCTCCGTAGCTTACCAAAGTCGTACTCAAACATTTTTGACAGATTGCTGAGCGCCGTGTACCACATAAAATCGGTTCGCGGCCATCAAGCACAACCAGAATTCATACATAAGGCGCGCTATCAACTTTTGAGAGAATGAAAGGATTTTAGGGTTAGCGCTGTTAGCTCGTTAGCATGTTTAGCTCGTTAGCACGTTGACGCCGTCCAGCCCCACGCATGGGGCGATGCGCAGTAACTCGTTAACGGAGATTTGCCGTGTCCGTCTTGTCGCTGCCTGCACGTGAAGCGATGGGGGAGGAGGGGGAGTTGTCTTCAGTGAAGGCGAGGCGGAGTAACGTTGCGTAGAGACAAAAGTGGACGAAAGAGAGGCAAACTTGCGGCTCCACAACTATAATTATAACGTAACATAGACTATATCGATATAAAGGATATTGTCACATCTTATATCTCGTATAAAAATATATCGATATGTTTTAAAAACTCGATATATCGCCCAGCTCTACAACGCGGTACCCGGAAGCAGTCCCACTGCGCACCATCTCTGCAAAGAGTGTGGCGCAGGCACTGTTTCAGGTCATCTCCCGAGTCGGAATCCCGAAAGAGATACTGACTGACCAGGGCACGTCGTTTATGTCTTGTACACTGCGGGAACTGTACGAATTACTGGGCATTAAATCTATTCGGACCAGCGTCTACCACCCTCAGACGGACGGGCTGGTGGAGCGGCTGAATAAGACTTTGAAGTCCATGATTCGTAAGTTCATTAACGAGGATGAGCGCAATTGGGATCGCTGGCTAGACCCTCTGTTATTCGCAGTGCGGGAGGTGCCCCAGGCCTCCACGGGATTTTCTCCCTTTGAATTGCTGTTCGGCAGGAGGCCACGTGGGGTGCTCGACCTGATTAAAGAAAGCTGGGAGGACGGTCCGAGCCCCGCCAAGAATGAGATCCAGTACGTGCTGGACCTGAGAGCGAAACTCCACACTTTGGGGAGGTTGTCACGGGAGAATTTGCTCCAGGCTCAGCAGCGTCAGCAGCGCCTGTATGACAGAGGGGCTAGACTCAGGCAATTTTCACCAGGAGACAAAGTGCTTGTGTTACTCCCTTCCTCCAGTTCAAAGTTGCTCGCCAAGTGGCAAGGGCCCTTTGTGGTCACCCGGCGAGTCGGGGACGTTGACTATGAGGTCGCTCGGTCGGACAGGGGTGGGGCCTTGCAGATTTATCACCTCAATCTCCTTAAAAAGTGGAGAGAGGTTGAATCCGCGTCGCTGGTGAGCCTGGTTAAGGAGAGAGATGAGTTGGGGCCGGAGGTGGCAAATTCCGTCATCCCCGCCTCCCTCCCTTGTGATGAACATCTCACACAGGCCCAGAGAGCGGACGTTGTCGCGTTACAACAGTGTTTTGCTGATGTGTTCTCCCCCCTGCCCGGCCGAACGTCTCTCATTGAGCATCATTTTGTAACGCAGCCTGGCGTGACGGTGCGTTCACGGCCCTACAGGCTTCCTGAGCATAAACGGCAAATTGTGCAGAGGGAATTGGCTGAAATGCTGAGAATGGGAGTGATAGAAGAGACGCACAGCGCCTGGTGTAGCCCCATCGTTCTGGTGGTGAAGAAGGATGGGTCTATACGGTTCTGTGTCGACTATCGCAAGGTGAATGAAGTGTCACGTTTTGATGCTTATCCCATGCCCCGGGTCGACGAGCTCCTGGATCGGCTGGGCACGGCCCATTTTTTCAAGACACTGGATTTAACCAAGGGCTACTGGCAGATTCCTTTGTCTGCCGAGTCCAAGGAGAAAACGGCCTTCTCCACTCCGTACGGGTTGTACCAGTTCGTTACGCTTCCGTTCGGCTTGTTCGGGGCCCCTGCCACTTTCCAGCGCCTCATGGACCGGGTGCTGCGCCCGCACGCTGCGTATGCTGCTGCTTACTTGGATGACGTGATCATCCATAGCGACACCTGGGCGGAGCATGTGCAGCGGGTGGCCGTGGTCCTGGAGTCCCTGAGGAGGGCGGGGCTCACGGCCAACCCGAAAAAGTGTGCGGTTGGAGGGAGGGAGGTACAGTATCTGGGGTACCACTTGGGGGGCGGGCAGGTGCGTCCACAGGTGGAAAATATGGCGGCTATCGCAACCTGCCCGTGCCCCAAGACTAAAAAGGAGGTGAGACAGTTTCTGGGGCTGGCAGGTTACTATCGCCGGTTCGTGCCAGGGTTTGCGCAGCTGACCAGCCCCTTAGCCGACCTTACCCGGAAGGGTGCTCCAGATCTGGTTCAGTGGACGGGGCCGTGCCAGGCGGCGTTTGTGCAGGTGAAAAAGTCTCTCTGTGGGGAGCCGCTGCTTCACACTCCTAACTTTTCCCTCCCTTTTGTTCTGCAGACTGACGCCTCGAACAGGGGGCTGGGGGCCGTTTTGTCCCAGCAGGTGCGGGGGGCCGACCGTCCCGTTCTTTACATCAGCCGGAAGCTGGCAGAGCGTGAAAGACGGTACAGCACCGTGGAGAAGGAGTGCTTGGCTATCCGGTGGGCGGTCGACTCCTTTCGCTATTACCTCCTGGGGCGCTCATTCACCCTCTGCTCGGACCACGCCCCGCTGCAGTGGCTCCACCGCATGAAAGATGCCAACGCCCGGATCGCCCGGTGGTATCTGGCTTTACAGCCCTTTAAGTTCTAGGCCGGGGGCGCAGATGCAGGTGGCCAATTTCCTCTCTCGCTCGCGGGGGGGGGGAGTAGGTTCGGCCGGAAGGCTCCCCGGCCTCAGTCGGGCGGTGGGGGTATGTGGCGGAGGTGTGGTCCGGGGCGCGGCTGCAGGGAAGGAGTGATGCAGTGAGCTCAACGGGGCGGTGCTGGTGAGAACAGCTGATGGCGATTTTGGACTGATGGTGGTTTTCCTTCCCTTTATATAGTGAGGTGGAGAGGAGCGGTGGAGGAAGACTCTGCGGGAACCGACCGCTGTCAGACGGTGTTCTGTTATAATTCCGTGGACACTCGCAATAAATGTGGAATCTGATGATAACAACCTGTGTGTGGGTGTATCTGTGCATAGCGTACGTCACACAGTGGTAATCGGTGCACTAGGTGCAGTGACTCCCAAGCTAGGCGAGTGGCTCCAGCAGATCCCGGGAGCAACAGCGGAGATCTCTGTCCAGAAGAGTGCAGTCCTAGGAACAGCTAAGATACTGCACAGGACCCTCAAGCTCCCAGGCCTCTTGTAGAGGACCCGAGCTTGAAGGATTGACCGCCCACAGGGGCGAGTGGGGAATTTTATATATATATATATATATATAGTTAAAGGGAAATTTTGTTATCAGATATTAATTGAAAGGTTGATAACTAATAATGAATGACAGTTGATCCATTCTGTATTTTCCATATAATGCAACATTTAGCCAGTGCTTTACAAAGAACATTGGTGACAGGAGAGTAAAGCCACACATTCTCTCTCTACTGTAAGAGGAATGAGGCTTCCATGTGTTTGATCAAACAGGAACAAGCAGCTACATCTGCATGTTGGCGTAAAAAGAGGAAGAGGCAGTGGCAAAATATTTCAGAAGCACAAATTCTAACACGTACACACCAGGGGATGAGAAGCAGACAGCTAATAACCCATCAAAAGAATTACAGTCACTGCCAAAGCCTATGAGTTCAAGCAGAGACAGCAAACACAAGAAGGCCACTGTATGTGATCCAGGCTGTATGCTCTGGGCCGAGTCTCACTGACACCTCACAACATGACCTCCATTTTACAGACAAATCAATCTATGAGCGATGGGCTAATTGCTAGGAAACTCACAGCATGACCTATTAGGTTCTCGATTCCACCCGCACACACCCACAGTGACATGACAAACTAGGGAATAAAGTGCAAGAGCCTGTATTTTGCAAGATAATAAAATACAGAGTTAGAGAATAGAATTTACTCTCAGTATCTTTAATTGGGGGGTGTAACTGTATCGTGCACACATTCAGAATTTCAGTCTTTGCCAGTTTAACATCAAACCCTAATTGAAGACTTCAGACAGGGCAGTTTTAAGTTTTCAGATCAGGGATCCAAGTCTCATTATCTGAAACTGCACCAAGTTTTTTATGTGCAGTCTTAGTTAAAGAGAGAGTCTGTGTCCAAATGACCTTGTTTGAACCAACTCCAACTGACATTTGTTTTTCAAAAGCATGTCAAAACTTTAATGGTCTGGTGAGCCAGGGACTTTTCCTCCACTGACATTTGATGAATTGTATCATCTAATTTCAGATATTCCAATTTAGATTATCACCGTTAACAGGAAAACCAATTCACTACATTTAGACCTATTCAAAGCATTTGCAGTAAACAAACTATTAATGAGTTTTAATGCATTACAAACAGGACATATGCTTACTGTAGACTCATATCAGCTAAAAGTACATCTGAAACTTTAACAGTTAACCTCATATTCCATTCTGTTTCAAATTGTCTTCAGGCACTGCACAATAAAGTCGCAGATATCAGCTCATACCCAGAGTGGTTGTGTTATGTGGCGAACAGCAGTTTCTAACCCTCACCAAAAAAAATTCCAACACATTTTACAGACTAAAACAGACAGAACAGCAGCATACCCCCACACCGAGCAAGCTCACTTCTCATTTCCTCTACTGTTATCATTCTCCCTTTACACACATCCTCACTTGCACTGCATATAACAAAGAACAAGCCAACCCCTCCACACACAACGAGACAGTTTCCAAACACTTGCTGAGAAGCTATCAAACACTTGCCTGATCAAGGACAGCTCTGTGCAAAGCAGGCCTTCCAGCTGAGGTCTGACAATGAGAATCCACTTGCTGAACAAAACAAGAATATGTGGATAGGAATCAATAAAGCCTTCCCTTCTTCACTCTGACCTTCGCTGTTTGCATTTTGCTAGAGGAAATGCTACGCACTCTGTCCACACTGATACCCTAGCACCAGGGATCTATGTTTGCATTCATGTTTTTTTGAGTACTGTCTTAAAGGCATACTGCATAACACTGGTATCAGCTGCACTATTAGAGAGAATATGATTTCAAAAAATAATGCAACTACACGACTTCCAGAGATGTCCCCACTTGCTAACAAGGTGAGATTGCACTCCATGAAGCCAGAACATGATTGGAGAAGCTGTTACAAAAAGTTCTAACAGGATTAAACCTGTTTTAACACGCAAATATCTCAGTTGGAAAACAAGTCAGAAGTGTGTGAATGTGAAATATGTGTGAAATTGTATGAAAGCCAGATTTATATTACCTGCATAATGGAAATATGACTTATGTAAAATTATGTATAATTTTATCGTAAGTGTAAAATCTTAAAGTAAAAAATCCAAGGTGAATGTCTTTGCCTCAGTAGTAGCAAGCTTGTCCTCCATTAAGAAACCAGGCTTGTAGACTTTTATAATGGCAAAACAGAAAACATTTTCCCACAGTCTGCACTGCTACCAGCAACTGCAAGACAGTTAGATTTGAGGTGAATTCAAAAGCAAACTGCTGGCTCCCATTTAAGGTGGCAAAGTGCAAAATGGCAGCTTTTTAACATTGATTTTGCATTCTGGGGTAACAGAAGGAAAATGTGTACTCTGAGAAAACCCCAAAGCACTTCCCATCTGCAGGGGCAAATTACTGATGCCTGTTGATCCAGACACGTTTTGTCAGCTACACAGAGACATGGTGAAAATGTGTTCAAGGACTTGAGGATGGTTGATCACGTGACAAATTCATAACATTTTAGCAATTCACCTTTTTCGCCTTCCCTTTTGAAAAATATTTTGACCTTTGTTTTGGTTGGTGCAATGGGTCATCTACTAAACAAAAAGGTTTGTAGATCAGTCGCTGGCTGCTTCAGTCAAGGTGTTGCTGTAATTCTTAGGCAAGCTAGTGAATGCTGATTTATTTCTGATACATCCATGCAAATCAAATCAAATCAAATCAAATCACTTTTATTGTCACATCACATGTGCAGGTACATTGGTACAGTACATGTGAGTGAAATTCTTGTGTGCGAGCTTCACAAGCAACAGAGTTGTGCAAATGCAATAACGTAAACAAGAAAAATACAAGAATGAGAAAAATACAAGAATTTGTATTTTTTTATGTGATTCACAATTATTAGAAAAAGCTAGCTTTTTTTTTTTGCTTATGCACTGACAATGCTCTCTAGACAAAATTATAGTATTTTTGTTTGTTATTTTCCCCACACACATAACTTGCATGCACTCATGTTTGTGGCCAACAGACTATTTACCACTGTATTTTCAATGCATGATTTTGATGCATCTTTGTACAGAAGGCAAGAGCGCTATGCAGCTGTCACCTTCTGTCAGTGCTGTTTCTCTGGAATCAGCTCTGTGGGTTAGTGCTTAAAGGACAGCAAATGTGAGTAAACCAAATGACATTAAGGGAGGATATGAAACAGTCAGCACGCTGATGACTGAAGATTGACCTTTTAAATGTGATGCAATGCAGTGTCAGAGTCAAGCACAGCATGAATCGCCTAAATTAATATTACAGACGTTGCAGCAGCGTGATATTCCAATCAAGTATTTATGAGATTGGTTCTGACTACAGTTCTTTTGCACTCGAGATTTGCAAAAGGTCTGAGTTTCTAAAAATATTAAAAATAGTAGAAAAACAGTGATCAATAGAAGTTTAAGTTAACAGTGTAGCGAACCATATTAGGTCACAAACTATTAATTACATAGATTATTAAAAAAATGCAATTTAACTATTTTAATTACTTCAACAAAAAGATTTGAATTTAATGTTTCTATTCTTTCTATTAAAATTTTCTAACTGGGTAGTAAGTAAAAGCTAGGACCAGGTGTTTATACTGGAATATGTTGACAGTCACACTAATTTACATACTAAAGCATTAAAGTGAATATTCTCATATATTATACTATCAAATTCATATTATAGTCTCCATATTCTTTTTTTAATCAAGTGTTTATTGAAGTTATGCAAAAAATAAAATGAAATGTACAATATTTGATGGCTTCCTTTGTTCTTGGACTCATATATACAGTAGTCTGGATGACCGCCATCACATCAAGTTCTTTTTCTACACATGAGTATGAAAAAAAATAAAGAAAAAGAAGAGAAAACAACGCACACAAAACAAAGAATCATGTGTACAAACAGGTATAGTAAGTAACTATATACATCCAGAGAGGGGGCAACTGAAAAGCCAACACTTTCAGTAGCAGATGGTGACATAGCCTTAGTACATGTTATTATCAAAAACAAAATAAGCAAACAAAGATTTACCCAACCATTCCTTCAATGATGAATATCAGCGATATCTGGCCTTATAGGACTCATATAGCGGAGCCATTTTCCCCAGTGTTTTACAAATTTCTCATACTCAAAATTCACTAAAAAAGTAATCTTTTCCATCTTGTAAATTTCAAAAGTTACATCAATCCAGCTGTTTAATGTTGGTGGATCCTGTGTCAGCCATCTTTTAGTCAGTGCCTTCTTCAGCCAGCAGCACACCAAATAAGTATTTATCTATACCCTTTATGTCTGAGGGTATGTACCCCAAAAATATGGATTTAAAATCAAAGGGTAAATATGTACCAAATATGTTTTGCAGCACTTTATGGACTTCTCTCCAATAGTTCTTAATATTCTTACAATCCCAAAATATATGGTAGTGGTGTGCTGTTCCGTAGCCACAGTTCCTCCAACATTCAAAACTTCCTTTATCATAATGTGCCTTTATAGCTGGGGTAATGAAAAAACAAGCAAAACTTTTCCAGCAGAATTCCTTCCATACATGTGATTTTGTACTTTTCCAATGAAAAGAACAGATGTTCTGTCATCTGTGATTGCCTGACCTCCCTCTTTCTCCCATCTTTCTTTTATATATAGGGAGTGCAGAATTATTAGGCAAGTTGTATTTTTGAGGAATAATTTCATTATTGAACAACAACCATGTTCTCAATGAACCCAAAAAACTCATTAATATCAAAGCTGAATGTTTTTGGAAGTAGTTTTTAGTTTGTTTTTAGTTTTAGCTATTTTAGGGGGATATCTGTGTGTGCAGGTGACTATTACTGTGCATAATTATTAGGCAACTTAACAAAAAACAAATATATACCCATTTCAATTATTTATTTTTACCAGTGAAACCAATATAACATCTCCACATTCACAAATATACATTTCTGACATTCAAAAACAAAACAAAAACAAATCAGCGACCAATATAGCCACCTTTCTTTGATCTCAAATGATAACAATTCCCCGCCTATCCCAAAGTTTTCCCTTATATAGACATCAACTGCTACTCTTAAAAGAAAAACAAGTGTGTATTACATTGTGCATTTTGTGAAAGTGTATTTATCAGAAAAACTGTCCTCAGATGACCCTCCTATTATTACTAAGTGTGTAGGTGAACGTGCGTGTGTGTTACATAAGTGCGTGCATGTAGTTACAGGCCGGCGTACGTGCAGAACCACACGCAGGCCTGCCAGGCCCAACAGGACTGGTGGGTCTAAATGGTGTGACTGCTCTAACGTGCAACAACTTTATATAAACAGTCAGTGTGCATTAATATTTGCTCAAAGTAACACAGATGTAATTAAAAGATTATACTGTCAACAGATTCAACAATGGTAAATGATTAATCAATGATAACTGATTGTAAGAATACAAAATAAAATATCTCCTGATCACAACTGTTCAGAGAGGTGTACTGTTTTCCCTCCTTGTAAATCTCACGTTTGATGATGGACCACAGGTTCTCAATGGGGTTCAGATCAGGTGAACAAGGAGGCCATGTCATTAGTTTTTCTTCTTTTATACCCTTTCTTGCTAGCCACGCTGTGGAGTACTTGGACGCGTGTGACGGAGCATTGTCCTGCATGAAAATCATGTTTTTCTTGAAGGATGCAGACTTCTTCCTGTACCACTGCTTGAAGAAGGTGTCTTCCAGAAACTGGCAGTAGGACTGGGAGTTGAGCTTGACTCCATCCTCAACCCGAAAAGGCCCCACAAGCTCATCTTTGATGATACCAGCCCAAACCAGTACTCCACCTCCACCTTGCTGGCCTCCGAGTCGGACTGGAGCTCTCTGCCCTTTACCAATCCAGCCACGGGCCCATCCATCTGGCCCATCAAGACTCACTCTCATTCCATCAGTCCATAAACCTTAGAAAAACCAGTCTTGAGATATTTCTTGGCCCAGTCTTGACGTTTCAGCTTGTGTGTCTTGTTCAGTGGTGGTCATCTTTCAGCCTTTCTTACCTTGGCCATGTCTCTGAGTATTGCACACCTTGTGCTTTTGGGCACTCCAGTGATGTTGCAGCTCTGAAATATGGCCAAACTGGTGGCAAGTGGCATCTTGGCAGCTGCACGCTTGACTTTACTCAGTTCATGGGCCTTGGTTTTTCCACACGCTTCTTGCGACCCTGTTGACTATTTTGAATGAAACGCTTGATCGTTCGATGATCTCGTTTCAGAAGCTTTGCAATTTTGAGACTGCTGCATCCCTCTGCAAGATATCTCACTATTTTTGACTTTTCTGAGTCTGTCAAGTCCTTCTTTTGACCCATTTTGCCAAAGGAAAGGACGTTGCCTAATAATTATGCACACCTGATATAGGGTGTTGATGTCATTAGACCACACCCCTTCTCATTACAGAGATGCACATCACCTAATATGCTTAATTGGTAGTAGGCTTTCGAGCCTATACAGCTTGGAGTAAGACAACATGCATGAAGAGGATGATGTGGACAAAATACTCATTTGCCTAATAATTCTGCACTCCCTGTACTTTGTTGAATAATTGCTGAGATCATGAAGACTTTTGTATATTTGTGAGATTACACCTTTCTTAGTTTCTGACTTATAAGCATTTACAAAGAGTTGGATAAGTGGCCTCGCTGTAGTGGGTGTTTGGTTTTTGATGCTTCGGGTGAAGAAGTTTCTTAACTGCAGGTGTCTGTAGTGATCTTGGTTTTCTAAATGAAACATTTGCTTTAAAGTTTGGAAACTCATGATTTCATCCTCCTTTACTATACCACATATCGATGTGATTCCTTTATCTATCCAGTTTTTAAAACTAGGGTCCATTTGATTTGGTGTAAATTCTGAATCGTATGCCTGTCAGGATCAAACACACCAAAATCGTAATCATTTTAATATTTTTATATCCTTCTCCAGCTTATTTTATTTTACCACCATTTTCCAGACCTCTAGTGCGGTCTTTACCAAGGGATTTCTTATTTCGGAAATGTAGTCCTGTAGATTTTTATCTGCTAGAACTGCCTGTATATGCATATTGGATATTGTTTTGCTTTCAATTTCCTTCCATGCTGCTATATATGAGGGATCGCACCAGTGCAACACAGCCCTAATCATTGCTGAATTATAGTATCTTTTTAAACATTGTAGGCCCAGCCGCCGTTTTCTTTAGGCAGTTGCAATGTTTTGTATCGTATTCTGGGTCGTCTCCCTTGCCATATGAATCTAGAAATCATTTTATCCCATTCAATAAAGTCTTTTTGATTAATCTGGAGTAGGAGGGTCTGAAACAGATATAGAAATCTTGGTAAAACATTAATTTTGATGGTTTCTATTCTAGAGCTTATGGTCAAACATGGGATATGATTCCATTTTGTGAGGTCCTCTTTGACCCTTTGATATAAATGGCTGTAGTTTTTTTCAAATAGTCTACTTGTATCTTTAGTAAGTGTTACCCCCAGGTAGTTAATTGAGTCTGTGTTCCATTTCAATGGATGTGTTTATTTGAGCTTTTCAGATGGACTATAATTGTAGGGAAGGGCTTCAGTTTTATTTAGATTCAGTTTGTATCCTGTCATTGGGCCAATGTTTTTAAGATAATTCATTACCTCCGGCAGAGACTCCTCAGGTGTTTTTAGGAATAAGAGTACATCATCGGCATAGCATGCTATTTTATGTTCCACATCATTTATTGCAATAACTACAATTTTTCTGCTTTACCTAATATGTTGGGCAAGTGGCTCCAGAAAAATAGCAAAGAGAAGAGGAGACCAAGCGCAGCATTGTCTCACTCCCCACTCTCCAATGTTAGAGATTGAGTTAGGTGGCCATTAATCCTAAACCTTGCAGACAGATTATCATATAATGCCCTTACGTTGTGCCTTTTCAAGTACCCAATTTCATGTTTTTCTCAATATAGGGATGAGATCCTCTTTGAATGCTTTATAAAATTCGGAGGTGAACCCATCACTTCCTGGTAATTTGTTAGCTTTCAAGTTTCTTATAGCATTTTCTAATTCCTTTTCTGTTATTTCAGAGGCTAGTTGTTTATTTTATATTGTATTGTCTGCTTGGTGTTTCTTAAGTTTCCATGCCAACAGTTTTGTGAATTTAGGGCCATTTTCATAATATCTTTCGTAATAATGTCTAGAAAATAGCACCTTCTTTTCAATTTTCCCGAGTGTACATTAAGTTAATTTCGTTTCTTAGTTTTTTTAATTCATTCTAGTGTAGCTGGATTTTGGTTTCGTGCATGGCTGCTTTCTAGCTGTTTCAGTTGTTTTTGGGAATCCTGTAGTTTTTCCTGGTAAAGTTTCTTTTTCCTTGAGGCAGCTGCAATGATTTTTCCTCTTATCACAGTCTCAATATTCTAACACAAGCAACTTGGCTCACTGATGACAAAAAGACTGAAGAAGTTATACTGATATAGAGTCTACACAAATTAGTTTGAAAAGAGACATTTTCATCAAAACTAAAGCTTACAGTGGATATTAAGATAATATAGCTTATTGGTTGGAGAACTGTGACGCAGACTGTTACAAAATTAAACAAACCAATGAAACATTTTCAAACACACAGAGCAAAGAACAGATGTAGTCACCCTGTCACTTCCCACATCTTACACTTGATTGTGCTGGACTCAGATTTGGCCCAAAGATTTTATGTTAACTGCACTGCCAGGAAATATGCATCTGCAGTGAAATGTCACAAAGTAGAACAAAAAAGTGCCATATTCTATATACAACACTTGCTAAAAAGGAACTGTGGGCTGATGTGATGCAGTACTTTTGTACAAAACTTGCAAAAGATTCAAACTACCTTTATGAATGATAATTATGTAACTCAGTAATTCCCAGAGATTAAGAGTTAATTTTGCATTTGGTCTGGAGCAAATGTTTTGATGTCAGCGGTGTTGATGTTCTGACAGCTGAAAACAATGAACTGAAAAGTCCCATCTTTCCTTTTGTTCCACTGTTCTTGTTTATATAACCAGGATGTTTGGTGTGTTTGATCCTGACAGGCTGAAGCTCCAGGGCCATCATCCAAGGCTAAAATGTTCAATGGTTCTGTCTGGGGGAAAATGTTGTGAAAAGATATGCACAATGGAGAATGTATTTCTAATGTGTTTTTGTGAGCGCCTGTCTGCATGTCATCTCTATTTGCAATGCTTCTCAACACCACAGAGAGAAAACCGTTTCTCTGTTTGCTCTCTATGAGTAACACCGGCAAAATGGTTGCAAAGTGAAAGGAACACATTGCCCTTCCAGCCGAATTTTCTCCAAAGCAGAATAACTTTGTAATTTCTAACAATATGGGCCCAAAACCATAACCTCCTTTCAATACACAATGGCAAAGGGAAGCTCTCCTGACACATGATTTCCTCCACATAGACTCAATACAAACGTGCGGTCCAGCTGACAGATAAATGCATCTGTGCTCTCTTTATCACACACACACACACACACACACACACACACACACACACACACACACACACACACACACACACACACACACACACACACACGCTGGCTCCACCTGCAAAACTGTATTTACACGAATCTCAGGCATCCTGCAGAGTCTGCAAACCAGCATTTGTTTTTGTGTTTCTTTAATTACAAGTTAGGTCATAATAGGGGATGGAGGGACTATTTCCTGTTGCCTCATGGGCAATCTTGGAGGCTCCAAATTGGAGATGATTCTTACACGTGGCCTAGATTCCGACTGCAGTCAAATTCCCCTCTGCCCTGTATAACAGCTTATCATTGTGCAATAACATTGTCGGAGAAAATGGTGCACCTGACGCTCAGCCCACCCTCCCCCTGAGATTCTTGTTATCTATCATCACACTGTCGCTTTCGAGCAAACACAAACGCCTGGATTGGTGGGTGTGATTGAAATTGCCAGCCACATATTAAAAAGAAAATGTTCAAAGATTCTGCACTGACATGTACATTGGTGGCTTGATAGAAGGATACTTAAGCCACCTTTAAATGGAATAATAAGAAATCTGAAGCAGCAATTTGCTTCTTAGCAACATCTATTTAGCTCTGCTGTGGGATTTCGGGAATAATGCCTCCTCTGGGTTCAGTTAAGGTTTGGATAACGGGTTGCTGCTGAGTTTGCCATTTGTAATACTCAGTCTGTTGAGCATCTGGCTAAAGACTTGTCAGCCACCTGATTTTTATACCCATTTTCCATTTGCTTGAGAGTAAACATTTAAAATATTAATTTCCCTTTCTGTAACATATACATATTATCATGATATGTCAGTATCCTTGGAACCCAAGTTCAGTTAAACAATCACTGCTTTTTAGTTTACTTTGGCAGATATTCATTATTATATTATTAATCAACACCTCTTCACTGTAAAAGGTTACTAACTACACTTAAAAAAAAAACATTAGCCTGTTGATGAGCTTTTGACCCCTACACTTGATCTCTGACACAGACATGAGGAAAAATGGAACAGGTCTGAACTGCAAAAGCTTGTAAGCTGTCAAAATATCCAAAGCAAAGGCACTTTAAAGGACAGATGAAGAGAGAGAAAAACTGCAGAATCTGTTGAGTCAGTGAAGGTGAAGGCAAAGAGCCATATTTCCCTCACCTGCCATTCTGCTGCTGCCACCTCCTATGATCTTACCCTCTGGTCAATCAAAGATGCATTCAACCTTGGCGTATATAAGCTAATAGTAGGCCTGGCACCTTGGTAAGACAGGTAAGACTGAAACATGTCGTCTCGGAGCTCATCGGTGGGACTGAAAATGCTGTTTATTCTGTCACTGAATGGACATCATGCCTGCTGTTCTATTTAAGCTGTCAAGCATCACGGCCTCAAAACAGGCCCAGCTGGCTCCCTGTGAGCCTTCCACAGTAAGATTGATGAGGGGAAGCCTGGCAGACGAAGGGCAATACAGGCAAGCCTTTGTGTTGTTCTGTATGTACACATCATTTTCCCTCATTCCACAGGAGAATCAGCAGCAGCAGATTAAATGACAGAACAAATTTCCATCATACCACAGACAATTGTTCAAGTGAATTTGTGTAACCATTCAGTGTAACCTAGGATTAATTATGCATGCTTGTATTTCATTGCTGTAATGCCATTATAGTATTGTAGACTAAAACAGGATTGATATCTTCATGCATTAAATCATATTTCATCACAACGACAGATAACATGCATATTGTGTTTTCAGTGGTCCCTTTGTACATATTATGAATTTGGGAGCAAAAGTGTTAAAAAAGAGATTAATTCAAGTGCACATGCAAAGTGCCATCAGTAATGTTTAGAATTATGAACTGATGGTTAGCCATTGCTTTGTTAAGTTGCTTGGCACTTTTGCACTTTTAATACTTATCCTTACATGAGGATAAGGTAACAATGCGAGACAGTACTTAAAGTGCTGTTTGAATGGTAAATGCGGCTTTTTGTGTGAAGCATTTCGTATTTTGACTGAGAGCAGAAAGTGTAATAAAATGCCAGTCCTTTTCTATTAAAAGACTTAACATAGAGTTAACACTAAAATCCAAGACATCACATATTGATGGAAATATTATTAAATTTGATGATCTAAAAATGTCACGGTTTCGGGGATGTGGGGAGGAGGATCCAAATGCAGGACTCTGCGATGCAAACAGTGCGTTTATTTACAGTGAATGGACAGGACAACAATAAATCCCCCTGCTTTCCCCTGACTCCCGTGCCTCAGCACTCCCTGTGCTGGCTGCTGTCTGGTGGTCCACATTTCTCCTGGGGAAACAACAGAAGCAGCCGTCAGGACACTTCACTACTGCAGGCCAGAGGCGGAGCAAGACATTTGAAACACCCGGGGCTTAGCCCTAAAGGGTAGTATGCATGTGGGATTTTATTTATTTATTTATTTTATTTTTTTTTTTTTGGGGGGGGGGGCTAGAAATGACTGAACGATTAATTGGCTCTGTTTTGAGTTTTGTTCAAAAAAGAATGACTTCATATAGGGAAAAATATATATCACATATGCAGGACACCTTAACCCTTGTATGGTGTTCGGGTCTGTGAGACCCGTTTTCAGTTTTTCTCAAAAGAAAAATTAAACAATTAATTATTTTTTCAACCTGAAATTCATTGGCTTTGGCTTATTTTCTGTGAGGAACATAAATCCGAACTAATTTTCAATGACCTCATACTGTACCTCCCCCCACGCATTTACATTACATACAAGGTGTTCGGGTCCACTGGACCCAGGTCTAATAAAAGTGTTGAAAGTGCAGGTCCTGTGTTCCCACACTCTGTCTTCCTCCTTTCTGGTGCTGCTGATGGTGTTTTCTTCCCCTCCTGCTCCGCACAAAGTTGCAACATTGTTGAAAATTCAACTATCAACACCGTCTGCTCTGACATTCCCACACATTTTACCCTCTTTCTTGAGGGATCCAAATTTTATTTTCTCATACCCTGTCCCACCTGCAAATTAGGGGCATAATACTATAAATAAGACTTTGCCAGTGTGGTTCTTTATCACAACTGATAAAGATGGCAAAAGATTATCTGCTGCGAGGGCCATCCAATTGATTTTGGAAGAGAGAGGAGCTTCGGATGATGATGTTGACAAAGAGGTTTCAGAATATTTCACATTTCTGAAAATTCAGAGTCTGACAGTGACTTTGAAGAAGAGGATGAGGTTGAGCACCATTTAGTAACAAAACGAAGACGAGTACCCCATCTGCAGCCAGCTCCAGGACCAGAACAAGCCCACCAGACAGCAAGTGAAGAAATATGGATGTCAATAAATGGTGAAATTGAATGGTCTTCTTGCCCAAGAAATGAGCCACCCTGCAGAGCTGTTACTGTGATAAGCCAGGGCCAACACGGCTGGCAGTTACTCATGTGCAGGACATGAAGTCTTCATTTGAGCTTTTCATCCCAGATTCCATCCAGAAAATTATTCTGGATTGCAGTAATCTAGAAGGAAGGTGTTTTTTTTGGAGAGAGGTGGAAGGAGACCAAATTCATCTAAGAACCCCAAAGGCCTACTTTGGGGTTTTTATCCTTGCAGGAGTTTTCAGGTCCAAAGGGGAATCGACAGAATCCCTGTGGGATGCAGAAACCGGCAAGAACCTATCCGTGCATCAGTGTCTCTGGAAAACTTCCACAAAATTTCCAGGATTATCCGTTTTGATAACCGAGACGACAGACCAGCTCGACGGCAGAGAGACAAGCTAGCTGCCATCAGGACAGTGTGGGATAAGTGTGTGCACCACCTCCCCCTGTTTTACAAACCTGGGCCTAATGTCACCATTGATGAGCAGCTGATCCCATTTAGTTGTGAAACATATTGCTTCACGTGTAAATGTGTTGTGTCTTTACACTCACTCCACTTGATTATAACGGATTTATTTTTTTATAACATTTTATAAAAAAAAACAAAAAACGAGAAGCACATTAATTCATAAATGTGATCTAACAAAGGTAAAGGGAAAAAATTAACCATGTTTGCTGTTCATATGGTTTGTAATTGGGATGAAGTAAACATCTGTTGAGTAATTTAACATAAAATTGTTTGATAGTGTTAATTTGGAAAGCCACAACTCTAGCGGGTCCACCAGACCCATGAACACTGGCTGAGTAACAAAAATATGAACACCACACAAGGGTTAAACTAGTTTTTTAATTAAGCAGCAAGGCAGAACAACATCAGGGCTGTATCAAGACACGAGGACTAAACCCCAATTCAACCAGACCCAGAGCTGATCTGGAATTAAAACAGGACTACAACAGTTCAAAATCAGGACTACTGAGGACTTAACCAAGTCAGAACCAGAATCAGAACTAGATGATAGTAGCACTAAAAATCATCATAGACTTGCACTACACTTATTTTTTAATTCTACCAAAGTCCACTATTTAGATTCAGAAAAGTTTATAAAATTATTTAGCCTTGTTGTGCAAACAAGCCTGCATAACTTAATAAATATAGAATTTGAAAAATAACAAACCTAAAAAGAAACACTAAGTACGAGATACATGAGGACCTATGATACGGTGATACTTTTGGTAAACGACCATTTGACTAACATGTATGTCTCACCTGCTCTTGTTCCTCTCTGTTCTGTCCTCATTCTCTCTCTCCCTCTCTGTGCCTCTCTCTCCCTCTTTGTGCTGACAATCATCAAATATACAGTTGAAACCAGATATTTACACACTCTTCAGATCAAAACACACTTTTTTAATTGTAACATCAAATGAGACTAAATGTTTATTTTTTTAGATTGATAAATATAAAAAACATATTTGTTAACTTTAAGAGTAAAGAGAGAAACTATCTGTATTTCTTAATTGTAAATGGCACCAAATTGTATTCAAAATTGAGCCACACTTATGGAGCTCCACAGTTCTTTTCCTGGTGTTTTGGTTGACATCTCTTGATTTTCCCATTTCAAAGAAACAGGCTCTGTGTTTTGCCTTATATGCATCCACAGGTGTGCCACCAATTTACTCACATGGACTCTACTAACCTATCAGAAGCTTCTTCAGCTCAGAATGGAATCGTCTGGAGTTTTCTTATTAATAAACAATAAACTTAGTATATATGTACTCCTAAATTTGATGAAAGTATGAATATACTGCTGTGTAAGGAAATTCCTCTTGTTTTGCATAGAAATATACTGAACAACATACAAAGCATAATATATAAAATAACATCTACCAGAGTTTTTTCTTTGAAAGAAGCTCCTTATGTCCATTCTTGTATATCAGTGCATCACTGAAACCGATTTATTTAGCCGTGGAGGGTAACAACTGAAAATAAGAAATAAACACACATGTAAGCTAAGACTCTCTAAAGAAACAGCATTGTTGTTGTTTGGCTTTTCATTTTGCCATTTGATTCACTTGAAGAGCAAGTAACGTAATATGGGTCAAATGATCAGTTTGATATCAATCTTTCGTGATTCACCGTCATATTTACATTATTTGTACAGTACGAATGATTTGCTTTGGTACCTGGTCAAACTTAAGCTCTCCACTGTCTGCCTCGCTGCGCTTCTCCAACAGCGCACTCCAGGTAGCAGCTGCCCCGCCCCGCTTAGTGCCTGAGCTCGGATCATACCAATATTAGGGGGGATTTACGCACAGTCGTAAATTCCCACAGTGTGCACTATGTGCTTCGAATATTGTGTGTATTTTTTTGTTTTATACAGTTGTCAGCCAGGCATCTAACTATGAAAAAATTACACCCCAAAAGACCCCGGGCTTCTGAAAAAAACAACCCGGGCTTAAGCCCAGTAAGCCACCCCCCCGCTCCGCCACTGCTGCAGGCATACACACACTAACTTTAACTGAGCTGAAGACTAGCGTGGAGTCTCACGCAATGATCCCGCGTCAGTGGAAGCTCCGTTGCTCTCCTAAATAGCTCCCCGACGAGCCAAGATCAGCACCAGGTGTGTGGCAAGGGCTTCGGGTGTGGCCAGTCCCCTAGCCGGGCCACACACACACACACACACACACACACACACACACACACACACACACACACACACACACACACACACACACACACACACACACAGCAATACTAAAAATACATATACTATAAGACAAGTCCATAACTGCTCAGGGACCCTAGGTCGCTCAGACCCAGGACCCTGACAAAAAACATTAATTGGAGATAAAAGTATCAGAATGTCAGGAGCGGGACCACGCGTCCAAACACGCTCCTTCCGGTTCTCATCTCTGATCGCCCAGTTCTACAAGCTGTTCGTTCTCATTTACGTGCCCCACCCTTGAACTGTGTAAGAGGAATATTCTAATGTGTTTATGAGTTATTTTATGTTTATGCTTAATTTTTAGTTGGTTATTTTAATGTTATGTGTTTCTGTCTTTCAATTATGCTCGCATGCCTCTAAATGTTTGGTTTTGTTGATTATTTTAATATGCCATTAGCCTGCCAGGGACTAAAGCTGAAAATTAGTCACACTTACTTAATTTACGTGTTCATCTCAATTAATATACATTGTCCCTTTTAAATAAATATAAACATAAGAAAACTCCACACAAAAAGGCAAAGTCTGGATTTCAATCCAGGATTTCACCATGAGTGGATCAGATAATATGCTCTAAGTATTGCTTTTTTAAAGCCATTGATGGTGTATGTTGTGCTCATGATTTCTGAACACAACTGTAAAACCAGCTAAACACTGTTGAGCCAAAACACTTGGTGCCATCAGTAGGCAGAAGTACTTCTTTTTCAGGACAATCTAAATAGTGGCACCTTATTAAAAAGAAATGCTTACTTCTAAAAACTGTTACAAAGATTCTTACAGCAGACCATTGAGCCTAAATACAGCTTACAACATGTCAGAACTGCCTGAAGAGCAATGAACATGAAGTTCACTGTCATGGACTTTTCTCCACACCTCAACACCACTGACCATTGACACATTTTAAATGAAAAAAAAAAAAGTTACACATTACAATGAATAAAGAACTGAAAAAGATCTATGCACCTGAATATTACTCTACTCTAACATTAGACATCAGCATAAATAGCATTGCCTTGTCTGTTGCCTGTCCTGTCTCTTTTCATACTTGTATTCCAGCTCCTGCAATGGCGCCCCTCAAGTCAGACGTGTTTGCTTGCTCCGCTCTCAGATGCCGACTTGTTGTTTGTTATTGTTTACTTTTTGCTCTGTTTGCACTGGATAAGTGCAGTGCACTGTTAACATACCCGAGACAGGCACTACTTGACATCGGTAACTCATACAATCCTCAGGACTTCACCCTTCCACTGGAGCTTCAAGTCATTGTTCGCGCCGGTAACCTTTTAAAAATAGCTAAATTTGTGGGAGGAGTGAGAGTTAGCCACCTCCCACTGAACCAGTTTGCTGTTACAGTTGTTGGTGTCTTTGGTTTCTTATACTGTTCTATTTGTTTACATTTTAACATATATTGTATTCTCCCAGATTAACTCAAAGAGATTTCATTCCATGAAAAGAGAATGCTTGAATGCACTTTTGTGACTTTTTTTTAAACCATTCACACATTGCACAAAAAGGGCGGGAAACAAAACAAACATTTAAGATACAACTTAATGAAATGTAAGACAAATAAAGATTGAAACAGACACCTGACATCATGCCAAAGAGATCAAACTGCAGACCTTGCCAGGTCCTACAAATACACCTTGATGTGTAGTTGCATAATTTAAAAGGTGCTCCACAGATTTATCTCGGCATGCTATAAAACTCTCAAACTCTTAACAGAGACTGTCTAAAAATGTTTTCATGTGTTTCATGAGTCCAATGTGTCCTTGTTGACTGGACAACAGCACAGAAATTCACAATATTATGTTTTCATATATATTTTCACCTTTTCATTTTGAAGTCTCCACATAACACAGTAGTATCATAACTTTGTTACCAGACATGCTGAAGTCAAATTGGTCAGCTTTTGTGGGGCATATGGGGATGTGTTGCTGCATCCCAGTAAGTGGCTTCTTAAATGATTCCGGAGGCTGTTAATCTACAGGCCCTACTGTGGGTTTAAAGAGAAGAGTACCTTTTTTTTCTTGTCAATATGTTTGCAAGTATGATATGTGAATCAGAATGCTAAAAGTCTCAGAGCAAACATGCTATTCTTTGCATATTCACTTTCATCTGATTGGCATTCAAAAAAACACAACTGTCATATAGTTACACTCCATTTCTATTCTTAGTCTGGCATTTCTTTTAAACAGTTTCTGCAGAGGGAGAGAATTCAATTTCACCTAACCAATCACTAGAGATCAGCCTGGCAGTGATGTAAGCAGACGCATTATAGGAGTCAAATACTGTACTGAAAGAATCCTGGATCATAATACATGGGATAATTCTACAATGATGGTAGAAGTGAGAAAGAGAGATTGAAACTTTGCTCATCTATAACCTCCTAATGCTCATCCCAAGCCCAGATAAATGTATATGGTTGCATCGGGAACAGCATCTGGTGTACAATTATGTCCAGACATAAAGATCATAAAGGACTCAAAGTGAGTAGAAACAAGGAATAATACATGTGGTAGAAAAGTGAACATTCATCATTATCAGGTTTAGGTCTAATCAGTGTGGTTTGCCAGGGGAAAATGGAGGTTTTAAAATTTCCAAGTAGAATTTGAAAAGTTTAAAAACCATGGTGTAGAGAGGTGTTGGATAAGCTCACTTTGAAGGATATTGATTTCAGTTGTTTTCTATTGTGTTGCGGTTATATGGTTAACATTATGAATATATATCAGCACACCAGCAATGTCACTGACTTCAGTACAACTAGAACCTTATACCAAACAGGTTTCTGTGAAATAAGGTAACTTCACACAGACTGATCATGTGAGTCATCCCCCCAGAATCCAGGGAAGTCCATCTTGAGCTATGTCCAATGTCCACTAGAGCAGGGCGATATGACCAAAAATATTTATTATGATACACGATACATACATTTGAAAACCGTAATACTATGCTGAAGCACAGTAGGTATCATTCCGCGAGGCTCCTGCCTACGATAGCCGTAATGCTCCGACAATCCATTAAGCGGTGCAGGTTTGTAGCTTAGCAAAGTCGTACTGAAAGATTTGACAGAGCGCCGTGTAATACATAAAATCGTTTAGAGGTCAGTAAACACAACCAGAATTCATACATAAGGCACACGGGATTATAAGGGGCACTGACGATTTTCAGAGAAATCAAAGGATTGAGTTTAAGTGTGCCTTATTTTCCAAACAACACGGTAATAACGACGGCCCACTAGCATGCTCTACCAAAAATAGTGCTTTGTTGTGTATCTGAGGGATGAAAGCTAAACCAGTTCCACCACTGAAGTTGCAGCATTTTTACAAACCAATTCTGGTTCATCCGTTTCATTCAACGATCCGCTTTCGCCCTTCTCATGCTCCGTCGCTGCCATGCTTTTTCCGCCATGTGCGTATGAAAACAAAGGCACTGCGCATGCACGTTTTACCCATATTCTATCGTGATATCTCATTTTCTTATCGTTGCCCAACATTATACCTGTATTACCGTGAACGGTATGATATGTCCACTATGCCTTAAAAGCCCTCTGATATTATAGCAAAGCAACCCACACTTGTAAGTTGTTTTTACATTTGATTTATAAAAGCTCTGTTATTTTGTTGGCATTAATAATTGTGTCAATGGTGAAAAGCTGCACTTTGAGAAACTGCTTTATTGGAAGTATCCTCTAAAATCACATGTCTAACAATCTCTATTTTATCACAGGTCATAAACAAGCAAGCGACTATCTTACGTATTACATGAACACATGTGTTGACAAAATGTGTTTGCAATAACAGACGCATTAAAGTGACTTTAACAACATGAATACGGTATAAGCCAAAATAGCATAAGCTCCATTACACGTGCTATATTGGCTCATTGAATCCCAATTGATTAAAGGGCTATGAACCATCTGCCACCTTCTGAAGGCTGCACAAAGAGATTGATGATGTTTATCATGTTTCTATAAAACTGCAGAGGCGGCTTCAGAGCCAGCTCATAACTGGTCTATAAATCGATATCTGTATGACAGACTAGGCAAAGCCGTGTGTATGTGCATGTGTGTATGTGTGGCCGTCCATGTGCACTAGGCATGTGCTTTGCTGAGGTCTGAAATTGAAGCATCTGCTACCAAGTACACCCATTCCAAGTGTGGAAACGGGTTTCAAGCAAACCAATAACTCAACTGAAAATGAACAACCCTAACTGCAGAGACATGCAAAATAACTAAATAAGGACAAATTCAAATGCAGTGTCCACATACAACACAGAGGTTTTCACAAATATTCAAACAAAATGGATATGTTTCAATACTGGTACAACACTGCTCTGCATTCGCTCTGAGAAAGTGTGGAGTACTTTCATCCTCAATGTATTTAGATGAATTCTAATCATTTATGAAATGTTCTCACCTCATCAGGACACCATCTATCCCCATTAAATCTGCACCATTTCATGCAGATAAAGCTCTTTAATTTTACTTGCAGTGAATTGTTGATTACCTAAAAATGCTGCAAGGTTTAGATAAGGACCACGGTCACATCCCAGAATATGCATGCAATAAATCTTGCGCTTATCTGTCTCATTAGTCGACTTTTTATATATCTTTATCTCGCTCATCCTTGCTTTTTATAAACTATCACTAATGTACTAATTAACAGCGTATTGCAAGTTACTTTGAAAAAGTAATTAATTATAGTTACTAGTTAGTTCTTCAAAAAAGTAACTGCGCTAGTAACTGAGTTACAAGATTCTAAAAGTAATTAATTACTTGAAAAGTAACTATTGCATTACATTATTTAAAAAAAAATTAACCATGGGGTCCAGGTTATAAATGGCCATTTTTAGCTACTGTTGATGTTCCCTCTATATTTTACCTTTAAAAATTATTTACTTTGCCTTGTTTGGTATCATTCTTTTCAGCACAACCTCACGTGTCTGAATTTACAGTTATGTTTTCATTTTGACATACTGTATTAACACAATTGATCTAAAATCAGACGAAAAAACATAAAATCCGAGTAGAAAAAGTTATATTTTTTACTGTAACAACAACAAACATGTTTAATGAATTATATTTCATAACGTTAAATGCAAATATAAATTGTCAATTTTAAAATCATATGCACAAGTTTTGCAAACAACAACGTTATTTGCATCCATTTACCTTTTACCTTGATTTTTTTAATTACCATTTCAAACTATTTACATAACAATCAGGTGTTCTGCATTCAATAAGATGCCACACAAATTATAGAATAGAATAGAATAGAATAGAATACTTTTATTTGTCAATTTCTTCAAATGTACTTGCCATACAAAGGAATTGAAATTACGTTTCACACTGTCCCATGCGTAGACATTGACAACAATAAGGTGCAGATGCACAACAAAACAAAAAAAAAAAAGTAATTTTTTTTTTTTTCTAATTATTTGTACCACTCCAAAAAAGCAATTTCTGTCCACTATAAAGGAGAACATCACAGCCTGATACCTGCAGATCTGACAGTAGCAGGTGTATCACTCCTGTATTCATTCAGTGCTCGCCTCATTGTTCTGACACACAACACAAAACTATCCACAACACTACACGCTAACTACACAAGACAACACATTAACTACACACTCCAAACATGCCAAACGTCACAAATCTCTCACATCTCAAAACACGCGCTCTCTCTTTTTCTGCTGTCTCTCTCTCTCTCTCTCTCTCTCTTGCCGTCACTCCTAAAACTTCCGCCTCTTCCTAAACAACCAAATGTCATGTTGCTATATAATTTTTTGATTGGTCGACATGGTGCATTTTTCCACCAACACGAACGGGCTGTTTTATTGGGTTTTTTGGTCACAAGCAGAACGTGCTTGCTAGCGCTGTCCTTAGACAGTAAACGTGACGAAACTATTGAGGAAAAAACGCTGCATATATATTGTTTATCATGACTCTGGTTTTACGTGGCCTATCAACACAATTTAAAAACTGGTATATATCTCCTTGTTGCTTTGTCATCTTGATGGGGTCATGTGACTAGCTTACCACAACTACTTTACTCTTCCTCAGTCAAACAGCAGCACTCATGCGATTGTTTTGCCCCCTTAGCTCCAGGTGTTGTGCCAAAAAGTGATCGTATGCTAGAAAGTGATTGCTGGTCGCGGGAGCGCGCACAGCTGCTTAAAGCTGTAGCGCCCAGATTACTTGCGTAGACAGCTCCTTCCGTGCAACTGATATGAGGTGAGGTAAGCTGAACACAGCTTCAACCGTCTGTTTGTTGAAAAATAGTAACGGACCGCACCGCATTTTCCTGTTAGTATAACGGTAACAGCATTGTAACGATAAAAATAGTAATTAGTTAGATTACTCGTTACTGAAAAAGGTAACGCCGTTGGTAACGCTGTTACTTGTAATGCCATTATTCCCATCCCTGCTAATTAATTACATTTCCTCAAAAACTCTACACACATTACAAATTGTGCAATTAGAGAGGACAAACCATAGCAACTCTTTACTACTAGGCTGAACATCTTTGCCGCCATTATCTTCAGATGCTCGATTGGAAATTGTTTTGCACACACAGCAAATTGTTTTTAATTAAAAGACTAAATGTTTGATTCTGACTTGTTTTCATTCATTGATCTTCACGTGAAAAAAACCCAACAAAAACAACCACACCTGATTAATGCTTCTAAGTTTAGCAAGAAAGCAAGAGTTGACTTTGGCAAGCACTAACCAAACCAACATTATAATTTGATTTAGATAAATCCTATAAACATATGTCTTAATTTAGAGGAGTGAATAATTTTTCTTTGGTTGACACATGTTTTATAGTCTTAGTTTCATTTTATATATAGTTTATATATAGTTCAATAGAAGCATTTCAAATGGCTTCAAAGGAGTTATGGCATGTACATCTGTAAATTAGCTCCCTCCTGCATCTGCTCTGTTATCTGATTTACAAACCATACTATGATTTTATATCTAGGAAACTGACCCCTCCTCTCACAGATGAAATTGATTCTTTTGATGACGAGGTTGTGTGCACAGCACCAGATTTCTTGCCTCTCAAGTTCTCTCTCTTGTTAACTCTGTACAAGGTCCAACGAACACCAAATAAACAAGTGTTTACCAATCACTCAACAATGATTTGTATGTGTGTCCCTCTCTGAGGGAGTGCAAAGGCCTTGTGCTTTTAAAATGCTGACCTTTGTGGAATCTAAAAATATATTCTGAACTTAACTGCATGGATATTAAAGCTTAAAAAAAAGAGAGACGCACAGAGAGACAGAGAGAATACATTTCACAATGTCACATGGAGGTGAATAGAAAATGGACTGGTTCTTTTATAGCACTTTTGTAGTCTACTGGAGCAATCCGATTCCTTTATACAAGATGCCTAATTCACCCATTGTTACAAGCACTTTTTTTCTACGCCTAAGTGCTTTCTATCTAATATTCACAGTATTTTCTATATTTTGCATGCAAACTGGAGCAGCCAGGGATTAAACCACCAACCTTCTAGTTAGTGGGTGATCTGCCCTACCTCCTACTAACTTATAACAAAAGCTCAGTTTTACTTTTTTTTTTGAATGGTTGCTGTAACTGAAAAACCAGACATTGCCCTCGTATATAAAAAATAATAAAATCCAATAACTCTTTGCACTTCAAGCTCAGGCCTGATAATGCTACAACCCTCCAATGTAACACTAATGACTTGAACTGAAATTGCACACACTTTCTATGTTGTAGAAACCTTGCTGACCCTGTACTCCCTCATGGTGATATATTTTCTTTCAATGCAAACTGAACCACAAATTACCAAATTATCTAAACCACACTTTGAAATTGAGATTTTGTATTTTATTTTTGCTGAATCTGTTTTTCCTGTAAGGCTACTGGGAAAATATTGCTGAAAACTTGCTTTGTTTGTGTGCTCCTCCCGTTTGTGTTTGGGATGTATTTCTACTAGATAGGAGCAAATAAAACTCTGAAGCTACATTATGTAATGTAAGGCAGCACACTGGGGGCCTGGCTCCAGCAATTGTTAAAGCTGACAAGCATGAGCAGGGATTCCCACTTAGAACTTCAGATAAAGTTGCCTATTGCTGCCAAAAAATGCATAAAAATGCAGAAATTTTTGCCATTTCAACATTTAAAATGTTTAACCATTGATGCTAAACATGATTAGCAAAAATATGCAGTGTATATATTTTATACAAGTGGATACATCATGCTTTGGTACATTATACATGTAACTCACTGCTATATCTAGAATCTTTTCTGTCTTTTCTTCATCTATCCTTATAACTGTTTGTCCAATCTACAAATATAGTGTTCATGTTGTTGATTGATCTCCATTGACAGAATAAACCATATTTGTATAACTATAAAACAATTCTTACAAAATGTGCTTAACAGTTCTGGCTTAATCAAATTTCAGGAACTGATTTCTAAAACCACAGTCACACAGGCCTTGAGAATGGTCAGTGATCTTCTGGTAACCACCAGTAGGAAAAGAAAAATATAGATTCCCGATTGGTTTGCTGAAATTGCTGGCTCACCAACTACTCACCAAAGGGTAGAGAAACTGTGAAAAACGCAACACAAACCTAAAATCATGACTGTTTCCCTTAAAATTATAGCTGTGCTTTTTGAAATCAATATATTTCAAAAGGCAGCAACAGTAAGGCACAATTTGACTTGGAAGGCCAATGTTCTCTATTTCTGGTTTGCATCACATTTTTTTCACGCATCATTACTGCTCAGTGGTTAATTAGTAACGGTCTATTAACTTGACCTTTTCCATGAATATTACAGGTGACTGCAGCAATCTACTAGTGATCAAAGAAATCACAGGTAGGTTTTTGGTGTGGTACATTTTTGCAATGAATTTTAGGTTGCCAGTGGGTCACCATCTGGTTTGTCTGCCCGTGTGACGAAGTCTTACCTGACATCAATATTTGCACTTAGCTACACTTCTCAATACATCTTATTGGTTTGCTTCTATCTATTTGAATGAATACCATTGGTTGATTTGATCCCTCATTTGACTGGTTTGCCTTATGGTGTTCTTTACTGTTGACCTGACCACTGACACTGACACTTCCGGTTTTATTTTTTTAGTCTCTTGTCTCACATGCATTACGTTCAGTTGTGCTTCCCCTGTCGCATTAGTTAGTAAAGTCAAGCGTGCAGCTGCCAAGATGCCACTTGCCACCAGTTTGGCCATATTTCAGAGCTGCAACATCACTGGAGTGCCCAAAAGCACAAGGTGTGCTTTTGGGCACACCTTGTGCCCAAAAGCACTCAGAGACACTCAGAGACATGGCCAAGGTAAGAAAGGCTGAAAGACGACCACCACTGAACAAGACACACAAGCTGAAACGTCAAGACTGGGCCAAGAAATATCTCAAGACTGGTTTTTCTAAGGTTTTATGGACTGATGAAATGAGAGTGAGTCTTGATGGGCCAGATGGATGGGCCCGTGGCTGGATTGGTAAAGGGCAGAGAGCTCCAGTCGCCAGCAAGGTGGAGGTGGAGTACTGGTTTGGGCTGGTATCATCAAAGATGAGCTTGTGGGGCCTTTTCGGGTTGAGGATGGAGTCAAGCTCAACTCCCAGTCCTATTGCTAGTTTCTGGAAGACACCTTCTTCAAGCAGTGGTACAGGAAGAAGTCTGCATCCTTCAAGAAAAACATGATTTTCATGCAGGACAATGCTCCATCACACGCGTCCAAGTACTCCACAGCGTGGCTAGCAAGAAAGGGTATAAAAGAAGAAAAACTAATGACATGGCCTCCTTGTTCACCTGATCTGAACCCCATTGAGAACCTGTGGTCCATCATCAAATGTGAGATTTACAAGGAGGGAAAACAGTACACCTCTCTGAACAGTGTCTGGGAGGCTGTGGTTGCTGCTGCACGCAATGTTGATGGTGAACAGATCAAAACACTGGCAGAATCCATGGATGGCAGGCTTTTGAGTGTCCTTGCAAAGAAAGGTGGCTATATTGGTCGCTGATTTGTTTTTGTTTTGTTTTTGAATGTCAGAAATGTATATTTGTGAATGTGGAGATGTTATATTGGTTTCACTGGTAAAAATAAATAATGGAAATGATATTTGTTTTTTGTTAAGTTGCCTAATAATTATGCACAGTAATAGTCACCTGCACATACAGATATCCCCCTAAAATAGGTAAAACTAAAAACAAACTAAAAACTACTTCCAAAAACATTCAGCTTTGATATTAATGAGTTTTTTGGGTTCATTGAGAACATGGTTGTTGTTCAATAATGAAATTATTCCTCAAAAATACAACTTGCCTAATAATTCTGCACTCCCTGTACTGGGTAATATAGAGAAATTACTGCACACCTGTAAGGACTCTGGCTGCTCTATTTTTGAAAAAGTTATCCTATTGATGATTTGGAGAGTCGTGAAAATAGAGCACTGCAATCATTTTACATTAATATGAAAGCACTGAAACATTTCTGATCCAGTTTAAGATAAGAATTTTCCTGACTTTTGATATGTTTTTTAAGTGAAAGAAAGGATAAAGATAAAGATAAGGATAAGGATAAGCTTTATTTGGCAGTTGCAGTTGCCCGCAGCCGAAAAACAGACCTAGATGACCATACATACAACACATACAATACATACAATATACATTGGGGGGACAGGTCAGACTAGGCAGCAAAAAAAAAAAGGGGGGGGGGGGGGGGGGTAGACAGTGAAATATATAACATATGGGGGCAAGTTCAGGAGAAAAAAAAAAAGGTTTCTGCCCATAGTGACTCTAACAAGTGAGTCATCATGAAGAGAAAACACAAAAAACTCCATAGCACATAAAACTCCATAGCACATAGAAAGCAGTTACCCTCAGTGATAATCAGAATTGATAATCACTATATAGTAAGCATGTCAGGCACCAAAATACGTCCAAGGTGCCTGACATGCTCACTAACTTTTTGGACCAACAACAAATATCTCTGCCTTTGTCTCTGCTCACTTCCAAAACGCTTTGAGACATCCTGCAACTACTAGAAGCAGCTCATTAGTTTGTGAACAGTGGTCAGTTCATCAGAGGAAAATGACCAATACAACCGTGTATCAGCTGTGCTTGTGCTGATATAATGCCTATTGAAAATTTAGTTGATATTTTTAACAGAAAAACAATGAACTTCTAAAAATATTCAATAGTGATCAGAGATTGAATATCCAGAATATTTATGACTATGGTGAAAATATTACACGAGGAGTACAAAATATCAAAGATACTGTTATAATTTATGTTATACTGATGAAGAGCTCACAATACGAGGGCTCACAACTTACAATGTTTATAATGTTTATATAAAACCATTTTCGGCTCCAAGCTAGTTATGCCGAAGTAGAGTACCAGAGACTTCACCTGGGACTTTTGGCTGGGTTTTCTTTAAGGAATTTATTATTTGTTTCGCTCCTCCTAGATTACAATCCATACAGTACATGGAGGTGACCATAGCTGGCTCAGGATGTGTGTTTGGCAAGGGGCCAAGCAATGGAAGTGTGCCGTATGAAGCTTTGCCAGCCAAGGATTCCAACAGGAGTTCATTCTCCCAGATTTTGTTGAAAGCTGGAAAAACAGCCAGTTGGGCCATATTCTAGTTGAGTTGAACACATCTAGAGCACCCAGGAGAGGTGAATGGCACTAGTGGTGACAGCTGTTGGTGGTGGATCTATGAAGTGGAATTCGCCAGTGTTTACTGACACAGGGCAGAAGACAACTACCAGGCACATTAAGTGTTAGTTGTCAGAATTGTCATAGAAGATTTCACTGCAGCCTGGATGATCTTTCATTGCACTCTGAATGTTATATGTAAACTTAGAAAATTCATGATTATATATCTGTCCTGCACTATAATCCATGTCTAGTCATGCTATAGATTTACCAGTTCCCAAGCCAATAACTGAACTGTTACAGGTCTCACAGATCCAAAGAGTAACATCTTCACCTGAAAGCTATAAATTTAGTGCATGATTCTTATTATTCTCAATGCCAGATAAGGGACACTGGACAGCCAGTACACAGCAAAATCTCCAGTGTTAAATTAACACTAGAGAGTGTCTATATGGGTCCACAGCTCTGAGTGTTAAATACAACACTGTTGAGTGTTAAATTAACACTTTTGACAGTGTTATATGTTTAAAAGTAACCTAGTCAGTTTTGAAGATTAACCATGGCTAACACTGAGCAGTGCTGATTTTCTAACACTGGAAAGTAACTCAAAATGTTAGAAATATTCCAGTGTTAGAAAATCAGCACTGCTCAGTGTTAGCCATGGTTAATCTTCAAAACTGACTAGGTTACTTTTAAACATATAACACTGTCAAAAGTGTTAATTTAACACTCAACAGTGTTGTATTTAACACTCAGAGCTGTGGACCCATATAGACACTCTCTAGTGTTAATTTAACACTGGAGATTTTGCTCTGTAGAAGGTTAAAAACACTCAGTCTCAATATAGTATGAGCCTTGTAGGAGTAGAGATGGATCGATCCGATATTACATATCGGTATTGGTCCAATACTGACGTAAATTACTGGATCGGATATCGGAGGGAAATAAAAAATGTAATCCGATCCATTAAATATCAAAAAGCACCTCACAAAACTTGCGACACGGCGTAACTCGGCTCATAACTGTAGCACGTTGGAGCAGTATGCATTACGTGATAGAGCGGCTGTGTGTATTTGTAGCCTCGCTAGCAATCCGGCATTTCATCTCCGAGGAAGTGATCCCAGAGAGAAGTAAAGCAAGTGTGTAAGTTCATCTCTGAATGTTTGTAAAGCATTCCTGCGTTAAGCTTAACAACCGATACATGGAGCGACTGCCTCTCTCCCCCTCCCTCTCCTGCTGCTACTTCAATCATGAAACTGATCAATTGTCATGGTCTGGGTCTGATGACCCAGAGCTCATGTATTTCTTGTATATGTTTTTTCCATATGTTATGGTGGTTTTCTCTCCCTTTTTGTCCTTTCTCCCTGGGTGCTCCTGGATGTTTTGGGGTCGCTGAGGGGACTGCGACCCGGAAGTGTTCCCGCACTGGGGACTGCCGCACCTGCCGCCCATTAGCCCTCACCAGCTGCAGCTGATGGCTTCAGGAGGGGCGCCTTATTTAAGAAGGTGGCGGAGCCCCAGTCGGCGCGGGATTATACTAAATCGAACCTCCGTAGATTAGTGTGTTGTGATCGGCTTCGCCACTAAAGGCTGCCTGCTGAGCTGTGTGTGTTTTTGTGTCACCAGGAGTCGGGAGTCAGGAACGTCGTCACGAGGGGAAATCACGGAGTGGAATCGGGTTTTTGGAGTTGTCACCTTTTCACTGCTATGGACACGTGCACTGTGTGGGATTCTTAGAGGAATCGCCACAGGAGTCACAGTGCTTGAATTGTATATAGTTGTCGTTTCTGTCCACTCGCCATAAATAAATCCACTGTCCTTCACTTAAGTCTCGCGTTTGGGCCCTACTTTCTCTACAACTCCACGGTCTGCCGTCGCAGCCCGTGACATCAATGATCACCTGATCTGCTTTTCTGTTGCGAGTCCGTCTCTCTTGTTTGTTTTTGGCCCACTTCGTGCCAGAAAGAGGAAACCAGCGGCTGAACAACAGCAGCACGTTTAACCTTGATAAGCTGTTGTTAGAATTTATTTAATATTACTTTCTACTCGAGGATCTTTTTCTACGTAGCTGACGGCTGGTAACTGTGCAGGGGCAGATCTAGCAAAGTTTAGCCAGGGGGGCCGATAGGGCATTAACAAGGAAAAGGGGGGCACAAAGACATACTTTTCTTTCTTATTCTCATTTAAAATGTCTAGCTTTTAATAAATAATTATCTGAATCTTACACCCAAAGTGTAAAATGTATAGAAGTCCATTACTGTATATAGTAACTGTTAAGTCTAATATACCCTAGTAAGCTATAGTACTTTTTCCTTTGGGAAGGTACGATCTGTGCAGTCTGCAATTCTGTTGAAGAAAGATGTTAAATCTATTTAATTATTCTTCAAAATTAATTGATTTCTGTGCATTTTTTTCCCCACACTGCATCAAATTAAAGTTGATTACGTCGATTAAGCATCATGAGGTGAAGGGTGGTTCCCTACTTTTTGGTTTTTTTTGCTGGGAGTTTTAGAACCCTATTAGTTAGGTTGCTTACTCTTTAAAATACCAGAATAGGGAGGATGGTGTAGGTTTAACTTTATTAGATTGATCAGTATTGCTGAACTATGAAATATTTTGGGTGCAGTATATTTTTTGCATACAGGTATAACAAAATAGCTTTAGTGTTTTGTTTTTTAACTTGAGTATAAACTTATACAAAAAGCAGCAAGATATTAAAAAAAAGTTTTATTGATTAAAAAAACACTATATCGGATTCATATCGGTATCGGCAGATATCCAAATTTATGATATTGGTATCGGTATTGGACATAAAAAAGTGGTATCGTGCCATCTCTATGTAGGACTGAGAGGCATGAAATGTTGCTGCTGTACCATAAATAACCTGCAGTTTCATTTTAAATGTTTAACACAGCACACTCTGAGATAAGTGGGCCATGTATCATAATTATCTCTTCCCAGCAAGTACACTATTAAAGGCATACGTGTCAGTTTTTCTCCTGAAAAGAACAAATAATAATGATAGAATAATGATATTGAAGTTCAGCGCTTAATTTGTCTTTTCAAAAATCTGAGGCCCATTAACTGATGGGTGGATCTGCTTATTTCTCAGATGAAAAGCTGTGTTAAAAGCTAGGCTTGCTCTATTTTTCTTAAATATTTGTCCCATAGCCAAAATGTTTGTTTGATTTATCCTCACCTCTTAAAACTGGGCTGTTTCCCCAGGTGATGGAACAGATGGAATATCTAATTAGTGCACTTTCATCTGCACTTTTTTTTTTGACTGATTTCAAAAACAATGAAGAGCGTCACATAAACATTTTCAGTGACATACAAACATATGCAATATGCCAATATTGTAAACTTAAAGAAAAATAAGATGCTTGTTGGGTGAAAATGATAAGATTAACAGATCACACACAAGTGTGATCTAACATCCATCACCCTGTCAGATCAAATCCAGAAACAACAATTCATCTTGCTTTAACCCTTTAAAGCCGGTAGGAACGGGCACGCTCCGTTTTGCATAACTATTTTTAAATCCCTGTTTTTTGCATATGAAACCGGAGGAGTTGTACTTACATCTTATGCCATCAGCTTGTCCTAGGTCACAGTTTCCTTCCACATAAAGCTTTGCAAAAATTGCATAAAAAGCGTTTGCAGCAACAAAAACATAATATTCCTGAAACACGCTTTGCCGATCCGATCAGCTGTTCATAACACTTCCCACATTGATAAAGAAGTCAGCGCAAACGATCGCATGTCCGCTATTTCCTGCCTGAAACCGGAAGTGACGTAAATGTAGTTTTTTACTTGTAGGCCTTATGAGCCTATACTGGTGTTTATATAAGTCATGTTTGACTCTATACTTTTCTGAATAGTTTCTGGGATGCTTAGAACTCGAATTGCACTGCTGGAAATAGTTTATTTTGATGCACATGCTGTTTTCTTTGCAAATTTGCATCATAGGATTGTTTTTCATTTTCCTGCAGTATATAAAAATTGCTGTATCTCACAAATAAAACTATGAAGACACTCAAAATAAATTTCCTGCTATTGTAAACTTTTTTTTGCAACTTTTTTGTATTTAAAGTTTTGAGGGATAAACCTCTTAAATTTCTCCAAGTAGAAATATATGTAAAAAAAAACAAACAAAAACAATTTTCAATTCTTTTGTAGTTTATTGCACTTTTTTGCAATTAATGTAGTTATATGGACTTAATGCATACATATTATTAAAATATGGGCTATAACAGTTGTATTGATGTATAGCAACTTGAAATGCTCCCAAAAGTGGCACTACAGCATGTAAAAATATAAAGTAAGCTCTGGTGAACTTGGTTCTATGGTCTTAAAGGGTTAAACAAGTCCATCAAAGTATGCATACATGGAAAAATGTTAAAAAAAAAAAGGTTTATTTCTTTAAAACCTAAAGGCTAAAGTTACTCTGATCATATTATCAGATATTTACACAGTATTAACACAGAGCTGTTTCTTATTAATTGAGTTGGTCTACTTTAACAATACAAAAAATGGGCTGAAAATATACACGCGCACACACACACACACACACACACACACACACACACACACACACACACACACACACACACACACACACAAACACACAACTACACTAAACATCCATGTGATTGCTACACTGAAAAAAAGGGACTGGCCATCTCTTGGATTTATGTAAGCATCTTGCATGTATTTAACACAATTACCTCATGTTTTAAAGATAAATGTAACTATATAGTGTAAAAACTACATGATATGCAGAAAGGGTGTATTAAATTGTTCATATCATGTTCAGGTGAAGTAAGTCAATAAGATAGCAACGTTAAATCTCGTGAAACCACGCGTGATTTCATCTCGCGGGCTTTGGATCGTGGTTCAAAAAAGGCATCCATCTCAGTCAAGTCGAGCAGCCAACTCTACGTTTTTGGTATGTCTTGATTTTTTGAATTAATATTTACCATATTTCAGCCAAATGTAGTTAAACGTCTAGAGTGTCGCCATGTAACATGCTAAAAAAGAGCCATTAGCTTATTTGCTGTTTTATCTGTTGTCAAAGAATTGGCGCTTTTTCATTTGAATTTGTCTTTGGCACAAGAGCCGTAATATCACATTAAACCTAATTATGAGGCACTCATAACATAATTTGGTTTTCTGTGTGAATAGATTTGCCAACTGACTCTTCAGTTACATTGTGTATTTACTGCACCGTGGTGTTAGTGAGATTTTGGACATTGAACAGCTTTAGCTAATATCATTAGCGGCATTATGCTAGCTTACATCCCTACCCCTCCTGCCCTCATCTGCTGTCCTTTTCTTTTTGTTTTTTTTGCTGCACATTGAGAGACCACATCTATTCTGCATTTCACCAGGAGTCAGCTGATGGATTGTGGGTTCAAGGTGTTATGGTAAGAAAGTATATTCTATTTTCGCTTAAGGTTTCTGTAACTTAATTATAATAGGTTTTGTATAATTATTAGGTGCATGCATACACAAATAGACCACCCTATTAAAACAACTGAGAAATCCAAAATCTGCCATAGGTTTAACTTATACCTGTATGTATTGTCAGAAAGGTGATTACTGGACTCACATTAATGCACACTTGAACTAAAATGAGGTTGTAACTTGTGGGTTCTTGGGTTGCAAATCAGAAACAAACATCTTTGGATTTTTTTAATCCCATAAGATCTGGAAACACAGTTTTTATTCAACAAAACATTACTGATTAACCAAGCACAGTGCCTGCTGTTATTTCAAAATTTCAAAATGTTATTTCAGATAAAATGCAGCATTCCAGTGCATCCCAACCATGCCTTTACAGTCAAGGTTTCTGACGGAGCTGAGTTTCTCTCTGACAGTCTGCTGAAAGTGTTTGCAAAGTGATCGGGGGAACAGTGCACAAAGCTAAAGGATGTAGCTGCCATGATGACAGTAAGAACTTTAAAATTCTTTAACTACAAAGTGTATATGTATTGCATTAGGTCAGTAAAAGATTTTTATGCTGCATCCATTGAAACAGTCAACTATTACCTGTGAGTACTGATTCCACTGAAAGGATGCCATTCTTTTTTGTCATGCATTTACTGGCCCACTGAGAAAAAATTATCTTTTTTTAAAAATATATGTTCTGGAAACTATATATCCATAAAGTTGATGTCAAACAGGAATTTTTGATATTGCTTTGTAGATGCTGGTGTTGCATGTTGACTGGTTTAAAAAGTCAAGTTTTTGTCTGGGATCATTTTCTTCTGTGCTACTGAAAAGTTCACAAATCTCTGTTTTCTTTGTTATAATACTTTAGGATGACATTAATGCTCAAAGGGAGTCTCATCAAAGTGCTCCGCATCTGTGTGAAAGACAATTGCAACATCTTGGTGCAGGAGTTCATGGTGAGTGTTTTATGAGTAGATTGTGGCTTTGCAACATTTAAAAATGCATTTAGTTATCCACTTGATCCTCATTGGACTGGTTAGGACCAGTAGTCCTCTTTAATAATTTGAAGTTCACATGAGGCCTAGTAGTGAACTCGGCCGCCGGCCCTTGAGGCCCCACCCCTACCCCTGTATTAGGGGTCACATCAGTGTGAAAAAACTTTAAATTTGTCATTCTAGTGAACAAAGAAAAATCCCCCCAATATTTACATTAGCTTTTGTTTGGAAAAAAAAAAAAAAAAGACCAACTGACCAACAGCTAACCAAATTGTGGGGCTGAAAGTCTAAATTCTAACATCTTCTGAGTGACATAACCTGGATTTCTGATGGGCCGGTGTCTTTCTAACAAAAACTAATGTAAAGCATTTGAAATTATTATGTTTTTCACTCTCTCTTAGAAACTCTGTTAGACCATGAATGGCAGCATGGCAGGCAACTCTTTGGCTATAGCTATTTACTATGGTTTAAATTACTCTAACATTAGAACTGGTAGATTCAAAAGAGATGAGTTTAAAAGGGAATCTTAAAAAAATGTTTTGTGTTTAACCAGGACTTGACTGAGGCCACTGCACAGATTGAGAAAACCACAATGAACATCTGTCTCCAGAGATGCGCCAGGCAATGACTTTTCTGATGTTGGCATCATCATCGAGGGTATAGTAGTTCTTCAAGATCTGGATAACGTGACCTTTGCAGTAGCCATGCTGTTTGGACCTTTTTTATTCCTTCAATATGAGTTACCCATCACAGCTCTGCTACACTTTTGAGGTGATTCAATGGGTGGTAATGGAGTTGGATGCAACTCAGCTCTCAAGAAAAGCTCACAACTAAGACAAAACTGCTCCTGCAAGGAAAGCTCACTGTTATGCATGCAAGCTGATCAGCTCTAGGTGAGAGGACATTTAAATCTCACACTTGTTCTGCTGCATTTTTGAAGCTCAATTCCAGGAGCAGATCGCAGGGTTCATTTTTATATACTCTGCAACTGCCATGAGGACAAGCTGTTTTTGTTGTTGTTGTTTGTTTTTCCTTTTGCTCTGTGCAAGTTCTCTGTTTGTCTGTTTGGCAGCATTTTTCAATTTCTGTTTGTATTTTTTCTTTTTTTTTACTAGTGAAGAGATGTAGCGTGAACAGTTATACAGTCTAAATATCCCATATGGGTCGTGTGAAATGGTATTTTCAGTTTCATTCAGTTGAAGTAAAGAACGTTGAATATTTCTAAGTATGCTGTTTTGAACCAAGATGTCACAGTATGATCAGTGCTGTAATTTTTGACAGTCACTGTATCAATGTTATTTTTGCGTCTCTTGAATAAAGTTTTTGACCTGCAAGTGCTAATTTCTTTAGTTATTGGGGTAAAATGGGTAATGTTAATAGGAAGGTGTTTGCCAATTCAGTAACCTAATTTAATGTTAATGGAAACTAACATTTCCTCAAATTGTTTAGTTATAATTGTTGTTTAACTGAATCTTGACGTCAGAGGCCTTAAATAGAATGTTTTGTATTGTCCTGTAACATTTTTCAAAAGAAACAGTCTAATTTCTTTGCTGTGATTGATTCCAGAGAACACGGAAGAACTGACATTATTTAACTGTTGATTTATATAGATTCAGTGGAGGAGTAATGTCAGTTTAATTCTTTACCTACTGTCAATGCAGTGAAATTAGACATTTTGTTTTTAAAGGTTACTGGTGGATGCCAGCAACCATCTTGGAAGAGAACAATACAATCTGTTATAAGGCCTCCATTTGAAAATTGTGTATTTGATACTAGAATATAATAGCAAAATGTAATTTGAAGATAACATGTAGTATTTAAGTGACCAAGTAGTATTGGGTAAAAGTTATTGAATGGTGTTGGGATAAAGTGAAAAAATTGTGAAGGATTAAAATATTCCAAGAGCTCAAATTACTTCATCAAAACATGTTTAAGTCACATTTTATCAACACAAATTGCACAGGTTTATTGAACATGAATAAATTGTGTTAATTTAACTCAATTGTTTAAGTTGCTGCCAAAGCAAAACATCTGTGTGCAACAAATGTCCACCATTGAATTAAGTAAATCCAACAACATATTTTTTTCAGTGTATGTAAGAATCAAAAACAAAAAAAGAACATTTCCCCTAGAAATATAATTCTCCATTCAAAAATTTAAAATGGCCCATCTCCACAGTCCTGGACACTGCACTAAATATAACATGTTCAGCTTTAAAGTTTTATTTATATAGCCAATTACCCACAACCCAAGGCTTTCAAGATTTTTATTATTGTAGGATTAAAACCCTAAAATATTAGAAAGATAGTCCCAAAATAATCCCATCAAATCAGTTGACCCGATATAATGTGGCAACACTCGGAAGGAAAAACTCCTTCCTAACAGGAAGTAACCTGTGTCCAACTAGACACAGTGAGGGCAGACATCTGCTGTGACTGCTTGGGGGTGAGGGAAAAGAAAAGACAGTAGAAGGAAACCACTCCTACTATGGGAGAGAGTGAGAGAAGTTCAGAATTTTATAATTACTAATAATCATTAGTAATTAATGATTATTAGTATTCAATAGTTGTGTGTGTGTATATATATATATATATATATATATATATATATATATATATATATATATATATCTGCATAAACACAGAGAGTGAAAAGGGTGGTTGAAGGATAAATGCTCTGTTTGCCACAAACCAAGGAATGAGTTGCAGTGAAAGGCAAGACATCAAAAAAAAAAAAAACAATTTTAAGCCTAATTTTAAAATCAGAGAAATTGTATGTGTCTTAATTCCAAACTTAATTCAATTCAACTCAATTCCTTAATTCCATAAAAGACGACCCTGATGGCTAAAAGCTCAATTTCCTGATCTACTTTTCAAAAATAAATACAAGTTGGCCTGCAGTCTAAGAGCTCTATATGGATAATATGGTACTAGGATAAGGCCTGATTGTTCAAGATTTTATATGTAAGGAGAAAGACTTTCTAAATTTAACAGGGAGTCACTTAGGACAAGGTAATATGCAAATCATTTGGTCTCTATTTCTAGTTCCTGTTGGATTCTCACTGCACCGATCTGGATCAACTGTAGACTATTAAACAACCAGATAATAATGAATTTAAATAGTCTAGCTTAGGAGCGACAAATGCATGAAATAACTTTACAGCATAAGTGTGTTGTTTTTCTCCACTGGGCTTTCTTGTCAGTAATCTTGATTGCTGTCCATGCCTGCCTACTCTGAAAATGATTTTATTTTTAAATTTAATCCTCTGTGTTTTCTTCATTTTATAGAGATTAAGGTCAACCTCCTCAGGTAAATTCCCTAAAGCCTTTTGATACTTTGACAGGATCCTTGAGCTAGCCACTATTTCTAGAATTTCTGGATAATACCTCCCACCCACTCCATGACGTGCTGGCTAGTCACAGGAGCATCTTCAGTGAGAGACTGAGATTACCCAAATGCACCACTGAACGACACAGGAAATCATTCCTCCCTGTACAACTCCTCCATCTAATGAACAGTATACAGTGCAATAGTAACACCCTTTTGCACATCCTATACATTATACAGTTTAGAGTAAAATGTCAACCATATATATTTAACCTCAGTAATATTATGGATATTTATAAATGAGCTATTTGTATATACTAGAGCCATTTCTTACATTTTGTAAATGCTGTAATATATTCATCCATCCATCCATTCGCTTCTGCTTATCCTATAATATATTGTGTTATTTAATTAATTCAGTCTGTTACTGTTACTGTCTTGGAGGAACTATAACCCACACAATTTCCTCAGGTATTATTAAAGTATATCCACAATTGGTAGATCTCTAGTTAGAGGAAGAAGAGTGAAGAAGAAAATGGGTGTTGTGTATCTGCCAAGTAAAGGCAATTAAAAACTAGAGTTGCTCAGAGAAGTGTTCCTCCATTGGTAGTCATACTCAAGATATCCATTCAAATAAATTGTAGGTAGAACTGTGAAATAGAGCAGCAGTAGATGAACAGTATCAAAGAAACTGCTTTGTTACTATTGTCTGTTGACAGAAATCTTTAGCTCACACCTCTTTCAAGTGACACCATGCATGCATATACTGTAACAGGTACAGCTGAAACAACATGCAGGCTATAAGACTCAACAATTGCATAAGGACAAGGATCTCCTCTCTAGTGAAGGTGGACAAGTTTAAAAACATAGGGTCAAACATCCAAAGTAATGGACAAGGCAAAGAGAGATCAATGCATATGAAAGCGTAGTGTGTGGAGTATAAGGGTGATTTGTGACAGAAGTATCAAGAGAGAAATGTGAGATTTACCCAATGGTTGTGAGGCTTCTTATGATTTGCTATGACGTATGTTTTTAAGAAGCTGAAACTGACAAAAAGACATGAGGCAGTGCTTAAACTGTTAAGATTTTCACTGGGAGTGACCATGGTGAACGGCATTAGAAATAAATAAATGTTTAAAAAACACTACTATCTCAGTGGATTTGTGATGTAGCCCTTGTACATCTGTAGCTGTTCAATTATGACAAAAATCAAAATGATGTTATTGATCATAATACATTTTTATTTAACAAGATTATACATCTACTTAAAATGAATCTTAAGTGTTATGTTTTCATATTCATGGGAAGCCAATTTAGTAATTGGAAAACACTGTAAAGAGAGGCCATTAACTGGGTCAGATGATTGATTTATGTATGTCACGGTCGTACGGTCCTCCCCGGGCGATCTGGATTTTTGTGTGTATTTTCTCTCAGTCTCTCCTCTCTCCCAGGCGCGGGGTTTGTTTACGGAAGTTCGCGCTTCCGGGGAGGGCGTGGCTCGGACGACCTTCCACCCGGAAGCTCCGCCGCTCGGCTGTGGCCTCACCTGCATTTGATTGCTCTGCCAGCTGCTTCTAATCAGCCTCCATCCCAGAACTGCGGTATATAAGGACGATGCGCAACAACAGTTGACGTTGGATTATTATTCCAAGCTGGTAACACTCGTTACTTAAGGGAAGTTGATAGTCGGTTAAAGAGCTCTGCTAATTCTGTGTTTTGCTTTGTCTTCACCTAGGAGTTTGGCTCAGAGAGGAGGACCAGGAAACAACTCACGCTCGGGGTTGCACAGACGAAGGAGCACTTGGGGATTTTACCTGAAACACCTATTTGGATAGCACCTTTAACTGTTTGTGACACCTCTTGGACACTGTAAATAAACGCACTGTTCACCCTGCTAACCTGAGCTCCGCATTTTGGGTCCTCTTTTTCCCCTGCAACCTTGACAATGTAGCTTTGTTTGCTATAAATGCATTTAAATCTCTTGACATTCAATCTTACTTTTTTACTCAAAAGCAAAACATCAAATATGAAAAGGTTTGTCAAAAGCTGTTAACCAGACTCTTAACATTGAAATGAAAATCATCATTTCAATACAGCAGTAATACACTATAAGCTGCTGGTTAATGTTAAACACAATTAAATTGGTTCTTGATTGTTGTGCAACATCACTTGTTTGCTCTGCACTGCTAAGGGAAGTTGTTTATTTGGACATAAACAATGGCAAGTACTCAGGGCAGAGGTTAGCACTTTTATGAGTTAATAGACCAAAAATCAAGTTGAGTTGAGGTGGACTGATTTTTTTATTATGAACAAAAAAGTCCTTCTGCTAAATTGGCTTTATTGATTTTTCAAAGTTAAACACTGAATGTCAGAAAGGTTTTACAGTAGCTGGTTTTCCAACTAATGGACCTACATTTATTATCTAATATTTTTCTGGTAAGAAGATAGTGTATTCCACAGGGTAGGAAAGTTTCCTTATGACTAGATGGTGACATACTGACTGGAAAAATAGAACAAGCAAGCAGCAAACAGCTGCCACTAAAACATGCTGTTAGTTTTTAACCCAGCTGTATGGGGTAGCAGTGGTTTAACAGAAAACTCTCGTGCCTATAAATAAAATGTATTATTATTATTATTATTAAACCCAACAATCATATGACTCATTATGAGCAAGCACTTTGACCACAGTGGGAAGGAAAAACGTCCTTTTAACAGGAAGAAACCTCCGGCAGGACCAGGCTCAGGGAGGGCCGGCTATCTGCCACGACTGGTTGGGGTGAGAGAAGGAAGACATGACAAAAGACATGCTGTGGAAGAGAGCCAGAGATAAATAACAAGTATTAATCAGTTATTCAGTCTGAGGTATGGCAAAATGCCAAAACCTCAGTTTTTCTGATTTGTGGTTTCTTGATTTGCACTATAATTCATGCTATCTTTTCTCACAGCTTGCTCTAAAATAACAATACATGATTCTGTGTATCACAGCATCTCATGTAAAGGGTGTTGAATACTCTCCTCTCCTCCAGCTATCACTGTCAATTTGCCCTTGACCAAGCAAGTGAACTCTTCAATGAGCCACTGATGCTGTGGCATATCCCATGTGTGAATTCTGCATGAACGCGAACTAAGTGCAGTGAAAGTTGTTGTGCTGTGGGAAATATGAAACTACTCTCAGATGGCTTTCTTTTGGATACAGATATACTAGAACATGGTCTTTTGGCATATACCTCTTTGAAGAAGTCATCATTTTCATAAATATTGATTTTGTGCCAGAGAATAAATTACCATTATATATTTTTAGCAAACTGGTACTGAAGCTTCATAGTGAAGTTTGCTTTTGCAAAGTATTAGCATGAAATAAATACATATGAAATATAAGAAAATAAAAACCTTGGTCCCTACAGCAAGGGAAACCGGTGGCTTTTTTATACTAGGGCACGGGCAGAAAACACAACTAAATAAAAAGCTATTTTAAAAAAAAAGATTTTTCTCCTGTGTATGAGCTAGGTATTTACAAAATTTAAAAAAAAATGAAAAAATGAACAGTCTGAGATGCCACATGCACACTTTTACAACACTAGACAATTCATCCACTATCTCCACAGGAATACCTTCCTGTAAATAAGATGTATCTCGTTTTTAGCTAAATTTATAAGGAATAAACTACAAGAAAAGAGTGGAGACAATTTATTTTTGGACGAGATGTTTGTGCTGTCCAGCCTCATCTTCAATGTCCAATTACTCATCAATTCCTCAGTTGGAAATAATTGTCCACTAACACTTTTTCCTTCTGCATCTTTCTGACTGTTTAGTCACTGTTGTGCATTTATCTTCGATCAGTGTCATTGCTGTCATGGCTGGTATGTAGAGCAGGGCGATATGACCAAAAATATTTATCACGATATACATTTGAAAATTTGCGATAACGATATAACTGACGATATAATTGACACTAGACAAAATACTTTACAACTCCCCAACTTTATTAGTGCAAAAAACCCCATCAATGTATTTTCACTTAAACAAGCAGCTGTTTTTTATGTGCATTAAAGTTATATAAAAATGTAACAGTGCAAAATCCTTGCTGACAGTTTAACCAAAAGGTATTTCCAGTGGAAATTGGCTGACATATCCTCAGCATAACCATGTATAATATCCACAAAACTTAAAAAGAGGTTATACACACACAATACGGTAATATTATGTTGAAGCACAGTACATATCACTCCGCGAGGCGCCTGCCTACGATAGCCGTAATGTTCCGACAATCCATCAAGCGGTGCGGGTTTGTAGCTTAGCAAAGTTGTACTAAAACATTTGACAGATTTTTGAGCGCCGTGTACGACATAAAATCGTTTCGAGGTCAGTAAACACAACCAGAATTCATACATACAGTAAGGCACACGAGATTATAAGGGGCACTGACAATTTTCTGAAAAATCAAAGGACTGATTTTAAGTGTGACGTATTTTCCAAACAACACTGTAATAATGACGGCCCGCTAGCATGCTCTACCAAAAATAGTGCTTTGTTGTGTATCTGACGGACAAAAGCTAAACCAGTTCCACACCACTGAAGTTGCAGCATTTTTACAAACCAGTTCTGGTTCATCATTCAACGATCCACTTTCGCTCTTCTCATTCTGCGTCACCACCATGTGCGTATGTAAACAAAGGCACTGCGCATGCGCGTTTTACCCATATTCTATTGCGATATTTCATTTTCCTATCGTTGCCCAAAATTACACCGGTATTACTGTGAAAGGTATGATATAGCCCAGCCCTACTGGCATGTACCATTGGCAGAAGATTTACAGTCTCAAGAGCATGGACTACATTCTAGGACACACGTAGTTTTTCTAGGAAACCTGGACAAAGCCATAGAAGGCCCTTAACCCATCAGAAGGAGCAATATGCACTCCTTTTAGCAAAGAGGAACAGGATGAGCACTGTGAGCGCTCTACAAAATAATCTCTGAGAAGCAACTAGTCTCAATGTTCACCCTGATCAAACAATCAGATAACATGATTGATTCATTCATTCATTCATTGTTAATTTACTTCAAACATGTAAACAATATACAGGTACATTAAAATCAGTTAATATTTAGTCAGCTTCCTTACTGATATAATCTGTAATAAAAATAGTGAACAGATTTCTGATATACTATAATATCACATCATGAATTTCTTTAAATAGAGACATTCACTCAATTTCAATGTTTTCCCTTTCTTTATAGTTCGAGAAGATCATATTTTTATAACTCTTTTTGAACTGTTTTATGTTTGGACATTGCTTTAATTCCATATTCAGACTGTTCCACAGTTTCACTCCATGAACAGAAACACAAAAGCTTTTTCTTGTAGTACGTGCCTTCCCTTTTTTAAAGTTACAAAAACCCCTTAAATTATAACTTCTTTCAAAACATGCAGATGGTTCGAGGACCCAACATTATCTGCAGGGCCTTTTGTGCTCACTATATATGTAAAAAAAAATTCCTCTCTCACCCTTTGCGGGGCAGTTTTTATCCTCCAAGCTCAGGTTCACTACCAGATGCTTGGGTGTCCTGCAGAGTATCTTTGCTGTTCCTAGGACTGCGCTTTTCTCGACAAAGAGCGTGGCTGTTGTTCCTGGTATCTGCTAGAGCTATTGGCTTTGGAGGTTACTGCGTGTGTGTGTGTGTGTGTGTGTGTGTGTGTGTGTGTGTGTGTGTGTGTGTGTGTGTGTGTGTGTGTGTGTGTGTGTGTGTGTGTATTCCTGTATTCCATTTGCTTGGAATATTTAACATTTCATAATTGCACAAATTCTGAACATGATTCCCAAAGACGTGGGGGAAGGGGATCAATCTGAAGCGAATCAATTAATTACAGCCAGTGGTTTCAACCACTTATTTGTCTAATGTGGTATGACATTCTTCCCAGATGACTCCTAGTCATTTTTATCCATATTAATGAGCACCATCAGCTGGCCGACTGAGACAAATTCCCTCCTTCCTTCCTTGTCTTCAGACAGTGAAATCTGGTTGTAATAATAAATCAAGGCCACTTATCGATTTCCAGTGCCTAAGTCAGAAACATACAGTAAACACTATGTGCATTAAAGTGGGACACTGCAGGGACCCTGCATTTTCCAAGATCGGTGCCTCACCTCTACTCAAATGAATGTTCTACCTTAAAACATATTAAAAAAAGACTAGTTTTGATTGCATTGGTCAATATATTTTTTTACAAAAGGGAGTTATTTTCAGGCATTGACATGCATGTTACTGAGATGTGTGTAAGATCTGTGACAAGATCTGTGACATTTCGCATCAAATCTTCTTATAAGCTAAGGCTGACAGTTAAGGCTCATTTACAGCCATATTTACTGCATTCTGTTGGTAATTGACGAATGTAGCTTGGTTTGTGCTGACGTTGTTCCAGTAGTATTAGTTAAGTCTTATCACTATACTACCCTGAGCATTTTGAAGGCAACTGAAAAATATTATGTCAACCCCATACTTGATTCTAAGTATAGCTGAGCCGCACTATCCTTGAAGCAGCATTAGCCAGGGAACAGAATCAATGGGAAGCACATTTCCCTGGCATATTCCTCCATTAGGGGGATCTGTTTTGGTAGAGGGCCGACGGCTGAGATCCAGGACTCAAGGAGAGACGGGAGAGTTAGAAATGATTTGCCAGGTCACCGGAGGCCAATACTTTGTTGTGACAGATGGTCAGAGATGTCTCAATGAGGGAGGAGAGATCTTGAGCGGAATGAACTAAGGATATAATGCTGGAGTTTCCAAGAGCTACATTAATTAACAGTTCATCAGCTTATATGCCATTACTTCAGATAAATGTCGAATGATGAAAATCCTTTTCCGTTGTGCTCGTGGCTGCAACAAGTAACAATCACCTCTATTGGGGAATAACTGCAAAGTGAAAAGTTATTTTGGTTTTGGTTTTACATTTTGGTTTCTGCTTGAGCGGTAATTCTGAGGTGCCTCTGACTGCTGTGACCAAAAAGTTTCCAGAGGTGCAAAAAGCAGATTCTCAAAATGCAAACCCTGTGCCCACTTATATTAACAGGCAAAGAGTGTGCTGACACCACATACGCAAGCTTTCTAATATGACTTGTATTGCCCCTAGAGAGGATGCCCTATTTTTTCAGCATTCCATTCCTAAAAGAAAAAATATACAACAAAAGGACAAGTAACATTCCTCATTAATAAATATATAATCAACTTTTGCTTATATGCACATCGAGAAAATTTCTAAATCAAATTCTTGTCTTAAAACCATAAAGAGGTTAAAACTGGAGAGAATCAGATTTTACTCATTATTTTTGAAAATATATGCAACTTGGTGTTCTTAAGTCTAACCACCTCTCCTCTTCTTTAGAGGTTGACATTCTATACTGTATTCCTATGTAATATATTATTTGTGTTCACACTGCACACATGTAAAAAGACAGGCAGACATGGAGATTTCATAAGTACATTTTAGTTCTCCTTGAAAACTGACAAACTAATAAACAAAACTCTCAATGATGATATTTTGATTTCAAAGAGATTTTAAATGAAAGAAAACTCATGCACAAACAGATAATAGTGGTAAATGCATTCTATGTAATGAGTACTATAGTTACCTTGTCTATATGCATTGCAAATCTTACCAGTATTGCTGTTTAAATTTCAAGGCCACTTTTTTTTTCATAAAAAGCTGCTTTTGTGATTGGAAAAACAGCAAATAGATCATAATCAAAAATTCCAACATTTGGAATTTTGGAAAAGCGACAAGAAGTGGAGGTAACTGAACTTTCTTAAAGTAATAAGATATTCAGGTAAATTGTGCCACTGGACTTAAACCTGATGATGTAGGAATTTTCTCACACAGAAAAAAATACTCTTATGCACCACACTTTCATACATAAATGTATACATCATACAGTATTATATTACTTTTCCTCAATGCTTGCTTCAATTGATGAGTAAGAGAGATGTGCTACAAACAATATGGAAAAGGTAGGTGCCTGGCAGAATGTGGCATGAATGGAAGGTGCTCCTGATGAGTATTAATGATATCAGAAAAATGCACCCAAACATGCACAAGGTGGGGACAGCAAAGACAGGCTGTAATGGATGTGGCTGGCTCTCACTAGTGGAGAATCTAGTTGGACTGCAACACAGCGCATAGGTTTCTGGGTATTAAAAATTAATGACTATCTCAGTGATTTACGACAACACAGGATGCTGAAACTCAACTCAACCTTCCTCAAGATGGATGCCTAGGTTGTGATAAAGGAAGACGATGCAAGCCTGGTGGACTACTGGTGAGTGGGACATCAGAACTTGACCCTCAGTATCTGCAATATCCAGAGGTTTTTACCTTGATGACATGATCTACATGACATTTACCCCATTAAGTGTTGAGAATGGTATAAAGACTAGAATTAAAGATCACTAATTAATATATCTGGATTTAGAAAGTATTTTACTGACACAATGCATTTTCTGTCCATATATGTCTGAATCCATATAGGTCAAACTTAACACTTGTTCCACTGAATGAAAGAAAACAAAATGGCTGAAGAGAGAGCTTAGCATCTCCATGCTTGTTAGCCTACCCTTAGGCTTTCCATTTTAATACGTCCTTGTCCGCTCATATTCCTGATACCATTTTTAGCTGTGACTATCTTCCTAATAGTGTACTCATAGTGCAGTACAGTGTTTTAAGTCAACGTCTGTGAACTTGTGAACATTAAACAAGAAGTTGACAGAGAGGCAGGAGGTAGTTAAATGATATTTACAATCATGAGATATGACTTGCTGACTTAAAAAAAAACACTGTAGGACTGCAAAGAGGTCTAAGTAGCATGAATCATTTCTTTCTTATGAAAAATGGCACAAGCTTTAAGTAATTCTATACAATTAAGCTACTGTTGCTTTGGCTGTCTTTTTTCCTAGATGGCGCAACAGTCATGACTGATTGAAGCCTACACATATATAGTGTAGTTTCACAGGGCCATGGATACTTATTCAGTCAAGGAGTTCCTTTGCTTTGAATAATGTATGGGGCTCATTTATGCAGGAAAAGAATAGGAAGTTTAGCATTCCAGTGTTTCTTGCCTCAAATGTTTCTCCAGGCCAATGATTTCCATTGGTGACTCAATGGTTTTGTCTTGGGAATAAGCAAAAGCCTGCCAAAATACATGATAGTTTCTACTGAATAACAGATAAGCCTATGGCCACAATTACAAATACACCTTTTACTAGAAATCAACCCTTCATTCTGCGTGCACTACATTCCCAGCCCAGTAAGTATGCATTTTAAGTACTGTGCAAACATATAATAACATGAAGACTGCTCAATATACTGGAGTTCTTTTGGTCAGTTCTACATGTCTTGATGTCTTTGTTTAGCAGTAAAAATGCTTTAAGATCCACTTCCACCTTGGATGACGAGGATAACAAGTAATTATGAGTAGCTTTCTCAGTCTCATACAACTGCAGTGATCACTGCAAAACAAATGTATAATATCCGTGTCCAGTATGTGTTTTGCAAGCATATAACTGCAGTAAACAAAATATACTATGATGCAACATCATTGTATAGTCATATCTATGGCAGAAATCAAATAAATAATCAAATAAGTATTAGAGCTATGACTAGCTATACTTATGGAAGAATCTCTCAGCTATTGGTACATTAGTTACCCCTTAGTCATCTTTGACTCTATATTCTTTAGTCTATGGAATAATATTATGGATGTCCTGTATTATCCAACCTACAAGACTTCAAGATATTACATTTTTATTTCTAAAACACAAAACAGCACCAGCAAAACCTCTTTGGATACCAGAAAATGCAAACTCACTAATCGTTTAATTTACTAGACACTTGACCTTAAAAATGATAGTGATTTTCCATTTAATTTAATCCCAGATTTCCTGTTCATTTTTCAGCACATAAAGTTCGTAGACTACGTGTTAGAAATTTCCATCTGAAAAAGCATACCAAAATTCAGTCAATAGTTTCACAACACTGAGGTCAACACAAATAACCTTAAGCTCTGTGGACAAGGGACTGAAATAAAAACCATGAGAAAAAGTAAATATATTTGTATTTATATAGACCTAATTAACATGTATTTTAAGAAGTGTCTGCAATAGTGTCTAAAACTGAGCAATTGGAATATTATATTTCTATTACAACAGTTATTTGTACCTTATGTACCAATGGAAGAACAAGTTGTTTAACCCAACTACTGCTTTTGTAGTAATACCCCATAAGACAGCCTGATGTCAGACATAACAATGTCTCACTGTAAACATATATAGTGAGTCACCCAACCTGACTTGGTACAAAAGACAATTCAAATGACATCTTCTTAAAAAAGGTTGTGCCAGTTCCCAAGTTGCACCTTTGTTCAGACAGTCCTGACATCATACCATTCATTTCTCCACACTCTACTATACAATGCTAAAACAGAGAATGTGCCAAGGGTCAGCCACACAGTGTTTTAGCCATCTCTGCTGCTCATCTATCGAGCTGGGAGAAGTGCCACAGCGAGCCATATTCCAAATGGTCTGTCAGTGAAATATTCAGTGGCAGTGAAGGAAAGCAGAAGCTCTCTGTTGATATTTTCAGAGGTTTCTGAAGCAGAACAACAATGACTTCATGTTTACCCCTCATTGATAATGAGACTTAAGCTAGAGACAGAGCTCTCCTCAAGGATAATGGTTATATCTAAAACAGGATTTACCACCTACCTACTCAAACAGATTCCAGCCAGACCTCCAATCAGTGTCTCATAAAATATCAGCTGGATGACTGCATCCCAAAGCCACTGCCATGAATATCAACAGTGACTCGCAGAACACAGAGGAAATAAAGGCATGAATGATGCAGAGTGTTTGTGGTTATCAAACAGGGTAGGTCCATCCTGCGTGACCCATTCATTTCCACTGTATTCTCATCACTGCCAGTGCAAACAGAGATGAGAAAGAATAACCTTTAAATATGGACAACTCCCATATCATTGAAGTGATTCGATTTGGGTAGCTGAATATACACCAAAGAATACACCAAAGTGTCTTGATGCATGCTCAATCATCCAGGTAAATAGATCCCAAAAGTTAATTCTGTTCATCTGGATGTAGCGTTTTCAGTGGGGGAAAAACAATCCCACTGAAAATGCTACATCCAGATGAACAGAATTAACTTTTGGGAATACACCAAAGAGCAACATCTCACGTAGAGTTAAAGATACAAACAAAATGACACTACCAAATGGCCGTGAAACACTCTACAGTTAAATAAAAGACCAGCAGTAACTCAGATGTCAGCCATATTCTGTTGTCCTTGGGTTTTCACTAGTTCAGGATAGTGTAAATCACATGCATGTCTTGCCCTACCAGTGGAGCTCCTCACTTGCAGGTGAAAATAATTGAATGGTGACACCTTGTGCCACAGAGGTGTCTTTCAACTACTAAATATAACTTGAGAAACATTTGATAAGAATTGTAGCTTAGCATGAGTGCTGTGGATAAAAATCACGTGTTCCTCACATTTATTACAAAAACTCTCAATTTAAAGTAATTTGAATTCTTTATTGTTTTTTACTTTCAGTAATTATTTACATGAAACAACAGCTGGCATGGTGATATGTAAACCTGCTGTGTATTACAAACTGCTCAGTTCACTAGCCATGGCATTTCAATGGGCATTAGCAAGTCTAGTTAGGTGCTTTAGCCTGAAGGTAGTATGACTAAGCCTTCTGTACATGTTTTTATAGAGCAGGTAAATTGTAAATTATATTCATTTATATAGAACCTTTCTAAACTTACTACTAACTCAACATATTTTACAATTATGCTTTAAAGTATATGGTACATTCATGCAGTACAACCATGAACGTAATAAGCATAAACACAGGGATGGGTTGTTAATTGTAAATAAATATTGTTAGTACACTATTTTACTCTCTATTCAGTGTCCACTGAGCCACTGGCAGTGCAATATAGTGCTCTCTGGCTCCAGAACTGGTAATATTGTTCCAAATTTTTCACAGTACTACTGCCTACTATCTCCATCGCAATATGCAGCACAACCACTTATCTTGGTACTTAATGATTGCCACAAGTCATTCACTAAACAAGTAGAAGCAGATAGAGTGCTGTAAAAATTATTTTCTCCCTTGGAGATTTATTTCCATTTATATTTTGAGAATTTGTTTTTTTCTTTGCAAATAACACACAAAATGTGAATTTTCCTCAAATCATGTTTTTTTTTATTTGTTAAACAGGGTGTTTTTAAATGATCGTTTCATTTATTAAGAAAAAAAAAATTAAACTCAAGATCAGTTGAAAAGCAAAGTCAGTGTGGAAAGGGTTACAAATGCATTTTAAAGCTTGGGGAATCCAGTAATCTTTACTGAGTCATTATCCACAAATAAAGAAAACCTTCAAGAGTGGAGAACCTTCCCAGGAGTGGCCAGCCTAACAAAATTACTCTAACAGCATATTGACAACTCATTCAGGAAGTCACAAAAGAACCGAGGACTGCGAGCCTCACTTGCCTGAGTTTAGCTCAGTATTCAGATTTAACAAAAAGGAGACTGTGTTATTTTTCGCCAGGAGTGTTTTTTGCGTGGAACTCTCCCATGTACGCCATTTTTACCCAAAGACTCATTTCAAATTTGCCAAAAAACATACACATCTTCAAGATCTCCAAAGGGGTAAATATTCTGTGCAGTGACAAGTCAAAAGTTTTTGGTTTTTGGAAAAGTTCTGTCCAATTTCTAAAAAGAACATAATTCTAACAATCAAATGTGGTGGTGGTAGTGTGATGCTCTAGGGCTGTTTTGTTGCTTTAGGACCTAGGCACCTTGTTATAGTTGATGGAGTCATAAATTCTGCTCTCTACCAGAAATTCCAGAAAAAAAATGTCTGGGCCCTAGTTTTTGCCCTGAAGCTCAAGTCCACTTGGATTATGCAATTGGACAATGATCTGAAACACACCAGCAAGACCACTTCTGACTGGCTAAAAAGAGATGGCTTTAAATGGTCTAGACTTAAATCCACTTTAGATGATCTGGCATGACCTTACACAGGCCATGCATGCTCAAAACCCTCCAATGTGCCTCAACTGAAAACAATTCTCCAAAGACGAGTTGGCCAAATTGATATGAAAGACTCATTGATGTAGCACAACTAGTTATTAGGTTTGGGGGACAATTACTTCTTTGAATAGGCTCAGGTAGGTTTGCGTGAAATCGTCATTTTAAAACCGAATTTCTATGTATTCAACTCATCTATGTCCAATTATGAAAATATGTTCGGTAATCTGAAACATGTAAGGGTGACAATTTAAAAAAAACAAAAAACAAAGAAAAGAAATCAGAGTAGGGGGTAAATACCTTTTGACAACACAGTATTTATTATTCAGAAAGAAAAGAGAAATGCTTGTGCAAAAATGCTGGGATTACCCGCAGCTGCACATTCTACCTTAAAGACAGTCATACCTGTATAATATACACATACTGGCTTTAAACTGATTTGTTTCTCTAATATGTGCAACCCAGGGATTTTTTTCGTGGTGATCTGTGTATTTGTGGAAAAAAGTCATATTGTTTCTAAAGCTGAGCTGAATGATGCTAATTATTCTGCTGCTCACATCTTCTGAAGTTCCCGCTGGCAGTGGCTTTCTTTATGTCAGAATGATACTGCTTTGTGTTGCCCTTGACTGTCTTAATATTAAAGCTTAGTCGAAGCAAAATAACCTTTGAGGAATTCTTCTACCTACAGCTCGGAAGCAGCAATCGTTCATTTAAAATGTATTGCCAGAATCACATTAATGCTGTACTTTCCCTGGAATAAAAGCTTTTAACTCTTGACAACCTGCTGCTGTCACTTGGCTCGCATCACTATATTTGATTCCTGATGTGAGATAGAAACACTTTCTGGTTCAGCTTGGAATGTATCATTGTTTGAATTTCTTGTTTTAGGACAACTTTGATAACCTGAAGAAATTTACTGTCAGGAAAATGCAACAAATGAGATCATGGCTGCCTTCCAAGCAATAATGCATTTCCCCAAATATGCAGTTTCTCAGTGCTATAATTTATTTGCAAATATGTGTTATTAGAATATAATTGTAGCAGTGTTTTAATCTTATTAAATGACTGTTTAATAAATACACAGACAGTGTTGCCATTCATGTCAAATGAAACAATCAAATCAGAGGTCAGCTCCACAGCTGCCCTCATCCTCTGCCTCCAGTCCAAAACTTGCTGCCCCTGGTCCACCTCTCTAAGTCCAAATCTCAACACCTGCTGTCCTTCCAAGCTTCTGCATCTTTGCCATTTGGTTGATGAGGCTCATCACAGGCAAGGCAGAGGGGGCTCACAGCATCAGCCTTGCAGGGTGCTCTAGGCATGTAGCTGTCAAATGTGGACATGGACAATGCCATCGCATAGCAGCTCCACAGGCCTCATCATCATCCAGTGGCCCCTGCTTGGGGGAAAGCTCAAAGCAATGCATGTGGATGGCATGGTTTCCTACATTATGGACTGACTAGCTCACTGACAGCTCATCTTGCTCAAGGGCAGCGTATTGGATACACTGTGGCGCAGCACAGGGTTACTCTATTGTCAGCTTTTGGTTCAATTTCTAAACCTCTCTTTTAAAGATTGAACTTGGGGTCATGGCAGTGCAACAGGTTCTTTGATGACTTCTCTGCTGTGGGGTGTACATGTTAGGATAGGAAAAGGAGAATATTAAGGAGCCAAAAACCTAACATCTGCTACAGTCACAACCTTTTGCAGCTTGACATCAGCATGACAAAGGAGCTAGTGGATTTCAGCCAGTCACCATTCAGCGTGAGGAGTATGAAATGGCTGGTTTTAGTTAATCCAACAGGCTACCTAACAAGTTCTATTAATCATTTATACAGGCTAGAAATGACTAAAAGATTACCAGAGTAGAACAGGGAAGAAAAGATGAAGACTAGGCAGAGTTCCATCTTGGACTACATAGGGGTGCAACCAGTGTATGACACATGATGACCTTCCACATACTATAGCGTCCAAAAGACATTACAGTAATTCTAGTCCAAGTACCTCATGTCAGGCAGCCTAGAGTCATTTGAACTCTATTGCCCTACTCTGACAACCAAAGGTACTGAGCCACAACATATAAACATAAGAATTTTACTACATAATTACATAGCCACAGAAGTTTGTGTCTATTGAGTTGCTTGTGAATTATACTTACATCTGCAGCAGAAACATTTTTCTTCATATGCTTCCTTCTTCACATTTACGGATTACATTATTTTCATGTGCTTACTGTCACAAACTTTCAGCATTTCATTTTCTGTATTTATTACAATTTCATCCTCATTCAAACTAAATTTAAAAATATCTAATTTCCAGATACAGGTAGGTAAAAAGTTAAAAGTACAAAAGTACAAAAGTTAAAAGCCACAGGGCGATCGTGGCTCAAGAGTTGGGCGTTCGTCTTGTAATCGGCAGTCCGATCGACAGTCTCGGTCGTTGTGTCCTTAGGCAAGACATTTCACCCGTTGCCTACTGGTGGTGGTCAGAGGGCCCGGTGGCGCCAGTGTCCAGCAGCCTCGCCTCTGCCAGTGCGCCCCAGGGCAGTTGTGGCTACAATGTAGCTTGCCATCACCAGTGTGTGAATGGGTGGATGATTGTGTATAGTGTAAAGCGCTTTGGGGTCCTTAGGACCAAGTAAAGCGCTATACAAATACACACTATTTACTGCGTAAACTTTGTAAATCCCAGAGGAAATGATGTAAATTAAGTCAATGTCAAGTCAATATGACAACCATAGTATATAATTTGCAATATTTTCATCCTCATCAAATCACTCATAATCCCATCCAAAGAGCATGAAGGCTCCCTTATAATTATGGAATTGACCACCCCTTTTAACATAGAAATGTTTCATCGCAGTCTGATAAAGATGAGCTCTTAAAGCTTGTAGGCAGTGGTTTCTCCAGCAAAGTGGCGTGCTTCACAGGTAAGTAAAAGAGCCATTGGAGTTGAAACATGAGTGACTTGCTTGCTTTTATTTATCTTTTCAGAACAGACCAATTTTTGGCAGAGATAATGAAATTCTAAATTGTCTACTTAAGTATGATTCACAAGTGACTCTCACATAAGAAAAAGATCCATATTAATTATTTTTAATTGTTAACAATGTGTGAAAGTTTAAAAACTATTGATCCAAACAATGTCAGAAAACAAAGCTACTGGATTAATGTGTTTCTCTACATATGTCACCAATCTATAAAATCTAATAAATACATATCATTTATTTTTACATATTGGTGTGTATTTATGTATGTATTCATGTGGGTAGGCAAATGTACCGTACCCTATCTGTCATTCTTTCACAGGGATTCTGAATTTCTAACACCGCACCTGCTTTATTCTGAAACAAAATGAACAGCAAGCCAGCAACACTCAAACAAAAATAATCTCACAGTGCAGAGTGGGGAGATGAGAAAAAATAAAATATCATAAAATGCAACATTGACACATAGTTAAATCATATGCTGGAGTGCTATAATAGAACACAGATTCAAATATACAAGTGTTAAATCTGATAAGAACACTGTTAACCACTCAAAGTTCTTAAAAGATGAAAACAACACATAGCTTTTCACAAAGAGTATGAATAAAATGAAAATAAGTCATAATTGCATTTGTATTTGTATCACATGAGCAAATCAATAGTAGGGTACGCAACCCCTCCTAATTTTCAATTTGAGCACCTCAGCTCTGTGCATCCTCAACAAGACATTAACCAGTAAGATCAATAACATTCAAGGGCAATGAGCAGAATGGGCTAAACACCGAGTTAGGCATGCTATAACTTATCTTCTGCATGTGCACCTTTAAAACAAACAAGCACTAGTGCGTTCTTATATAGGTTATGGTGACCTTTAGTAACTCATGTAGTACCGGGCTTGATTAGCTGTTCGGACCAAGACATAGAAGCTATAAAGACGGAATCAGTTCCCGTGCTGCACAAGAGGAAATCATATTAGTGATGTGACAATGAAATATAATCCGAGACTTACTTTAAGACGGCGCTGTCTCCCTGTCTGACGGTGATGTTGTCTTTTAATACAGAATCCCCGCTTCTAGCTGGAACTCCTGCAGGTACAAGGAATAACAATTTAAGTCCGATGACGACAAGGCATTTCCCAGACACCGCCAGATAACCACAAATTCCCATGTTTTTATATCACTGCGCAACTTCCAAGGGAACTTGAATGTCTGATATTCCCCTTTGCGTTTTGAGCTAGGGACCGCAAAATTCCACTCCACAAACAAGACGCAGTATAGCCTGCTGGAACTGCGCTCGACCTGCTTTTGCTTCAAACGAAAAGCCTCGTTATGAAATCCCGTAACCGTGTCTTTGCGTCCGCCAGCCGCTCTAGGAAAATGACTTCGGAGGAGAGAGAAAAGCACCGTGTTTCTCAAAGAAATGCGCACCGTCTCCTCAGGTTCGAACTGTAATCGCCGTGAAATGGATGCTCTTGCACAGATGCATCAGCCAAGACTCCCTATATATTTTTTCCTCCTCTCCCTCGGTGTTTTCTTTCCTTGGTGCTGCACGGGGGACAATATTTAAAGCTGCAAATACTCAAACAAAAGGCTGAATTCGCTCTAATATCTTCTCTCTTGTTTAGCTCCTGGAGTACTCTCTCTCTCTTTCTCTCTAATCGCCAGGTAGCATCACTTGCATGTATTATGTGGAGCATATGGTCTGCAGCCTGCAGGGCTCGCATATTCATACAGTTAATAGACAAACGGATTCAGGAACCACCGTGCATCTTTCAGGGGCGTATATAGAGGACACTTTTATTTGGTCAGATGAAAATAATTATTTCTTAGGGGACTGATTACCACAGGAAGGAAACAGGCATTTAAAATGATATTACAATCTTAGCTTTCATTGGTATAAGATGGGACAGGCAACAAAAAAACCAAAAACGAAATTGGTCAATTTCACAGTCATTTCATTCAAACTGTTCCCATCAGAGTACGATTTATGATTACTTCGGAGCTTCACATTTGCCCCTCCTCCCACGGTAAGAAGTGCTTGAGGCATGATTTTTGTTGACGTAGGGTTTGATGATTCAAGTGACCAAGTGTTCTCAAATGAGATTACTGTTTCTCTGTTTTTTCGGGTCAAGGACAACTTCAAATGAATAGAATGGTGCTGTAAGAAAAAAAATTATCATCCTCAAAAATGTTATTCTTAATATGAATTCCATCAAATGGGTCCTGTATTTCACAATTACCCCCCCCCCCCCCCCCCCCAAAAAAAGGAACCAACAAAAAACAACAACTTTGTGTTAATCTGCTGTAAATATAAATTCCTTATATTTACACACACAGATTTGCGCTGTGTGTGCAAATCTGTTATTATTATTATTATTATTATTATTATTATTATTATTATGGAGTAGAATGTGAAAACCATAAATTGAGGTTGGATACTTCTGACTTTCCATTAAAACAGTAATCACGTGACTATGTGCTCTGATAAATAGCCAGTCACCAGTTAAACCCTGTGAAATAGAGTCAGTTGATCAGAATGTCTTTCACCTTTATATTTCATACGAGAATTTATGAAATGCTGACAATTCATTCATTCAAAGTCTTACTTCAAAGTCTAGAACCATCAAAATTGACATTTTAAAATGTCATACTGACCTCTACCTGTAATGATTTACACTGATGTCTTTAATTAAAAGAAGCATCAATAACTTGTAGATTTTTACAAAAATCCAGTAGTGAATCATTTTAAATTAATGTTAACCACTTTTAAAGGCTGCAGGGCATTTCTTTAATGTAAAATATATAAAGGTCTTAGTTCAACAGTTTAAAATGTTGAAATAAAAAATCTATCAACAGAATATGAAGAATTAACAGCTATAATATGCTAAAGACTTCTATGCATGAGTTCTGGATAAATATCCCCCAAGGTAGCATGCCAAGCAGTTGGTGCTCTCCCATATCAACATATAATACCTCTTTGTACTTAAGATGGAATAGCAAATTGATTAATTAATTAATGTCCAGTCTAACCACAATACAACTTCACAGAATAAAAATGTATTACTGTCAAGAAACATATTTTTAATATACACACATCCTGTCAAACATGTTGAAGAACAAGCAGTTAAAGAATGAAACAAAGAAAACAATGAATGAGGCATTTGGCAAGTGGCCACTGGATTCCATACCAATTGGAGATTGATGTTAAAGGCTGAGTCAAATTGGGCTAAGACTATGATAGCAATAAATAGGATCAAGACAAGCCACTGTGTGTTATGTTATGGTCAGTATTTTAAGAATATTCTGTATAGTGCACTTTTAGAGGAAAGTGTTAACATTAATGAGAAGCTGAACTTCACTGAGCCACATTGGCTTTGTTTACTAATGTGCTCTTGCTCTTTTCTCCGCTCCCCATCTGTATGCATGGAGGGGTTGCAGGCCACTAGGGATGAAAGTGGCACTTTGCTGTGTACCTAACAGAAGCTCTCACGATTACTATGACAGCTTTTGAGTCTCATAAGAAGATTGAACAAGATAATTTCTTTACCTCAACATCAATTTGGGATGCTGTTAAGATATTGGATAGAAGGCAACAAATGACAATGCACTGAAAGCACTGAGTGTCATCACTCAAGATACAAGTAACACATGATGTTGTTCCTGTCTAGTATCAAATGCTTGCGCAAGTGTGAAAGCAGCAATGGGTTCTTCTGTTCATCAGACTTTTCACACACACAGCCTACTTGACAATACAAATATTCCTACAATATTGTCTATTGCCCAAAAGACAATCATGTAGCATAAAGCAATGCTTTTTGAAGACTTTATTAACCAATTTTATGATTGAGAACAAAAACTTCAGCACAATGTCATTAACCATGAAATATATAGTCCACAATGTCCTGTATATCCCATTTGTTACCATTTCTAGGCGATAGGTAAATGCTGTTTCAGTTTCCAGAATTTTCCACCCCAACACAAATTACTGCTGAGTTCACAAGTCAGTACCTTTTGTTACGTTCATTTTATTTAAAGTTGTTATTTAGAATTTATGACGATGTCTTGTGCCAGAGAAATTGGGTAAAGATAAGACTTAATTAAAATGATAGTTGCTTTTGATGCCACACAAGTCCTGACTATGCGCACAACTTAATGGTTTTTAAATTAAAACCCCTCCCTGACCTCAGCAAAATGTGGTCTTAATTAGAGTCAAGAGTACAGGGTGGTTGTAAGCTCAAGCACTTGTTCACAGATACTTCTTTGTTTGATTAGAGCTTCATTTGGTCACATGGCATTGCTCTAACACCATTGTGGCTTCTGTTTCCACACTGCTTTGCACAGCGAGGATACAGCGGGTTTAATAAGAAAACAGAAGCGATGAGGAGTGGCTGCTATGTGCAGTCAGCTATCAGCTTGTTGGAGTACTGTTCTGGGAATATAAGACTGCAATCCATTTCAATCCGTGTCATGTGTATTATCCTTTTGCCCCTCATTGTGCTGCCTTACAGCAGGTCAGGTGAATCCGATGACCTTGCCAAATCTCCACCACAAGTGAGAGAGCCAAGCATGCAGAAATGACAAATTATAATGGCATTGTTTGTTGGATATCCCACATGAATCATTCTTGGTGTATCACACAAACATAGAGGGAGAACAGAAGATAAAAAGAATGCTCAGTTGTGTGGCCTTGAAAAACTGTGCATGCACTAAAACAGGAAGTGGACATATTGATTTTAACAGGCTGCCTTTGTCCTTCATTCAACATCTTTTACAACCGGCTTTAGCCATATTGAATTCAACTCTTGCATTGTGTTTCATTTAGTTTACTTATACATGCAGTGACATCATATAATTTCCTGCTGCAACATATTAACACCAGACCCTGGGTGGTTCATTCAGACTATCCATACTAATCTTCATTCATATCATGCAAGGATGGGCAGAGCGAGCAGACAATGGACGGGCCTCATACCAAAGCTAGTTAATACCCATGCAAAAACATGGAGAGACTGAATAAAGAGCATCCATTCAATGGATTCAGTCATCTGCAGTAGTTTAGATCCTTCTGGCACACAGTTGTAACATTGCACAACATATCCTTGAAAGAGTGACATTCTGTGGTTGGTCCAGCAAAATTTTGGGAAACAGTTTGAAATGTAGTTGTGTGTGGTAGTATCCATAATCTTTTACAGCCTTTCTAAACATCAAGTCCCAGTAAACAAGAATTTTAGAATACATTTTAACATTATTTATGATTACTTTTGTTTCACAGCTGAGCCTTATGAACCAGAACGCAGCTTTCTGATCAGTTCTAAGAGAATAAAAAAATGCAGTGGAATTCTGTACAAAAACAATGTCTTGACTTTTAGTACTCTATTTTAGAGGTAATAATTTGAACTTGCCTTCCCTTACATTTGTGTTTCATTTGGGCTTTTCTGTACTTTTCAATAACTATACATACTATGTATATGTTCATTTCAGAAGACAAAGGTGGCTTTTAAATCACTATTAAGTCTGCCATTACTTTTATGAATTTGCTTCATTTTTCACTGTAGGGCATCATTGTTACTGGTAAAATCTGGTTTGCTTTGTAATGTAATTGGCTGAAATGGAGGGCTTACTGGGTTTTCTCTTTGAAGGTAGACATTCCTTCTGCTGTTTTCTCTTCTCTTTATTTTTTTAATTAAATTGCTTCTTGTTTCAGGTTTGCTTTAAACTGTGTAGAAGCTTAAGTTCTCCTGGCATGCAGCGCTACACATGATTTCAACTTTGATCTCAGATAACTACATCTGCCACAGTCTTGACTAATCAGACAGCTAGAATCAGATATGTTTGCTGCAGTCACAGCATGCAAAACAAAAGGCAGTTTGTCTGTAGCCAGACTTTAAAATTTAAGGCTGCTGCTTTCTTTGCTCTCACAAAGTGTTTTGTTTTTTTTACTCTGATCTGATCCAGGTCCTCCAAGTTTTTTACCTGATAATGCTACGTGATGTCTTGCAAAGTCAGTTGGTGTAGACAAGAGATAAGGACTGAATTATTAAAGATGCTGGTACCTTTAACAGATCTAAATGCCCAGACATTCTGTGTTATCAATAGGTGCAATATTGTGTGTGCTCCGAACATGCATGTTCAGTAAGTATGCTGATACATTATCTAGGCTTCCTCTGACCTCTGATGGCATTATTGTGAGGATGGCTGAATTAAAAATATGAGTTCAAATACGCTGCCCTGACATGAAACATTTTTACTTAACAGAGGGTTCAGTTAAAAAAAACAACAACAAAAAAAAAAACAAAAAGAACAAAAACATTTTCTTTTTCATTCCAGTCTATCAATATTCCAACAATTTTAGCATCTTCTGACTACAAGTAATGGACACAAAAGCTGCTTTAAGGTCAAAGCCAAATCCCCCTGTATACAGCTTTTGTGAGAACCTTGAAAATATGAATGGTATCAACAAGGACTCAGTGTGCATTACTGTGTGTTTTTTTTTTCACTCTAGTCCTTGCATGTTTATTCTTTGAAAATACAAGTGAATGCATTTGATCCCTTCAATATTTTCTTTTCAGTTATTTCAGTGGCACTAAATAGGAGGCAAATGCTTATGCAACACACCTTATTTGGAGTAAACCACATCTAGGATCTATGCCATGTAAATGATGGCTTTGAGATGGCGTTTCAACAGTTACCTTAGGGGAAAAGCCTAATAAGGTTTTGGAGCGTGCTAGGACAAAGAGATAAGACTAATGGAGAGCAAAATGATCTGGCAGTATTTAGTTATGCTTACAGCACAGAAGCTTTCAGAAACAGCTTCATCAGTAAACAATTACCTCTTTCATTTACAAACAAACAAAAATACCAGTGTTCTGGGTCATTTAGACAAAGTTTCATTAACAGGAAATTACTTTGGTAAGTGTATTTTTTAAAAGTGGGATTCTCTTCAGCAAACACTGTGGTTATCCAGTGAGTGGGGCCACCAATTCTGCCAATTGATCAGTTTCATTGGTATTAAATAGTTCATCTGTATGTATGTAAATGTAGGAATATTTAACTCTACACTGTTAGAAAAAGCATCTTGAAAAAACGGTGATATTCCGGCAGCTGGGGTGCCAAAATACGACCGTATAATTACAGAAAATAACTCCCGCATAAAAATACGGTTATTTCCAGTAATGAAAATACAATTAGTTGCGCTAATTTGACATGGGATCTCGCCTTTTTCAAGTGCCACTAAACATTAAATCAGGAACATGTTAATGTGATTAAACAATGAAATCATCTATAAATAGGGAAAAAAAAACATCTTAAAAAAACGGTAATATTCTGGCAGCTGGGGCGCCAAAAATACGACCGTAAAATAACAGAAAATAACTGTCCCATAAAAATACGGTCATTTTCAGTAATGAAAATAGAGTTTGTTGCGCTAATTTTACATGGGATTCTGCCTTTTCCAAGTGCTTTTAGACATTAAATAAGGAACATTTTAACGTGATCAAACAATGAAATTACCTATAAACAAGGTCACTGAATGTGGCAATATGAATCATAATACGTAAATGTACAGAAATATACAGTTAACATTTGGTTTAAATAATAATGGATTGCATGCCCTGGGACAGACTGACAGAGGCGAGGCTGCCATATCGCACCATCGGCCATCACTAGTAGGCGAAGAGTCTTGACCACGGACACAACGAGTGTCCGAGCCGGGGTGCGAACCAACAACCTTCGGATCACAAGGCGAACTGCCAACTCTTGAGCCACGAACGGCCTAACTAGCAACGATAATAATACTTATGTGATGTAACACAAGCTTATAGGGATCATGTTATATACTTTTCCATAGCATTACATTTGAATGTATTTTAACAATCGAAATATGCATATGTACAGACAGATACATTTAATAATCATGACAATTATGTTGTATTACATTACAGTGATTTAACGTTAATTTACATTCAAAATGTGAAGTCAAAGTCTATTTACGTAACTTTAATGATATTCTAGAAGAACAGAACATTACTGTAAAATTCACAGTAAAAAACCTTCATATTAGGGTTTTTTTCCTACGGTCGCAGCGTTACCCACGACCTTGTTCTTAGTTCACATTCATTGGCCGATGCTTAGTGTCATGTTATTTATATTAATTGCAATTCCTACCTCTACATTTCTTTTTCAAAATATATAATTAGCACAGCGTGTCCGTGCAATGTCTTACATTGTGGCATGCAGAGAAATCTTAACAAAGAAGCTCACAGAGAGAGATTGAGCTTGTTATTTAACCCCAAGCTGGTAGGGGGAGCTGCTTATTAAAACACTTGCTGGTGCTACAATGTGCCTCAAGGTTCAACAACAGCACAACAGAAGTCGCTCATGGTACAGCACTCTCTCTACAAAACAACAACTATCAGTGACGCTGCACCACGGCGTAAACACAACATTCAAGATAACAGTTTAAAGTAACGTAACCATAAACAATAAAACAAGAACATCTAAACATCAGCACATGTCCCGACGCATGTTGGGAGAGAACTAGCTGTTCACTCGCCACAATATGTTTTTTTAAGTTTTTATTCCTATTAATTATATTTTCACTTGTTACCTCTGAATTATTGAATCAGACCTAGGTGACATGAAATTTTCAGCAAAATCATAATTCAAATACTCCTTTAATGATTGGTTATTCTTATTAATTTTCGATCATTTTATATATTTTTCCATAGTATTACATTTGACTTTAACAGATCATTCTCTCACATAACAGACGTTATGAGAATTATGATACATTTCCGAATGTATTTTTACAATCTAAATATGCATATGTACAAAAAATATATTAAAAAAACAAGTAAATTGTGTTTTACATTTACAGTGATGTTATGTTATTTTACATTTGACGTGTCAGATCACAGTCTACTTATGTAAATGTAATGATATTCTAGAAAAACAGTACACAACTGTAAAATACACAGTAAAATAATTTGACATTACTATTTTTTGGAACAGTGTAAGGTAATAAGCAATTTAGAGACAATGAGTGTCCAATCCAGGACAGTAAGCAGCGCACCTCTAAGTAATGGTTATTATTTAGGCAGAGGCTGTCATCTCAAAGATGGATTCTACTCACTTCAAGTTAAATGCTTCTCACTGACTAATTTCCATTGAAATATTAGAACCTACCAATTTTAGGGATAAAATAAGTTAACCACTCAGATTTTGTTTGACTCTGACAAATGGATGGCATTTTTGGAAAGTTGGGGAAAATATCAGCATGATTTGGGAATGCTTCACCAAAAATTCAAAACAATTTTAGACACCCCAAATGGTTGATTCTGTTCATCTGGATGTAGCGTTTTCAGTGGGAGAAACATTTCATCAATCATACAGGTGACTTCTTTAGTCTCAGCTGACTGCAGGTTTCCCCAACCTCATAAACAGTACATTTGCACAATGACTGAAACTAGCACCACGGAATCCATAATTGGCTGAGAGGTCAGTTCCTTGATCTTTAATATGCAACTTGTCATGGCCAGTCATCAACAACCACTGATCATTGATGAATGACCATTCATAAATGGCCATGAGTACCATTCTGCTGTTCTAACCACCCAGCCAAGTTCATTCTGTTCTGTGCAACTGCCACACCATAAGACGAAGTATGATTTCTATTGTGGTTCTATAGAGGTTTGCCAGCAGTCCAAGGAAGAGTCAAGCCCATTCAAGAGGTTTTGTTCGACCTCCAGTTCAGCATTCAACATGATCATTCCCCAGCAACTCATTCACAAACTGGATCTGCTGTGGATCAGCATATTGCTGTGTAACTGGCTGCTGGATTTCCTGACAGGAAGACAGTAGACACTACGGGTCGGCAGCAACACCTCCGGCATAAGGACACCTCCCAAGAATGTGGGAGGTGTTCTTATGCCCCCTTCTCTTCACTCTGCTGACCCACGACTGGACATCACACAGCTCCAACCTTTTCAAGTTTGCAGACAACACAACTGTGGTAGGTCGCATCAGCAACAACTATGAGACCTACTACGGAAGTGAAGCGGCCAAGTGGTGCAGAAAAAACAACCTGTCCCTCAATGTGGAGAAGACTAAGGAGATTATCATAAACTTCAGGAGAACTCACACCCTGGACACACCAGCCTCATCTGGAAAGTCCTGTGCATTGCAGGTGATTCCACCTGCAATGCACATCCCCTGATCTGTCCAACAGCTTCTTCAGTTTGCTGACATCAGGAAGGAGACCGAAGAGCCTGGCTAGAACCAGGAGACTAAGAGACAGGTTTGTCCATCAGGCTGTCAAGATGCTGAATTCACTTCCTGCTGTCACACACACAACTCCAGACCTGCACTCACCCCTTCCCTCTGAACCCCCCATCCCTACAAAACCTCCACCATTGCCCTTTCAAACAAACAACCTTTATTTGTCACATACACAATCATACAGGGTACAACATGTAGTGAAATGCTTGAGTCTGAGCTGCGGACAGGTTGCAGACATAGCCACGCCATTCCAGGGCTTGGTTTTAGCATGGGGGATCTAGCCAGGACCCTTACTGGATACCAGGTGGGAATCTAACTTCTGACTCCCGCTACAAAGGTGTGTAGTTTTACCATTACACTATGCAGCTGCTTTCACTGACTGCCCCACCCCCACTTGCACACAAACTTGCCCACAATCACTATGATTGTGTTGGACACTGCTGTTTATATAAGATTGTATATTACTGTATTGTACATAAGACTCTTATTTTATTGTAATCTTTTTATCTTTATATTGTTTTAGTGTACACTGAGGGCCATGGGAGCATTGCAGTTTCAAATTCCTGTGTATTACTGTACATATGGTCTTTGACAATAAAGTCTGTGAAGGTTCTCAGTCATCCAGGTCATCGTAGTCAAAGGAGCTTGCAAAGAAAAGCGTCTGGACTTCTTTAAGTTGCTTGAAGACGTTTCACCTCTCATCCGAGAAGCTTCTTCAGTTCTAAGGTCAAATGGTGGAGAGTCCCAGATATAAACCTAGTGGGAATAACCCCCCACAGAGGGACAAAAGGACCCCCTGATGATCCTCTAATCGCCTGAGCCAAGGTGTGAAACTGGGCGTGGGTCCCAATCAGCCAGAGTTTCGGGTGTGTTCATTGTGAAACCTGGCCCCACCTTATCATGCGAATTCCTGAGGTCAGATGGCCCAGGATGTGAGTGGGCGTTAAGGCGTCTGGGAAGGGATCTCAGAACTGGATTATAGATGGCAGAGAGTTGGTGTCGTAAACCCCCGCCTCTGTTCAAAGATGGTCGCTCACAGTGGACATAGATGGCTTCTTTCACTCCTCTTTCAAACCATCTGTCCTCTCTGTCCAAAATGTGAACATTGGCATCCTCGAAAGAGTGTCCTTTACCCTTAAGATGCAGATGGACTGCTGAGTCTTGTCCTGTGGAGGTGGCTCTTCTGTGTTGTGCCATGCGCTTGTGAAGTGGCTGTTTGGTCTCTCCAATGTAGAGGTCTGAGCATTCCTCGCTGCACTGTACAGCATACACCACATTGTTAAGTTTGTGTTTTGGCGTTTTGTCTTTCGGGTGAACCAGTTTCTGTCTGAGCGTGTTGCTGGGTCTGAAATACACTGGGATGTCATGCTTGGAGAAAACTCTCCTGAGTTTCTCTGATACACCGGCTACATAGGGGGTGACAATGTTGTTGCGTCTGTCCTTCTTATCCTCCCTCGCTGGTGTCTGGTCTTCTTTTCTGTGCCTCTTTGCTGACTTTAAGAACGCCCATTTAGGATAGCCGCACGTTTTGAGTGCTTCCTTTACATGTGTGTGTTCCTTCTTTTTTCCTTCAGGCTTAGAGGGAACATGTTCTGCCCGGTGGTGTAGGGTCCTAATTACTCCAAGTTTGTGTTCCAGAGGGTGATGGGAGTCAAAGAGGAGGTACTGGTCCGTGTGTGTGGGCTTCCGGTAAACTTCGATGTTGAGTTTGCCGTTCTCTTCAATGTGCACGGCGCAGTCCAGGAAAGGCAAACAGTTGTCCTTTGTGTCTTCCCTGGTGAACTTGATGTTTTTATCCACAGCGTTAATGTGCGCAGTGAAGGATTCCACTTCTTGTGTCTTGATTTTGACCCAGGTGTCGTCCACATATCTGTACCAGTGGCTGGGTACTCTTCCTTTGAAAGAGCCAAGAGCCTTCCTTTCCACTTCCTCCATGTAAAGGTTGGCTACAATAGGTGACACGGGGGAGCCCATGGCACAGCCATGTTTTTGTCTGTAAAAGCCTTCGTTGTACTTGAAATATGTAGTGGTGAGGCAGAGGTCTAACAGTGTGCAGATCTGATCGGGTGTGAAGTTGGTCCTGTCCTCCACATGTAAAGGAAGCACTCAAAACATGCGGCTATCCTAAATGGGCGTTCTTAAAGTCAGCAAAGAGGCACAGAAAAGAAGACCAGACACCAGCGAGGGAGGATAAGAAGGACAGACGCAACAACAAATCAAATCAAATCAAATCACTTTTATTGTCACATCACATGTGCAGGTACATTGGTACAGCACATGTGAGTGAAATTCTTGTGTGCGAGCTTCACAAGCAACAGAGTTGTGCAAAATACAATAATGTAAACAAGCAAAATACAAGAATGGCTACATCTGAAACTAATAAATATATGTACAATATATAATAGTATATGCATTTCTGGATGTGTATACTAAATATTTTTCTACGTGTGTGTGTGTGTGTGTGTGTGTGTGTACACATATTTTACAAATTAAATAGAGTAAACAATAAATAAAATATATAAAATAAAATATACAGAGTGAGACATGTGCAAAACAGTGGCGTTACTGTACAGTATGGAGTGCATAATGTTAAAGTTCCAGTAGTGAAGCTGAGGTGTCTATGAAGTGTTCAGCAGTCTGATGGCCTGATGGAAAAAGCTGTCTCTCAGTCTGCTGGTACGGGACCGGATGCTGCAGAACCTCCTTCCTGATGGAAGCAGTCTGAACAGTTTATGGCTGGGGTGACTGGAGTCCTTGATGATCCTCCCCGCTTTCCTCAGGCACCGCTTCCTGTAGATGTCTTGGAGGGAAGGAAGCTCACCTCCAATTATCCGTTCAGAGCACCGCACTACTCGCTGGAGAGCTTTGCAGTTGTAGGCGGTGCTGTTGCCATACCAGGTGGTGATGCATCCAGTGAGGATGCTCTCAATGGCACAGTGATAGAAGGTCCTGAGGATGCGGGGGCTCATGCCGAATCTTTTCAGTCTCCTGAGAAAGAAGAGGCGCTGCTGCGCCTTCTTCAATGTTTTGTTTGTGTGTACTGACCACGTAAGATCCTCAGCCAGATGTACACCAAGGTACCGGAAGCTGCTCACTCTCTCCACAGCAGCGCCGTTGATGGTGATGGGGGTGTGTACTTCTCTGCACCTCCGGAAGTCCACTATCAACTCCTTTGTCTTTGCGACGTTGAGGGTGAGATGGTTGTCTTGACACCAGTGGGTCAGGGCGCTGACCTCCTCCCTGTAAGCTGTCTCATCACTGTTGGTGATAAGACCCACCACTGTAGTGTCGTCCGCAAACTTCACAATGATGTTGGAGTTGTTAGTGGCCGTGCAGTCGTAGGTGTAGAGTGAGTACAGGAGAGGGCTCAGTACACACCCCTGTGGAGCATCAGTGTTCAGTGTGACGGGGGATGAGGTGATGCTGCCCAGTCTGACCACTTGGCGTCTGTCAGACAGGAAGCTAAGGATCCAGCTGCAGAGGGAGCTGCTCAGTCCTAGATCCTGCAGTTTCCTGTCCAGCTTCGAGGGAACGATGGTATTGAATGCTGAGCTGTAATCTACAAACAGCATTCTCACATACGTGTCTCTCTTCTCCAGGTGTGACAGGGCAGTATGTAGTGTCAGGGCTATGGCATCATCAGTGGACCTGTTGTGGCGGTATGCGAACTGTAGAGGGTCCAGTGAGTCGGGTAGTGCAGAGCAGATGAAGTCCCTGACCAGCTTCTCGAAGCATTTGCTTACGATGGGGGTCAGGGCTACAGGTCGCCAGTCGTTCAACATTGTCATCCCCTATGTAGCCGGTGTATCAGAGAAACTCAGGAGAGTTTTCTCCAAGCATGACATCCCAGTGTATTTCAGACCCAGCAACACGCTCAGACAGAAACTGGTTCACCCGAAAGACAAAACGCCAAAACACAAACTTAACAATGTGGTGTATGCTGTACAGTGCAGCGAGGAATGCTCAGACCTCTACATTGGAGAGACCAAACAGCCACTTCACAAGCGCATGGCACAACACAGAAGAGCCACCTCCACAGGACAAGACTCAGCAGTCCATCTGCATCTTAAGGGTAAAGGACACTCTTTCGAGGATGCCAATGTTCACATTTTGGACAGAGAGGACAGATGGTTTGAAAGAGGAGTGAAAGAAGCCATCTATGTCCACTGTGAGCGACCATCTTTGAACAGAGGCGGGGGTTTACGACACCAACTCTCTGCCATCTATAATCCAGTTTTGAGATCCCTTCCCAAACGCCTTAACGCCCACTCACATCCTGGGCCATCTGACCTCAGGAATTCGCATGATAAGGTGGGGCCAGGTTTCACAATGAACACACCCGAAACTCTGGCTGATTGGGACCCACGCCCAGTTTCACACCTTGGCTCAGGCGATTAGAGGATCATCAGGGGGTCCTTTTGTCCCTCTGTGGGGGGTTATTCCCACTAGGTTTATATCTGGGACTCTCCACCATTTGACCTTAGAACTGAAGAAGCTTCTCGGATGAGAGGTGAAACGTCTTCAAGCAACTTAAAGAAGTCCAGACGCTTTTCTTTGCAAGCTCCTTTGACTTTGACAATAAAGCTTTTTTTGACTAAAGGCAGAACTGAAATTAACCAATAGCATCCTCACATATGTGGTCTTTCCGGGCCCTGCTAAATGCCAGCCTGTCACCCGATCAATAATAAGCATCCTGTGTCTTAAACAGAGCCTATGCTGTGCTGACTAGCCACAGTTTCTGTGATGCAGAGGTGTGGTGTGGTGTGGAAAACATCAGCCATCACTCTGTCTTAACTGAAGTTGTTAGTAGGGTTGGGCAATTTGACGAATATATCGACTATTGACTATAGGCTGTGTCCAAATTCAGGGGAAGGATGCTTCAAATGGTGTATTTGTAGGCAATGACGTCACAGCAACGTGACAAAGGCTGTCCAAATTCAAAGAGTCCTCCAAATGTGGTGACAAATGCGTCCTTCATTTCCCCGAATTTGAACGATGGGTTGGGTGTATCCTTCGTGTCCTACCATATCCCAGGAATCACTGCAGGCCATACAGGAGATTTTTTTCTGATAACGATGGCAGTTGAAGCCGGAGAGGAAAACACTTTCAAATGTAACTATATGAAAATCTGGTGGTACAAAAGTAACATTTTCATAGCAGTTGTATTGTTAAGCTTTGGGAATCTGCATAGACATGTTTTTTATTAAAATTAAAATAATTGTAAACTAGCTTGTATGGTGGGTCCCGTGGTTTTTTTATGTATTGCTGCAATTATGATTTTTGCAAATTAACCTTTTTTGTGATATGTGTTAGGCAAGAAAGACCAAATGGCTCAAATGGCTTAAAATGATAGTAGAAAGTGATCACCTCTTCACTGGGGTGAAGAATTCGGCCACTGTGGCATGGAGGTACAAGAATAATCAATTTACACATCATATTTATGTGAGTACGGATTTATTAACCCTCATGCTGTACAGAACCTGTGATGTCAAGACCGTACTCCTCTTGTGTTCTGCCGTGAAAACTTTTGGATTTAGGGATTATCATAGTTGCCATGGTTTTTCTCTCTTCTCTGTTTTTTGTGTTTAGGACAATTCTGGAGAAGATGGGCCAGCAGGGGAAAGTCACCCCCTTGCACGCCAGAAAAAAATGGGGTAACTTAAAAAAAATACAAAGTATGTATGTGTGTTATCAAGAAGATAATTCTTAAGAACACAAGTTAATAAATGTTTTAAAGTTTTTGCGCTGTGGCACTAACGACCAGAAAAACACGGAAGTAAGGGCGGACTTGAACAGAGGCTAGAAGGCTGTCCATTTCACAGCTGTTCACTTCCGTCCTACCCGGCCGTCAAAGGATCCTACCTATGTGGAGCAGGTAGGTAGGATTCTTTGAAGCATCCTTCTCCTGAATTTGGACATATCAAATGTCTTGCCAGCTTTATATACTCGGAGACCACGGCTTCTCACTTCAAACTGGCCTACAAAAGTACTGCATTTGAGGCGGGCTTCCTCATTACTGGAAAAACAAGACGGCTACCACAGAGGTTTGACCTGGGTAACTTACAAACATTTTGCTGCATTAGTGATCCCCACCAGTTTCTGATTTCAAACACTCTGATGGTTTTTGTGCCTAGGATAGAATTAAAACAGAAATGCAGAGAGGCCAGGACAAATAATTTCTATTCCTCTAAATGCCATCCTTGAACACTTCCCAGTCAGTATGCTCAATGCAGTCCTATAATACTGAAGTGACAGGGATCAGCTCCAATGAGATGTGATCTTACATGCTATGGTGTGGAAATGCTGCACCTTGATATGTCCCAGGGATGTTTCAGTAAACTTTGTCCAGAATATTATGGTCTCTGGATGGGAAGTCACTGTACTTATGTACTTAAGATTGCTTTTCTGACCTGATTAAAACTGTTTAGTTTTCATTTGTTTAGTTTGGACAAATAGTTATTAGCATAATAAAATGCTAACCTAACATAAATCTGCCAACATTTACGTTGAACCTTTTTGTAATTGGTGCATCTTAAATGTTGCATGTTAAACTGTAGCTGTGTGGAAATGCAGTTTCTGGAAAAATCTTCTGAAATTGTATGGATGGAATTAGAAACATAACCTAATGGAGCTAGCATAGCTATAGGCAAAAAAAAAAAAAAACAGCAGCCAACACAGTTATAAATTTATAGGTTAAATAAAAAAATGTATTCTTATTTTTCTCTGTTACTCCTGCTTGACCATGCCAAGGTGTCAAATCCAAACATTCCCTCAGATGCTGCTAGACTTCCAGAGACATTCGTTGAGATCTGTATCATGATATTGCTGCCTATGGCAATATGAGATGCCAGTAGATGCCTCTTTGAAAGTCAGTATTAAAAGTCAAGAAGGGCGTCTTGTCAGTCGAATAATTAAAAGTTTATCAGACAGAAGACTGGTTTGCCTTGTTTCGAAGTTCTGGGTTTTGCATCCTGTTTGGATTTATTTTCATTGATCGTTTAGTTTTCACTAAGCTTTTACTTCTGATTTCACTCAGTTTGTGGCTTAGTTAATGCACTAAAACATACCAGTTTCAGGTATCATAATGCACCTTTTTAGGTAGTCAAAGAGCTAAATGTGACATGGACAATAAGGACATCTTAGCATACTCACGAGATACCAATGGAATTAACTAAATGTCAAAAACTGACAACCTGCGAATGAAAAAGTAGTGTTTCACCAGCATTCACCAAAAATTTGACACCTTATCATTTTCTATATAGAAACAAATAGGAAGTAAATTTGGGTCACTTTTCCATAAATCATTTTGTGCTGCATTGTCTGAACAACCTCCCCCCTTTTTGTGGAGCTCCTTGATTAGACACCCTGTTGCAATGGACATGAAGTACAATAGAGCTGGTCAAAGCAAATGTCATGGACAGAATGTAGAGAATACTCTTGCAATGGTTGTTGCACTGTCTAGAAACTATATCCATGGGAAGGATCCTTAAGAAGCACCAAACTCTATATATGGCAACTCTGTTGCCATACAACTTTAATTATTTGTCAGACAGGATGTATGTAAATATCTACAACTATTTGTATTTCACTGCATGTTTATGCCTTTATGGAATATAAGTTGAGAGGTCATGCTGGTATCTGTATACCTAACTGTATCACACACATCTGACTCAACCAACATACACCTACCTCAGTCAGTCCAGTTGACTTGACAGGCATAATAACAGCTTGCGTTTTATTCAGGCTCTAAAAAAGGACTAAGCTTTATTTTTAAGCTTTAAGTCGATTTTCTTTGAGCACATAATCATACAACAGTAACTGCATGTTGATGTTTGAGCACTTCCATAGCACAGGTAACCTACAGCTCAATACTGTGCCTGAATGCCTCCTGTGTAGACACAGATGGAGCTCCACAGCTGCTGCTGCTGCTCTGCTAAAGTGCTGCTCACGCAGTGGCTTCTTTTTAGACACGAGTTTAGTCACTGACACACACACATACACAGGGAAAGCTGTGACATAACTAAGACCACAAATATGCTGACATGATTCATCTTTTGTGATTTCACTTTCTGCATCTCTCTGTCATATAGTTTTTCCTCAAGGACTGTGCAGAGTTGCAGAATTTGTTTCCTACATGGATAATTGTGTTTTCAGACTGGAAAAATGATAAATTATCACTCAGCAACAATGAAAGAGATTAAGCCATTGTGCAGAAATTGAGGCTTCCTCTGATAACCGAGATGATACTCCTGCTTTTTCCCCCTTTTTTACACATTTCCTGGTTAATTTACTTAACTGAGTAAAAGGTGATTGCTTTCCAGCATGTGTCACAGCAGCATCAGAAAATGCCTCAATGGGGCATTTGGTTCCACCAAGAGTGCTTGCTCTGTCTAGCCCATTTCTTGAACTAACTGTATAAATGTCTGGAGGGCACAATTACAACCGGCAATGGAAAAGAAAATGTTGGCATTGAGAAGAAAAACGAGGTGTAATCTTACTTATTTTTCTTATCTGTGGAAGTCCAGAAAGACTGAGAGGGTACAGTATTTCCCCAGATAAAAGCCCAAATGATATTCCACACACGGAAACAGTGACTCAGAAGTACACAGTGGATCTTGCTATCTTCACTTGGTATTCCTATTGGTTTGTTTTGAACTAAACTAAAGCCTTCCCTGTCTGCCGCTGACTTATGAATTTAGCTTTTCTAAAAGGAAAATAAATGAGTGTATTTTAATAATATATTATCAGCTTTATTCCTTCTCACAGAAAAAAGCAAAAAAACAGGACAGGTTCAGCGATTGAAGACGTTTGCAATGGCATGAGTCGATTAATTCCACACACTAGATCTTAATTAACTCAGCATAACCACACAGATGATTTGTGTGCTGATGGGATTTGGTGAACGGAGATGGCTGCTTGAAGTAGATATGGTCATTCAATATTCATTATCCTCTTGTCCCATTTTCTTACAGGGCTGAGCAGGTCTTTCCTGAAATCAAGATATCTTCCTTATGTCTTCAAATGCATAAAAAGTTCAATATGAAACCTTTATTTTAAATAATTCTATCAAAAGGCTGAACTATTTTAAAAATTAATCAACCTTGAAAGTTTTTTCCCCCACTGATTTAACAACATTAAAATAGTTTTTAGCCTTTCCCGTGAATCAAATATAAAATAAGCAAATTTGTTTAAAGTGAAAACTGCTTTTAGAGCTCTAATTCTTCCTGAGTTGCACATTTTACTTCAGGGCCAATTTGTTTGCACTAAATGTTATTACTAAGGATGTAATGTAATGCAATGTGTCTTCCAGTGTTAGTTGACTGTAACTAAGATGAGGAAAAACCTCAGAGGATGGATTTGTTGTCTTTATCAAAAGCCAATGAGGAGACAAATATTCATTCATCTGGCCTCAGTCTCTCATCACAAACCCTTGGGGAGTGGCATTAACAGAGAGACAATTACAGAGAAAACGTGACGCTGTAAGTGTGTTGAAAGGATGCGCCATACTGTTGCACAAACCCATAATAACATGTGCAATTGAGTAGGCTCTTCTCCAAACATGTTATTGTTTCCATTATATTTGCACTGACAAACTGTGGTGGAACACCATGGCACTGAACACAGTAACCTCCTTTCATCTACTCTGTGTGCACTGAGCAGGGTCTCAGTGGTGTCTTGCTTTCATTATTGTTTTTGTTTGTGGGGTTGAATAGTGAACAAAACAAAAGAACATACAAGCTCACATTTATGCTGTTATGAGTTACAGATTCTTCAAAATTGCAGATAAGGACCACTGTGTTGCAGTTTCCTTTTGTTAACAGATCGAAATGCATTAATATGCATTTTTTGGCTGCTTATGTGAAATGAAAATTTTTTAATAAATGTTTTTTGGATGTGTTATATTTTTTTATGAAGCAGGGTATTGGCCATTTCACAGAATTCTGCAAATTGCCGATAATTGTAGTAGTTGTTAATTTATTGTTTCCGTTATGAACCACTGTTGTGTTGACATGGTTATTCTTTTCCTTATCGCATTTTATTTAATGACCTGATGAAAAACCCAGGGGGTCATGTGACTAAGTTAGACATGAATCCTTTGTGGGGGTTTACCTCAGTCTAAAAATAGGTCAAACCACTACATGAATAAATGGTGCACAAATTTTAAAGAGCTCAAACTGAGAACCTCGAACCAACAACAACAAAAAAACACCAAGAAACTAAACATGGAAAAAAATTAACCCACTTGAAAAAGAAAAAAAAAAACACCAAAAAACTATTCATCATAAAATTAAGTAAATATACAGACTCGACAAATAATAGACTAACAGCAGTAATCAAATCTGCAAATATTTAATATGGACAGCATCAGTTTCATGCTTCATCTCCTGCTTTGCGTTTGAGTGGGAGCCCGTCAAAAACCTGTCCATTATCCTAGCGGTGTCCAAGCATTCTGTTTCCCATCATTCCCATCATTGGCTCTGCATCCCACCCAGAGGACACGCCCACCACTTTTTGGAACCACTGGTCTACTGTATTTTCTTCACTTGACCTGAATAGTGGCTATTGGCAGGTGGAAATGAGGTACGGGAGATAACTGCATTAATTTGCCCCTTGGGTTTCTACCAGTTTAACCACCTGCGACATTCCAGAGACTAATGGAAAGAACCGTGGGGGATCTGAAAGCTGTTGTGTGTATTTGGATGTTATCATCATTTTCTCCAGATGCTGGAAACAACACATCCAAGATGCCCAATGTATCTGTACCCTCTTCTGTGGAACCAGCTTCCAGTTTGGATTCGGGAGACAGACACTATCTCTACTTAAAAATTTCCTTTTTGCTAAAGCATATAGTTAGGGCTGGACCAGGTGACCCTGAATCCTCCCTTAGTTATGCTGCAATAGACGTAGGCTGCCGGGGATTCCCATGATGCATTGAGTTTTTCCTTTCCAGTCACCTTTCTCACTCACTATGTATTAATAGACCTCTCTGCATTGAATCATATCTGTTATTAACCCTTTAAGACCTACCATAGAACCAAGTTCGCCAGAGCTTATATTATATTTTTACATGCTGTGGAGCCATTTTTGGGAGCATTTCAAGTTGCTATACATCAATACAACCATTATAGCCCAAACTTTAATAATATGTCTGCATTAGGTGCATAGTAATTACATAAATTGCAAAAAAGTGCAATAAACTACAAAAAAATTGAAAATCGTTTTTGTTTTTTTAACATATATTTCTAGTTAGAGAAATTTAAGAGGCTTATCCCTCAAAACTGTAAATACAAAAAAGTTACACAAACTAGTTTCCCACCACAGGAAATTTATTTTGAGTGTCTTCATAGTTTTCTTTTTGAAATACACCAATTTTTATATACTGCAGGAAAAACGAAAATAAATATTATAGTGCAAATTTGCAAAATAACAGCATATGCATCAAAATAAACTATTTCCAGCAGTGCAATAGGAGTCCTAAGCATCCCAGAAACGACACAGAAAGTCATAAACTCAAACATAACTTTTTAAAACACATAACAAGTAAAACACAAGCTCATAAGGCCCCGATCGTAAAAAACTACATTTCCGCAAAATGACGTCACTTCCGGTTTCGGGCAGGTCATGCGGTCATGTGATAGTTCGCGCTGATGGACGTAGGAAGTGTTACAAACAGCTGATGGATCGGCGAAGCGTGTTTCTGGAATATCATGTTTTGTTGCTGCAAGTGATTTTTATGCAGTTTTTGCAAAGCTATATGTGGAAGGAAACTGTGACCTAGGACAAGCTGATGGCATCAGATGTAAGTACAACTCCTCCAGTTTCATATGCAAAAAAAATTATTGCGCTAGCTTACGTGGTTGCAGAGCTACCGGGATTTAAAAATTGTTACGCAAAACAGAGCGTGCCCGCTCCGATCGGCTGTAAAGGGTTAACCTCTGTCTCTCTTCCACAGCATGTCTTTATCCTGTCTTCCTTCTCTCACCCCAACCGGTCGCAGCAGATGGCCCCGCCCCTCCCTGAGCCTGGTTCTGCCGGAGGTTTCTTCCTGTTAAAAGGGAGTTTTTCCTTCCCACTGTCGCCAAAGTGCTTGCTCATAGGGGGTCATATGATTGTTGGGTTTTTCTCTGTATCTATGAAGCGCCTTGAGGCGACTTTTGTTGTGATTTGGCGCTATATAAATAAAATTGAATTGAATTGAATCTGACTTAAAGAGAGGAAGAAGGAAGCTAAAACAGCTTGTTTCACATAGTGAATGAATTGAGAGACTTTGCCAAGTTCCAGTATAAAATAAATACATATACAAAGTTAATGGTCCAAGGATTGCTACACAGTTATTACACTCAAATTAGGCAGAACTAGCAGCATGTGTCTTGGTGTTCAGGCAGTTGGAGGTATACCGGACCAAAAAAAAAATGGTTAGAGTTTATAAAGCAGCTATGGAAATGGTGGAAGTAAGTCAATGACTTATGTTATCAATAGGTACCAAATTAATGGCAAATGTCATTGGTACATTTTATTTTACTGACGAACATTTATATCAATCTCTTCATAGATAACAGATTTGTTTACATTCCTCCTGGGCAATACATGTCCAATATATGTAGTTTTGTGCTTTTTTTATGCTGATTAAATTTGTCTAAGAACCACATGTAAATGAGTATGACCTTTTGGTAACTTGGGCATTGTGCACTGATCCTTTCACTACCATGAAAACAAAAATCCAAATTTATGGGATGAATGGGAGTGAATGAATTTGTTTGTTTGTCTTTTGTTTGTTTGTTTGGTATGTAATTCTTATAATTGTTCTGTTTTTTGTTTCGTTTTTCTTTTTGCTTGTTTTTTTAGGTGACCTTTCAGAGACCTTTTTAGAATAGAATAGCAAACTCTGCCATTTATCAACAATCACCTACAGCTATTATTACAGTGCTTTGGGCTAAATGCTAATATTATCAGGGTCACCATCTTAATTTTGCATATTGCCACAAAAACATTTGCTAATTAACATTTACCATTAACTAAAACATAAACACATCCAAGGTTGTAAACAGTCTGGGTTTTGCTGAAATGTTGCCATATGTAAGTGAAATGAAAAAATGTATATAAGCTATTTACACAAGATAGTTAAACAAGAGTTATACAAGCTATGGCACTGAATCTTGTCAATAGGACTGTATTTTTAATGTCCCTGGCCCAATAAATAGCCATTATCTGTCATAATCACTCCAATAGATATATGTATTAGAAGATGTCCTGTACTTTCTAGCAGCCCAGAAGTATGCTCTCTTTTGTAATCAGTAGTAAACTGATAGCAACCCAAGCAAGTACAGTAAGTGCTTGTGAAAATGTCACCCTGATAACTTGAAAATGGAACCATGAAAAATTTATATTTTACACATCTGATGAACTTTTTCTAATGCTAATCAGATGTGTTTGGTTCCTGAATGAAACCAAATGATCAAAATAACTCAAATTAAAAAGCAAATTGAAATATTAAGTGGAAAAATTAAATTAAATAAAAAATGAAAACAGTTCTCAGGAGTATCAAAAGTTAATGACTAAAGTAATTTTAATTTCTGCTACTGTGTACAATCAATTCTGAGAAAAAATTCTCAGACTGCAAATTTAATGTACAGGCATAAAAATATCAGATTTTTTGACAATTGATATTGGATGTGCTTATGTTGAGACAATGCATATTATTCTCCAATGCCTGTGAACTGTACCTAAAGGAGGTTTAAGATGAGTAAGGTTTATATCTTATAGGTTATGGTTACACATAATTCAGGATGAGATGTGATTTAGCCTAGAGAATCTGTTGAGTTTTATGAATTGCTCCTTTTGAGTAATGATAGATTTTCCTTACAGATTGTCAGTAAAATATTGAGGCAGTTTGGATAAAGTGATTGTAGGTCTGTGAAGCGCTTTCAGGACACTTTGAAAGAGTTGGATGGCTCTCCAAATACATGGCCATGCAGTTGGCTGTCAGTATTACTTTAACTTATACAGCCACATTGTTGTTTAAGGTTATAATGCTAACTTTAGATATTGCTGTGATGTTCCCTGGAGAGGCTTCATATGATTGTGCTGACAATTCTTCCTTAATCTGTCTGTATTCTTTGAGACAACTACCTCCAAAGATCACTGTCCTTTGAAAATACCCTTCTTGCTTTTACTTTTTCATAATAAGCCAAATGAAGTAAGACTTTTCAAATGTCTAGGTTTGGTTTCTTTCGCTTTGTCCCTTTTTTGATGTTTTTATTGCATTGCTACCTTTTTTCTACATTTTCTAACCACCCCCCCCTTTTTTTCAAGTATAGTATACCCACTGCTTATTAAGCTTCTAAGTGCTAATTGCCAGAGCTATTCAAGATCGAGGTCCACATAGTTAAAAACACATAAATACAAACTTCCATGGCTAGTAAAACTCTTTTCCTGCCTTGCCTCTTCACCCTTTTTTATGAGAAGTGACTGTTTTATATAATATTCTGGGAATATGCTTCTTATTTTAGCGCCGATTGTAATGTTTATAAGTAAAGGTTACTTATTACTTTTTACTAACATTTTTGATTAATGTTACACAATGTGTCTCTCAAGTCGTTGTTAAGTTTGTATTTGACAAAGATCATAATGTTTTCTTCCTGGCCATGTACTTTTAAAATTAAACCATCATCATGCTTTAACATATGTATACCAGAGGCCTTTACCAGAGGCCTGAGAGCTTGAGGGTCCTGCTCAGTATCTTTGCTGTTCCTAGGACTGCTGTCTTGGACAGAGATCTCCGATGTTGTTCATGGAATCTGCTGGAGCCACTCACCTAGCTTGGGGTCACTGCACCTAGTGCTCCAGTTACCACAGGGAGCACTGTTACCCTCACCCTCTTCTCAAGCTGTTCTCTGAGCCCTTGGTACTTCTCTAGCTTCTCGTATTCCTTCTTCCTGATGTTGCTGTCATTCAGGATTGCTGTGTCTATCACTGCATCAGTCTTCCTCTGCTTGTCCATCACTATTATATTCGGTTGGTTAGCCATCACCATTTTGTCCATAGGTATCCGGAAGTCCCACAGGATCACCCTAGGGGGCGTCTCCCATTTTGACCTCAGGACTTCCAGGCCAAATTCGGCCCAGATGTTTCTGTATACAATGCCATCCATTCCATGGATGCTCTGCCTGCTGGCGGCATGCACTCTGCTTTTATGTGATGGAAGGGGCGTCTTTACGCAGCCTGCAACCGGCGTCTCACCTGGTGTGATAGACCCCAGCCTCTATGGATCTTGTTCTTGTGCTGCCATGATTAGTGCTTCTCTGCTGTCTTTCAGGCCGGTTTTGTCCAGCCACTGGTAGGACCTCTGGATGTCAGCCACTTCCTCTGCCTGCCGGTGGTACATACTGTGCAAATCAAATTCAAATTTTATTTGTCACACACACAGTATGACATGTGGTGAAATGCTTATATGACACTAAGAATTGACAGTAAGATTTACAGATTTATAGATTACTACAAAATTTACAGATTTTAACTTAGAAATTTACAATAAAAATGTGCAAATAACAGTTTACAAAATAATTTATGAATAAGAAGAAATTATAAATTATAAGAAGTATGCAAAAACCAGAATGCGTATGGTGACGTCACACCTGGTTTAGTATTCAAATAGCCTAGGGGAAGAAACTCCTCATCATTCTCTCTGTTTTGGCTTTAGGGAGACCTCAGCAGTGGGGAGGGGGAGTCCATTGTTGGGAACGGAGAGGTCCATCATAATCTTCCTGGCTTTAGTCTTGCACGGCTTGGTGTAGATGGACAGTAGATGAGGAAGCTCTGACTGAATGATGCATTTGGCCAAGCACACTACGCTTTGCACATCTTGTCTGTCCTGCTTGGTGCTGTTCCCAAGGGGCCTATCCTCTCATGATGGTTTCTCCTCTTTGCTGCACCTCAACAGACAGTTTTTGATTTTGTATCTTTTGAGACTGTTCCTGTCATTGCTCCTGAGCTTCTCTTTCCTCTTCCCGCTCCTGCTCCCAGAGCAGCTCGGACCCAGGTCTCCCCTGCATCCATTTCAGTTCCTCAGGTGGGAGTGGCAGAGGAACCGCCTCAGTCACCTGCTCAGTCACCTACAACTCCCACATCTCCAGACGTTGGTGTGGTAGCCGCTAACGTCTGTCTCCACTAAGGGCTTTGGTGAGCCCCTCTAGCACCTCCTTGTGTCCACTGATGGCTCTGATGAGCTGGTTCAGCCACCATCTGCTCCATCTGCGACTTCTACGCCGTCACCTGCAGCGCCGTCACCTGCAGCGCCGTCACCTGCAGCGCCGTCACCTGCAGCGCCACCACCTGTGGCTTCCATGCCATTGCGTGCAGCGCAACCACCTGCTCAACCATCTGCAACAACCACCCCGCTGTCTGGTCTTGCGCCATCTGGTCCTGCCTCGCCTGGTCCTGCCCTATCTGGTCCTTACTCATCTGGTCCTACCTTGTCTATTTCTGTGCACCAGCCACGTGCCAAGCCGTCCATGAGCCTCGGGTCACATCCACGCCTGCTGTACTGCCACCGCCTTCCAAGCAGTGGGTCTCTGGACCAGGTCCGTTTTCCATTACGGTGCTGTTGATCTCCGGGTCGGCCCCCAGAACTGCTTTTGGACTTTGATTGACCCAGCTCCTCTGTTTTGTTTTGGACCCCTGCTGCTGGGATTTTTTGTTTTGAACTCTGTTTTTGTTCATTTCTGGACATGAAACAGGGCCATATGCAAAATGCAACAATACTTCTGTCAGTTGTTTCAGAGTTTTGGGCTTTAGTATGTTGATTAGAACAAGTGGCACTTTTCTTCTCCTTAATTTGGCAAGCATAAACTTTCAGCCAATGTGCTCATTCCTTCACACACAGCAGAATGCCTTGGTGGAAGGTGTTAAACTAATTGCTGAGAAATTGTGGGCTTCAGGACCTGAAAATTTGATTAGTAGGTGCTGTAACTGTCTATGTGCTGTGCCGATGGAGGTGTGTTTTTGCTTGAAAATGGCAAAAGTATTTACTTCAGAATATTACTTGAGACAAAAGATTTACTATGCTACCAGTATGGTATTATACTGTTATTCCACTTGTTCTTTTTTATAAACAATTTATTGCTTCAAACTGTACAAGGTACTGTAAAAGGCTATATTTCCCAAATAAAACTGGTAAAGGCTAATGATTTAAAATGACTGATTTTAAAATCCTCAAAATTAATTGAGCTTTCAAGATTAACCCATAATGAAAGCCACTGTAACATTAATTCATTCAGTAATTAACAAATTTCAGTCATTTGATTATTTTTAACAAAAAATAAATAAATAGATAGACAAACATATGCACTTATACCTGCAGGCATGACCAATTAACCTAACCCCACTAACTGTATGTTTTAGGGAGTACCAGGAGAGAACCAATGCAAGAACATGCAAGCTCCACACAGAAAGGCCCTGGTGAAGAGATGCAATTGAACTCTGGACCTTCTTGCTGTGAGATAACAGCAACAATCACTGCACCACCGTGCTGCTGGTCGTTTGTCTTTAAGTGTTAACCCTGCGACACACTGGAAAGATTTACACAGTATAGGTTAAGGACAAAAACCAGACAATGAACACAAATTTGAATTTACTATGAAAGCTAACAGCAAAGACAGAACCTGAAGAACAACATCCTCAAATTTTATTTAACCAAAAAACCAACAATGATTCAGTACTACAATGCCAACAAACACCATACAACAGATGCTCTGCACTGGTTATTTACAAAATAGTCAGATTAACAAAATGATCGGACCATGACTGGTTTTATATTCAAAAGTAAAAGAATGGCAGCAACCAGGCTATTGGTGCCATTTTTTGAGCTGTTGTAGCAGCTCTCTATGTTTGTCACATTTTTTTTACTATTTTAGTGCTTCTTTTGTCATATTTTCTCGATAGTTTTAAAAAAAAAAAAATCTTAATCTTTTGCTTTAATTGTCTGGATATTTTCACAATTATTTCTGATACTCACACAATGTCTGTGTAAGTATCTGACATTTACTTTTGCATGGTTGTTAGTGTAGTGCAGCCACATTGTTATCAGGACCTGAATAAACTCAAACAACATAAGATCCATTATTTGTACTATTAAAAATTTACTTTTAAAAAAAGGCTTGATTTGATTTGAGGGACCAGACAAAGAGCGATTCACAAGAGCCTTATGAAGAAAACATCGAGGGAACAGTTTACCCTCCCCAGGCTTGGGGAGGGTGCCCGAGGGCAAGCGTCTGGTGGCCGGGCACAGCCTGAAAAGGGGACATGGGCCCATCCTCCCATGGGCAGCGCCATAGGGGTCGGTGCATTGTGTGCCGGGCGGCGGCCAGGAGCGGAGGCCCTGGTGGACTGATCCCCAGCTGCCAAGACTGGCAATCGGGACATGGAATGTGTCACCTCTCTGGTGGGGAAGGAGCCTGAGATAGTGCGTGACTGTCACGGGGCCAAGTGGCCTGTACTGAACAGGACTCAGGTGCAGAAACCCAGAGCAGAGACAGAAGATGATGTAACAATTTATTAGGCTTAAGTGCAAAAAAAGAAAACGTAGCAAAGACAAAAAAACAATAAGACGTGGAGTTTGACGAGGCGTGGCCTGGGGAACGTGGCTAGGGCGAGGGAATGAGGCCTGAGATGCAGAGTGGAGCTGAGCAGGGAACAGTCACACTGAAGAGAGAAGATAGAGGAGTTAGGGAGGTAGTGGAGGCAGCTCTGAAGTGGCCAGTTGTAAGAGTAGCAATTCTTACTTGCAGCAGGGGACATGGAGTGTTGAGAGGGGGGTGATGAGAATCCAGGGGAGGCTGAGTGGCGTGGAAAGGCTGACCTGAGATCCGGGGCTTCAGATGGAGTGTGATGGCAGGAGGGCAGGCAGGTGAGGCACAGAGAGATTTTCAAAATGATTGCTTGGTATCCTGAGTCCGGAGGTGGAGCGTGAGCCAAGGTGAATACAGCAACTGCAGCACAAGAGAGTCTTGTTAACAAGATGGATCACAGCAAGAACTTGAAGTATAAGGCCTGTTACCAATATGTGTTGATGACGAACTGGCAGTGAATGAACATCAACGTGTGGTTTAAATCCCTCTGGCTTGATTGCCTGCAATAGGCTCCAGGTGTGCAGGAGCTGGAGTTGGCCCTGCCCAGGGACGGATCCCAGGTCAGTTCAGGAGCCTTATGGAAATTCCAGCCACCCACCGCAGACCATGACAGTGACGTTGAGAGGTACCGGCTAGATATAGTCAGGCTCACCTCTCCGCATGGCTTGGGCTCTGGAACCAGTCTCCTGGAGAGGGGCTGGACTCTGTGTCCGTCTGGAGTTGTCCCTGGTGAGAGGGGTGGGTATTCTAATATCCCCTCGGCTTGCTGCCGGTACGTTGGGGTTTTTCCTGGTGGATGAGAGGGTTTGTTCCCTGCGCCTTAGGGTCGGGGAACGGGTCCTGACTGTCATCTGCGCTTATGCGCCAAGTGGCAGTTCAGAGTACCCAGCCTTCTTAGAGTCCCTGGGTGGGGTGCTGGAAGGTGCTCCACCTGGAGACTCTGTTGTCCTACTGGGAGACTTCAATGCTCACGTGGGTAACGACAGCGAGACCTGGAGGGGCGTGATTGGGAGGAACGGCCTCCCTGATCTGAACCCGAGCGGTGTTTTGTTATTGGACTTCTGTGCAAATCACAGTTTGGCCATAGCAAACACCTTGTTCGAACATAAGCGTGTCCATAAGTGCACGTGGCACCAGGACGCTCTAGGCCGCAGGTCGATGATCGATTTTGTAATCGTATCACCAGACCGGCGACCATATGTTCTGGACACTTGGCAGGGGCGGATCTAGAGAAATTTTCTTAGGGTGGCAAAGAAATCAAATGGGGTGGCAAAATCAAAGCCTTTTTTTTTTCAAACACATATGCAGGTAATGATTCAAATGCAGTAAGTATACACATTTTTAATATAAATATAGTCTATAACTTAATTATTGTCTGTAGCCCACATAATTAAACACTTTAGTTACATAAAACATGTGATTTTTGATTTTATGTACTGTATAGCCTGTATAATAAATAAATATGTAGCCCAATAAGTATAAAATCCAGAATATTACACAACAACGGGTGGTTCATTTACAAACACAGGTCTAACTTAAGTTTCACACTGTTTTTTGTTAGAAAACAGTCACATTGTTACAGCTTAAATTACACAAAATGTCAGGAATCTGCACTGTCATGAACAAAAATTTAATCCTAATTTTTCATGATTTGTTGGATGAACCCAATGAGGTCTGAAATACAATCGGCCATTTTTGACTCCTTTTGAGTTTACGTTTGTATTTCACCCTCAGATTGTTTCATTTTATTTTTTTCCCCTTGCCTTGTTTGGTATCTTTTCAGCTCAACTGAATTTAGTTTGTTTTTTTCACTGACATACTGCATTAGTATTACTGATCTGAAACTTAAAATCCTAGTAGTATTTTTTACTGTAAAAAAACCCACAGACATGTTGAGTAAATTTTTATAACTTGAACTGCAAATATAAATTGTACATTTTGTAAACTACAACTATTTATCTAAAAATGCAGCCAATACACACGACAATACACGTTTTTTTCATTTTGTATAAGAATTTAAAAATATTACTAAAACTAAAATGAGAGAAAAATCAGGTGTCGCATTAACATGCCCCACAAATGATGTGTGCCAGTAAAAAAAAGCTTTTCCACCAAAAGACAGAGGAGAACAGCACAGGGATAAACCTGCAGGCCTGACAACAGGAGGTGTATCACTCCGCTGGTTTTATACTCAGTGTTTACGTTGCAAATGTGCCTTAGTGACATTCATTAGTGCCCTCACTGACACACAAAACAAAACAACGACTACACCACACACTAAGTATACACTCCACACTAAACGTCACAAATCTCCCACATCTAAAAACTCTCTCTCTCTCTCTCTCTCTCTCACTCGCTCGCTCTGTCTTGCTGCCGTTACCGTCACTCCCAAAACTCTCCCCTCTTCCTAAACAACCAAATCCTACGTGTTGACATTTTTTTTTAATTGGTCGACATGGTACAGTTTTCCATCGATAGGAAAGCGGTGACTTTTTTTCTTTTACTGTTTTTGCGCTGTCCTTAGAAAACACTTAAAACACACACACACACACAAAACATGACGACAGTATTTAGAAAAAAGCGTGGCTTATATATATTATCATAACTCTGGATCTACTGGCCTGTAATTAAAATTTAAAAACTTTGAAGTCCGAACTTTCAGTGTGGGCTGAAATAGCGACTGAGCGTGGCTGCAGCTTGTTGCTATGTCAGCTTACATCAGTCATGTGATTTGGAGGTGCAGCGTGTCCGTGGACCACAGAGGGTTAATAACACTCACATTCCTTCCATTTCCAGAGTGTAACATCCAAACACCTGTGTAAAATCTGAAATTCCCATGGTGTTGTTCAAAATGTGCTCTGGCACAATCATAAGCATCGCTTGCTACTGAAAACAAGAAAAAAGCTGGTCTGCACCATGGGCTGAGCCATTTGTTAATGGTGAGGGGTGAACACTATGCAATATTTTCAGTTTTAGCATTTATATTCACTGTTGACTGTAACTACGCTCAAAGTGTTAATGCCATCTTATTTTAATAAACAACACTGTCATATGGGCGACCGTGGCTCGGCTGCGAACCATGGCTCAGGGGGTTGGGAAGCGCATCTGTAACCGGAAGGTCACTGGTTCGATCCCCGGGCTTTCTGTCCTGGTCATTGTGTCCTTGGGCAAGACACTTTACCCTATCGCCTACTGGTGTTGGCCAGAGGGGCCGATGGCGCGATATGGCAGCCTCGCCTCTGTCAGTCTGCCCCAGGGCAGCTGTGGCTACAACTGTAGGTTGCCTCCACCAGTGTGTGAGTGCGAGAGTGAATGAATAGTGGCATTGTAAAGCGCTTTGGGTACCTTGAAAAGCGCTTTACAATGGATATAAATCCAATCCATTATATGCAAAACTAGGGTGGCACTTGGGGTAGCAAGGGATCATTTTAGGGTGGCACTTGCCACCCCCTGCCACCCTTCTAGATCAGCCCCTGACACTTGGGTAAAGAGAGGGGCTGAGCTGTCAACTGATCACCACCTGGTGGTGAGTTGGATCAGGTGGCGGGGGAGGACGCTGGACAGACCCGGTGCACCTAAACACCTAGTGAGGGTGTGCTGGGAACATCTAGCAGAGGCCTCAGTCCGCGAGATCTTCAACGCACACCTCCGGCAGAGCTTCAACAGCATTCTGAGGGAGACTGGGGACATTGAGTCCGAATGGACCATGTTCAGCGTCTCCATTGCCGAAGCTGCTGCATTGAGCTGCGGCCGCAAGGTGGTTGGTACCTGCCGTGGTGGTAATCCCCGAACCAAATGGTGGACACCAGAGGTGAAGGAAGCCACCAGGCTGAAGAAGGAGTCCTATCAGGCTTGGTTAGCCTGTGGGACTCCAGAGGCAGCCAACAGGTATCGACAGGCCAAGCGGAATGCGGCTTGGGCAGTGGCTGAAGCAAAAATTTGGGTGTGGGAGGAGTTCAGAGAAGCCATGGAAAAAGACTTTCGGACTGCCGCAAAGAGATTCTGGCAAACCGTCAGGCGTCTCAGGAGGGGAAAGCGGTGCTATACCTGCACTGTGTATAGTGCTGGCGGAGCGCTGCTGACTTAGACTGAGAAAATTGTCAGGCGGTGGAAGGAATACTTCGAGGACCCCCTTAATCCCACTGACACGTCATCCGAGGAGGAAGCAGAGTCTGGGGATGACCCGCCAGTTTCCGGGAGCGAGGTCACTGAGGCATTTAAACAACTCCTTGGTGGCAGAGCCCCTGGTGTCCGCCCCGAGTTCCTGAAGGCTCTGTCCTGGCTGATATGCCTCTACAATGTTGCGTGGAGGTCAGGGGCAGTACCCCTGGACTAGCAGACCGGGGTGGTGGTCCCCATCTTTAAGGGGGACCGGAGGGTGTGTTCCAACTACAGGGGGATCACACTCCAATTTCGAAAACACAACTTTCTTTTTTTAAAAGTTTTTTTTATAAAGCTCTGACTTGTATTATGAGTCTGTGGTCTGGGAGAGAGTCCTGTAACTCTCTGTCTCCAAAATACAGTATATAATGACCAATGCTGGGCAATTAATTATATAGTTACTTCTTCAAAAAAGTAACTCAGTTTGGCAAACAAAGTTTTTTGCAGCTATTTTTTTTTAATGCAGCCAAGGCATTTTTAAATAAACATTTCAAACTATTTACAGAACAATCAGCTGTTCTGCATCAAATCTGATGCCACACAAATTATTTGTGTCACTCCAAAAAATTATTTCTGTCCACTATGAGATAAAGGAGAACAACAGCCTGATACCTGCAGGCCTGACAACAGGAGATGTATCACTCCTGTAACAACTGTAACAGTCGCCTAATTGTTCTGACACACACAACAAAACTATTGACTACACTACACACTAACGACACAAGATTTGCGCTTAACGTCGCAAATCTCTCACATCTCAAAGCACCGCCGTCACTCCTAAAACTTCCCCCGTTTCTTAACAACTAGATGCCACGTTGTCATATCATTTTTTGATTGGTCGACATGGTACTTTTTTGGACGAATAGGAAAGGGAGAGGGGGGTGGGGTTTATTTTTGCTCACAGCCTTTTTTCTTATAAAACGCCGATTTAACCATTTCTTCCCGCAGTAAATTTAAACAACGACAGTATTCAGGAAGAAAACCAAACATTGCATATTTTTTTTATCATAACTCTGGTTTTACGTGGCCTATCAACACAATTTAAAAACTGGTATAAAGTCCCCAATTTTTCCGTCAATTGTTCCGTCTGTCCTGCTCACATCTCCAATGGTTGTACACGTTGTCATTAATGTGGTTTCACTCCACATCAGCCACGCCGGTTTGCCAGCTAAAACACCGGTGTCGGCACATAAGGACGCTGTTATAGCCTGTCAACGACGTTGATTGGCTGCGCATATACGGATTATTGGGTGGACTATGGGATAAAGTGGCATCGTTCATATATGGAAGCAGCCAGTCACTTACTGACTAACACTGCAAAACAGAATTGTTTAACCCTTTACAGCCGATCGGAGCGGGCACGCTCTGTTTTGCGTAACTATTTTTAAATCCCGGTAGCACTGCAACCACGTTAGCTAGCGCAAAAATTTTTTTTGCATATGAAACCGGAGGAGTTGTACTTACATCTTATGCCATCAGCTTGTCCTAGGTCACGGTTTCCTTCCACATAAAGCTTTGCAAAAACTGCATAAAAAGCGCTTGCAGGAACAAAAACATAATATTCCAGAAACACGCTTTACCGATCCAATCAGCTGGTCATAACACTTCCTACATTGGAATAGACGTCAGCGCGAACTTTTGCATTTCCGCCATTACCTGCCCGAAACCGGAAGTGACGTCATTTTCGCGGAAATGTAGTCTTTTTTACTATCAGGGCCTCAGGGCCTATAGTCGTCTTTTTAAAAGTTATCTTTGACTTTATGACTTTCTGTGTCGTTTCTGGGATGCTTAGGACTCATATTGCACTGCTGGAAATAGTTTATTTTGATGCATATGCTGCTTTTTTGCAAATTTGCAGTATAATATTTATTTTCGTTTTTCCTGCAGTGTATAAAAATTGGTGTATTTCAAAAATAAAACTATGAAGACACTCAAAATAAATTTCCTGTGGTGGGAAACTATTTTGTGCAACTTTTTTGTATTTACAGTTTTGAGGGATAAGCCTCTTAAATTTCTCTAACTACAAATATATGTTAAAAAAGCAAAAACGATTTTCAATTTTTTTGTAGTTTATTGCACTTTTTTGCAATTTATGTAATTACTATGCACTTAATGAATACATATTATTAAAATCTGGGCTATAATGGTTGTATTGATGTATAGCAACTTGAAATGCTCCCAAAAATGGCTCCACAGTATGTAAAAATATGATATAAGCTCTGGCGAACTTGGTTCTATGGTAGGTCTTAAAGGGTTAAGTATTAATTTTAATTTCAATTCAGGTTAGATTTTTTTTGTGCGCAAGGCAGAATTTCTGTGTGCAGAGACTGTGCCCGCAGTGCGCAATTGCGCAGCTTAGAGGGAACATTGGTCTGGCCCATTGCTACGGGCCATTCGATCCCTTTATAACCGTTGCAAGAGCTTGGTTCGCATTACTGGTAATAAGTCGGACTCGTTCCCGGTGGGTGAATGGCTCCGCCAGGGCTGCCCTTTGTCACCGATTCTGTTCCTAATTTTTATGGACAGGATTTCTAGGCGCAGCCAAGTGGCGGAGGGCTTTCACTTCGGTGGCCTCAGAATCTTATCTCTGCTTTTCGTGGATGATGTGGTTCTGTTGGCTTCATCGAGTGAAGGCCTCCAGCTCGCACTGGAACGGTTCGCAGCCGAGTGTGAAGCAGTGGGAATGAGGATCAGCACCTCCAAATCTGAGGGCATGGTTCTCAGCCAGAAAAGGGTGGAGTGCTTGTTCGCGAGTGATGGGAGAAGGGAGCCGGAGATCGACAGATGGATTGGTGCTACGGCTGCAGTGATGCGGACGCTGCACCAGTCCGTCGTGGTGAAGAGGGACCTGAGTGTAAAAGCGAAGCTCTCAATTTACCGGTCGATCTACGTCCCTACCCTCACCTATGGCCACGAGCTGTGGGTAGTGACCGAAAGAACGAGATCGTGAATACAAGCGGCGGAAATGAGCTTCCTCCGAAGGGTGGTTGGCTTCTCCCTTATAGATAAGGTGAGAAGTTTGGCCATCCGGGAGGGGCTCAGAGTAGAGCCTCTGCTCCTCCACATCGAAAGGAGCCAGCTGGGGTGGTTCGGGCATCTGACAAAGATGCCTCCTGGGCACCTCCTGGGTGGCATGTACCACGGGGAGGAGGCCCCGGGGCAGACCCAGGACACGCTGGAGAGATTACATCTCTCGGCTGGCCTGGGTACACCTTGGTGTTCCCCCGGATAAGCTGGAGGAGGTGGCTGGGGAGAGGGAGGTCTGGGCATCTCTGCTTAGGCTGCTGCCCCCGCGACCCAGCCCGGGATAAAGCGGAAGAAGATGGATGGATGGATAAAAAGGTTTGATTTACACCCTGACATATCCACAATATGCCATACTTTTAAGTTCTTTTTGATCTGCACAACACGCAAGGGAATAGAGGGGAAAAGCCTACTTTAATTTAATGAAGTTTGATGTAAGTGCAATGATTTGTATCTTTTGTGTATATATATATATATATATATATATATATACACACAACAGAAAAAGTTGTTTTGGCTTACATGTTTACATGCTTTGGAAAGTTTTCATTCCACTCTTAATAAGCAATTGATCATAAAAGTATATCTACAAGTTTTCCTTTTAGTTATAGATACACTGATTCATACCAACAGCACACATCGTGATTTTTACACAACCTTCTTTGGGACATAATAAAAGGTAAACACCTCTGACGTGAAATGAACCTGAGGTCTGAGTATAGGGTGCGGAATTACTAGCAGTAATGCAGTTGCTGTATAACCAATTCCTCCCTTGGCAAATGGACTGGAGCTTGCTCAGATAAGCAGCAGTCATTTGAAATCCCACTATCTACTGACAGTTTATAAGGCTCAGCGAAAATAGGGAGTGATGCTGCCTTTCTTAGTGAGGGCAGATTTTCTGCCTCTTATCAATGACTGGACAAATTGACAGGTTGCCCATGTAAAAAAGCTAGGGGTCAGAGTCAATCAAGCTCAGTCTTTTGCAACAGACCATTCAAGCATGTTGCCATTTGATTTAGCATACCTAGATAAACAGCCATTCCACTGCAGGAAGATGGGTTTAAGAATTTTAATCTTTCAAATCCTGAACATCATGTCTCTAAAGCTGAGCTTTTGTCTTGTTCGGTCTGGCATTTTCAACTAGCACTGTCCAGATAAATAAAGCTATGATAAAATAACTCTAAATTCACTGCATCACTACGCTTTCTAACTAGGGGCACACTTCTGGAAATAATATTAAAAATGGGGAAAAATGGCTATTATATGTTTTCATGTTCTTAAAATTGAAAATTTTACATTGTCAGATAAATAATAATAATAATAATGGATTGCATTTATATAGCCCTTTTCGAGAACCTCAAAGTGCTGTACAATTCCACTATTCATTCACTCTCACATTCACACACTGGTGGAGGCGACCTACAGTTGTAGCCACAGCTGCCCTGGGGCAGACTGACAGAAGCGAGGCTGCCATATCGCCCTACAATAATACAGAGAAACCCCAACAATCAGATGACCACTTTATGAGCAAGCGCTTTGGTGACACTGGGAAGGAAAAACTCCATTTTAACATGAAGAAACCTATGGCAGAACTAGGCAAAAGTAGAGTTAATTTTACTCTAAGTAGAGTCGCATTCTTTTAATGTAACTCTGAGGTGTAAAATGATAGTATTTAAAACCGAGTGTTAAAAATGAGTGTTTCTGTGTCAAATCTGGAGGTGTTACAATGGAAACATTAACTCTTGACCTCTTAAATCCAAACTCCTAGAGGGGCTATGACACCAATAGAGTAAATTCACAGACTCCGCCGCCAGCATCATAGGATCCAATCGAAGTCAAGTCAAGTCAAGTCAAGTTTATTTATAAAGCACATTTAAAAACAACCAAGGCTGACCAAAGTGCTGTACTGAAGCTGAAGTGAAGCCGTTTCAGAACATTTTGCTCTACATATTTGAGTTGTTTGCCATGCTTGGTAAGTCATTTTTTCAAAGATTGTTTCAATTATTATTATGAGCTTTTACTTCTGTGGCTCTTTGGAGTTGAGACAAAGCTGTGTGAAAGGCATTAGCCATGTTGCTCGGTGATAGCACAATATTCTGTTCTAGCTAGCTGAAAGGTATTGTTTGCGGGCAAATACCACAGCCTTGAAAAAAAGGTTGCATGTGAATTTTCAGTCAAATTTTTGGTCAACTTAAATACACCTAAAGCAATGTCTAGAATGTGAAATGTTGGTATAATGGTGCTACTTGAAGCCTGAAAACGATCTCCCATAAAAAAAACTAGCAAACAGCAGTAGCAGATGTCCTGACTGGGTTCTACGTTAGCATTTAGATCCCTCCAGAGTTTTGTGCACACAGTTTAGGTAAAAATAAAAAAGGCTGAGGTTTTAAATTTAGTTCAGTATTGTTGTCTATGTCCTTGTCTTTTAGGAAAATACTTTACACAAGTAATGGCTCAAAAAGGATTTTATTTTTTTTTTTACTATGCTGCAATTGATTACCGGATTATTTGTGCAATTAATTAGTGTCAACTAATTTTTAATAAATCTCGACACAGAATATACTGTGAATATATGAAGGTGGAATATGGGGGACAGCAGAAGTGCGTTGAAGTTCCACAAAGTGATGAATGAAGGACTTTCATATTGTATTGAAGAAATAAGTGATGAGAATGCTGTTATTTGCATGTACCAGCTCACCTATGCCAGACCTTTTGATAAACAAAATTCTATTGAAAGTGAGAACATGTACACTGTTACATCTTTCAGAAAATGTTTTGAAATTGTGGTGCACAGTTCAGAATAAATGTTTTTCAAAAACCATTGCATCTTTTTAATAAATGTTTATTTCCAAAGGAAATTCTAGAAGTTCAGAACAGTAAAATTTCCACTTTTTAGAATTAATTAGAAGATAACTCTTATGTAGTTAAACTAAAATACTCTTTGAGAATTAATATATAAACTCTTAACACCTAATTAGCATTAGTAAGTGTTAAATTATCCTTTGGATGCCGCATTTGTAGACCGATTACGTTACAGCCAGGCGATGAAGGCTGTCCCAATTCTAAGGTTGCTCCAAACGCAGCAGACAAATGCGTCCTTCATTTCCCCGAATTTGAAGGATGGGTTGGGTGTATCATTTGTGGCTCAACCTATCCCCGAATTCATAGCATGCCCCAGCCAATTCCAGTTTCCAACAATGGCGGCAGCTATTTAGTTTTAATATTACTCTTATTGTGCTTTCTGGGTCACAAAATAAACTTTTAAGATATTTTCAGGCGAGAATGTAGCTGTGTAAACTAGGGCTGCACGATTTTGCATAAAATGAGAATCACAATTTTTTTGCTTAGAATTGAGATCACGATTCTCTCACGATTTTCTTTTCCAGTATAAATATTTATTGCACTTATTAACTGCACATCAACTTCGTAACAGTTGAGACTGAACATAAAAACAATAAATAAACATAAAAACAACAAATGTCTCACATTTTGTCGTTGCCGCAAAATGTTGTACTGCTTGAAATTCCGTCTCCACCGTTGCTCGACACTGCGTGTATTGAGTAGGTAGTGCAACAATAGAAAAATAGTTGCGGTACGGCACTGCGTAGCGTTTGTCATTTAGGAAAATGATTTAGATCATTTTCCTAAATCCCTCGTTTTGCACAGTGTACAGTGGGAGCCATATCTTTGGTCAGGTGATAAGTAATAGCGTCCGTAATTTCTTGTGCCTGTGGGAGTTCGACGGGTATAGGGAAGCGCTGTATAAGGTTCCCGTTATTGATGTTTGGGTGGTTGACCGGGACGGATTTTCTCCAGTCACTTTCTCGTCATCCCTGACGTGCACTCCGTTGTTTTTTCCCTGCTAATTTTTGCAGCCAGCTTCTGTATCACGTGGTATAAGGCTCCGCCCTTGTCATTTGTTGAGCAGGAAGAGTGAGCACTTGTTTTCATGCAGATTACTTCCCGGATCAAAATGCGGTACAATCGTCGTCTTTTTTAAAAAAAATTTTATCGTTGTCATTTGGAAATGAGATCGCACATAAGTATGAATTGAGATCGCGATTTTCTAACGATTAATCGTGCAGCCCTAGTGTAAACTTCAAATATCTGCTCGGTTTATCAAGACATCACATATTTGCAAAAGTGCTTTGACTTTTCGTGAGATGTAATGACTTCATGAACTTCTTCACAAATACATTTTTTTATAATTAGAGAAAGAATTTCCAGTAATCATCTCACAGATGTAATATTATCTACAGCTACTTTTAGTAGTATTGATATTCATTAGACTATTTTTCTCCAATTGATCTTTCTGAGTTAACTTCAATAATTATTTCCTTCAAACCATCAACATGTCTTTTAGACCCCATTCCTACAAAATTGCTCAAAGAAGTCCTGCCATTAATTAATGCTTCAATCTTAAATATGATCAACCTATCTCTAATAATCGGCTGTGCTACATGCCTTCAAGCTGGCAGTAGTTAAACCTTTACATAAAAAACCATCTCTAGACCCAGCAGTCTTAGCTAATTATAGGCCAATCTCCAACCTTCCTTTCATATCAGAAATCCTTGAAAGAGTAGTTGTCAAACAGCTAACAGATCACCTGCAGAAGAACGGCTTATTTGGAGAGTTTCAGTCAGGTTTCAGAGCTCATCACAGCACAGAAACAGCTTTAGTGAAGGTTACAAATTATCTTCTTATGGCCTCTGACAGTGGACTCATCTCTGTGCTTGTCCTGCTAGACTTTAGTGCAGCATTTGATACTGTTGACCATAATATCCTATTAGAGCGATTAGAACATGCTGCAGGTATTACAGGTACTGTACTGCAGTGGTTTGTATCATATCTATCTAATAGACTCCAATTTGTGCATGTAAATGGAGAGTCCTCTTCACACACTAAGGTTAATTATGGAGTTCCACAGGGTTCAGTGCTAGGACCAATTCTTTTTACATTATACATGCTTAGCTTAGGCAGCATCATTAGAAGACATAGCATAAATTTTCACTGCTATGCAGATGACACCCAACTCTATCTGTCCATGAAGCCAGATAACACAGATAACACACACTATTTAGTTAAAGTGCAGGAATGTCTTAAAGACATAAAGACATGGATGGCTGCTAACTTTCTGCTTCTTAATTCAGATAAAACAGAGGTTATTGTACTCAGCCCTGAAAAGCTTAGAAATATGGTATCTAACCAGATTCTCACTCTGGATGGCATTACCTTGGCCTCCAGTAACTCTGTGAGGAACCTTGGAGTCATTTTTGACCAGGGTATGTCCTTCAACGCACATATTAAACAAATATGTAAGACTGCTTTCTTCCATTTGCGCAACATCTCTAAAATTAGAAATATCCTGTCTTAGAGTGATGCTGAAAAACTAGTTCACACATTTATTACTTCCAGGCTGGACTACTGTAATTCATTATTATCAGGATATCCTAAAAACTCCCTGGAAAGCCTTCAGTTAATCCAAAATGCTGCAGCAAGAGTACTGACAGGGACTCGAAAGAGAGAGTATATTTCTTCTGTATTGGCTTCCATTCATTGGCTTCCTGTTAAATCCAGAATTGAATTTAAAATCCTGCTCCTCACATACAAGGTCTTAAATAATCAGGCCCCATCTTATCTTAATGACCTTGTAGTACCATATCACCCTATTAGAGCACTTCGCTCTCGCTCTGCAGGCTTAGTTGTTGTTCCTTGTGCATTTAAAAGTAGAATGGGAGGGAGAGCCTTCAGTTTTCAGGCCCCTCTTCTGTGGAACCAGCTTCCAGTTTGGATTTGGGAGACAGACGCTATCTCTACTTTCAAGATTAGGCTTAAAATTTTCCTTTTTGTCAAAGCATATAACTAGGGCTGGACCAGGTGACAATGAATCCTCCCTTAGTTATGCTGCAATAGACGTAGGCTGCCGGGGATTCCCATGATGCATTGAGTCTTTCCTTTCCAGTCACCTTTCTCACTCACTATGTGTTAATAGACCTCTCTGCATTGAATCATATCTGTTACTAATCTCTGTCTCTCTTCCACAACATGTCTTTATCCTGTTTTCCTTCTCACCCCAACCAGTTGCAGCAGATGGCCCCGCCCCTCCCTGAGCCTGATTCTGCCGGAGGTTTCTTCCTGTTAAAAGGGAGTTTTTCCTTCCCACTGTCGCCAAAGTGCTTGCTCATAGGGGGTCATATGATTGTTGGGTTTTTCTCTGTAGCTATTATTGTACGATCTACTGTACAATATAAAGCGCCTTGAGGCGACTGTTGTTGTGATTTGGCACTATATAAATGATATTGAATTGAATTAATTTGAATTGAATTGATGTCTGTTACTCAACAGATTGATAGCTAGCTGGGGGTTCAAGAGTCACTAGAGCCGGCGAGAACAGTGGATTCCCGGCACATCGTTTTCAGACCTCTCGTGGGCTTTTGCTACTCAGGTTAAACATGATATATAACTCACTTAGATAACTTAAAAATGTTATTGTTTGGCTTTTTCCAGTGTTTTATTTGTTCCTGAGTTAATCTGTTTGTCTAAGTTTAAAGTTATTAGATTAAATTAGATTAGATTTAATCCCTCACACAGTAGCATTTTGGATCAACTAAAGGCTTTTTGGGGAGTTTTAGGACATCCTGATAATAATGAAATACACTAGTCCAGTCTAGAAGTAATAAGTGAACAAAGTAGTTGTTAATGTCACTCTGAGAAAGAATGCTTTAAATTTTGGAGATTTTGTGCAAAGGGAAGAAAGCAGTCCTACATATGTGTTTAATATGCACATTGAAGGACATATCCTCATTAAAAATGACTCCAAGATTTCTCAAAGTGTTACTGGAGTCCAAGATAATCGCTCCCAACATCTTGAGTTGAGAGCAAAAGCTCTGTCTCATTCATTGCATAACCCAGTGTGTCATGCACCTCCACCAAAGTACAAAGTACACCTGAGGCATGGCCTGAAATCCTTATTTAAAATCACTGTGTAATTGAGCAAATGAGTAGTTATACCCATGCACCTTTACACATGTCCAGAAATATAACTTTAAGGATCGTTTTCCTCTTACCACTTCCTCTTTACCACTAAAATGAATCATAATGAACACTGGAGTTAAGCAGATAAATAGAAAAATATGATCACATTCATCATACTCACATTAGTCAGACTGCATTTCACTGAAGAAGGAAATTAAACCCTACACCTACTTCTCTGCCCCATTTGTCAGAAGAGTTGCACTAAGTTTAGCCAATGCTGGTGAACTGAAGCTCTTAAAATGTAGGAATGAAATGCTCTATAATTTCAACGAAGTCTCAGGTCTAATAGACTGTAGATTATATACAAGAAACATGGCATTGGCCTGTAAATGGCCTGTATTTGTAGAGTGCTTTACTTAGTCCCTAAGGACCCCAAAGCACTTTACATATCCAGTCTCCCACCCATTCACACACTGGTGATGGAAAGCTAGTAGCCACAGCCACCCTGGGGTGCACTAACAGAGGCGAGGCTGCCGGACACTGGCGCCACCGGGCCCTCTGACCACCACCAGTAGGCAACGGGTGAAGTGTCTTGCCCAAGGACACAACGACCAAGACTGTCCAAGCCGGGGCTCGAACCGGCAACCTTCCGATTACAAGGCGAACTCCCAACTCTTGAGCCACGATCACCCCATGGCATTTGCAGAAATAAACAACCAAACAAATAAATAAATAAAATCAGTCAAGGATGTCTGTAGTGGAATGACCTTGGCTAATACAGCCAAGGCTAAACTGGTTGCCAAAGACTCTGTCTTATCCAATCAGTATTTTTGTTCATATTCAAGAACTTACTTTTTTCCTGTTGTCCCTTGTGCAGGATATTATCATTACTTTTGCGTGCTGTAGTATATTGTAAGACAATTTATAGTCACCTGGGGTGAATGCTTCATGAAAGCCATATTTACAGAAATGAAAATATTAAATACAGATTGCGTTGTTCCTAGCAATGAATATAGCAGCTTGTTTGATCTTCCATATATACACATTCATTGAAATGCAAGAAAACCCAGACTGGCACATAATTTTGGTGGCTCTTCATAAAACATAACAATATGTTACATAACAACACTAGAACATTTCCTGATGCATGTCATTGATTTTAATGATCTAAATTAAAAAACTTAGAAGGTAATCCCTCTTTAGAGTTGCAATTTTATTACTGAAATGTTTTCTCAGGCTACAGAGAGGTACATTTATGTATAAAATAACACCTATAGTCTTATTTAGTTAATAGCCTAGATAATACTATGTCCCAGGGACCCACATTAGTCGTGCCAGTTCTTCAATGTCATTTGCTGCAGACCAAATCAAATCAAATCACTTTTATTGTCACATCACATGTGCAGGTACATTGGTACAGCACATGTGAGTGAAATTCTTGTGTGCGAGCTTCACAAGCAACAGAGTTGTGAGTTGTGCAGACCTGCATAAAAGAAAAATCAGTGGATTATGCAACCTGGCATAGTCCATGTTGATTTGTACAGGGTGTTATAACAGGGGTTATTTTCCAAAAGAAATTGTCATTGTCAGTTAATAGTAAATATTTTTGGGTTATATAGTAGACAGTGATTTAACTATAGTAGAGGACCAGAGCTAAAGCTGTATTAACTAGTCAATATGGGGAAATCGGACAACCACAGAGACAGGACAGGGAGAAACCAGTAAAGACCTGCTGTACAAGAGGGACACAAAGCACTGCGGTTTGCGTATTGACTAGTTAATACAAATGTTTACCAGCCAGAGGTGGAGGAGGCCCAGTACCCTAACAAACGACTCACAGACCGGTACCTGCCCGTGGCCTGGGGGTTGGGGACCGCTGGTGTAGGGTCCTGTCATGGTGTTGTTGTCAGTGTGTGTAGCTGGCAGCGAGAGAGAGCTGCAGCCAACTGTGTGTATACAGCAACCAACAAATAAACAATGCTGCAAAGCATGAAGGTGCACCCGGGTCTGTCATGGTAATTTACATTTGCCATCAAGTATCGACCAAGGATCCACCATGGTAATGTCAAGGTGACCATTTTAGTTTGATCTTTACACTGTAAAGATTTAGGAGATTGTGGGGGTGGATATAGGACTGTACTCAATTTTGTTTAAATTAAAACAGATAAATACAATACAATAAGCTAGAAGGCAAACTGCTTGTGATTATAGTAGAAAACAACATTTCAGTTCAGTTTTATTTATATAGGTAAAAATCACAACAGTTCCCCTAAGGGGCTTTGCACTGGAAGGTAAATTTAGGCAAAATGTAAGAGTCCTTTGCACAGGTCTTGATTTCAGACAAATTGAGCAAGTGACATGATTTCAAACAACACTTTTACATTTCAACAAACTTTTGTGTGAGTTTTCAGTTTAACTTGTACAAATACATGTACAAATACAGTTTCCTAAACAAAGGCCCAGCAGGAAGTCCATGAATATTTGTCTACAGGCATACAATCACAAAGGAGCAATCAAGCAGCCTTGAAGGAAAATGAACAGGCAAACAGCTTGGCAAAACTTTCTAGGGTCTTTTCTTTTCATCCTAATTAGGTTATTGATTTGCACTTCAACTGTAATCATCATTTTAGGTGGTATAATACTAATGTTTAGGAGAAAAGTGAACTTATTTCTTTTAGGGGAAAAGTGTTCTATTTTTCAAATATTAGCTTCAGAAAAGTAAAGAGATACATTACGTTCAATACACGCAAATATATATGCAATCTATGCAAATCAAACCATACTGTTCAGATGTTATGTGTAATAATTAGAAGTTTGAACATGCTTGTTAAACTTTATTTCATACTTGCACAAAAACCTTTGTTGGTGATGACAGCTTCAAGACACAACCTGTATGGAGAAACTAGTACCATGCATTGCTCAGGTGTGATTTTGGCCTACTCTTCTTGAAATGCTGAAGGTTCTCTGGGCCCCTTCTGTTAACTCTGAGCTTTAGTTTTTTCCATAGATTTTCAAATCAGGTCATGTGATTGGCTGGGCCATTCTGACGGGGAGGTTTTTTCTGAAACCAATTGGGAGTTTCCTTGACTGTTTGTTTGGGATCATTGTTTTGCTGAAACATCCACCCTCATTTCATCTTCATCATCCTGGTAGATGGCAGCAGATTTTTATTAAAAATGCCTTGGTACATTTTTCAATTTGTCCTTCCTTCACTTATATAATAAGTGAAGGAAGTGTAACAGGGCTGCATGCTGGAAAAATAGCCCTACACTATGATGTTCCCACCTCCAGCTTTTTTATAGGCTACCATTTGGGACTGAGCCAGCTGATATTACTTTGCAGTAATTGGTAGGATTGCTTTCTAATTACTGATTGATTTTAGTTAGTGCCCTGACTTTCCTGCATTTTTGGACTTCTCTTTCTTCATTTGTTCAATACCTTTTCCCTGTGTCATTTCTTATTATTACTGATAACTTCTAATTCTAGTTTCTGGACATCTATGGTTTTATTTCTTTTGCATGTGTGGATTGCATGGGTTGTTACAGACATCTGATGAGAATTTCAAGTCAATGGTACTTTTAGAAATATTTGAATTTAGAAAATTGATGATGTGTTCAATACTTATGTTATTATTAAAGGAAATTATGTGATCCCTGCTGCATTCATAAATTTGATCAACAACACATGGACAGTCTTGATAATATATTTTTAATGGCGGTTTCATTTTAATGAAGAGTCAGAATTTCAACCAAAATCAAGAAAAAGCATGTTATATGAAAGTTATAAATTGATTTTCATGCAATTCAGTGAAATAAGCATTTGATCCCCAACAAGAAAGCAAGTCAGTACTTGGTGTATAAACCCTTGTTGGCAAACACAGTGGTGAGACATTTCTGTAGCACTGTCCATTACAGCTCAGTAATAAAGCGGCAATATCAGGTTAACAAGGGGGGAAACAAGAGTGTAAAAATGTTGTAATTTTTAAGTTATATCATGGTAGCACCAGAGGTTACAGTCGGGTAATATTACACTGAAATTTGTATAACTGGATAATAAGGGCACCAAAAACAGAGGTAATAATGTGGAAATACAGCTTGGTAATAATAATGGTCTAATTAGAAATTATTACGTTATTACTGTGTGCTCGGTGTAATTTTGCCAGAGTTTCCAACACTGACAAGTCTAAACTTACAGACTTTTATGCTTAAAGTCAGATGTTTCAGCCAAGCTATATTCATGACTGCAAGACTGCATATGTCATTGTGGTCGTAAACAAAGTATAAAATCTTAACCATTCTCTGTCTTCTACCTCTTCCAACCAGCATTCCAGATTGTTTCAAAATATACACAGTAACTGTGGGCCTTCAAACCCATTTGAATCACAGTTTGTGGGTTGAACCAAAGTTAAACAGAGGTTTGACACACTGACTGATTGGGAAAGACCTTTTACACTACACCTACGTAGTCTGATAATTCTTTCTGCAACAGATTTGACTCATCAGTGCAGTAAGGTAAAGCTCAAAGAACATGCAAACATTGTTGATTTCAAGCCACAATGTTGTAGAACACACACCAGACTCAGAGTGATCAGTTTTACTGAAAGATCTTCAATAATAGTCAAAGGCAGATGTTAATGCCAGTTTTAAAACTGTGTTTGCTCTTGATACTCCATAGTTATTATATTCTCAGTTTGTTATATTCTATTTTGTGCTTTTTGCCTCTCATCCATGGTCCTTTTTTGTCTAGCCTGCAGCTGTATTAAAACATCCTAAGGCTAGGGTGATATGAGAAATCGACCTTTCTCTTCCTCTCATGCTTTCATTTGCACAGCATTAGCTTCAAGTGCAAGACTCTCAAGTGCAGATTTTCGCATTTCAGTGCAGTCGATCATGTGCCTTCTTGCATCACTATTTTGATTTTAAAAAATTATAAATAAACAAAAAATCATCAACCCTAAATGATGGCCAGCAAGCTACAATTCACAGGAACCATCCACAACCCAAATCTATGTATATTTATCAGTCACTAGGTAAAGCGTAAAGGGTTGGCCTTTTTTGCATTCCAAAAAATTGTAATTTTAGTATTTAAGTAATTACATTAATTTAAATTAATTAGCAGGCAGCACGGTGGCACGGTGGTTAGCACTGCTGCCGCACAGCAATGACGGTCCTGAGTTCAATTCCACCATCAGGCCGGGGTCTTTCTGTGTGGAGTTTGCATGTTCTCCCCGTGTTCGCGTGGGTTCTCTCCGGGTACTCCGGCTTCCTCCCACCGTCCGAAGACATGCAGCTTGTGGGGATAGGTTAATTGGATAATCCAAATTGCCACTAGGTGTGAACGTGCGAGTGAGTGTGAATGGTTGTCTGTCCCTGTGTGTTGGCCCTGCGACAGACTGGCAACCTGTCCAGGGTGTACCCTGCCTCTCGCCCTATGACAGCTGGGATAGGCTCCCGCACCCCTGAAAAGGAGAAGCGGAAGCGAATGGATGGATGATTTAATTAGCATCAATTTGAATACATCTTTTAAATTGATATATTTCACATATATTTCACAAATTATGGTTATGAAGACTATACTATTATAATTCATTATTCATTATAATAGTAAATTATATTTATAGATAATTAGATTAGTTATTCTATTTTGTCATAATCAATAAAAATCTTAATTTATGCATTTCATTTGTTTGTGAATTTTGTATAACAGTTTATATCAAATTACATTCATGCAAGAAAGGAAGGAAGGAAGGAAAATAGCAGATCACCACCAAATGTGTATTCTGCCAACATTAGTCTTCTGCTAAAACCAGGAAAAGACCCTGTATTTCCCACGAGCTATCGTCCAATATCCCTCATTATTTTGACCTTAAAATAATCTGCAAAGCTCTCTCAAAGAGATTAGAGAAGATAACCCCCCTCTTAATACATCCTGACCAAACTGGTTTCATAAAAGCCAGGGACTCATCAACAAATACATATAGATTACGTAATTTAATAGACTATTATGTAGTAAATAAACTGAAGCCACAATATTGTCTCTACATGTAGAAAAAGCATTTGACAGTTAACTGGAATTTTTTATTTGCAACTTTACACAAATTTGGTTCTGGAAACGCCTTCATAAACAGGTTAAAAATATTATTAATAAAAGTATTATTATATTATTATAATAATTCCCCAACAGCTTGTGTCAGCACAAATGACCAAACATGCTCCAGCTTCTTTCTCCTGAGGGGCACCAGGCAGGGATGCCCAATCTCTCCTTCACTGTTTGTAATTTTTATCGAACCACTAGCAGCAGCAATTAGACAGGTTAAAGTAATTAAGGGCATAAAATGCAAGAATGCAGAACATAAAATCAGTGTTTGTGCAGATGATGTTTCCTTCAACACTCACAAACCACTCTCACTTAGGTAATTACATTAATAAACTCTTTTTCAAGAGTTTCCGATTATTCAACAAAATGGTTAAAATCTACACTTCTTCTGATTAATTGCTCCTTCCATCATTCTTTTTCTACACAACTGGAATTTGGAAATATTAAATATTTAGGTATTAACGTTTCTCCTAAGCTTACAGATGTAGCTCAATTAAACCACATCCCACTTTTTAAAAAAGTAGAAGATTATCTGGCTAGATGGAAATCTCTACCGATATCACTCATGGGAAGGGTCACTTCAATAAAATGATGGTCTTGCCAAGAATCAATTATTTATTTTCAATGATCCCAAGAAAACCATCACCAGATTGGTTTAGGTCTATGGAATCCTTTAGAAATTTCTTTGGAAAGATAAACCAACACACATTAAAAATGCTACAAAGGACCAAGATTAAATGAGGATTAGATCTGCCTAACTTTCAACACTACTTCTTAGCCAACAGGCTACAAGTCATCTCAGGATTGTTAAAATATATACCCTCTGAGCACTGGCTAGATGTAGAAAAGGCACTAGGCAGTAATATAGAGATTTCAGACCTACCATTTATCAGCTCAAACATCAAATAACATGTATGCTTCAAAAGCATCAATATTAGCTCCTCTCTGACAGCATGGTGGGAGTTTCTAAAAATGACAGAGTGTTCATGCCAACGTACAGCTATTTAGAACAACCCTACAGAACAATCATATGATTAACTTCCCAGATTGGAGTTGTAAAGAAATTAAATACTTGAAAAATATATTCAAAGGAACAAACGTTATTTCATTTCACAGACTAGTGTCTGGGATGCTAGGCCTCCCTCCTTCTGCAGGACTGGGTGTGGTCTGCTTGTCTCCACCCCAGAGTAAAGGAAAACATCTCCTGGGAGTGTTGGTGCCTTGACCTGGAGGTATAGAGTATGTCTGGGGAGTGTGAGTGTTTGTACAATGTTCATTTCTGTGTGTCTCCATGTTGGGCAAGTGCTGAGGATTTGTATATGTGCGCATGAGGGTGGGAATGTATGTTTGTGTCTTTGTGTGCCTGTTTGTTGGTGTTTATGTCGGTGTTTAGTGCCACACCTACTATTAGACAGTCACATGGAGAAACCTTGTGAATACAAGTGTGCGCATGCACATAAGTGTGCATACAAGTGTGAACACAGGTGTTCACAGACACACACTATTTTCTTTGGTTGGTGCCTTTAAACATATCATGCATTGTCGCTCTTGTGTGCTGCTCAGTAACATTCAATATTTCATATTTAGTGTTACTTATGCTTATGTTGGTTGTTGCTGTGGTTTCCCTGTGTTGTTCTCTCTTTGGTTTTTTTTTCCAGCTGGTGATCAAGTGGAAAGAGTGCTTGCAAGTGGATTTTTAGTGTCTCTCTTCCCCTCTGTTTTTCTCTCTTTCTATATAAATAATAAAGATCGGACAATCGAAATAAAGATGGAAGAAACTATGACAATCAAGTGGACCAAGTATAGCAAAAGCTGTAATGAACCACTTGGGAAAATAAATCTCTTGGGCATGAAATGCAAAAAGAAAGGAAACGAAAATTATATTCATGCAGACAGTTACTGTATTGTCAAAAATACTTAAGAAAGGTTTTGGGTATGTTTATATTTTAAGATGAATAACATGGAAAGAAAGGTAGGCAGATTAGAGCATGAATTATTCAACTGGACTTGTTCAAACCAATAATATTTGAGTTTAATTGAATGTGTGTTCAGTGTTCTCATACACCACATTCTGGTACTGCTATTCTAGTATTTGCAGTTGACTCTAAGCTTCCCTGCATGACATGACACCAGGGTGAAAGTAAAAAGCAAGTGTTGCTGCCAACTGCACACCAGGCAATCATCTGTTCAACAAAACCTCTTTTAAAAGACACTACCACCCTATCATGACTAGAGGCATCCATCACTTCATCTTCCCAAGAGGAGCTGCTGCACTTAAAAGTCTATCCTAATATTCTCTGTAACCTTCCATACACCTTGGAAATCTCTTTTCTTCAGAGTCTCAAAAAATGTGTCAGTGGGCATTTTTTACAGTGGCCCTGGGAGGCCAAAACACTACAACTTAATAAAGCAAAAAGAAATAGAAAAAAACACTACAGAAATTGTTGTAACTGTTGCATCAGGTTATTGTGTCCCCTAAAGCTCTTCTGTTGTGTTTTATGACCTTTAATTTATGTATGCTTCTTTTGTCACCTTTTTTTGTTGTTGTTTGTTTTGTTGTCTTATAATTCTGTTTGTGGTAGGGTGTGGTTCAGCTACAGGGGAGGGGTGGAGCAGCGGGTTTAGGGTGTGGTGTGAGGGGAGGCCAGCTGTCACAGCCAGCAAGCGTCATCTACGGTGCCTTGAGAAGGCACCGTTAGCTCATCTAACGGTGCCTTCTCAATTTTAGTAGCTGCCAGGGCCGGAGGAAGACAGTTGATCAGAGTAGCTGACAGGAGAGGAGTTGGCAGTGGGAATCCATGTCACTTGCCCTCCAACACCCTCCCTCAGTCCAGGAAAAACATACCGGTGAAGTGTCAAGGGGGTACATGCCAAGCATGCTGGAGAAAACTGGGAGGAAAGTCCAAGCGCAGCAAAAAGTTCAGTTCAGTACATTCTGGACCTGAGAGCAAAGCTACACAATTTGGGTAGGTTATTACCAGAAAATTTGCTCCATGCCCAGAAACATCAGCAGTGCCTGTATAACAAAGGAGCTAGACTCGGGCAATTTGTTTTCGATGTTTAGCACACAGCAATTTCCTGCTGTCTCCAGCATGACACACTGACCCAAGTGCAAGTTTTATTACATGAACTCTAGGTTCTCTCCATAGCAACAACTGTTAATTTTTCAGTCTGACAAAATCTATGTTCTGCTGCATGTGGTTCTTACTGTCTTCCAGCATACCATGAGATACCATGATGTTGATATAAATGTTCAACAAGGATACCTGTGAAAAGCCTAGATTAGTAGACGGATGAAAAGTAACACTTCAACACCATGGTGAGGGCTTTAAAAAAAAAAAGCTAAAATTCTTGAGGGGAAAAAACTAACCAAACCTGCTTGGCATTATGTGAAAATCTAACTGCCCCTAACTGGTTGTACCACCCTGGCAGAAAGAACTATAATAAAGTTCCAGGAATTTTGACTTTTCTTTATAGAATTGCATATGTCAGCGACATTGAAGCGTTTTCAAGCATGAATGCCCTGTTTAAAGCCATACCAGAGTCTGGACTTTTGACTAGGCCACTTGGAGCTTTCAGTCTATTTTTTTCTGAGCTATTCATACGTGCACTTACTGATGTGTTTCAGATCATTGTGATCATTGTCCTGCTGCATAACCCAGAGCACTTCAACTTCAGGGCACAAACTGACATGGCTGGACATTATGCTTCAGGATTTTCTGCTAAGGAGAGTAGAGTTCATGTTTAAAATATAAAGGCCTAGATGGTCCTAGAGGGTCAATGAGTGAGGTTTATTTTGATCGAAAAGCACTTCAAAACACTAAAACACAATTTCTGACAGGTGGTAATTATTTAAAATTGCTTTTGAAGACATTGAGTTTCCTACCGTAACTATCAACTGCTCTGTTTTGGTTGCTCTGAGTAAAGAAATATTCATTATCTTCCCCCAGAAATTCACTGGGATGTATCAATGGAAGCCCTGTTGTGCTGGCAAGTGAGCAATGCTTTCGCCTTACCGAGCATAAATATGGTATTGATTAGTCATTCTGCGCAGCTTTCACTGTCATTTTTCTGCCCAGCTTGCCATGAAAAATTAGTAGACAGTAATCACTCAGAATCCTGCAGGCAATAGCATCCACCATTAAAGATGGGCCAGTATGGAACCCAATAAATCATAGTCACACACTCACGCCAGATCTACCTGTCACCATGAAGGATTCAGCAAGTAGAGTGTGGAAATATTGCCTTGTTATTTGTTGGTCTAAAAATCAGGTCAGGTAGTATGTGTTTTCCCGCCTCCCCTTCATTTCTTTTCTTCTTTCTTTGGGTACAGTTTGGTTTTAGGTTTCCAGATCGTTGTAGTTTCAAGCTATTCCAATCACAGTCATAAATCAAAGAGTTGGACCTAATATGTTTGATATTTTTCTCACAAGTTAGTAGAACTGGGCTGTTTCTTAGGAGTTGGAGTGAGAGCTAGAGCTTGTTTTACAGGCTATAAAACTTACAGCCTGACTCACAGCTGAAACCAAAAGAAAGATGGAATCACAAGTCTGCTCATACCAACATAAAAAAAAGGAACTTTAAAATCATGTCAGGGAAATGAGAATCCAGAATATTATTATATTTTCCTGACAAAGCAGTTATGAACAACAGAAGTGTATTCACAATTCTAACCAGATGAATACACATACTGTATGATATCATAGAAAGTGGATTCTCTGTTTCAGAGAAATAACAGTCTGAAATGTCCCAATAGATGGATACATTTACTTTCAAGAGATACCTCTTCAGTGGACAAAGTAATAGGAGAAGAGAGAAAGGTCACAGTGATATAACACTGCAAAGTTGACTGAGCTAAATAAAGGCCCCACAAACCACTAGATTAACTTATTATGTTTTTAAACACTGATAATTTTATAACTTTACCTGTGTTTTTTTATAAACATAAATGGTAAATGGCCTGTATTTATATAGCGCTTTACTAGTCCCTAAGGACCCCAAAGCACTTTACATATCCAGTCATCCACCCATTCACACACTGGTGATGGCAAGCTACATTGTAGCCACAGCCACCCTGGGGCGCACTGACAGAGGCGAGGCTGCCGGACACTGGCGCCACCGGGCCCTCTGACCACCACCAGTAGGCAACGGGTAAAGTGTCTTGCCCAAGGACACAACGACCGAGACTGTCCAAGCCGGGGCTCGAACTGGCAACCTTCCGATTACAAGGCGAACTCCCAACTCTTGAGCCATGATCGCCAAAATATGTCAACAGTATGAAAAAGCAACATATACAGTGGTTTTCTAAAGTCCTTTTCAATTTGATGTCACCATCCTAAATTAGGTCATATTTCTATATTCTGTAGATGTGGTTAAGCTTAAGCACAGAAACCAAAAAATAAACAAAGCCAAGTAAGGTCAAAGTCTAATATCACATTCTTCTTACTGAAAATATACCAATGTAAAATTTGTGATTGTATAACAATGTCACATTAAGTCTTCTAAAGGAAATAATTCACTTCAAAGGAAATATTATGAGTATTTGGAACATTTGGACTTGGACCACTGGTGAACCTTCCAAGGGTGTGCCTACCGAAATTATTCTAAGGATACATTAATTGCTTGGAAGCAGGGCTGTGCAGAGAGGTTTAAAGGGGCGGGTGCTCAAAGTTAAAAAGGGGCACATTGAACCAGGCTGAATAACAATAACACACATTTATCAAGAATCTAATATGGGCAACAAGGCAAAGCAAACGTAGCCGATGCTTTAACTGATGGGTACAATGTTGCTGTTGAGGGGTTGCTGTGGATAGTGCTGGAGGGCAGGGCTGTGTTGATCTGAGACTGTAAACATTAAAAAGTCCATAGGAGAGATGGTAGCTGATTAAACAAGTGTCATGAGATAATAACAAAATGCAAAGATTGGTGACAGCACTTGGAACCATAAGGCAACAAAAAACTGTGAGAAATAATTTAGGCTCTGCATGTGAATCACTCTTTGCTTCTCTTCTTCCTTCCATCCCATCATTTCATATATCACTCTCCACTTGCTGTCTATGTGAGAACAAGGCACAACTTGCTATTGCAATAAACTATAATCTAATTATCCACACCTAACAACTCTTGCACTTAATCTATAATAAAATGATGACAGAAAACTGTTATAGCCCTGCCTTTAGTAGCCTCACACAGCTCTACTGTTTCCTCCTCATGTCCTTACCAGCCATGTCTGGACGATATTATATCATGAGTAATATTTTTTTTAAAAATCCATCTAAATAAAACACACACATGCACGCACACACAGTGACATTTTAGACCTTCTTCAGAATACTGTATATACTATGGGCATCGTGGTGCTGATCCAGAATCTTTTTTTTTATTATTTATTACTAGAGCTACAATAATAAAGCAATGAGGAGGGGGAAGTAATAAATATGAAATAATAATAATGGATTGCATTTATATAGTGCTTTTCAAGACACCCAAAGCGCTTTACAATACCACTATTCATTCACTCTCACATTCATACACTGGTGGAGGCAGCTACAGTTGTAGCCACAGCTGCCCTGGGGCAGACTGACAGAAGCGAGGCTGCCATATTGGCCAACACCAGTAAGCAAGTAGGGTAAAGTGTCTTGCCCAAGGACACAACGACCAGGACCGAGAGCCCAGGGATCGAACCGGCGACCTTCCGGTTAGAGATGCGATTTCCAACCCCCTGAGCCACGGTCATAACGTCATCATGATGATTCCATTTGTTTCACTATCCTCTCTGTGCAGGGGCAAAGATTATTACATTTTTAAACTGTCTTTGTCTTATTTAAAATATAAATCTAATATAATTTGCTTCTTAATGTATGTTCTTTAAAATACAGCGTGTGTTTTTAACATATTATAATTATAATAATGCATAATTATGTGGACATGCATATTAGATCGTTTTTTTAGTGAAATATAATCCCTCCAGAAAGGCAGGAAAAGCCCTGTAACTTGCTTTAAAACTAAATATGTTTCTAAATACTTTAAAACTAAATATGTTCCCTAAAACTGTGGCTGTGGGTGGCTGTAGCTCAGGTGGCAGAGCAGGTCAGCCACTAATCAGAAGGTCGGTGGTTTGATCCCAGGCTGCCTCCTGGCTGCATGCAAAATATCCTTGGGCAAGATACTAACCCCATGTTTGCCTACTGGTGGTGGTCAGAGGGCCCGGTGGCGCCAGTGTCCGGCAGCCTCTCCTCTGTCAGTGCGCCCCAGGGCAGCTGTGGCTACAATGTAGCTTGCCATCGCCAGTGTGTGAATGTGTGTGTGAATGGGTGAATGACTGAATGTAGTGTGAAGCGCTTTGGGGTCCTTAGGGACTAGAAAAGCGCTATACAAATGCAGGCCATTTAAAACGGTGACAGAGCTACAGACCCATGACAGCCTTATACAGGTAGCCAGCAGCTATGACCAGCACTACATGTGCAGTTAATAAAAGGACAGATAATGTTTGTTGCGCTGTTGCACACACAGCATGCTTGTTTGTTTCAGTTCGTCAGTTGCTTGCAACAAGACAACTTACCAACGTGTACATAATAAGCTAATACTCCTGGTTGCTACACACTACAGTTTACGCTGTACACCTACTTACTGGTTTTGTCGCATCAGTCTGTGTCTCTGAGTTAACTTGTGTTTCTCCTGCAGCTCCGGACCGCAAAAAATGCGCGTGCTCTTTGTGAGCTTGTTCCCGGCTCGTAACCAGCGCGTTCTGCCGTCAAGGGCGATCATTGGTTAAATGTGATCATGTGACTGATGCAAGCCAGATCCTTTTATTTAGCAAAACTGTGATTAATAGTTAAATATTATTGTTGAGGGGCACAGACAGGACTCCGCACGCACACACACATTAAAAAAATAATAATAATATTTTTTTTTTAAAAAGGTGTCTCAACAAAAGGGCACCTTGGGCACCCATCAGGAAAGGGGCGGGTGCTCTCAAACTTGTGGCGCGGAGGCCACTTGCAGCCTGAGTCACGCCTTCTTTGCCGTATATTGATGTGAAGAAATATAATTCAATTTAGCCTTTGAAGTTACTTTTTTATTAAGGAGGATTCGTTTGTTGTTGAGTGCAATGTTTAAATAAGTTATTTAAAAAGCAAAAAATTATTTAATGAAGGCAATATGAGCAGAGAGTACAAAAATGTTGAGGAACTGGCTGTGTTAGTTCAGTGAAAGACTCGAAACTAATGTGCACACTCATGTCTGCATTTTTATCTTGTTAAATACAAACAAAAATATATCAGTTGTGCTGCCTGCCACGTGTCTGTCCAGAAAGACAGGACCAATTTGTTTATTTTTTAGTTCAATGAAAGGTGGTGGTTAAGAGTGGGAAAAAATGTGTGTTCAAGTTCGCAGTTTGATCTTGATCTCTAATATTTTAAATTAAAAAGACAAAAAAACAAAACAAAACACTACATTTTCTGAAATATTCCCAGGTGTTCTGTTGTTTGTTAATTTTTTTGTACTACTTGAACACTAAAGTGGCCCTCCAATGTGATGACAGTGCCAGCAGTGGGCCACAGATGCAGACGTTTGAGACCCTAAGGGGTGAAATTTATTTTTTTGTAATAGAAATGTATCTTTTACTGACATGATTTGGGCTCCAGAATTGAGATAAGCACCGTTTTTTAAGGGATTTCAGCTGTGTCTGGGCACCAAGACTTCAAGGTTAATTTCTACTAAATGAACATGTTTTCTTTTATTACAAGTGGCAGAGTCATTGTAATGCATGGAAAACATACTAACAATAGTTTCCCAGTGGAAGTGGATTGTAATAGTGGCTTTTCATGAAAGTTGTTAAATGGGGGTGAGTTGGAGGATATCAACTGCATACATGCAAATTTTGTAACAAATAACAGATGTGTTCTCTGTATACAAGCACTCTTTCCAATTAGAGTTGATAAAAAAAATCACATTATCTGAACAAGAGATTTTTGTTTTTGCCTTTGTAGCGTAGTGGTTAACACATTCTTTTGGCAAGTGAAAGGTCCAGCTGGATGAGCATCCAATGTAAAACTGCTAAATCAAATATATCCATTGTAGTGATTCTTTGTGTCAAATGAACAGCCAAAATAAGCTTTTATTTGTAGTATATGGTAAAAAGTGGACTGGGGCAGAAGACATGGTGGAGCCATGTTGGTGTGAAATCAGTGTAAAATTAAAGCTGTAATGGGAAAAGAAGTTCATAAAACAAACTATGCTGTGAACAAGATACTGTTATTGACTTAACTTTTATTAACTAAACTTCACTTTTGAGTCAAAAAATTGTCAGTCGTATACTTTCAAGGATATTCTTTCTTACGATAAACCTGAAGATATCAAACCTGAAATACATGAAATATTGTAATGAAAAAAGGTTTTGGATTTTAGATTTCTCACTACTCTTTCCCCATCACATTTGCACCTTATTTTGTTACCACATAATTCATTTTAGCCACAGATTTTACTTTTTAGCATCTCTGCATACTAGCTTTTTGTAAACCAGTGTCATGCAGTCATCACCTTTTGGTTTTAAATAAACATTTTTATTTTGGGGGGGGGAGAATCTGAATTAGCTGTCCCATGCCCAAAGACAGACAAGTCACTTCTGTACTGACCTCACTTTTAAGAAAGTAAGCAACAGACAAGAGGAAAAGAGGTTCATGGATGTAGTGAAGGACATGAAAACGCTTGGTGTGACAGAAGAGGATGCTATAAGTATCACATGTGGAGTTCCCCAAAGTTCCATCTTGGGACCTCCTCTGTTTAACATTTACATGCTCCCACTGGCACAGATTATAAAGAACAACAAAATAAACTACCACAGCTATGCAGATGACACACAAATATATATCACAATGTCACCAGGAGAATCAGAATCAGAATCAGAATACTTTATTGATCCCTGGGGGAAATTATTTTTTGTTACAGTGCTCCATTTTAAACCAACATTAAGACAAGACAGACAATACACTAACTAAGAATAGTACAATATATACATATATATACATACATACATACATAAGTCACTCATAAATAAATAGTTGGAAAAGAAACATGTGTAGTTGTAGCAGTAACCAGTGTGTTAAGTGGATGCGTTGTACAGGGAGATGGCCACAGGCAGGAATGATTTCCTGTGTCGTTCAGTGGTGCTTTTCGGTAATCTCAGTCTCTCACTGAACGTGCTCCTGTGACTGACCAGCATGTCATGGAGTGGGTGGGAGGTGTTATCCAACATTGTCTTTATCTTGGACAGCATCCGCCTCTCCGACACCACCTTGAGGGAGTCCAGCTCCATCCCCACAACATTGCTGGCCTTACGGATTAGTTTATTAAGTCTGTTGGCATCTGCAACCCTCAGCCTGCTCCCCCAGCATGCAACAGCATAGAGGATCGCACTGGCCACAACAGACTCATAGAAAATCCTCAGCATTTTCTGGCAGATGTTGAAGGACCTCAGTCGCCTCAAAAAATAGAGACGACTCTGGCCCTTCCTGTAAAGTGCTGTGGTGTTTTTAGCCCAGTCCAGTTTATTGTCAATGTGTACTCCAAGGTATTTATAGTCCTCCACAATGTCAACACTGACCCCCTGAATTGAAACAGGGGTCAAGTGTTTCCTGGTCTTCCTGAAGTCCACGATCAGTTCCTTGGTCTTTGCCACGTTGAGCTGCAGATGATTCTGCTCACACCACGTGACAAAGGAGTCGACCACAGCCCGGTACTCTGTCTCATCATCCCTGCTGATGCATCCAACCACCGCAGAGTCATCAGAAAACTTCTGAAGATGGCATGTCTCTGTGCAGTGGCTGAAGTCTGTGGTGTAGAGGGTGAAGAGGAAGGGGGAGAGGACAGTCCCCTGTGGTGCCCCTGTGTTGCTGATCACCTTGTCAGACACACACTGTGGCCCTGTTCAGGCTCTTGGTAAATGCATTGAGGAAATTAATGACTGGTTGTGCCACAATTTTCTCCAGCTAAACAAAAACAAAACTAAGGTAATAGTCTTTGACGCCAAAGAAAAACGATTACAGGTCACCAAAGAACTTCAATCTATACACCTAAAAACCACAAACCAGGCGAGAAATTTGGGTGTAGTGATGGATGCAGACCTAAACTTAGAAAAACACATTAAGACAATAACAAAGTCAGCTTACTATCACCTCAAGAATATATCAAGGATAAAAGATCTGATGTCTCAACAGGACCTGGAAAAACTAGTCCATGCATTCATCTTTAGTAGGCTTGATTACTGTAACAGCATCTTTACAGGTCTACCTAAAAAATCAGTCAGACAACTACAGCTCATTCAGAACTCTGCTGCTCGAGTCCTCACTAAGACCAAAAAAGTGGACTACATCAGTCCAGCTCTGAGGTCTTTACACTGGCTGCCAGTCCGTCAGAGGATAGACTTTAAAGTTCTGATGCTGGTCTATAACGCTCTGAATGGTTTAGGACCAAAATACATCAGTGACTTCCTGACCCAGTATGAACCTTCCAGATCCCTCAGGTCATCTGGATCCGGTCTTTTATCAGTTCCCAGAGTCAGAACCAGCTGCATTCAGCTTTTATGCTCCTTATATCTGGAACAAACTCCCAGAAAGCCTCAGATCAGCTGAAACACTCAGTTTATTTAAATCCAGGTTGAAGACTCACCTGTTTTCAGCTGCATTTGAATAAAGCACCACTTTTAAGCTTAAATTTCAAAACTAACATTTTAACTACTGATTTTATCTACTGTTCTGATTTTATCTGTTTTGATTTTATATACTGTTTTGTTTGTTTGTTTGTTAATTAGTTTGTTTGTTTGCTTGTTTTAATCAATTTTAAATCATGCTTTTTATTTGTTTTTGTTTCTAATGTCTCTGTAAAGCACTTTGAATCACCTTGTTGTTGAATTGTGCTATACAAATAAACTTGCCTTGCCTTGCCTTGCCTTGCCTATAGATGTAGGGTGAGTTGGAGGCAGATGACCCGTTATGGCGAACCTAAGGGAGTAATAGAAAGAAGTCGTCTATTTTTACTTCACTGCAGTGTCAGTGTGTTTTCCCCGTACTGTTTTTTCTTGTTCCCATTATTTATTTGACAAGCATCATCAAAAGCATTGATAAAGCAGTAAGTCAATATATCGGTGCTTTGCGCCGCGTAGTAATAATACACTGTTCAAAAAATTAAAAGTAACATTTAGAAAACATATCAGATCCTGTAACAGCTGCATTTATGGTATAGCACCATTCCATAAATGCGATAGAAGATTTCATTGCAGACAGCCAGCCACACCTTTCTCCCCTCCTCCTGAAGGAGACCTCAACCTTGTAACAGGCTGGTCTGAGTATCTACTCCGACACTGGGACATGTGGGATTGAAGAGCGTAGATCTGTGGAGATGTAGCTTGTCTTGTTGCTGTTATCTCAAATAAAGTCCTAGTGTTCTAGCTGCCTGCGTCGCCACTGAATTAAGGTAAACATCCAGGGTGCACACCTAGCTAGACCTGCTAGCTGCTCTTTTCTCACTAGAACACAAACACAAATCACACTGGATATATAATTTCATTCAATTTCATTCTGCTTCATTTGTATAGCACCAATTCACAACAACAGTTTCACTAATAATAATAATAATAGTAATAATAATAATAATAATAATAATAATAATAATAATAATAATAATAATAATAATAATACATTTTATTTGAGGGCGCCTTTCAAAAACCCAAGGTCACCTTACAAAAGAACAACATTAATAAAAGAAGCAATAGTCATAAAATACATAAAATAAGTTAAAATTGAAAAGCAGAACTTGACAACAGGTAAAATCAGCACTAAAGCGAATAAGCCAGTTTGAACAGATGTGTTTTGAGCTGTGACTTAAATGCGGGAAGAGAGTCTATATTTCTTATGGCTGGAGGAAGAGAGTTCCAGAGCCGAGGAGCAGAGTGACTGAAGGCTCTGTTCCCCATAGTGGTAAGACGTGCGGATGGAACATTAAGATGAATAGCAGATGAGGATTGGAGAGGGCGGGAAACAGTGGTGATATGGAGCAGGTCACACAAATAGGAAGGAGCAGATTTATGGATACACTTGTACATGAGAAGTAAGATTTTAAAGTTTATCCTGGCTTCTATAGGCAACGAGTGAAACTGCTGAAGAACTGGGGTAATGTGAGCTCTTGGCAGAGTACAAGTTATGACCCCGAGCTGCGGAATTTTGAAGCTGAAAACCACATCCTCATTTAGATTAGACATTTCTAGAAGATAACAGCAGATGGGACTTGAGGTGACTTTTGTTGTGATTTGGCGCTATATAAATAAAATTGAATTGAATTGAATTGAATGGGATAAGCATAAATTGAGGTTTGGGATGCCTTCTTTGAGGATCTGCCTGCCCCAGGAGCCACTGCCAGTCCTGTCTCACACCTTCCCCAAAGAACAAGTGATGATTGAGTTTTTACAAAGGTTGATGATTGTTGCGAATATATAACTGGTAGGTTTGTAATGACAAGTAGCGTAGATCATGATTGGATGGCCAGAGTGGTGGAAAAATGAGCCCTCCTGAGTCCATGGGCTTTTTCACACCTGTAGTTTGTTTACCCTGGTCTGAATTAGTTGATGACTTTGTAAGCTTTTCTCCATGGTTTGTTTTGTTTTCACACAGATAAAAATTCTGATGAATTGGGAGGATAATTTGCTGTAGCCAAGGATGAATGAGAAGCATTTGGTTAATAAGAGCATGCCTGAGCTATAAACTTCTCAACATGTTACTGGAATTTGCCCTTTTGAGAGGAGGATAGGGTTTGAGTTAGAGAGAAATATGACTGGCAACCTAGTGCCAACAACACTAGCTGAAAAATTTAGTAAAGGAGGATAGAAGCGAGAGAAACTGGCACTCTAGTGCCAGGAAGGTTAGCAGCTGCATTTTGTATAGGAGGGATAGACATGAAGGAAACAGTCATTCCAGTGCCAAGAAAGTCAGCTGCTTTGTTTGCAAAGGAGAGACAGATGCCAGAGAAAGGGGCATCCTGGTCCCAGAAAACTTTTTTTCAGAAGAGGAATAGTGGAGAGAGAACTTGGCATCTTCGTACCAGTAATGTTCAATGCTGCATTTTGCAAAGCAGGGAACAATTGCAGGGAACTGGAATCCCAGCACCTAAAATGTTTTCTACTGCAGTTTGTGAAGTAGGGATAAAGAAGAGTAAAAATGGCATCCCAGTGTCAGAAAAGTTTGCTTCTACACTTTGCAAAATGCAGCAATAAATATTCCTGGCACTGGGATGGCAGGTGCTCTCTCCACAATTCCTCTTCTGCAAAGAAGAAATGAAGCATAAAAGACTGACAAAATTCTGCATCAGACAGCCTCAAATACCTCCCGAGTAGTATACAACCAAAAAGAATTTCAAAATAGCTAGGCTTTCTTTGGCTTAGCTGACAACAACAAACCCTAAAACACCATTTGGAGATAACAACATCATGGTGCGCTCTCTGTGTCTTTTCTAAGGTGATATTGTCAGATTACAGTTCTGAAACACTTAAACATCAAATGTTACTGGCCCATAGCCTTATAAAAGAGATATGGAAATTGTTTTATTTTTAGCGAAGGAAATCGAAGGAAAATTTATTTTATTGACTGAATAGGCATTCTGTGTTCTAGTACATGCAAGACTGCAGTGTAAAACAGACTAAGCAGCAAATTAGAGTCAAAAACAAAAATATGCTTTTTTTTTGAATAACCAAAATAATACATTTATGTTACTTTGAGAATGCAATGCAGCATTTGTGCTTCATTCAGTAGCTTTAGTAAGGTGGTTTACCCAGTAAAAAGAGACCAATTTTTGTGACACAGTTGGCTAAGGTGTTTTGAGAAGAGCCAGAGTGAACGAAGTGGCCAACAAGTGCTTGGTATGGGCATCTTCTTTGAAACACTTGGAAAAGCTTCAGCTGATGATCTGACAAAATCAGTGGAGAAAATGCAAATATGCAAAGCTGCTATTGAGTTATTTTTCATTGTTTGTTTGTCAGTACTTGTCTGCTTTAGTTATTAGAATTAATTACTTAATTACTTAATTAATTGATAATACATGGTGTGTCCAGATTTTTGGGTGATAGTGTATGAATAGAAAAGTATTATATAGTAATATTATAAAGTACTATTACTGGTTCAAGAACAAAGCTATCATAATTTGCTGTTTTATATTAAATATACCTTGTACCTTTTTAGCATTACTCCGAGTTCTCTGTATATTATCACAGTTTTGTGTTCAGGTGTGTTTTTTGTGAAGAGAGCTTTTGCCTTTTGTGAGACTGGATTCCTCTACTTGCTGGTGGAAAATCAAGGGGTTTAGCCAGTTTTTTAAAGCTCAGATCTGGGCATTTAGAACTACCAAACCATGTGAGGACATATGCATACATCTGAGTCACAGTGCCATCAAGCAGAAAAGCTTTGCATAACATCCTTGTCTTTTTGCATTTAGGAGTCAAGGTCAATTTCACTCCAGTGTGCAGAGCTAATTCAAATATAACCTATTTTGAATCCTGAAACTACAACAAAAGTAATAACTACATGTATTTGTGTCATGTCAGCTATCAAATACTGCCAGCTCTTCTGTCAAAAGCTTATTCCTATGCTTTAGCTTGAGAAAATACTAATTTATTTCTATTTGGATCACAGATTGGCCACTGACGAGGAGTTACAAACAGGAAAGAAAACATCAGGCTATTGAAATTACACATCAGCAGCTCATTACTGCCTGTAACACTGAGGTTTGCTGGCATATCCCATCCTTGTGGAAGATCAGTCACAGTTTTCGCTGATTATATTGCAAAAAATAGAATCATGTTGGTCTGCCTTTGACTTCCCATGGTTTTCAATGTAATGGACAACATTCTCCATCTTGCATTTATGTGGCTTTATATGGTCAGAGTAATTGAACAGCTGACTCTGTGACACACACACATCAACATAAGCAAAAGTTATTTAAATGAGCCTACATTAGAATGAAGAGAGAGTGATTTTTGCATGTTAGATGTGTGTTTCCCAACCTGCACTCTGTTCACAAATCTTTTGATTTAGACAACAATTAATTTACAATCAATCAGGGTCATTGTTGATGCAAGTACAGCAACCCATGACGCACTTCTCCACAAGGCACTTTTCTCTCTAACAAATTGATTAACCTCTTTTGTAAGCAGAAGGGAATGAGACTCTGCTCAGTATATAAGACCACCCCTCCCTGAAAGGGCTCATTGCTTTGCTATGGCACCTAAATAGCCCAGAGGTCACAACTGCACCCTCAGCAGCCAAGCCAGCCTGCTGATCTTTATTCAAAGCTACAACAAGTGAATAATTTGCTGAAATAAAACACTGTGTGACTGTGCAAAGAGTACCAAGGCACAGTCTATTTTAAATATTTGCCTTGGCTCTGCTGCAAATTCTGTTTTTGAAGAGACCAAAACTGAGACCTATTCTGTGGAGATGAATTATATGTGACAGAGGGAGAAATAGCAAGACCCTACAACAGATTAAGGGTGCTTTTAAATGATATAAATAAACGTTTCAAGATATGTGACATGTGAAGACATGGAATATAGGGAAGTTACTTTATTTTATTTTATTTTAAATGGCAAAAGTCTTGCTTAAGTACTGTCCAAATAGCTCCACAATGGTGAACTCAGAGCTGCACCCTAGGGTGATGAATGGGGAAATATCCCTCCATTTCACTGCAACTACCTTCTATATTATCTTCTAGCCTTCAGCTGTTTCATTTTGAAGGGGTAGTTCTTGCTGAAATGCAATGGATAAATATAATGGTTGAGTGGAATGTAAAATGATATTTGAAGTGTGTCAGCACAGTGTTTAAGGTGGATTTGTACAAGAGACAAAAGGTTATATTAGACTTAATATTTACTTTAGTTGTTTGTTTGTTTTTTTCACTATAATGATTATGGTTAAGAGGTTTCATGTGATGTCATTTTTGTCATGTGTCAGCAATTATATGCACTGCCACCTCATCACTTGTGAAGGATACACAATTTGTGTAGTTACATGTAGCCAAAAGTTTAGGAAATCAACATTTAAAAACATGTTCGTGTCTTTTGGAGCATTTTAGTGGAATTACAAGAAAAACAGTATGTTTTGTTATCTGGTACAACTCATAAGACATTTGCATATCAGTTTTTGGAAGTTGAACATCTAATATTTCATTTGTCTGTTATTTTGTACCAAAGGTTTAACATACAACAGAGAAGCAAAGGCAATGCCCCAAGGCCCAGAAGATGGGAGGGACCCAGTCAAAAGAGCTATCAAAGAGCCCCTCTTCTTTATGACCCTGAATGTTCACGTTATCCTGGGGAAGGGTGGTTTGTTGGATTTTGGTTGCGCATGAGTTCTTTTAAATCTTTTACAGCAGTGTTTTCAGTTTTCATAATCATGAATTTTACTTGCTGCTTTAAGCATAAAACTTGCGTTTTTAGTTTATATTCCCCAGGACAGCCCTACCCTTATTACTAATTATTTTCACCTGTTCATTCCCCTCAAGGACTTGGTTGAAGAGGTCATGTCATTTTAAACAGACATTTATTGGACAGTGCATTTAATAAACTGTGCAGGTTTGAACTGTTTTACTCACTGCTGGATTCTTAGATATTATATTTATAATATATATAATAAATTATATTTTGTTCTTTTTTCTTTTCTTTTTCTTTTACTTTTTTCTGCCCACTGGCCATGGCTGGTTGTTTTTTTTTTTTTTTTGGGGGGGGGGGGGTGTACATAGTTTTTTTTGTAGCCTTCTTTAAAAGTGCCTCTACTACTCCTACTCCTTGGTTACACACTGTTCTCCACCCAGTTAAAAGGGTTTTCCGCTTCCCATTTAAGCCATCCTTCTACATTCACATCCACATTGTTACAGTAATTATAAGAGTTCCACTATATGTTTAAGTCATGTATCTTATGCACAAGTTCAATAAGAAATCAGTGTTCTATTCTGATACTGATATCATTACACTAGTCCATTCATTTTCAGTGTCTAGACTCCAGGGGGTCCTGTCCTAAATGCCATCAAAGCTGGTATTCCGTTTCATCATGATGGGAGTTTGAGGGTTCTGCACAGTATCCTAGCTGTTCTTAGAGATGGAGTCTTCTGAACAGAGACCTCTGAACTTGTGCCTGGAATCTGCTGGAGGCTATCATCACTGGAACCACTTTGGACTCTACTTTCCACATTTGTACCAGTTGCTCCTTCAGCCCTGGTTACTTCTGTTTTCTGCTTCTTCCTTATGTTGGTGTCCACTAGAATTGCCACATCTATCATAACTATGGTTTTCTGTTCCTTGTCAGAGTTCACTATGTCTGGTTGGTTGGCCAGACATAGTGATGGCCAGTAGCTGCTTGTGTGACAGGAACTGAAAGTCCCACAGGATCTTTCAGTTCCTGAAAGGCTCTTGTTCTCAAACACCTTTGGTTGTGTCTCTAATTGGTAGTTGGGAATTTTAGTCCATATGTTCCTGCACACTATCACACCCACTTGGTTGTGCCTCTCAATGTATGCTATTCCTTCCTTACATCTTACATCATGCTACTATGTGCTTCTGCTTTGCACAAACTGCAACTTTGGTTCTGTCGGCTATGGTAGGTACTTGTATGGATCTGGTGCTTGGGGCCTGTTAGGGTGTAAAGGATTCTTCGAGCAGGAAAATCACCAGGCGAAAAGGGAGGCAGCTTTCTGCTCACACTATAAATATAGTGGTGATGAAGTCAAACAGTGGAAGTCACATTCACCCAACTCTCACATCTTCTGTCATGGAAAAAAGGTCTGGGTATGAGGAGTTGAATTTATCACTGTGGTTGAGGTAACTGAAACAGTCAAAATAGTTCCTCCAGTTTGTAAGCTGGAACAATACTCCAGAATCAATGACAATCAAGACAGCGGGTTGGAAACCACACACAGATCATATGCAAATGCTATTGCAGCAGAAAGCAGGAAATCTCCAGAGCAAGAACAACTTTCCCTACAACAACAACCTTTTTTGAAACAACTTTGTAACAACTGCTTAAACATGGACAAAAACTGAAAGGAACTAATGTCCATGTTAATGAACACCTAATTAAGAAAAATGCAGACATTGCAAGACAGGCACAACTATTGAGAAGGCAGAAAAAAATTAAGTCCGCATCTGATGTCCACAAAGTGATGTCCACAAACATCACGTTGTGGATCTTTTCATAAAACTGAATGGAACCCCTGAGCAGGCCAAAGTTCTAGTCATTCAGGAGAAGAAACTGGAGCAGTGTTAGTGAGTCCTGTGTCTGTAAGACCAGTAAACAAGTAAATGTTACAGTTAGCTATTATTACTGGTGATACTGCAGAGGGGATGTCTTGTGCATGATGTTGTAAGCCACCGCCTCTGTTGAAAGATAGTTGTTCACAGTGGACATAGATGGCTTCTTTCACTTCTCTTTCAAACCAGACCTCTACATTGGAGAGACCAAATAGCCACTTCAAAAATGCATTGCACTACATAGAAGAGCCACCTCCACAGGACAAGACTCAGCAGTCCATCTGCATCTAAAGGACAAAGGTCACTCCTTCGAGGACACCAATCTTCACATTTTGGACAGAGAAGACAGATGGTTTATCATACGTGACCAACTGTCTGCCATCTGTAATCCAGTTTTGAGATCCCTTCCCATACGCCTTAATGCCCACTCACATCCTGGGCCTTTTAACCTCAGAAAATCACATGATAGGGTGGGGAAAGATCTTACAATGGGTTCAGCCAAAACTGTGGCTGATTGTGACCTACACCTGTTTTCACACCCTGGCTAATTTATCATTCAGAACACATGCATTCCAAGACAAAATATTATCCCATTACATAATGTCATAGACAAACATAATTTTATTAATTACAGACCAGTTTCCTGACTTTCAAACTTTTTCAAGATAGTTGACAACTTTATTGAAAAAAAAATCATATTTTTAATAGAGAGGCTGTTTGGCTTTAGATCAACCAGATCAACATTTATGGAAATGATGGACTTAGTTGAAAATATACCTGAATATATAGGTAAAAAAAAAAATGCAGTGGGGATATTATTTGACCTGAAAAGTGCTGTTGACATAACTGAACCATAAAACATTGTTACATGAAAATAGAACGATATGGTGTGAGAAGGGTAGAAAACAAGTGGTTAAATAGCCATCTACAATTGACAGCCATTGGGAAAATTGGTCAGTCAAAATCTGTGTGTTTGAATATTACCTGTGTTGACCCACAAGGTTCGGTATTGGGTACCAAACTGTTTACTGTGTATAGCCGTGACATCCGTAGAGTGACAACATACTGAGGTTTGTCCTCTTTGCAAATGATACAATCATGTTAAGGGGAAGACTTGAAGCAGCTTTTGGAGGTTTTCAGAAAATAAATAGATAAACATAAATGTTGGTTTGATAGAAATAAATCTATGCATTTATCTAAGCAAGCCAAATTTATGTTGGTTGGTAATCACGAAATTTATACAATTGTGGAAAATTGATAAGGTATTCATTGAAAGAGTATTTGAAAAGAAATTTCTGGGTGTAGTTTTCTGAACAACAAGCTCTGTTGGAAACTCCATATAATACACTTGCGTAATAAGATGGCAAAAATCATAGGGATTTGGGGGGAAACAGGCACATCCTGAACAATAAAACATTGCACACTCTTTATGTGCAGTAAAGAGTGTATATTATATTATAGCCATATTTAGATTATTGTGTAGAAGTCTGGGGTGACACTTAAAAGAATCCTCTAGAAAAATATATGCACAATGCAAAAAAGATCAATAAGGATCATACATAGTCTTTGGTATTGTGAACACAAAACTTTTTTTTAAAATCACAAGTTATGAAATTCATGGATTTGGTGCAATTGAAAACTATGTAGGTGATGTTCAAAGAAAGAAATAGAAAAATGCAACTTAAAGTAGCCATGTGTTCACAGCACTCATAAAAGCATGTGCATATCAGTTTGTCTTCATCTAAGCCATTCCACAAAGTAATATATTACACAATTTAAGGAATAAATATAAGTAGAGTTGGCAAAAGTATGGTATTCTGTACTTGAGTAGAAACACAAATACTACTATTAAAAATACTTGTTGAAGTTGAAGTACTGATTCAATTTCTTTACTCAAGTAAAGGTAAAAAAAAAAAGTACAGGTTCTGAAATGTACTCATCTTTTTGTCCAGAGCTAACTGAACCCTGCATAATGAAAAAATAACATCAGTTGACAGGAATACAAATTTTAACTCTACTTTTTAAGCCTTGAATTCAGCTATGCTGTCTGTTAGACAGTTGTTTTTCTTTATTGTCGTTTTTGTATTTGTTTGTAGTGAACACTACTGGAATGTATAGATTATGCTACGTAGCCAAAATGATTAATAATTTAACTATTGTATCTTTGTGAAAGATGATGATGATTCACATTGTTGCATAGAATTGCAGAAAAATTTATTTGTTTACTGGTAAACTGAATTGAACTTGATGTGCTAATGGACATTTTTCTGGCCTACAGGTCAGTTTTGTTTTGTTTTTCCACACTGAATTGACCTTCTTCATATTGAAGTGGCGAGCCGGTAGGACCATTATTTTCCCCTTTTTTCACCCATTTTGCCGTCTTTGGATTACGGACATGTTTTCCCCATTACATGAAGCTGGACCCTAAGGAGGAATTCCTTAAAATTGAACTTTAAAAGAAACTTAAAAAAAAAAAAAAGGATCAAAAGGACTCTTGCACAGAGAATCACAACATAAATTTATTAATTAATTGTGGTACATTTATTTATGTTGTGTTTTGTATTTTGTATTTATTATTTTGTTCCACATGTTCTCCCCGTGTTTGCGTGGGTTCCCTCCGGGTACTCCGGCTTCCTCCCACCGTCCAAAGACATGCAGCTTGTCGGGATAGGTCAATTGGAAAATCCAAATTGCCATTAGGTGTGAATGTGCGAGTGAATGTGAGTGCGAATGGTTGTCTGTCCCTGTGTGTTGGCCCTGCGACAGACTGGCGACCTGTCCAGGGTGTACCCCGCCTCTCGCCCTATGACAGCTGGGATAGGCTCCAGCGCCCCCCGCGACCCTGAAAAGGATAAGCGGAAGCGAATGGATGGATGGATATTTTGTTCCATTCACCCCCCCATTTATTCAATATATTTTTGTTTTTTCCTGAAAAAGAATTTGCAGTCTCTGGTCTCGTCATTCACAACATCTAGGCTCCATGAAGAACTATTTATTTATTTTATTTATTTATTTAGGACAGTGCATGTTAATGAACATAAATTACATGAATGTAAACATACCAGATTATAGCCAAGGGCTAATTTCCATCTGTTGTCCATAAACATAAAAAAATAGACATAATAATTCATAAAAAATTCATAATTCATTCATAATAAAAACTCCATCACCAAACTCACACGTACACACCATTCTGTTCCCAAATAAAACATTAAAACTATACAACTTATACATGATCACACTTGATTTGTCCATAACCAGTTTTTTAACTGTGCCTTAAACAAATTGAATGTAGAGCATTCTCTAATGGATTGAGGAAGACTGTTCCACAGATGGCCACCCTTGACAGAAAGGACGTTCTGCCCAAATGCTGTCCGTCTGGGGTATAAACAAGTCTCCTCGGATTGTAGCTCGAGTGGTCCTGTCTGAGCTTTCTTTATGCCTAATGAACTGCTTTAGTGGTGGTGGAGCAAGGGAGTGTAAGACTTTATATATTAAACACACTCTTTTAAGTTTCACTAAGTTATTGAAGTTCAGTAATTTATGTTTTTTTTAACACATGACAGTGGTGGTGGGAAGTCGGTTTTTTGTCAAGTAGTTTTAAACTTCTTTTATAAATGTTTTCAATAGTTTTAAGTGTTGTTGGACAAGCAAGTGACCAGGACGTCAAACAATAGTCCATATGAGATTATTAAATTTAAGTACCTGGGACACTATTTCTTCTGCACGTCAGTCAGTAAACTCATCCATTGCAATAAAACTAGCCCTTATAACTTTGCGTTACAACCGTTATAGCTAACTCATGATCTGGGGACCCATGGTTCACTTAGTGTTTTTCTAAACTTAACATCTTACCAATACTGTAACATAACCTCTAAAATATATTACTTTATTGGTTACCCACTGCAAAATATAGAAAATGATTAGAAAAAACAAAAACAAAAAAACTCGTTTGGCAGTTGATGGGCTCTCAGTACCACTGTCTTCTTAAGACTCAGTATGTAAATTCTTTGTGTGACTTAATATTCATAAGAACTCCACAAACCAAAATAAACTTTGTTTACTGTCACTGTGTTTGACAGTTTTACCTTAAAATTTGGAAGTGCAAGCAAACCCACACCTGCTTCATTTATGTGTAAATCCTCATTTATGTTACAGAAAGTTGTATTCCTATTCAGCATAAAGGACAGAAAGGTGGACGATAATTTTTATACATTTTTGGAAACAACTTTCAGCAAGTGCAACAAGCTTGTTTGTCAGCTTTTGTGCAGCAAACCCATCTGGTACTTCAAGCTGATTAACACATTGACTAAGAAGTATTTGTAGCTACTCTTGGACACAAGCCTAAATGGCAGACACCACATGGAAAATCTCCTCCTTTTTTTATGTAAACCAGCAAAAAAAACATATTTTAAGATTTGGGAAGAGTAACTGAAGAATATTTTTTTAATAGGATGAAAAGCAAGTATTTCATATTCTGAACTATTTCTAGGTCACTCATCACCTGCCATAAATCATCAAGTCAAGCAGATTAGTGCCACTGGCCACCTTAACTCCTTTAAACGAAAGGTCAGATTTCTTTGAATTGCTCTAGTGAAGCAGTGTTTGATGTTGCTCAGATGGATTTAAACTACCTTTTTTTTTTTAAGGAAATCAACATTCTGCCTTTGTTCAAAATGTGGCTGTTCCTCAAGTTAGACATTAGAACTACTTGGAAGTCAGTGTTTGAAATTGTGTACAAATTTTTAAGATTGGTGGTATTTTGTGCATGTTTTGTAGAGATGAGTGATACCACCTGGCAGTTATATCTCTAAAAAAATGCATGAAAACATTTCTGATATTTAGGGGAAAAAAACATTTTTGTTGATGCTTGCAGCCCTGCTTTTCCACCATAGTACTGCATCAGTAATTTTCATTCGCTGTACTCTTCTGTTTATGTGGATAACAAATAGTGACTGCTCAGAGACACTTGGTGGACACTTGGTTATTAGTTTACTTTTGGTTGCTTATCACCAGCTGCTATTATCCCCTCTTTCGCGGCATGTTTGTACTTGGTGGCGTGTTTTTACCTCAAGTCGTAAAACACGTTTGTTGTTTACACCATTGGTTGAACCAATTTTCTTGGATATTTTGGAAAGTACTGTGTTTTGTTGAAGGTTGTTCAAGTAGCTCCCAATTTTACTACTAAAGAATAATTAGAGTCTTTCACCTGGCTCTTGCTCTCAGACATGCCTGGGCTTGTCTGCTTGTTCTGCACTCCAGAATGGTATTGCTATGTTATCATGAAATGACATTTTTATATTATGTAACATATTATAGCTGTATTGTTGTGGAAGATATTATGTGGCACAGCCCTATTGGGGTCTAAACAACTGCACTAAATTGAATACATTCTGACAATTCGACAGAGATGTGCGCCACCAAGCTTTAGCTTTGTTTGTATGGAGAATGATTTTATAGTGCAGCTTGCTAATGAGACAAACATATAGAAGGTTGTATTCCTATTCAACAGAAAGGACAGAAAGGTGCACCCATATATTTTGTAATTTTTTGGAAACATCTTTCAACTTTTTAGTTTTTAGGCACTTAATCCATCTGACACAAGCTGATTTACATATTGTCTAAGACAGGGGTAGGCAACCTTTCTGATGACGAGTGCCATTTAAAATTTCCTCAGAAGTCAGTGTGCCATGTGATTGCATTAGCAATAAATTTAATAATGCTCTATATGAACAGTTACACAATATATAGAACCACTTTATAGAATTATATTTGTTCGCAGATGTTGGCAGCTATCAGCGAATAGTTATAAGCTATTTTGAAACAACAAAAGACACTTTTTATCCATAACAGCAAATGAACTGTACAACAGAAAATACAAATGCTATTTATGGTCTCCTCACAACAATAAGAAAAATAAACTTGGCCAATATGCCATGTTTGATAATACAGAGACACACATGTTAACTCATTCACTGCCAGCCATTGGCAGTGAATGAGTTAAACCCATTGACTCATTCACTGCAATTGACGGCTATAGACGTCAATGGCAGTGAATGAGTTAATGTGATCTCTGGTCTCCCACTCAGAGACACAGGTCTCCGAGTGTCCAGCATTCAGATGGCTACCTGAGGACTCATGTGAGAGAAAATCTGCTCACACAGATATGTAGAGCCAAATACTGGCAATAAGGCCTCTGCAATGTTCTGAAGACGGTTAAACTTGTCAGGTAGTGATGTCCAGTGTATTTGTTTTGGGTTTTTTTGCCTGTCCCTTTTGGTTCTTTTGCTATCAGAATTATTGTCTAAAGATGAAGAAAGATGCCCAACGGATTTACTTTACCAAATTGACCATCCCAGCCTTGCCGTAATGGTCTATTTGATTCACCTTGTATTGTTTATTTGATTTATTTGATTTATTTTCACTTGCTAGATACGGGACAGACTTGAATGAGGAAAAGAAAAGGGAGAAAGGAAAAGGGGAAAAAAACAGCGGAGAAGTGGGACGGGGATAAAGGGCAAAAAAACAAAAACCAACTAAATAAGCAGACAAAAAAAATACATATATCAATCACCTGGATCACCTGTTGAGAAAGAAAAAAGAAAACAAGCAGAAGAAAACGAGAGCAATACAATAAACAACATCACGATGATATATGGGAATATAACAGTAAATACTAAATATTAAACATTATTGTGCAGCACATAATATTGACAGCGCACAGTGTTCTTTGAGGTAGGAACCAAAAAGGGTGTAGTTTGTGTGTGCGAGCACCCGTGTGTACACCTGTGAGCATGGACGCGCTTGATTTTAAAAGGTTCCTTCATGTAATGATCTGCTAGAGGGTGTGGAGAGAGTCTGAGGGCGCCTGCCACTGGCAGGGGAAGTGGTGGGGGGAGATAGGCCTCCATACCTTAGAGGGCCTGAGATGTCCCCAGAGAGGTGGCGTCTGATACCCAACCTGACATATAGACACAGACATACAGGCACACACATATACAAACATCCATTCCCACCCTCATGCTCTCATATGCAATTACTCAACACTCAACCAACATGGAGACAGACATAGAGAGACACTGTACACACAATCACACTCCCCAAGCGTACTCTAAGAACCGGGTCTAGGTACCCTTGCCCCTGGAGGGGGAAACTGCACCCAGACCCAGGTGGTGTTACCCTTTTCCCTGCGGTGGGGAGAAGCAGACCGCCCCGACTCCGCAGCAGCAGGGAGGCCCCACACTCCAGACCCCAGTTGGACGGCCAACTCCTCCTCCTGGCCCCCCGCTCTAGCAGGTCGCAGAGAGCGGGGGTGTGAGAAGACTCCAAACCTCCCTCCACCCGCTCATATGTAGTGTTGATGCATGTGTGTTCTAAGGTGCATTTAAAACCCAGGAGGGCATGGAGCTACCTGCCAGAGAGCAGCAGGTAAGCGCATAGTCCCTCCTGCTAGCCCTCAATGTCTACGTGTATTTAAAATTGAGAGGTGGCGAACGACGCCAGGGGTGAAGTGTACACCCCGATGCTCTTTTGGAGTCCGTGTAGCGTGCCCACCCCCAAGATCCTATATGTATGTGTAATGAGAGTGTGAGTAATGTGAATGTCCAAGTTGTGAGATAAAATTGAGGCACAAGAAGCCAGAAGGGGACAGAGGGGGGGATGCCTCCCCTGCACCCTGGTGACACACCTTTACCCCAAGGCCCTGCATGTCTGGGTGATTATGGTGGAGCGGGAAGAGGGAGGCAGCTGGAGATGGGGAGGGAAGGAAGGGAGGGGCAAGTGACCCCTCCCTGGGGCCAGCTCCCCCGCTGACCCCAGTAGGCACCCCCATAGTCCGCAACCTGCCAGGGAAAGGGGGCCCAGGCCCATCCAGACCGGGGCCCACAGCCCAACAGCAGCGCCGCCCGGCCCCACAGAGCCTGGGACAGCCCACCCGACCTCACCACAGAGAAAACTGCACCCACCCCGTCATCCACTCATCTTGCAGACTACACAAGACAATAGACGCCCAGGCTGAGATCTTCCTCCACCTCTCCTATATCTCCCCCTCCTGCAGAGAGTTCCTGAAGAGAGGAGACCTCCTGCAAGATGTAACAGCCTCCCCCACCAGTTGAAGAGACTACTAACTAACCTTATAAATTAAATAAAGTTCACTATCAGTAACATCATTGCACCCAACCAGCTGTATAGAAACTCCGTCATGCTAGCTAGTACGCAGTACGAGTTATTGTAACTGACTGTTAAAAAGTCAGCACAACGAAAATAAACTACACCTAAACTTGGTTTATATCTGACCCAGATAGACTGCAGGTAATAACTTCTTACCTGAAGTTCAGTTCACCTGACACTCGGAGCAGCGGCTGCCTCGGGGCTCTCCTCCTGCCTCCCCTTTCTCTCATCCACCTGCTGGCCTCCACCACTTGCTAATGTTACTGAATCTGTGGAAGCACCGCCATAGCCACCACCAAACAACTGAGTTATTTTTACACATCGACCAGCATCTGGCCAATCCATCACCTTTCATTGTTTATACCATTAAAAAAAAAAATCATCGAGCCACTGAGCAAATGCCCGGTAGGCCATCGGGCCTACCGGGCATGGGTCGTGCCATCAGTTAACCCTTCGCATGCCAACTGTGGCACGCGTGCCTAGGGTTGCCGACCCCTGGTCTAAGAAGTATTTGTAGCGGGGGGCCAGGAGGAGGAGTTGGCCGTCCGACTGGGCTCTGGAGTGTGGGGCCTCCCTGCTGCTGCAGAGTCGGGGCGGTCTGCTTCTCCCCACCGCAGGGAAAAGGGTAACACCACCTGGGTCTGGGTGCAGTTTCCCCCTCCAGGGGCAAAGATACCTAGACCCGGTTCTTAGAGTACGCTTGGGGAGTGTGATTGTGTGTACAGCGTCTCTCTATGTCTGTCTCCATGTTGGTTGAGTGTTGAGTAATTGCATATGAGAGCATGAGGGTGGGAATGGATGTTTGTATCTGTGTGTGCCTGTATGTCTGTGTCTATATGTCAGGTTGGGTATCAGACGCCACCTCTCTGGGGACATCTCAGGCCCTCTAAGGTATGGAGGCCTATCTCCCCTCACCACTTCCCCTGCCAGTGGCAGGCGCCCTCAGACTCTCCCCACACCCTCTAGCAGATCATTACATGAAGGAACCTTTTAAAATCAAGCGCGTCCATGCTCACAGGTGTACACACGGGTGCTCGCACACACAAACTACACCCTTTTTGGTTCCTACCTCAAAGCACACTGTGCGCTGTTGATCTTACGTGCTGCACAATAATGTTTAATATTTAGTATTTACTGTTATATTCCCGTAGACGCCCTCTACAGGAAAGGGCAGAGCAGGCTGTACCTGCTGCGGAGACTCAGGTCGTTTGGAGTGGAGGGCCCACTCCTGAAGAAATTCTATGACTCTGTTGTGGCTTCTGCTATCTTTTATGGCGTGGTCTGCTGGGGCGGCAGCATCTCTGCTGGGGACAGGAAGAGACTGAACAGGGTGATCCGAAGGGCCAGCTCTGTTCTAGGATGCCCTCTGGACCCAGTGGAGGTGGTGAGTGACAGGAGAACGGCGGCTAAGCTGTCATCCCTGATGGACAACATCTCCCACCCCATGCAGCAGACTGTGACAGCACTGAGCAGCTCCTTCAGTGGGAGACTGCGGCACCCACGGTGTGGGACGGAGAGATTTCGCAGGTCTTTCCTCCCCACTGCTGTCAGACTCCATAATAAAGACTTTAACTGATCAAGCACACACATCCATACATATGCAATAATACTAAGTGCAATAATCCTTTCTGTCATTGTTGTATTTTTACTCAGTTGTATATAGTATTTGTATTTGTATTCTATTTTTATCTTATTGTATATTTATTTTATTTTATTCTACTGTATATAGTATTTTATTTTATTCTATTCTGTACAGTTGTGTACTGTATTTATTCTTATTGTATTCTAATTTTTGCCTCATAACTTTTGCACTGTCCACTTCCTGCTGTGACAAAACAAATTTCCCACGTGTGGGACTAATAAAGGTTATCTTATCTTATCTTATATATCATTGTGATGTTGTTTATTGTATTGCTCTCGTTTTCTTCTGCTTTTCTTTTTTCTTTCTCAACAGGTGATCCAGGTGATTGATATATGTATTTTTTTTTTGTCTGCTTATTTAGTTGGTTTTTGTTTTTTTGCCCTTTGTCCCCGTCCCTCTTCTCCGCTGTTTTTTTCCCCCTTTTCCTTTCTCCCTTTTCTTTTCATCATTCAAGTCTGTCCCGTACGGAGCCCCGCAGGGGACATGGGAGAAAAAAAAATTAAGATGGACTTTTGCGAGATCTCGCAGGCAAGAAAAAAAAAAAGACGTATTTGTAGCTACTCCTGGACACAGGCCTAAATGGCAGACACCACATGGAAAATCTCTTGTTTTGGGTGTAAACCAGCAGAAAAATGACATATTTGAAGATTTGGTGGTGCAGTAACAGAAGAACATTTTTGTTAGGATTCGGGGAACTGTTTCCAGGTGACTCAAAAGACAAACTCTCTCTCTCTAACTAACTTCTGGACCACAAAACAATAAAACATTTTCATTTGAATAGTTGTAAATCTTATGTTAGCAAAGGAACTGAGGATACATTTGGCTTTTTGCTCTAAATGCACTTGGAATGTCTGTTCTTTTGGTCCTTTGAGTTAAATTGTCATCTTTTTTTAACTTCCTAAAAAAGATGACAAGTTTTTTAATGGATGTTCCCATTGGTCAAGAAAGAACACAATTAATTTACTGTCTGTAAGTATTCTTTGCGATTAAGCAGCACAGAGCCACATAAAAGGATTTGGACAATGAAAGAGGCTTACTTTTGTTCACGTTGTGGGAAAATGGTTTATTATTTAAATGGTGATCACTATGTGGCTTCTAAAACGCAATTGCTCATTACAGAGAAGTTATTGAAAAAAAGAACTCTCAAATCTGAAATACCTTGTTTAACATTTCAAAAAAGAAAAGGAAAGAAAAGAAGTTCTCATCAAAGTATCTTTCAGAAGCTCACCCTTTGCTGCTCCTTTTTTTTTTTGCGGCGTTTCTGTTACCATTAGACAGTAATTAGCCAGGAGTGAGAATAAAGAAGCACGAGAGAAGGAAGGGAGTTGCAAACCACAAAATTATTTTCTTTGTGATAAGATAAAACATAGCTTTGTGTACAGCACATCCAGCATGACATCTTGGGTTTAATCAGCTATAGATGACAAGTGCCTGCGAGTGTCATTGTTCTAGAGGCAACAGCCTTCAATTAGGAAGCTCTTTAAACATCTGCCAAAAGCCACAAGAAGATGCTATATTGTCTAGGCTCACTATATTGTGAGCACTGTATCTGACAATTTCCCTCCTTCCCACTATCTATCTCTTTTCTCTCTCTCTCAGGCCATTGTATCACCTATACACAACCCCCACGCACGCTTACTCCTTACATCTATCGAATCTAATCTTATCTCGGGCTCTCAAGTTTTCCTTTCCCATCAGATTATTATGGCTGGTTCATTCTACCTTCTAACTAAATTTCCAGTTGTGGTGGATCCACAAGTTACATGAATTGCAGCCATGTAATATGAGCCTAAATAAAATTTTGGTGCATAGGTGTATCTGTGCCACATGGTTGCAAAATCCTAGTTCTTCCCCTCTCACCACAGTCCCCATATGTCTGTATTGCCCTGTGATATCCCACATGCAGCATATACACATTTGACAGAAAGAATTTTGTGTGCATTTACCCACTGCCATAAATGTCCGTTTAAGCAGAGATAGCAGAGTGCTATAAAATGTACATGTTGTTCAAAGCATCACTTATTTCTATATCATCTGTCAGCTTTAGTTATGCATCAGCTGAATTCACAAATTATGTCTTCCTCCTCTGCTTCCTGCTCAGGTAGAAGGCATCTTTTGTAGACTGGGGCTCGGCTGAGCATTTGATGTACTGCTACTGGTGCATGAAGTAAATACCCCAAGCAGCTATCAGGGAGCAATATATTATAAACAAATGGTCAAGATGGGGTGATTCTTATGAAGTTTTCATCTTGCTTTACAGTACCAGTCCCACAGATACAGACAGAGCAGGATTGCAGGATGTCAGCTGCAGGTCAACAGTGGTTTGGCTTGTGGGAGCAATCTGGTTTCCAGAAAAGCTTATTAGCTGCACACTTTTACACTCACTGTGCTTTGAGATCACAGCATTGTAGCTGCTGCCTTAGTACCCACTACAGAGAACGGAGAATGATATTGTCTGTTTGTACAAATAAACTCAGGGGATATTGCTTTTGCCCTGTGCTTTTTCCCTTGCTTTAGTAAGTAAACGTAGTTCTTTGTCTATAGCTCCATCCTATCTCTGCAGCTTTCCACAGTCAGACTTTTAATTGTGGTGAGTGTGAAAATGAAATAAAATTAATGATATTGATAGTGAGCGTAGGTAGGTTTGTGGTTGGTTTTTTGGGGGTTTTTTTCTGCAGGCTGATTTGAGAGAAGGAGCAGTTTTTGGGAGGGGAGGGTAAGAGAAGAGAGCTATGGCTAACACTTTGAAAGTCAGAGGTTGCTGCTTGTCCGGGGAGTCGGCAAGCCTCTGAATGCCAGGCTGAGATGACAGTCGGGAAGCTAATCCTCAGAAATAATTTGGTCGGCAGTCTCTGAACTTCCACATTATCTGCCTCTGCATACGGCTGATGATTTAAATGCCTCAGCCCACTTTTGACAGGTGAATACAAGCTTGAACCAGCTTTTCTAATAGGTGAATGTTATGGATCGGCTCCATGTTTTGAATTTTCTTGTATACAGCTTGTGCAATGGACTTTTATTTTGAGATAACACATTTAGCAGACCAAGCATCTAAAGTCATAGAGCCAAAATATCCTTGCACACTGGTTTCAATGTCGCAAGGGTTGGTGGATGACATTACTAGCTGGTTATTGACATAAGTGGCTAACGTGGACTCAAAATACAGACTTAAAGACAGTAAACAAACCTTCATTTTGGTGAAGTACAATTTCCAAATGGCAAAGTCCAAAAAACAAACAAACAGGGAAAACTAAAAGGCAGATGTGTAACAAACAACATGATGCATCAAAAAATTTAGACAAACTGGGTCAAAAAACGAAGCAGTGCATATGTATTCCTTATACGTACACAGCGAAAGTAACAGAACTCAAAATGCAGTGTTACTATGAATAACAAACTCAACGTAAAAAAATCAAAAGCCCTGGATTAATACAAGAAAGCCCTAACATACAAAAGATATTTAATAATAAACAGAACTTGAAAGAAAAGCACAAAACACTGGGTAGCAGAGCCAGGACCATGACAGTTCCTCATCACTACACACATCACAACAGATATCTTCATTTCATTTGAACCCTAAGTATGCTGTTGGTGCAAATCACCTGGCTGTCACCAGCGAGGAATTGTTTATCTCATCAAACAAATAAACATGTCAGAAGAGCAGAGATGGAATAATCAACTCTCCAAAGAGAGAGCACTACATTTTGAAAATGGGAGAGTCCTCAACGGGCTGATAAAAGTTCACTGAACTCAGTAATGATGAAAACTCTTAATAAAAAAATACATTTCTGTGGATGAGTATGAACGGAAAATGGATACTACACAGTGTTTTCATACTGAAAATGAATCTCCACCAGACCACACTCATATAAAAATGTTCACTTACGTGAGCAGATGGAAGCTTTAATAAGGCTTTCATCACAGATCTACGATTGTGAAACTTGTAATAATTTATAGACAGAAAAGCTTTCAAATACATTGTGGCAGCTTACTCATCAGTGCAGTGTCAGTCTGTTGCAGACTATACCCAGACTATACCCAAAGGCAGCAGAAACTGTCATAGGAGAAATGGCTCAACAAGTCAATAAGCTTCCATCCATATTCTTCTGCTTTATCCTTCTTCCGATTACAAGGCGAAATCCCAACTCTTGAGCCACGATCGCCCCATCTTCGTGGCCATAGGCAAGGGTAGGGACGTAGATCAACCGGTAAATTGAGAGCTTCACTTTTCCGATTTCATCTAGCCCCGATTTCATCTAATGAGGACTGTGACAGTTTTCTTTCTAGTTTTCTTTCTTTTCTTCTTGCAAAGATTGATAATTTAAGAATGAATTTTTCTCATTCAGCACCTGTTATGTCTATCTACACCTCATCGCGCCCTGTCATTTTGGATACTTTCTCTTCTGTTTCACTACCTGAGCTGGTAAAACTGGTTAATTCAGTGAAAGCATCCTCTTGTCCACTTGACATTGTACCTGCATCATTATTCAAAAATGTCTTCCAGGTTATTGGTCCATCTGTGCTCACTCTAATCAACTCTTCACTGGCGTCTGGTATAGTTCCAGTTTATTTTAAAAATGCTGCTTTTCTCCCACTTTTAAAAAAACCTCAGCTAGACCCCTCTCTTTGGAGCAGCTACAGACCTATCTCTAAATTACCGTTAATTGCTAAGATTCTAGAAAAGGTTGTGGCTAAGCAATTTTTAGCGGCTCTGGACAAACATAACATTTGCGATAAGTTTCAGTCCGGCTTTCTCAGAGCTCACTCTACAGAAACAGCCCTTCTTAGGGTCTCAAGTGATATTTTGATGAATAATGATGCAGGAAAATGCTCAGTCCTACTTATGGTGGACCCAACATCGGCTTTTGACACTGTTGACCACCACATCCTCCTCAAAAGGCTTAAACATTGGGTTGGGGTATCGGGTACTGCCTTGGAGTGGTTCTCCTCATATCTAAGTAACCAATCTTTTTCTGTGGTGGTCTCCGATTTTAGGTCATCTTCTTCCTCCCTTACTTGTGGTGTCTCTCAGGGTTTGGTTTAGGGGCCTTTATTGTTCTTAATATATCTTCTCCCCTTAGTGGGCTCTTTTGAGGACATTTCTTATCACTGTTATGCTGATGATATTCAGTTGTACATCTCTTTTAAGCCCCAGGATTCATCTAAGCTTCAGCTTTTAAATGACTGCTTAGATTCCATCAAATGTTGGATGGCTGTAAATTTACTCCAACTCAACGAGGGGAAAACTGAAGCCCTCATATGTGCTCCGGACAGATTTGTATCCCAGATAGTGAAAGCCCTTGGTCCTCTCTCTGTGTATGTTAAATTTTCTATCAGGAATTTACGTGTCACTTTTGACTCGACTCTCACATTGGATGGGCACACGAAATCTCTGGTTCGGTCTTGTTTTTATCATTTAAGAAATGTGGCTAAGTTAAGCCCTATTTTATCTCGCCCTGAACTGGAGATCGTTATACATGCATTTATTTCCTCACGCTTGGACATGGACATTATTTTATTGTATGATGCCTTGGTGCCACTGGATTTTAACATGTCTGACACCCATACTGTAAGACAAATGGTGGGGGTGTAGTAAGGAAGTTGGGGGAAGCAGACCACTCCGCAGGAAGAATCTTTTGTCTCTCCGAGGACTCTGGGAGGTAGCAAGGGAGTGTGAACCTTAAGGTGTGAAACAGCTGTGTACTGCCTTTTGTTCCTGAAGAAGGTATTTAACTGAGAGCCGTGTTAGGCTCAGGGAGACTCTGCTGACCCTGCCCCGCGGTCATGTAGGCTCTCCACAAGCTTGGTTGTCTGTTGTCTTTGTGTGTTTGGATTAAAGAATGTTAGCTACCGCTCACCACTCGTCTGCAGGCTTTATTTAATGGAAAACTTCCACAACAGTGTCTAAGCAAAGGTTCTCTGGATCGTCTGCAGGTTGTGCAAAACATTGCAGCTAAAAATCCTCCAAGTACTCACATGTGACACCACTGCTATTTCAGCTACACTGGCTTCCTGTTGAATTTAGAGTACATTTTAAGGTCCTGGTCTTGACATTTAGAGCCTTGCATGGACTGGCACCACCTTACATCTCCGATCTGCTACAGCCCTATGTCCCTAGCACAGACCTTCCCAAAGTGTGGGGCCTGCCCCCTAGGGGTGTTGCAGAGCCATTGCCGGAGGGGCGCGGCATAAACAGGGAAAAAACAAAACAACGCTTGGACACTGCTAGCACGGGGCGCCCACACAAACGCAAAGCAGGAGATGAAGCATAGCTGAATATGTTTCCAAACCAACTTCATTCTAAGCCAATGACTAGAAAATATGGTGAAGCATATCTTCCCTTTGGCTTCACCTGCACAAGTGCCAAGGTAGGAATTGGTTTTCCCTGCGTCGAGAGCACGCGCTGGGCTCTTCAAATCACGGACAAACAGTATCCCCCATTCTTGATTTTTAGTTCACAAACACTTGTTGTAATAAATAACTACTCCTGACATTTTGGAGATATTAGCCCTTTATACAGTAAAGTTACAGTGGGATACGAATAATATCAGGCTGATCCTGCCACGATTTGTTCCCCCGGTTCAAATCACGGAAAAACAGTATCCCACAGTTGTTTATGTTTTTAAACCCATTTTGCACAGAGAGGCACATTGAAAAATGTATCGATAGCAATGTTGAATATTATTACACAGGAAAAAAAACAACTACATGTAAAATAATTACACCGTGATGCCTCTGCCTTTCTAAATAGAGGGACAGTAACTGCGTGTGTAAATGTAAGCGTGTAAAACCTGAAGATAGAGACAAAATACTGTTAATCTGACTAGCTGCCATTCTGCAATTCATCTCCTGTAAACAATAACGTGGCGCACAGCGTGACGTGGAAAAAGGCACATACCTTTAATGTTGCGTGACGAACTCTGTATTCCTCGTCCACACATAAACCCAAAAAAGGAGTTTTAAAAAATCTCCATTTTCGGTGATTCCAAACGCCGTTTACGTGTGGACGAAAGGTCCAAACACATAGAAACAGCTGCGTTTTCAAAATCACCCGTGTACATGCGGACGCAGCGTAAAAGAGTTAGTAGTTTATTTTATTACTACCTGCAGATTACTTGTATTTGCTTAATTGTTTACTAAATGTTTGAGGTGTGAAATAAACCGCAATGGAGCAAAATATGGGTGTGTGTGGTTGGAGGATGTGTTTGTGCGTGTGTGCGTCCGTGCGCGCGCGAGCAGGGTGGGGGTGCGGGGCAGCGAATATTTTTTTTGTAAAACAAAGGGGGGCCCAGCAAAAAAAGTTTGGGAACCACTGCCCTAGCAGGTCCCTAAGGTCATCTGATCAGGGCTTACTTGCTATAAAACAGACTAAGATGAGAACTAAGGGTGACAGAGCTCGGGGCCACAGTCTCGGGAACTGTGAACTCGGTAGTTGTTTTTAAAAAACAACTCAAAACGCACCTTTTTAAACTGTTTTTGGTTAAATTTCTGCCTGTTTTATATTGTCTGTTTTACCCATTTATTATTTGTTATCTTATGTGTAGCACTTTGTGATTCTGTCTAGAAAGGTGCTATATAAATAAAATTTTATTTATCTATTTATTTTATTTAACAGAACCACATCATCCGCGAAAAGCAGAAATGAGATTCTGAGGCCACCGAAGTGAAAGCCCTCCGCCACTTGGCTGTGCCTAGAAATCCTGCCCATAAAAATTATGAACAGAATCGGTGACAAAGGGCAGACCTGGTGGAGCCCATCACCCACCGGGAACGAGTCCAACTTATTGCCGGCAATGCGAACCAAGCTCTTGCAACGGTTGTATAGGGATCGAATGGCCTGTAGCAATGGGCCAGACACCCCATCCTCCCGTAGCACCTCCCACAGGACACCCCAAGGGACACGGTCGAATGCCTTCTCCAAGTCCACAAAACACATGTAGACTGGTTGGGCAAACTCCCATGCGCCCTCAAGTATCCTTGAGAGGATCAAGAGCTGATCCAGTGTTCCGCGACCAGGACGAAAACCGCATTGTTCCTCCTATATCTGAGGTTCGACTAGCGGACGAACTCTCCTTTCCCGCACCCTGGCATAGACTTTCCCAGGGAGGCTGAGGAGTGTGATCCCCCAGTAGTTGGAACACACCCTCCGGTCCCCCTTCTTAAAGATGGGGACCACCACCCGGTCTACCAGTCCAGGGGTACTGCCCCTGACCTCCACGCAACATTGCAGAGGCGTGTCAACCAGGACAGTCCTACAACATCCAGAGCCTTCAGGCGGACCTCATCCACACCAGGGGCTCTGCCACCAAGGAGTTGTTTAACTGCCTCAGTGACCTCGCTCCCGGAAACTGGCGGGTCATCCCCAGACACTGCTTCCTCCTCGGAAGACGTGTCAGTGGGATTAAGAAGGTCTTCGAAGTATTCCTTCCACCGCCCGACAATTTTCTCAGTCTAAGTCAGCAGCGCTTCGCCAGCACTATACACAGTGCAGGTATAGCACCGCTTTCCCCTCCTGAGACGCCTGACGGTTTGCCAGAATCTCTTTGAGGCAGTCCGAAAGTCTTTTTCCATGGCCTCTCTGAACTCCTCCCACACCCAAATTTTTGCTTCAGCCACTGCCCAAGCCGCATTTTGCTTGGCCTGTCGGTACCTGTCAGCTGCCTCCGAAATCCCACAGGCTAACCAAGCCCGATAGGACTCCTTCTTCAGCCTGGTGGCTTCCTTCACCTCTGGTGTCCACCATTTGGTTCGGGGATTATCACCACGACAGGCACTAACCACCTTGCGGCCGCAGCTCAATGCAGCAGCTTCGGCAATTGAGACGCTGAACATGGTCCATTCGGAAGCTCTGCCGGAGGTGTGCGTTGAAGATCTCACGGACTGGGGCCTTTGCTAGGCGTTCCCAGCACACCCTCACTACGCGTTTAGGTGCACTGGGTCTGTCCAGCGTCCTCCCCCGCCACGTGATCCAACTCACCACCAGGTGGTGATCAGTTGACAGCTCAGCCCCTCTCTTTACCCAAGTGTCCAGAACATATGGTCGCAGGTCTGGTGATATGATTACAAAATCGATCATCAACTTGCGGCCTAGAGCGTCCTTGTTCGAACTCTTATGTTCGAACAAGGTGTTCGTTATGGCCAAACTGTGATTTGCACAGAAGTGCAATAACAAAACACCGCTCGGGTTCAGATCAGGGAGGCCGTTCCTCCCAATCACGCCCCTCCAGGTCTCGCTGTCGTTACCCACGTGAGCATTGAAGTCTCCCAGTAGGACAACAGATTCTCCAGGTGGAGCACCTTCCAGCACCCCACCCAGGGACTCTAAGAATGCTGGGTACTCTGAACTGCCACTCGGCGCATAAGCACAGATGACAGTCAGGACCCGTTCCCCGACCCTAAGGCGCAGGGAACAAACCCTCTCATCCACCGGGAAGAACCCCAACGTACAGGCAGCAAGCCGAGGGAATATTAGAATACCCACCCCAGCCCGCCGCCTCTCACCTGGGGCAACTCCAGACTGAGACAGAGTCCAGCCCCTCTCCAGGAGACTGGTTCCAGAGCCCAAGTCATGCGGAGAGGTGAGACCGACTATATCTAGCCGATACCCCTCGACCTCACGCACTAACTCAGGCTCCTTTTAACTAATCGATAATAATTTTGAAACCATTGCCCTTAATACATTCATGGTAATAACCACTGACAGTTAAGACAGTAGTCAATAGTATCCAGCAATTTAATTAAATGAACATATCCTTGCTACTTCATTTGTTGATTTGCTGTTCTTATGTTTCTTAACCATTTTACTAAATGCCATGATCCAAATTTCAGGGTAATTTTGACAAAATAAAATAACTGTATTAAACACACTACCAGCCTGCCCAAGAAGAGAAATCTCTGGGTGTATCCTGGGTCTGCACTGGTGCCTTCTTGGTCAGTCCCATCTCTTAAACTAGTTGCTTTTTGTGTGGAGGAGTAGGCTCTCTGAGCCTTTCACAGATGACCAACCTCCTCACCCTCTCACTAAGGGAGAACCCAGATATACTTTAAAGGAAGCTTGTATCGATAATAATTGGTTCAGTGATTACCCACAGGTGAGGGTCAAACAGTATATCACCTTAAAAACTGACAGCTTCAAGGTCAGGTCTCTCTTCACAGCAGACCATTACTGTCCACATTATTGCGACACAGCACCAGTCCATTAGTCTCCAGTTCAACTCTCCATTCAATCATGAACAAGAACCCAAGAAACATCAACCTTTCCATTTCAGCCAGCAACTCCTCCCTTAACTGGAGTGGCCACTCCACCGCTTTCCAGCTAAGAATCGTGGCCACTTCACACTTTAGGTCATGACTCGATGAAGCCAACAGAAGCCATAACATTTGCACAAAAAAGAGATCCTGAAACCACCAAACCCTCTACCTTTCACACCTTGGATGCCCCTTGAAATTCTAACCATAAATATTATGTGCATAATATGTCACAAAGAGCAGCCATGCCTGCACTCTTTGGCAAGAAACGTGGGGGTGAGAAATGACTAGAAACAGGTAAAGCTAATCAGCAATAACAGGTACTCGCCTCATGCTACACCTAGGTATACTGGCATGTGACAGGGGGAGCAAACAGTTGCTGCCTTCCTGTCTGTATTTCTGAAGCAAAGCAAACACCTTTGTTCTTCAAGCTGAGCTTTGAGCAGTCAATAGGTGAAGTTTTTCCTCACTCCTAGTCATAGTCATGTGCACAATAATATAGCACCATCAGTTCTCCTTTCTCCTGATAACCAGGGCATGATTGCCAGCATTCTGGTAACTTCCACTCATACAGATAATGAATACAACACTGACATGTGATTCTTTGTTCTTTAAAATGACTGACAGAGTGCCCCTAGGCCCTTGTTTTACTCTGACCTAGGATCCATGGCAACTATAAACTTAATAAATACTTCAGCTTTGGGGTGCTTTTGACTGGAGTTCCATGGGACCCAGAAACATTAGCATTTTAAAACCACTAATGAAAACAGTCTCAACTTATTTAGTTGAACAATATAATGTGATTTCTTTCGCATTCAACATAATATCATTCATTTTTAATATGGAAATATTCTAAAGATGTCTGTCCCTCACTATTAAAATGTGATGGGCAGCATTTTGATTTTTCATCTTCTAAATCTGGGTGCAATTCAGGCTTCAGACCTTCGTTTAAGGTCCTTTGCCCACTCCATACAGTACATCTGCAACACTGTAGATAGCTGAGCACCTGACTGTGATGGAAGCCAGATAACATCATCTTTGGTACACTCAATATTTCTTAAACCAGTGGGGATCCAGGCATCAAATGACTTACATCCCAGCTTATTATCAGTGATGTGCAAGTGGCAGAATGAACAATTCAGATCCAAAAGTCTTTACTTTGGAGACTATTTTTTCCCAATCTAGACTGTCTGGCCCTGCCTTGGAAAATATGTTTGCCGGTAACTGACTAAAAAATATTTTTGACTCCTGGATCCTGTTGGTACTTTGCAGTATGTCAACTCCATAAACATGGATGAAAGATCGCAGACCTTTAACAGCTCCAGAGATCATGGGCTTTGTGTATCAAGTAAAGATTTTGTTGCTTGAATCAGACACCACCACATACCATCTGCTTGGCAGCTCATCTGCTTTTCTTCTTCTCCTCCTCCTACTCTTCACCTCACCCAGACTAGAAGCAAAGTAGGCCGAGGACTTAAGGAAGTCCCTCAAGTTATCTCAGCAGTACGGAAATATACAAACCTCCCACGTTTTAATAATGGCTGCTTCTTTATAACCTGCTGTGCATGTGAAAAGTTACATTTTTTGGCAGAGTCTCTACCTACCACTGAGCTAAATTATGAATCACTTGCTAATATTTGGAAATATATTATTAAAAGGCTGCACAATAATTTATTTTTGGCTGTGTGTGTATATGTGTGTAATCTTCAAGTGCTGGTATACTGAATTTGTAAATGATCTTTGTTTACACTCCCAGTGTTTGTATTAACATTCAATTTTTGCATTAATGAATATGAATGTGGTCGTCCAAGTGTTGCTTAACTCACACAGTCTTTTCATTAGCTGTGCTGCTGTCACAGACAAATGAGAAAATCCTGCTCTGCTCATATCTGCACTCTGGAAAAGTAGCTTTTAATACAGATTGCACACTTCATCAGTGAAATTGTTTCCCTTTCTGTTTTAATGTGCAAGATTATGCTAATCAAAAGCATAACGTGTATGAAATGTCAAAAATAGAATCAGGAAATTAAAAGAGAAAATAAAGTAACAAGAACTGTAGTTTTAGTGCTCAGTTGCTTCAGATATTGTCTACACAGAGAAACTCTGACTACAGCTAGTCATCACTAAAGATTGGTATTGTCAAATTCCTTTGTAGTTATCAGTTGGTTTCAGCACTAATGCCAATATCTTACTTCTTGTCTGTTAAATCCTAAACTTGCCTCATGGTCTTTTTGAGTCCTACAAAATCAACAAGATCCACAAGTCCCATAACATTATAATCACATTTAATTTCTATACATAACTGTGCATTACATTTTGGCACCAATTAATTTCTATCCATTATTCTATATGTTATCAATAGACCTTCATAGTAAGGTCTTTATAGGTCGGCTGCTGTCTGCCTCAATCAGTTGGGATGAGAAGAGAGGAGAGCATGAAACAGACACATCACTAATGCTGTAGACTAAATCATATTTGAGTACTGTCCAACTGGTTGTTAAAGAGATTGTTCAGTTTCTTTGAAGAGGGTTTTTATGAGGTACTTCTCCACACTCAGTGCATTACCCTCAGTTGTTCGGATGCCTTTGGCTTTTGTAAAACAGAAAATAAAATACCTTTTTTTTTGTTGAAGGTATTTTCTATCAGCAAAATCTAAAATAAAACTTTCTCTCACTCTCTTTCTTTGTCTCTTTGCTGCTCCATGCCTCTGTGGTGCTGAAAGAAACATGACAAGCAGCTGCTGCATGTCATCTTTTTTATTAATGTTGGTCTTACTCTTATTGAAAACAATAATGATTACAAAGAAAGCAAAATGAAGTGCTTTACAAAATTTCTTTCTGCTGTTTCAGACCACTAAAAAGACACAATTGGGTGGTTTATATGATGCGCACTGGGAGCATTTTTCTTGTATGGTATGCGGACTGGAGGAGCAAGAAATCAAATAGAGATGACCTAAAATCTTTGATTCTGACGCTGAAGCACCTAGAGATTTTAGCATTTAAAAAAAAATCCTAGCCAGTGATCATATGTTTTGAAAAGGGAGACATTAACAGCTGGATCTATTGAAGAGAAGACTTATTGCAATCTAGGCTTAGTACAATAGAATACAACACACTTAATATTTTGTGTGTATTGTATTATGATTGCAAACATCTCGAAACATAAAACCCAAACAAAGAAAGAAAAATCACCACATTTAAATGCCCGTTCACTGTGCAGATATTTTTCTGCTAAGACTGGTGATGACATCTCACAATTGCCAGTTGTCATGGAAATGCAACACGCTTTCCGTGTGCACCTAGCAGTCAGAAATAGCATCTGTCAGAACCAGTGATGGACTGATTTTCCAGTGAAAATACAGATTAAACACAGTCTGAGCCCACTAAAAATGTTCACATAACTGCCTGAAAAACCTTTCTGTCATAGCCCAACCTTACATTCTGACAGATATGCAGCACACACACATAAATAAATAAAGTTAAACATAAATATACTATTTAATAGTGGGAAGAATTTTTTGAATCCTAACATAATCCAGATAAAAGTCTGTCTATTATATTTTTATGTCCAAACCTCACAAACTGCTTAGATTAAAATTTGGAAAAAAATTGCAATACCTGAGAAAGTAGAAATCCACTGTCATTCTTTTCTCAGTTGAAAGTTGTTTAAAATATATTTTTATATTGATTATTTCTTCTTAAATTTTTCATTCGTTTTGTGCGTCTGTTGTGAAATATGTTGATATTTTTAGTCTGATTTCTATGCTTTTCCAGTCCACTCTCTCAGTACAAACAAACAAAAGATTCCACAGCCTTGACTGCTTAGAAAATGCTGATAAGGACAACAATGTTTTCCTGAAACAGGACGGGCTAGATACCGTATCAGTGGGAAAAAAATGAACACCCTATCTGCTGCTTTTCTTCTGGTTTGTCATCCTGATTTCTTTGCAGTAGTGGAATCCATTTCGCTTAACCTCCCAGGGTTTGCTGGGGGCTTCATCAGCACTTCACCCAAGGACACATGCAGTTATTACTGGACATACATAACTTGACAGAAGACTAGGACGAGGCGCTCAAATATTCTCCACCGATGCACTTCTGAACACCCAGACGACAACAACCACACAGGGCCTGAAACCAAGGAACATTTTCCCCCAGGAAGACAATTATTTTTAGCTACTTCCCCCAACAGTGTAAGTAAAATGCTAATCTTCATCCAGCATCTCTTTGAAATGCAAAGGGGTGAGGTGGATTATTTGTGGCCACATAGCTGTAGTCTTAAATCCTGTTAATTCTGCAGAGAAGCCCTCACTGCAATATTGGATGCCCGAAAGATAAATAAACACGTTGTGGTGGTGTGTCGCCGTATTACAACGTGTCTGAACCCTTAGAACCTACTGCCCTACCCCCCAATCCCCCGCTCTCCATGTTTCTACTAATGACAACAAAGGACAATTGCAGGGTCCTAATTTGATGTCCACAGTTTGTTAATAATATGCTTGGCCTCTGCTGCAGTGACACAGCATTCAGCACTGCCATTTGATATGGAAATGTATTATATGTTTATGCGCACATACATATTTTCATTTCAAAGGAGCAGCAGCAAATGTATGAAACCAGTCCAGCATTTTGGAAAAATGGGTCACTGCTGCTAAATGTTGATAGTGCTACTTTGCCCCCCAGTGGCACATGTACTCAGTGCAGATGAGTGTTTCATAATCATAACCTTCAGGCTGTTGACTTTCAGAGTTGGGGGGATATAGATAGGCTCCATATATGCTCTAATAAGATATGTGGATTTAATTTCATACAAACATTTTTTTTGACATACTACAAATCTGTCTTTCTGTCTCGACTACAGTCTTGCGGTTGGAATTGAAGGATAAACAGTTTTTTTCATCACACATCTTTTTGCTCCAGTGAGTCATTTCCAAGCTGCTGTAAGGGATGACTCACATGTTAAATTTACTTGGCATACCATCTCAGGAGCTGCTGTTAAACCTACTCTCTTTTTTTCAGTGTATCTGCTAAAAAATGTATGTTTTATCGCATCCTCACAGGTTACCAGGCTTTGGGTTAAGGCACATGTCCCAGGCAGGGGTGTATCTCTCCATATCAGATATATCCTGCAGTGGAGAACATAGAAAAATAATCCATTCACCGTGCCTAAAATTCAACAGGCTCTTCCAGTGACAGCAGGAATTGATGAGTCATTTTTGTGTATAAAATGAATTGGCTTGATATTTGCCTTGTAGATATGAAAACCTGCAGGAAACGACTTCCCTGTATATCACCTCCTTGGATAATTATAGCTTGAAGACTGCAGAAGCAGCACACAGTAAAGGATTTGGGATATTTAAACAAATGCTGGAGCCTGGCTGACAGAAACACATAGAAGCAGTTTATAATTCATAGTAGACTGTTTGGATAATTCTCATTTACTCTCCTTACCTTTTTTGTAATGCCACCAAACACTGTTGGCTATATTTCTATAGCAAGCTCCAAATAATGCTTTAATTATGAGGTGCATGAAAAGTGACCTTAGAGATCTATTTATTCAGTTGATGAATACATGGGTGTATTTGTTGGAAGGATCTTGCTGTGTTCAAATGTGCAGTGATGTATTATGGAAATTAGCAGTCGTCTCACAGATTTATTGTGACAAGTAACTTTAAAGTTGTCTAGTGCTTTTTCCTATGAGCCATTATATTAATAAAGACTTGACTCTTCTCTGCTTTGTCTGTTTTCATGTAAAGCATTTTGTCCATATCATTTATTTTATTATAGGGAACTCTGAGCTGCATTTCTTTCACAAATAGTGCTATACAAACCACGTGTTATCTTTTAAAGGATTTATCTGATTCAGCGTCCTTATACATAGCTTGTCATTTCCCAGACGTCCACAAAATAAATAAATGACGTTTTTAATATAAAATATATTAAAAAACGTAAAATAGGATTGAGTCTGATAATTAAAGACGTTGTATGTGAAGATGATTTTAAATTTGTTTAATGGGGAGAGAGTGAAGAGCAGCCAATAAGAAGAAATATGCTCCTTGTTCCTGTTAGCACTCTTGCTGCAGCATTTTGAGTCAAATGAAAACTTTTCATTGAGTTTTTAGAACAGCCTGATAATAAGGAGGTAACATTGTCCAGCCTTAGAGATATTGATGCCACTGCTTTTGTTATTGCTATATAAATACAATTGAACTAAAATTAAATTCCAAGTAAGCACTCCTACATATTTGGTTACTGTGCGCATTGAACAGCACATTCTGACCAGAAATGACTCCTATAATTCCTTGCATCATTACTAGAGGCAAAGTTAAGTTTAATAACCTCAGTTTTATCTGAATTTAGAAGCAGGAATTTAGAGGTCATCGAGATCTTTATGATTTTAAGACATTCCTGCAGTTTAACTAATTGTTATATGTCACCTGGTATCATGGATAGATAAAGTTAGGTATCATGCATGAAAGTGCAGATAATATCCAGATGATACGTCTCAAAGAAAATGCATGCTGTGGCTTCTAATCTGGAAGGATAGTGTATAATGTATTAGTATAAGAACACATAGCTAAACATTTGATATAATCGGGTGTCATTACTGCTGATGTGAATTATTACTTTATGAATATATATATATATATATATATATATATATATATATATATATATATATATATATATATATATATATATATATATATTAGGGGTGCAACGATATTCGTATCGATATTGAACCGTTCGATACAGTGCTTTCGGTTCGGTACGCATATGTATCGAACAATACAATTTTTTTCAATTTTTTTTTTTTTTCAATTTTTTTTTTTTTTTTTTTTTGTGTCCCGTTTGGATCTATAGCCATCAGAATTGTTGTCTTGAGGCCAAGAAAGATGCCAAGAGGATTTATTTTAAGTGGATCATCATATTGGTCCATTTGATTGACCTTTATTATAATTATGAATTTATTTTATTTTCAGTTGCAAACGGGACAGACATGACTGTGGGATAGGACAGGGGGAAAGAATGAAAGAAAGAGGGGGAGAGAAAGAAAGAAAACCAAAGGGGAGAAAAAAAAAAGAACAATACAAAATTTGTAATTTATTTTATCAACTTTCCTTCTGACCATGCTGTCTGTGTTGAGCGCTCAGTGAATCTGCATTTGACTACTCCGCCTAGGCTCGAGAGTGCAGCCTAGGCGGAGTAGTCGAACGCAGATTCACTGAGCACTCAACACAGACAGCATGGTCAGAAGGAAGAGCGCAGGGCAAGCTAGCGAGACAGAAGTGGACCTCCCCACCCTCATTCAGATCTGGCGTTTGGAATTATTTTGGTTTTCATGTGACGTATGACCCTGAAGGTAAGCGAGTCATGGACTAAAGTAAAACAGTATGTTGGATGTGCCATGCAATGCTCAATTACATGGGTGGGAGCTAGTGTGTTAGCGCAGTTAGCTCGTTAACGTGTTGGCCGTCTAGCCCCTCTGTATAGGGTAGCTCGTTAACGGAGATTTGCCGTGTTGTGGCGTTAAGGTTATTTCAACGAGATTAACCTGAAAGCACTAGTGGGAACACAACGAATATGACTGCACATTTACAACGACATCATCCTAGTGCAAAGACAAAAACAACAAGCATGCATGCTACAAACTTTAGCAGAGTCATTTAGACAGCTGTTAGCACAGGATTCTCCTTATGGAGACCTGATATGTTTAATATGCTGCTGAGAATATAGCCCAGAAGAAGCGGATAGTATAGCTTTTATTTTGGAAAGAGACATTTCTCTGTAATAAACTCTCTTTTCCAAAGATGAGTGATTCCTCAATCAGATACAGGGCTCGCAATATCGCTAGCCCGACGTCCCGGGGCTATCTCTGCCCTGCCTGTCGGGCTATTGTAGGAAGGAAAAATATATGTCAATGCTTTTGCATTCTTTCAGAAATGTAGCTGGGTAATTATGTCATTGGGTGAGCCACTGTCAATATGTGACATATTGAAATCGTGTTTGAATTTGCGCTTGTTTTTTTGCTTTCACTTTGCAATCGCGCGAACTGTGTATAGAGAGCGACAGCACTGATCTGTGAGTGATGATAATTTGTGCACCAATTCCTCTGACATCGTCTTATTAATTGTTAGCTTACTATGCAAACATGACAAGTGAAATCTCCCGCAGCTTAAACACGGGAGAGGTTGATCGCGCAGAGAATCGCTGAGCTTATGTGAGTGCGGCAGGATATATATTTCACTACGATGACCTGGATGATTGAGAACCTTCACAGACAGATATATAATTTAGTTCTGCTGAGCCAAATAAGACAGGTCAGGGTGAAGAAGTGACAGCCAAAGAAAAGCTTACCACAAAACGGAGAAGTTATGACAAATCAGACTATAAGGCAAAAAGAAAGTGCAGCTTTATGGTTTCATGGACAAAAGAATTTCTGTGGCTGCAATATGACGAGCTAAAAAACAACACGCACAAGGGTTAGGGTTAAATTTAAAAACTGTACTTTTGTGTTAAAATATATATTTATAATTTTAATAAATGACAAATTAAAAAGGCATGAACATTTTTTTTTTGTATCGAAAAAATATCGAACCGTGACACCAAAGTATCGAACCGAACCGAACCGTGAATTTTGTGTATCGTTGCACCCCTAATATATATATATATATATATATATATATATATAGATATATATATATATTTTATATATATATATATATATATATATATATATATACACGGTGCCAATAGAAACAGGAAAAAAAATCCTGGGTCTTTGTTTTTTGTTGTGTTACGACCCTGGCCATAATGTGTCTTGGTGGCTGTTTCTTGTTCTGTCTGTGTCTTTAAGTCTCTGCAGGTCCCTGATTGGATAAGCTGATGGCTGCTGATTGGTCCCCTGATCATGTGGTTGCTTTCAAAATCCCTCACCAGCAGTTGTCCCAGGGCAGCCACTGACAGCAGCAGCAGACCTGACCCTGGCTTCCAAAACCTGTGACTTTTATGTTTGAGATTCTCGTGACTTACCGAGCTTTGTATATAGTGTGTACATTAGTTTTCACTTGTAAATACCACATTGTAAATAGCCTTATTATTTTTCCTTGTACTGTTTTCTCCTGTTTATTTCTGTTAGGGAGTAGGTGTAGTGTTTGTCTTTTGTTTGGTTTTTGTTTCACATAGAAATTTAGATAGCACCTCCTCACCTGACTTAGCTTGTTTTGTTTGTTATTTTGGCCTTTGTTCACCCCGGAGCTTCATTTTCAGTGTAGACAAATAAACCACCGTTCACTAAGAAATTGGTTTTTCTGTGTATGGTTTTGGGGCCCAGGGCGGGGTCACTTCCTTTTTTAACTCTTATGTTACGTTCCTGTACCCCTAGACTGGGGCGTAACATAAAGTGGGGGCTCGTCCGCTCTTTTCTTTTGCCATTCTTTTTGCTCATTGTGTTTTGTAGGCTGCCTACAGTTTTTGGTTGGCAGTTTTCTTGTAGTCTTGGGGGTAAGCTATCCACAATGACTTTTGACGTGGATGATTTTGCACTGCAACCCACCATGGATAAGTTGGATCGATGCACAAAGGCAGATTTGTTGTTGGTGGCAAATTTGTTTAATGTTAGTGTGCCTTTGAATGCTAAAAAGGCAGAAATTAAGCAGTGTCTGACAGCACAGCTGTTGGAAAAGGGGGTAATTGCAAAGTCGAAACCTTGGCCGGTTGATGCGACTGGAGGTTTGGTGGTGGATGTGGGAGCAGAAGCTGCTGCAACCATCCCACAAGCTGCCAGTGGACGGGTGACGCCAGGGGCGGAGGCTCCTGCTGCCATTCAGGTCCCAAGCGTTAGCCCAGCCGCACAATTAGCAGGATTGGTTACAGAGGATCTCAGGCTCGCCCTTCGCCTGAAAGAGGTGGAGCTTGAGGCGAAAGCCAAAGAAGTTCAGCTTATGCATTTCCGCATAAGGGCTATGGAGCTGGATCCCTCCAGACAACGCATTGTTACCTCTACCCCTGTGAGTAAAATTGTGAGTAAAGCTTCTGATTCATTCTCCTTTGACCAGTGTGATGCAAGCAAGCAAATTGCTTTAGTGCCACTTTTCAGAGAAAGTGAGGTTGACTCTTACTTTTATGCCTTTGAACGCATCGCAACTACTTTAAAATGGCCCAAGGATGTGTGGAGTTTGTTGTTGCAGTGTAAATTGGTGGGGAAAGCGCAGGAAGTTTGTGCAAGCTTATCCATTGATGACAGTCTGGATTTTGAAATTGTGAAATCCACTATTTTAAGGGCTTATGAGCTAGTTCCTGAGGCATATCACCAAAGGTTTCGGTCATGTGAAAAATCTGCCAGCCAAACAAGGTTTTTTAACAAGGTTGGGCATTAAACTCCTTTAAAAATGAATATTGATGTTTTGTGTTTCATGTTTATGTGTCAATAGCCATAACTATTGTTTAAAACAAGTATCCATATACCTGTTTCTCACCTGTATAGTACAATCAACTAATATTCCATCAGTGAATCAGTTAAAGTGATTTGTTGGCTGCATTTGCACCTTATTTGCTGAAGCAAGGCAAGCTAGCTTGCACATAATAGTTAGGCATGTTAAAGATCTCTTCTTCAGGCTTGGAAGAATTGCTTTATTCCTTGCAGGCCATCCTGGGGGACTTTTCTGTGGCCTCAAGTAATTCAGAGACTGTCATGCATATAAAATGGAAAGTATTTTCATTAAGTGAATTTCAATTGTCATTCTTAATTTTTTTGAGAACTTGCAAAATGCAATCCTGTGTCTTACTAAGAATGGTAACACCTATTTTAAAAGAATTTCATTTGAATGAATTAACAAAATGTGTTTCAGTTGATTAAGTCCTTTCATTTGCATTTTCCATCCCACATACTGTAAGTCCTGTATATGACATATCCATCTGTTTTCAAATATGACATCTAATCTACACTATAGAAATATTCCGAGGCTATCATAAATACAAATAAATGTAAAATTTCTGCCTCAACATGACTGAGCACCTCATTAAGGAGGAAGAGAAAAAGAATCTGGGTCATAATATCTCACAGCTGGCAAGCAAACTCCAATTCAAGTGTTGACAGTCTGGAAGGTTTGCATAGAGAAGAGCTATTACTATGAAATTACTAAAACAAGCACAGTCTACTGGAATGAAGTAGGAGTTTATTTAACAAAATAAATATTGCTTGGCATTTATCATTTCATCTGGGGGTTAAAATTTGAGCAGCGATGATAATCTTGTTTTGCTGAATTGTAGCAACAGTACAAACAAGCAGGGGATTAGTAATCCCTGTTGGAGATTTCTTCCCCCAGGGTAGACAACTAGTCATTGGCACCTGAGGCAAGGGCTTGATTTCTGAACAGTAAACACTGATGCTTTGCTGCCGAAAGAGCCACAGCATGTCTGGACAATATTTCATATTGATAATGGTGTTTCGTGGCGCTTGAGTAAATGGAGTTGGATATTGCAGGTGATGGCATGAGGTGACCTTATCAAACTGTGATAAGCTGGAAATGGGAAACTGAAATCAAAATGCCATCGTGGTGAGGGAGGCAGGATCCATCTGCTTCTCTTCATATTGGCCCCAGTAAGAAGGAAGAAAAAGGAAAAAGAAGTGCTTTGTTCGAAGGTAGATAGTATGACATGGTCTTTGCCTTGACAGTGAAGTCAGCATGATTCATTCTGTAGCTTGCACTCACTGAGTTGTATTCCTTCTTTATAGACTGGCCCAACATTTTAAGCAATTCTCAGTGAAGTCGATCTTCAGCTGTGATCGCTCAGCCTCAGCTAATCAAGTGGCATGTCATGGCTTCTGAGGAGTGGAGTTGTGTTAGTCAGGGCGGGGTTATTGGCATTCAGGGAGTTACAAACAGCAATTTGGATGTAATTAGGTTTTAATGGCACCTGATCACTCAAATACCCAAACATGCAAAAGCTCACAAGTGTTAGTGCACGCATGCACACACACTCACTGACAGAAGAAGAACCAAATCATTAATAAAAATACATTCTCTCTACGTCTCTGGGCAACAACTAAGGTCAGCACAAGTTGAGAGTCTTTGCAGAAGTGAGTGAATTTTAAAATAGCAAGATGAATATCAAGAGAGACCGAATGAATCGGAATAAAAATCAGTCTGTCTCTCTAAAGACACACACACAAACAAGACATAGTTACCAGATCTTACAGTACCCTTAGAGGCAAATATTGTCTGCAGTAATGAAGACACAAAAAGATTTCTTACCTGGAAAGAAAGAAAGAGTGCAATAAGTTTGGGAACTGGCAAGACAGAGTTCTTGTAAACAGGGCTGCACTTCATTTTTGCACAGAGTAGTTTTTAAAACTTTGAGGACATTATTGTTATAATGCAGCAGCAGCTGCTTCAAGTGTGTTGATGTTAATCCCTCCCAGAGACAGCATCATGCTGACTGATGATGCATCACACTGCATCACAGAAAAGTCTGGGAAATGTCTCTCTCACTTTTAATTACCCATCTCACTTTCATTATTTGAATACTCAGCCATTTCAATTTATTCCATTATCACCTCAAGGAGAAAGCACACTAATCCCTAAGCCTGTGTTTGTGTACAGCCTGTGAGTATTTAAGCATGGTCCCTCTCTGGCCAGTTGCAACATGCTGTCCCAGCAGATGTCAGTGTTGCTATTTTTAAAGCTCTGTATATAGCTAAACAAAAAGGAACCAATGTTTATCTGAGTAGCTTGGCAAAATGCTTTCAATGGTACAAATACTTTCAAATTACAGACACATATGCTAAAGAACCAGTATTCTAAGTGTATGAACAACAACTTTATGAGCAAATATGGTAAAGAAGGAGATCACGATAAGGAGGCACAAACAGCAAGAGAGGCAGTTCCATACAGCAAGCTCAATCTTTTTTATAGGGAAGCCAATAAGAGAAGGTTTAATTAAATAAATGTAATTTCAGAGGGAGTTTGTGTGCTTGTTAGAACAGCATAGTTATTAAATGCTGCTGTATTGATAATCTACATTATGAAGGATTGTATTTGATGCAATTTTCAGAACTCTTTAAGCCATAATGTCTCTGTGTGAATGTAGTCTATTAACATCTTTGTTTTTATATCAGCTCCAGTGTCAATTTTTATGTAGCATGAAATGAAATTTTTCTTCATATATATATATATATATATATATATATATATATATATATATATATATATATATATATATATATATATATATATAGATAGATATAGATATATAGATATATAGATATATATAGATATAGATATATATATATATATAGATATAGATATATATATAGATATATATTGCCTGTAGTGCTGCATTATTGGTCCCCTCCAACTACCGACCAATAACCTGCCTCAGTACTACATGGAAGCTCCTGTCAGGCATCATATCGGCTAAGATGAACAGGCACATGGGTCAATACATGAGCGGGACACAGAAAGGAATTGGCAAGAATACCAGAGGCGCAAAACACTAGCTACTGGTAAACAGAACAGTCAGCCGAGACTGCAAGACCAGACTGACCAACCTGTGCACTGCCTGGATTGATTACAAGAAGGCCTATGACTCAATGCCCCACAGCTGGGTACTGGAATGCCTAGAATTGTACAAGATCAATGGGACCCTAAGAACCTTCATCAGGAACTCAATGGGGATGTGGCGTACAACACTAGAGGCCAACTCCAAGCCCATAGCACAAGTCACCATCAAGTGCGGGATCTACCAAGGAGATGCTCTGTCCCCACTGCTGTTCTGCATAGGCCTGAACCCCCTCAGTGAGATCATTAACAAGACTGGCTACGGATACCGACTACGGAACGGAGCAGTTGTCAGCCACCTCCTGTACATGGATGACATCAAGCTGTATGCCAAGAGTGAACGAGACATCGATTCACTGATCCACACTACCAGGCTATACAGCAATGACATTGGAATGTCGTTCGGACTGGAGAAGTGTAGTCGGATGGTAACAAAGAGAGGGAAGGTAGTCATAACTGAGGGGATTGAACTACCAGAAGGCAACATTGCAGACATAGAGGACAGTTACAAGTACCTGGGGATCCCGCAGGCGAATGGGAACCATGAAGAGGTCGCTAGAAAAGCTGCAACCACCAAGTACCTGCAGAGGGTCAGGCAAGTCCTGAGGAGTCAGCTGAATGGTAAGAACAAGATCCGGGCCATCAACACGTACGCCCTGCCCGTGATCAGGTACCCTGCTGGGGTAATAGGCTGGCCAAAGGAGGAGATAGAAGCCACTGACATAAAGACAAGGAAGCTCCTTACCATGCATGGAGGGTTTCACCCCAAGTCCAGCACCCTGAGGCTGTACGCTAAGCGGAAGGAAGGGGGCCGGGGACTGGTGAGTGTCAGCACCACAGTCCAGGATGAGACAAAGAACATCCAAGAATACATTGGGAAGATGGCCCCAACTGACCGAGTGCTCAGTGAATACCTCAGGCAGCAGAAACCCAAGAAAGAGGAGGGAGACGAGGAACCATCATGGAAGGACAGGCCCCTGCACGGTATGTACCACCGGCAGATAGAGGAGGTGGCTGATATCCAGAAATCCTACCAGTGGCTGGACAAAGCTGGACTGAAAGACAGCACAGAGGCACTAATCATGGCAGCACAAGAACAAGCTCTGAGCACAAGATCCATAGAGGCTGGGGTCTATCACACCAGGCAAGACCCCAGGTGCAGGCTGTGTAAAGATGCCCCAGAGACAATCCAGCACATAACAGCAGGGTGCAAGATGCTAGCAGGCAAGGCATACATGGAACGCCATAACCAAGTGGCCGGCATAGTGTACAGGAACATCTGTGCCGAGTATAACCTGGAAGTCCCGAGGTCAAAATGGGAGATGCCCCCAAGGGTGGTGGAGAATGACCGAGCTAAGATCCTGTGGGACTTCCAGATACAGACGGACAAAATGGTGGTGGCTAACCAACCGGACATAGTGGTGGTAGACAAACAGAAGAAGACGGCCGTAGTGATCGATGTAGCGGTTCCGAATGACAGCAATATCAGGAAGAAGGAACACGAGAAGCTGGAGAAATACCAAGGGCTCAGAGAAGAGCTCGAGAGGATGTGGAGGGTGAAGGTAACGGTGGTCCCCGTGGTAATCGGAGCACTAGGTGCGGTGACTCCCAAGCTAGGCGAGTGGCTCCAGCAGATCCCGGGAACAACATCGGAGATCTCTGTCCAGAAGAGCGCAGTCCTGGGAATAGCTAAGATACTGCGCAGGACCCTCAAGCTCCCAGGCCTCTGGTAGAGGACCCGAGCTTGACGGATAAACCGCCCGCAGGGGCGTGCTGGGTGTTTTATATGAAACAAAATACATCTACAAGCAAATACAATAATCAGTTACACAGCAGTGGGGAATAGATTCCATCACAGTAGATGTCTTTCTGAAGCTGTTTTAACTAAATTTTAAGGATAAAATTCATCCATTGTTATCTTCTTCAATTCCTTTTGCCAACACAGAGCACAGTAGCTACCTGAAAACTACACCCACAGAGGTTGGATTATCGTTAATAATTTTAATAAACGAGAAGGAACAGCTTGTAGAACTGGGTAACATATATAGATGAGAACCAGAAGGAGTGTGTTTATAGGTGTGGTCCCACTCCCAAAATTTAGATACTTTATCTCCAATTAGAGAAAAAGATACTCGGAACCATCTCACAGTCACAACATTATCTACAGCTACTTTCAGTACCAATAATATTTATTTAGACTTTTTTTTCTCCAGTTGATCTTCAGTAATTATTTCTTCAAAAGAATCAACATTTCTTTTACACCCCATTTCTACAAAACTCTATTAATCTGCTGTATGTACAACAGGCCATCAAGCTGGAGTAAACCATTACTTAAAAAAACATCACTTGACCCAGTTGTCTTAAGTAATTGTAGGGCAATCTCAAACCTTCATTTTATCTCAAAAATTCTTGAAAGAGTAGTTGTAAATCAGCTTAGTGAAGATTATAAATAATGGTGGACTCATGTCTGTGCTTGTCAGCAATTAGAGGATGCTATATATATTAAAGGTGCTGCGATGCAGTAGTTTGGATCATATTTATCCAATAGACTGCAATTTTTTCATGTAAATGGAGAGTCCTCTTCACACACTAAGGCTAATTAGGGAGTTCCACAGGATTCAGTGCCAGGACCAATCCTGTTTACATGCTTCTGTTAAACAGTATCATCAGAAGGCATTGCATAAATTTTTACTGCTATGCAGATGACACACAACTTCATCTATCCATGAAGCCAAATAGCACACAATAATTACTTAAATTGCAGGAATGTCTTAAAGACAGAAGGACCTGGATGACCTCTAATTTTCTGCTTCTAAATTCAGATAAACATGCCCCTGAAAATCCTAGAAATCTCATACCTAACCAGATTCTTTCTCTGGATGGCATTACCTTGGCCTCTAGTAACACCGTGAGGAACATTGGAGTCATTATTGACCAGGATATGTCCTTCAATGCACATATTAAACAAATCTTTAGGACTGCTTTCTGCCATTTGTGAAATATCTCCAAAATTAGAATCTGTATCAGAGTGATGCTAGAAAAATTAGCTCATGCATGTATGTAATGTAATTCATTATTATCAGGATGTCCTAAAAAAAAATAAATAAATAAAAACTCCCTGAAAATCCTTCAGTTAGTCCAAAATGCTGCTTCAAGAGTACTGACAGGGATTCGAAAGAGATAGCATCTTTAACCTTCATTGACTTCTCTTCATTGGCTCCCTGTTAAATCCGGTATTGCTCATAGGGGGTCATATGATTGTTGGGGTTTTCACTGTTTCCTTCCTTATTGCATGGGTATTTACCTTATAGTTTCAAGCATCTTGAGGCAACTGTTGTTGAGGCACTATAAAAAATAAAATTGAATTGAATTGAACTGAATTGAATTGAAAAGTGAAGTAGATAGCCTCAGAACATCTGCTATAAAGAAACTGCTGAGGTGTTCTGACTTGCACTTTGGTGCAATCAGTCTTTCACTGAAGGTGCTGTTGCTGATAATTTGCAGGGCATGATGTGGGTGTGTGGGGTGGATCATAACTAACTCCAGCTTTAAGAGCATTCTTCTCTCTGCCATCTGCTGGCCCTCTTTACAAGTTTATCTACTCTGTCCCTGATTCCTGTGCAAATGCCTTCTCCCCAGAAGACCACAGCAAAAAATAGAGCACTGGCCACCACCCTATGTTAGACATATATAAATATAGTCCAGTTTTACATATAGCAAGTAGTGTAGAGTTGATGCCACAGTAAAATAAAAGAAAAAATATTGTCCAAAAGACTGAAACAACATGTCCAGTGGGGCAAAAAAGTATTTAGTCAGCCACCGATTGTACAAGTTCCCCCACTTAAAATGATGACAGAGGTCAGTAATTTGCACCAGAGGTACACTTCAACTGTGAGAGACAGAATGTGAAAAAAAAAATCCATGAATCCACATGGTAGGATTTGTAAAGAATTGATTCGTAAATTAGGGTGGAAAATAAGTATTTGGTCACCTCAAACAAGGAAAATCTCTGGCTCTCACAGACCTGTAACGTCTTCTGTAAGAAGCTTTTCTGTCCCCCACTCGTTACCTGTATGAATGGCACCTGTTTGAACTCATCATCTGTATAAAAGACACCTGTCCACAGCCTCAAACAGTCAGACTCCAAACTCCGCCATGGCCAAGACCAAAGAGCTTTCGAAGGACACCAGGAAAAGTATTGTAGACCTGCACCAGACTGGGAAGAGTGAATCTACAATAGGCAAGCAGCTTGGTGTGAAAAAATCAACTGTGGGAGCAATCATCAGAAAATGGAAGACATACAAGACCACTGATAATCTCCCTCGATCTGGGGCTCCACGCAAGATCTCATCCCGTGGGATCAAAATGATCATGAGAACGGTGAGCAAAGATCCCAGAACCACATGGGGGGACCTGGTGAATGACCTGCAGAGAGCTGGGACCAAAGTAACAAAGGTCACCATCAGTAACACACTACAACGGCAGGGAATCAAATCCCGCAGTGCCAGACGTGTTCCGCTGCTGAAGCCAGTGCATGTCCAGGCCCGTCTGAAGTTTGCCAGAGAGCACATGGATGATACAGCAGAGGATTGGGAGAATGTCATGTGGTCAGATGAAACCAAAGTAGAACTTTTTGGTATAAACTCAACTCGTCGTGTTTGGAGGACGAAGAATACTGAGTTGCATCCCAAGAACACCATACCTACTGTGAAGCATGGGGGTGGAAACATCATGCTATGGGGCTGTTTTTCTGCCAAGGGGACAGGACGACTGATCCGTGTTAAGGACAGAATGAATGGGGCCATGTATCGTGAGATTTTGAGCCAAAACCTCCTTCCATCAGTGAGAACTTTGAAGATGAAACGAGGCTGGGTCTTCCAACATGACAATGATCCAAAACACACTGCCTGGGCAACAAAGGAGTGGCTCCGTAAGAAGCATTTGAAAGTCCTGGAGTGGCCTAGCCAGTCTCCAGACCTCAACCCCATAAAAAATCTGTGGCGGGAGTTGAAAGTCCGTGTTGCTCGGCAACAGCCCCAAAACATCACTGCTCTCGAGAAGATCTGCATGGAGGAATGGGCCAAAATACCAGCTATTGTGTGTGCAAACCTGGTAAAGACCTATAGTAAACGTTTGACCTCTGTTATTGCCAACAAAGGTTATGTTACAAAGTATTGAGTTGTATTTTTGTTATTGACCAAATACTTATTTTCCACCCTGATTTACGAATAAATTCTTTACAAATCCTACCATGTGGATTCATGGATTTTTTTTTCACATTCTGTCTCTCACAGTTGAAGTGTACCTCTGGTGCAAATTACTGACCTCTGTCATCATTTTAAGTGGGGGAACTTGCACAATCGGTGGCTGACTAAATACTTTTTTGCCCCACTGTATATGTCTGACAACAAATTAAGAAAAAATGTACAGGAAATTGTTTCAGCTGTCTTGCAGCTGTCTTTTAAGGATGATCTGTATTTGGATGACCTGTAACTGTTTTGATGCAGTGCTTCTCCCAGTGTTTTTTTTTCCCAGTGTCATCCAAGTAATACATTGCAGGTCCTAAGAAAACACTTGAGACTAACCAGCAACGACCAGATGATTCTACGCATTGATCTTCATGGCAGACAGTAGGCAGTCTGACCTTCAGGGAAGGCAAAATTATGAAATTAGTCTGGCAGATGCTTGAGGCCAACCCGTTCTCACTCCCAAAGCGTAACATTTTACGCTAGGTGACAAATCGTCACCATATTACGTTTTCGGCTACCCACCACGTTCCTAAATGACGACCTCGGGAAAAGAGGAAATATGAGAACCGTCTGGACTGAACCTACACATGTTCGCTCTTTTTCTTCAAATCGCTTAGAAACACGCTATTTAACATCATTAAAGTCCTGGTTAAGGTCAGGAATAAGGTTATGGTCAGGGCTAGGGATAAGGTTAGGTTTAGGGCTGGAATACAGGTCTGGAACGTCTACTACCGCGGGAGCGTCATTGCACTGGATTCCAGCCATAACCCGCCGCGTACCATAAGAACGCCGAAGGTCTCCTTTCGCGTTCCTCAGGAACGCCGCGGGACGTGACAAAACGTCCACATGTTACGCCTCGGGAGTGAGAACGCTCTGTTGAGGCACCATCCACCTTTTGACAGGGAATTATATTAAAACAGGTGTAAGCATTGCCTCAGTGGGTAAACTGCCGATTTATAACTATATAATTAATTTTAAAATTGAAAAGAAAGTAATTACCATCCAAGCATGAAAGTGATACTGTATGTAGAAGCTGTTCATTACAAGAAAGGGAGGATTGTGGCTGGGGTTCGACATCATTATGTGCTTCCCTACACTGTCTCAACATTTAGGACTAAATACAGTTTTAAAAGAGATCTGGACTTCATGCAGTATAAATTTAGGTTTAATAATGAAAATAAAACTTTCTTATATACTTTATTTGATATTTTATTTAGTACGTGTCTGTCAAGCATATAAAGCACGAGTCTAATGGCACTAATAAGTATGGCACACTCACGCTAAATCTAAGAGTAAACTCTGAAAAGAAGAGGAGAGACAAAAGAATTCAAACTAAATGGAAAATAATAACAAAAGATAAATATTGTTGACCTGGCCAACCATTTTCTGCTTCTATGCTGGTCCCAGTGGCTCTTCTTCTTCTCTTTTTTCTTTAGCACCTTAGGACAAATCTACATATCCATCCTCATAATTACATGTTATTTAACAGATGCTTTCTGCCAAATGTACACTTAAAAAAATGTATTACGTAGTCTGTCATGTTATGTTATTGTTTTTATTATTGTTGTTGTTGTAGTAATACTAAACAACTATTTTTTTCTCCCTAAAACAGTATCTATCTATATAATGAAACACACACAAACCCACAGCTCTACACTAGTTATAATGTACCTCTTCTGTTGTGTTTTATGTTGTGTTTTATGTTCCCCACTTTGTTACATTATCCTTGCATTCTATGGTATGTCAACTATATGTGTCACAAAAAAAGTGTTGGTATTAATGTTTTGTAATGAAAAAAGTGTATGTTGCACATTTAAAGAGCAGCCATGTGATATGTATTCTAACCACTTGGCTAATATTACCTATCTACCACACTGTTGCTAATCCTACAAAAACATTCATGGCAATTGTAGGTATACTGAAAATAAAAAAATATATTCACAAGATAGAGTTTTACTGGCAAGCATGACTCCATTTGTTAGCATATCTTTCCCAACTGAGTGATGCCTGATGACTCATGTACCCTCCATCAAATTGAAAGACAAATCACTCCTTTCAAGAAAATGTAAGGTATTACATGCTGCCACCGATGTAAACTGAAGGAGAGTTATATTTTAAGTCACTTTTATGGTTTGTGGAGTGGTGATGAGCAATCAATGGAAAGTGAAGGCTATGCAGGTTTTGCACAGCCTTTACTTTCCATTGCCTTGCAGCCTTGCCATTTAATTTATATGTATGTATTGATGTATTCATTGGCACTTTATGAAAAGAATTTAAATAATCTCAATTGAATGGAATATAAAACATAATCTCAGCATGTGTTGTTACCAGTGTTGGGGAGTAACGGAATACATGTACCGCCGTTACGTATTTAGAATACAAAATATTAGTAACTGTATTCCGTTACAGTTACCGTTTAAAAAGGTGGTATTCAGAATACAGTTACTTTGTTGAAATAAATGGATTACACTGCGGTACTTTCCTGTTTCATATTGTCGCGGGTCAGGACTGTTTGGATTTTGTTTGACAGCTACGTTCTGTAGTTCCAGGCGGCAGCGTTACAGTTGCCATGGTTACAGCTCGCTCTCTCTCTCTTTCTGCGACTGTGTGTTTCCTGGGTGAGAGAGCGCCTTTTCGTTGTTGTTGTTGTGCTAAGCTAACAGGCAGAATGCTACAAGCATAGCTCTAAAGAATGTAGCATCATGGGCAGTGTAGTCCGTGTTACAGGGAGAATGGACTGCCATACACGTTATGGGTCTGTGAGCGCCAGGAGGGAGAAAAAGGCGAGTGGAAAGGTACGAGCTGTCGTCGAGGAAAAACGGGAGCTGGAAGCATGTAAATATAATAATAACCACTTCAGCCAAGAAGAGTGCCTGACGAGCCCAGTTGTAAGTAAGCTATTAAGACTCGACTGTACACCGTGTTCGTGTTTTCCTCCGAAAACAATAAGTTCCGTTGGAGCAGCCTTTCAACGCCTCTCTCTGTCTCTCGCAAGAAAAATTGACCCACACAACAAAGTAAAGCTATTTTTCGGCTATGAGCCGACAGGGACCCCGCCGTATTAGCCAGAGGTCCCTTTACTACAGTTCGGAGTCGCGGACCTTCAGTAATAGTAATAAATCACACAGCAATAGTACATTCACGTTGTTGTAAAAAGCATGATAATATATTAAGTAATCCAAAGTATTCAGAATACGTTACTGTCATTGAGTAACGTAATGGAATACGTTACAGAATACATTTTGGGGCATGTATTCTGTATTCTGTAACGGAATACATTTTAAAAGTAACCTTCCCAACACTGGTTGTTACTGTGTTATCTGTCTCAGCGTAGTGTATTATTATTATTCCTATTACAAATTCTGAAGTAAATAAGTTTTGGTTTCTATTTGTGAGGAAAAAATGGTTCATTTAAATCAATGTCTGAAGTAAGTCATAATAGTGAGTCTGCATGCACAATACCCTAAAGTAGCTCCCATAAATAAACTGGGGTGATCACATGCATTTTTCAACCCTTCAGTCGAGATTTGTAGAGACAGGAAGTAAGAATATGCAAATATTTCATTACTGTGGTTAAGTAGAATTTTCACAAATACTGTACTTTCTACTCCCTTACAGTTTACATCCAAAACAGGATTGTTACTTCAGGTTTAATGCATTTGAGGGAAGTTTTTTTTCCCCCAACCTCCATGTGCATTGAAACGTCAAACTTCTCTGAGCCTAAATGAAGGTAACAATGGCACATAAAAGTCCTTTTGATGTATAATATCACCAGTGCTTATCATGTACAAACTGATGAATGAGACAAAAAAATATGGATAATCTATAACTCCATGCTCTGAAGTTTAAGTGGGCAGGACTATTTTGGTGCAGCATCAAGCTAGAGCTACAGAAGAGGAGCGAGTATAAAAGAAGTAACTTTTATTGAAGCGGGAGGTATTTTCAAATAAATACATTTTCTATGAGCTCAGCAAACACACATTTGAATTTAAGCTAACAGTGGTAAGATTAATTCACTGACTTCCATCTTAACACCAACTGTATACTGTCTAGTATAAAGTTAGTATAAACAGTATAGCCTACTGCCAGTGTAGGGACGTAAAATCCGTCAAGATTGCTTGTAAAAAAATTATTGGGTTAAATCCTCTTAAATTCTTTTGTATATAAATCCACAAACAAAAGTAAACCCCAGAGCAGTGACAGTACAGGTCAATAAGTAAATATTCTTTATTGTTATTAATGGTTTGGTTCTCTTTATTGTTTTCTGCTTGTGTTTTATTTATAGTTTTATTAACCCCGAATCTCTTGTCCCCATGATAGAACAGAGAAAACTGACCCATAGTGTGTTAGAACATTTAAGAGAAATAAACACATATGGGACAATTCTCCCCAAATTAGACAAAATATGACCATAAATGCCCTTTTCTAAGTCATGTTCTTCTCTACACACAACTCTTGGCCTCCAGGGCATAAAACTTTGGACTTCTTTTTATTCAACCATCTTCCGGAAGAGAGAGACCCCTGCACAGCCCACTAGTTGCTAAGCAAAGATAAAGCAAGATGTGTTCCACCTTTACCCTAGAAAATACATCTATGTGATGTTCGTGTATGTAAGCATGTTATGCATTCATTCACTACACTCCACGCCATCCCTGCAAGTTAAAAGTTGTGCAGTTAAAAGCTAAATGAATTCCAGGCCTTTGGCTTGGCCTATGTTTAAATCATGTGTTTGTAAGCGTGTATGCAGTTTATCCTTCTATGGTAAATGGTAAATGGCCTGCATTTGTATAGCGCTTTTCTAGTCCCTAAGGACCCCAAAGCGCTTCACACTACATTCAGTCATTCACCCATTCACACACACATTCACACACTGGCGATGGCAAGCTACATTGTAGCCACAGCTGCCCTGGGGCGCATTGACAGAGCTCCAAGTCACTTACACAATAGATTGTCTGGACATAACACCAAACAAAGCTTGAAACCTTTAATAGACTGAGTCTGAGCATCAACTCTTAATGAGCCCAAATATGCAATGTGTGTATAAAATGATTATAAACGGTTATTCTACTAAAATACATCCAACCCAAGTCAGAGATTTTCAATCAGTTAGGCTTAAGCCTATAAGCAATCTCTTATGCATAAGTTTTACCGTACTTAAATTATCAATCACCCAACAAGTCATAAAATGATCCCAAAACCCATTATTTCAACTTCAACCTAAAATTCCCCCTTTTGACACCTCTTATGTGTCACAAACTGAAAATGCTTCACCAGGGCTTAGGAAATTAAAAGAAAAAAGGTTAGTCATATTATTTCTCAAAACACCTCAGCGATCCTCCTCTCAGGCATATCTGCTCCGGGCCTGCAAACCTGTGTTTAAGAGATGAAATCAATTTAATCATCATGTCAAATCTTTTCGAACTCCTGGCTCCATCCAGAGCCTGCATCCTTGGAACTTCATAGAAACAAAACCTGTGTGTTAACCTGAACTTCACATTTCATACTCAGTTTTCCCCACTTATGATCTAATCTGTGTTATAAGAAAGAAAACTTAGAACAGTTATCAGTCATGTGTTTCTTTGGTTAATGGTAACATGAGTAATATCAAAAAATGTTTCCCCTTTAGCATTTGGCATTTTCCCAACAGTATAATATAATACCATAATCTAACCCCAGTCAATAAAACAGAAATTTTCTCAAAGGAAACATCTGCAACCCAAAACCAGCATCCCCAGAATTAAGTCTTCCACTCCTCCTGCTTATGGCAAAAGCAAAACAAAGCAAAGCAAAGCATCCCCTTTCTCTTGCTGGCATGGTAATGTTGTCCACATTCATTCATCCTAACCTTGGTCCAGTCACACACATTCACTCACACGCATTCACACGAGATATTGCTGATAGTGGAGACTCCCGCGCAACATGAGCGCATTCATTTGTTTTATTTTATTTTGTTTTTTGTTTTTTAGGAAAAGAGTTCTTTATGCTCTTGGACTGGATTGACTGCAATCCTTTTAGACAGGGACTTACAACCTGATCAGGTTCCCACACGTAGCCTTCTCCTCAGCCAGTTGTAATCTGGAAAAGGTCACCTTATATTTGTTCTCCTGGAAATTTTTACAGCGCTATTAATTCAATCTTTCAGGCCTGCTTAGAACAAAAATGAGAAAAAGAGAGCTGATTATTAGCTCATCAAAACACAAAACAATATCACCTGACAGGTTTTCTAAGTGCACTGTTACAAAAATAATGGGCCACCTTAGACATGTCCATGTTTAATAAAACTCCCTCTATTAAAATGAGAAGACCACCCAAACCTAACCGACCGAATCAACCCATCACAAAAACAACAACCTCAAAAGTCTTAAACACAGAAAATTTTGCTTATTAATCTATCCATATGTTGTTGGGAATAGAACTTTCGGGGGGAGAGCTTCAGGGCCACAAAAGTTTTGCCCTACTTTTGGCTTAACTAATACTTACATAGTCTGAAATCAGACTTAAATCACTCCCTCTGTTCATTTTCCCCACATCATATTTCAGTGGCCTCAGGTTCTTCAGCATCCTGAGACTCTGAGGTCAACTGACATAATTTCACCTGCTCAATACACAGAAAATCTTGTTAAAAGCCACACAGTCACCGTGTCTCTTCCAGTGCAAGCTTCACGCATACAATTAGATAGGAAACCTAAGTTACTCTTTTTTCTTTTCCAGTCCCCAGTCATTCAACTAATTTGCATACTGAGTCATCTCTCAAGAAGTTGCCGTGACAAGAGAAATGCATGTTTAAACATTACCACCTTATTGAATTATTTTATTTCTTTCTACAGTAATCACTTGTTTTGATCAATCTGTACAAGAGCACATCAAATTCGCTATTCTAAAAACTACTACACACTAAGCGACTTGGACAAGATGATAAACAGACTCACATGCTCAAGATACTGTCTAATCTACATGACCTCTCTTGTATTTCTAAGGTTAATGCATTTTCTGTTTGTGTGTGTGATTTTGTATATGTTTCTTTTTGCAGCGTTTCAGACTCCTTCACAATTTTTCCACTTAAACAGTCAGTTTTCTTTCCCAGGTTTGCTAACCCAAATTTTGATTTCCCACATTAAATAACAGCATTCCTCTGTGTTCTCACCTACTGCTCCCACTCCGTTGTCCTCTCTCACTTCAACAGTCCAGTACCGGGCAGTTCTCTTTCCGAGACAGAATCCACTCTTGGGTTTGGTCTCCTCTGTGTACACATGGCTGCCGTTAACCCTTTAAAACCGGTCAGAGCAGGCACGCTCCGTTTTGCGCAAATAGTTTTAAATCCCTGTAGAACTGCAACCACGTAAACTAGCGCAATAATTTTTTTTGCATATGAAACCGGAGGAGTTGTACTTACATCTTATGCCATCAGCTTGTCCTAGGTCACGGTTTCCTTCCACATATAGCTTTGCAAAAACTGCATAAAAAGCACTTGCAGCAACAAAAACATTATATTCCAGAAACACGCTTTGCTGATCCGATCAGCTGTTTGTAACACTTCCTACGTTAGAATAGACGTCAGCGTGAACTATCGCATGTCCGCCATTACCTGCCCGAAGCCGGAAGTGACGTCATTTTCACGGAAATTTAGTTTTTTACCATCAGGGCATTATATTTGACTTTATGACTTTCTGTGTCGTTTCTGGGATGCTTAGAACTAAAATTGCACTGCTGGAAATAGTTTATTTTGATGCATATGCTGCTTTTTTCAAATTTGCATTATAATATTTATTTTCGTTTTTCTTGCACTATATAAAAATTGGTGTATTTCAAAAATAAAACTATGAAGACACTCAAAATAAATTTCCTGTGATAGGAAACTATTTTGTGGAATTTTTTTGTATTTACAGTTTTGAGGGATAAGCCTCTTAAATTTCTCTAACTAGAAATATATGTTAAAAAAAACAAACACGATTTTCAATTTTTTTTGTAGTTTATTGCACTTTCTTGCAATTTATGTAATTTCTATGCACTTAATGCATACATACTATTAAAATTTGGGCTATAATGGTTGTATTGATGTATAGCAACTTGAAATGCTCCCAAAAATGGCACTACAGCATGTAAAAATATAAATATAAGCTCTGGCGGACTTGGTTCTATGGTAGGTCTTAAAGGGTTAATGCACAGGTTGTTCAGGTCACTGTTGCTCTGCTTGGAGCGGCCCATCAGGGAGAAAGGACCCAAAGACACCTTGCTGTCAGAGCCCCCGGTTCGTTTGTGTCCCAATTTGAATTTCTTCTTAACATCAGGAGAGTTGACATTGAGACCAGATCAGCGGCTGCCACTCAGAGATGAATCCTTCTCAGGCAGCGCCCCCAGTGTGGACATGGACTGTGAGATGTTACGCTGCAAGTTTGATTTTCGGGCAAAGACCTTTTGAGTTTAGATTTCTTTTCCTCATCCATGTTATTGCTCTTTGGAACTGCATTACTTGTCTTCAGGCAGAAGTGAGAGCTCACTGGTGAGGTTTAGTAACACATGGCGCTGTGAACAATTCAACCAGAAACTTGGCCTGAACGTTTCCAGTGATGTTAACCTATAACTTTCTTCCGACTGCTGCATGTGGAAAATTGATCCAGGTCAGCTTTGCACCTAAAAGTGACAAACTTAAACGACCCGCTTCTCTCTTTCCGGCCAGAAACACTAATTTATGTCATGTATTCACATTCCTAAGTGTAAGCGTGTTCTTCATTGCATTTATGTTATGTGGTCATATTAATTGAGTGTAAGTTGCTTCTTCATTGCATGTGTATTTTATAATCAGGTTTAATTCATGCCTCTTTGCACTGAGCTGTGGATTCAAACTATCTCACTTCTGATTCTTTCCAAAAATAATTTCACATGTAACAATTTGTGTATGTGTGTTTTCTATTTATTCACGTAATTGTCAGTCTGTATTTATCTTACTCTCTTTTTCTTTTCTTGTGATGTGGTGGACAATCCTAAACCTAAACCTACAGGTCAGTTGCACCGTCTTTTGCCTGCTGTTAACTCTTCAAGTCCACGGTGTTCTGTCTGTCTTCTGTCTTCATCAGGAGATTGACTGTCCTTTAAGCTTCTTCTCAGGATAAGGACAGAATGAGAGGTCAAGCTGTAAAATGTTAAGCCAAAGGCTGGCCTGTTTCTCATCCCAATTCAGTTAATTTATCCTTTTGCCGCTGTACTCATGTTTTTAGGTTGAGAAGAGTCCACCTGTATTGACACACTAAAACATGTAATTAATATCATTTTATTACTTTTTTAAGACATTCAGTCTCTAATTCCTCTGTTTTCATGTTGCAATGTCTCTCACCAGCTCACAAGCTATATTCAGACTTGGTGGTTCACATCCTGTTTGACACACATACACACACTCTCTTCTCTCAGACTTCCTCTTTTTCCCGCACTCTGCTATGAACCCACGCAGTGTTATTATTACTTATTTATTATTTGGTACGAATCACACAGAATCACTCAAATCCAGTACTCACAACATTCACACACTTAGAATCACTCAAAATACGCCTTCATAAGAATATTTTATCAAACATGCTGTTCAGAATCAGAAAGAGGAAGTAGACAACACCCAGTAACTGCGTATGTAATTTTAAAGAGAAGAGAATAATAAACACATATGAGACAATTCTCCCCAAATTAGACAAAATATGACCATAAATGCCCTTTTCTAAGTCATGTTCTTCTCTACACACAACTCTTGACCTCCAGGGCATAAAACTTTGGACTTCTTTTTATTCAATCATCTTCCAGAAGAGAGAAACCCCTTCACAGCCCAAAACGCCAGTTGCAGGATCTCTAACATTAGAATCATAAACTGTGTCTCATATAGGTATTATTTTGGTACTTTACATGTCACAGTTTCAATACAACCATTGCTTATTTGGCAAAGTTCCTCTTTTCTGTCTGGCTTCCTGTATTTATTAATATACTGTACAGCTCTTCACTTCCTGTTTTCAGTCTGGCTAAGCACTTAGTTTATGAGTCAAAAGTGGCCTTGCTCTACAAACCTTCATTATTAAAGTACATAAAACAATATAACAGGAAAATAAGGATACTAAGGATATATTAATTACATGACAGTTTCTAGACTTTAGGTTTCTGTCTCCGTGCCTTCCCTCTGTCCCAGGTTTCTCATTTAGCTACTCTTGTTTAGGTGATCCATCTTCCCTCTGTCTCTCCAGTCAGTCATGTAGAGTTGGTTGTCTCGAGACCACTTATACGTGGTCTTGATCTTGTCTTGGTCTCGACAGACTTTGGTCTTGTCTTGGTCTCGGATCCCTCGGTCTTGTCTTGGTCTCGCTGTCTCGGTCTTTCTGTCTCAGATCGACATAATGGTCGGGAGATTTGGAGTCAATAGTATCCATAACACACAACATAACATTCGATAATGTGTCATGCGCAAAAGCATCAGCTCTAAGAGCCGTGCTTAGAGAGTGCGTTGTAGTGAATCAGAGTTGACTCCCATTGAGCGAGAGCCGCTCCTCACTTAATTTCCTTTCACTGCTCGGCTCTTACACAGTGGCTCAGCTGTGCTCCAATCCCTCCATATTGTGGGCAATCACATGCGAAGATATAGGATAATATCATTATGTGAAAAACAGAGAGGGTGAGAGACGTGACAGTCAAGTGGAGTGTGCGTCTGTCCTCTCAGTAAGTGAGTGAGACACTAGACAGCGGTGAGGAGGGCTGTACGAGTGCATCGCAAAAACACATAAATATGCCTGACACCCGTAAACGAAGCAGCATCTGGCTGCAGTTTAAAGACTTTTTTGTCTCAGTCTCAATCTCGGCTCGACTTTGTCTTGGTCTTGACTCGGTCTGTCTTGGTCTTGGTCTTGGTATTGTCTTGGTCTTGGTTTAGGCGGTCTTGACTACAAGTCTATAGCCATGTCTTCATCTCACAGTGTCAAGTCACGTCTTAGTGTGTGTCTCTTATTTCATCTACCAAGCCACATCCTGCATGCCCTGCCTGGGTCCTGAAGGTTCCCTTCTTTGTAGCTGTCTTCATCCTCTTAATGTGTTGGCTGAGGATCTTCGCCATCATTGTTGGCCCTCAAAACTGTTTTGGCGTTGCTGCTGGTTCCGCAGCCAGCCCCCAGAGCTGCTACATCTTGTTCATCACTACTGGACCTGCGGTCAGCCTCCCAGATCTTCTTAGTTTTTGGACAGTTTTCCTGGCCTCAAGATCTGTTTTGTTTTCCCCCGTACCCCCAGAACTGTTTTCTCTTGTTGTGGATGCCTTTTTTTTCCCCTTTCCCCTTTGGTTCAGTTCAGTCTCTTTCTCTCCACTCCTCATCGTCTGCTGGCACAGACTTGACAAAATCTACTGGAGTTCACAACAGAAATTATTGTGAGTAGCCTTACTTTTCTCCATACCCCATACTTTAGTCTATATCTTTTGACTTATTTGAGTTACCCTACTTAGATGTGCTCAGTAGAAGACACTCTGGTCATTCTAATGATATTTCTAATGTGTTTAGGTGGTCTCTTTTAGCTCCAAAGATACAGGAAATCACAGAAAAAGTTAAACTGAAATATACCTTTTTTCTCACTTCTTTGGAGCACTTTTCTACTCTACCTGAGCACTCAAATCGCTTTTTACAACATCCCTTATTCACCCATTCACACTCATTCATACATGGTCTTTCTTCTATGCTTAAGTGCTTTCTATCTCAAATTCACACACATTCCCATTTTGATGGATGCTTCAAAGAGCAACCCAAGGTTATTTGACATGCTGAGCAGGAGGTAGACCAAATTGCTCTCAGGAGGTAGAGCAATTTGAAGTTACAAGTTGGACAATTTGTAAGTCATGCACTGTTCTTCTTGTAATTAATATACGTAATGCACTTGACAGTGATTTTAAGTTTGCACTAAAATAAACCACACAAATTATTTGCCACAAGCAAGACTAAATCTTCTCACCTGCACTAACACAGCTGTTTCTGCTAGACACTGATGATTTCAGCCTAAGTAAAATAAAGCAATCCAGCAATCTATGTGCACTCAAAAATGTAAATTTCTCTGCTGCATCAAGGAGGGGCAATAACTCTGTACAGCAATCAGTGCTGATTGCTGATGGACTCTTGATTTTCCTTGTAATTATGAAGACAGACAAGTGCGCTTGTCAGTGTGAATATTTCCTGAAAGCTGATAGTCAAATTAAGCCATAAATTTGACAATGTTTTTTTTTTCTTTTGAATTCAGAAAATAACTTGCAGTCTTTAATTGTAGTGTGAAGTTGTGGAAGTATACTCATACACTTAATGTGTACTTTTACACAAAAAAATAATCAAAATAATTAAAAGTTACATTATCATAAGTAATGATACTACTTATCCTTATGCATGATGGATTCTAGTGAAAAAATACAGTAATTCTGTAGTATTTTTATCTAAAAAAATATTCTCATACTAAGACAGACAGAAACCTCAGCCAGAACATTTGACGTGGCTGCCTGGGGGGGTGAGGCTGACAGGAGAAAGACATGCCGCAGCAAAGAGCCAGAGGTTAATAGCTAATAATTAAATGCAGAGTTGTTTATGCCCACATAGTATTTCTTCTTTACCTACTTTTTTTCCCACTTACTCAGTCCATCATGGGAAGCCCTCAGCAGTCTACACCTATTGCAGCATAACTAAGGCAGGATTCAGGGTCACCTGATCCAGCCCTAACTATATGCTTTCTCAAAAAAGCAAAAGGAAAGTTTTAAACCTAATCTTAAAAGTAGAGATAGTGTCTGTCTCCCTCATTCAGAGAAAATATTACGCGTTTCGTATTGAGCTGAGAAGGAACACAGTTTGTCCCGGACTTTCGCTATAATGAAAAAAAGACACAAAGCTGGAGTTATTCTGTCGTTACGCTGCACAGCTGCCTCTTCTTCTCTCATTCTCTCCTCCTCTCTCTCCTGTTGCTACTTCAATCATGAAACTGATCAGTGATCAGCTGATCGGCTTTTCTCTCTTGTTTATTTATCGCCCACTTTGCGCCAGAAAGAGGAAACCAGCGGATGTCGCGCCAAACAACAGCAGCATGTTTAAGCTTGATAAGCTGTTGTTAGAATTTATTTAATATTAATTTCTAGTATCAGCTGATGTTTGCTGGAGCCACAGCTGTAAAGCTGCTGGTCATGATATCGGTTTGGATATGTGGTGAGAGGGAAACATGAAGATGAAACCAGGAGATGTCCTTACTGAATCATCAAAGCTGAACAGGTGATGGAGAAACAGGTTTACCTTTTAGGTGACATGAATGAGTTGAAGGGAAGTTATGAACTGTTTCTGAGAGACAAATAACACCAGGATCCTTTTTTATGTAGCTGACAGCTGTAATTGTGCAGGGGTGGATCTAGCAAAGTTTTGCCAGGGGGCCAGGTAGGGCATTAACAGGGAGAGGGGGGCACAAAGAAATACTTTTCTTTCTTATTCTCATTTAAAATATCTCGCTTTTATTAAATAATTATCTAAATCTTACAACCAAAGTTTTTATCTGACGTAAAATGTATAGAAATCATACATATACCAACAAGACTGTACATCACTGTCACAACAGCATTTGTTTTCATTCAAAGGCTTTATGGCTTTAATACCTGGTGGGCCGGTCTCTAGTCAAAATGCCCGATTTTCTGTCCCAGTCCAGCCCTGCAGGTTAATACTGGCAGTGTCACCATGCCAGCTGACTGGATTTCATCATCAGCCAGTGTTGTTCTTTATCAATATTACCAAAGTTGACCATAAGGCAGCATATAAAGTATTTACTTGCTTGCAGGTTTTATTCAAATGTTCGTCTTTTCAGTTGTTTCCCCACTTTTTTCCTGTTTCAAACTCAAACACCAGTTTGTGAGAAGATTATCTTCTTTTTTTAATAGGCAGATAAAGTTTTACATTGGCATTGGCTAATTTGTCAATTGTTTGTTACAAATGTTCGTATTTTAATATTCAAAAATGTTTTTGCCCAAAACATATGTGCACTATATGTCAGTAAAAATACTATGCAAATATTGCTCTCCTTGAATGCTGAGTAAACACTGACAAAGCACTGATTGTATCTCTTGTACTTTATCAACGCAGTATCTAAAAACTTTGCACCATAGTGGTTAAAATCTCATTCTAATAAGAGTTAAAAGCGCATTCGGTTATTAGGTTTATAGGATTATTGAATTATGGTTAACGGTTGGTAGACATTTTTTTAATAATTATCTGCCAATTACATCTGCCACCCTTCTCCAAATCTGTGCCCCTATCTGGCCCCCCCAACAAAAATTTTCTAGACACGCCACTGCCATGAGGTCTTTAAGATAAGATCTTGTATGTGATGAGAAGGATTTTAAATTCAATTGTGGATTAAATAGGAAAGGGACAATTAGAAGCCAATATGGGAGAAACATGTTTCTTGTGCCTTATTTTGGATATAGTGACGGCTTTTCAGTGAGTTTTTAAATCATCTTGATAATAATGAATTGCAGTAGTAGTAGTAGTAGACCAGTAGTGTGTAAAGAAGACTCCCCACTTACATGAACAAATTGGAATCTATTAGATATGATTCAAACAAAAAAACATGTTTCAAACTGCAGCACAATACCTTTAATACCTACACAGTGCTCTAATTGCTGTGATAAAATATTATGGTTAAGAGTACTGAACTCTTCACTGAGGTCAGGAGGGCAAGCACAGTGATGAGTCCACTGTCAGAGGCCATGAGAAGATCATTTGTAATGCTCACTAATGTTGTTTCTGTCCTATAATGCAGTCTGAAACGCATACAATAAACCATTCCTTTGCAGATGATCAGTTCCAAGAATTTTTTAAATAAAAGAAAAGTCTAAGGTTTGCCTATAATTAGCTAAGACAGCTGGGTCAAGTGATGACTTGACTTTTGTCAGCCTGCTCTATTATAGTGGATGCGCTTAACTTTAATTAAACCACTGAAAACAACACCCTCAACATTGCATTTAATATATTATCAGACTCACCTGGCTTCTCTCAAAATATAAATGAGCCCACCAACTGCTTTAATCACGCTTTGGACCTTGTCCTGACATAATGCATAGAAACTAAACGTTGATTTTTTTTTCTCCTCTGAAAAACAGCTATAAATCACAGGTGTTTTGACTTCCTTGTGTAACTGACCTATGTAATCCTTGAATCAAATAACCCATTAACTAGAGAAAGAAAATAGTGATTCACTAATTTAAAAGAACTTTATATGACTTAAAAAAATTGTTTGTTGCTCTATATAAGCTCTCCATAAAGCTATGATATCTTAATATTCATAACAAAAATAACCCCAGGTTTTTATTCAGCATTGTAGCTAGGTTTACAGCTAGCTGAGACAAATCCAGAATTAATTTTAAAATCCTCCTCACATACAAAGTCTTGAACAGTCAGCCCTGTCATATCTTAAAAACCTCACAGTACCATATTCACCAAACAAAGTTCTTCATTCACTGACTTATTTGTGATCCCTAAAGAAGAAGAGGAGGCGGAGCCTTTTCTGTAGAACGAACCAGCTCCCAGTTTGGACTTGGTTGACAGACAGCCTCTCTACTTTTAAGATCAGGCTTAAAACTGTCCTTTTTGATAAAGCTTATATTCAGGGCTGGATCAAATCACTTCAAATGATCCCAATGCAGCTCACTGACAATGCCATTTAATATTCAGGCTCCAATGTGTCTTTTACTCAGTGTCTTTGATTGAACAACTATAGTGCTTGTGAACTTGAGACACCATAGAGAAAGCGTCCAAACAACATGGAGGTTGTGGATGCTTGCTGTTTGCTTAAGTGTATTATAGATGATTATCTTTAAGTGTAGAAAATTAGCTTTATTTTCTGGTCTCCTGGAAAGAGAAACAGATTTTGGATAAGTAGCATCGAAAACCACATTTTGTATAATCCGTGATATAGCAATGAGATGCATTCTCACACTTTAGTAAGACCTGGATTATTGTTGCTGTTGTGAAAATATATTATGAGGTATGTTTATGTTTTTAATTTTTATTATTATTATTATTATTATTATTATTATTATTTCTGACATTTTTTCTGAGTGAGATGAGTTAATCCACTTGTGGAGAGCCAGGATTCAAGATCCAAAGCTGTGATGCAGGAAGAGTATCCAGCCTATACACATATTACACACCTGAAATGAAAAAGCCTCAAAAAACTAGAAATAGCTAAAAAAAAAACAACAAAAAAAAAACCCTTTATTGTTTTAATGCTGAATTACTGTATTTTGTTCTTTTTTTAAAAAGTAAATATTTTACTTAGAGAAGATCTTAGCTCATTTTATATTATGTAGGGGTTAAATATACAGTGTTACAGAATGTTGCAGGCAAATAAAGCACACTGAAAGATCAGTTGTGAATCAAGTCATATTTAAATAGGCAATAACAGCTTAGCACCTTTACTGAGGGGAGTAAAAAAAATAAGTAACTGAAAGAAAAACCCTTCTCAGCATACAAGTTTGAAATGAACTGTGCTTTCCAAACCTGCCTCCAAGTGTGCCAGGCAGAAAGTAATGTTAGACTCTTTCAAAAGCCTTTTGCTCTCCTCAGGCTGCCTCTCCATATGCATCACTCTTACCCTGTTTTACCTGCCTGCTGCTTTTGACAGTGTGCTAAACCTGCTTTGATGCTTTACTTTCTACCTCAGCTCTTCATGCGTATTAGGTCAGCAATAGTGAGTGCACAGCTGACTAATGAATTCCCTGAACATTAACAGTGTGAAATAACAGCTGTCACATCTGCACTACTAAATCTACAAAATCATTGATATACAACATAGCTATGGCACTTTCACGTCACTAGACGTACACAGATTCGATTTTGCTTGAGCAGAATTCCATTTGCAGTTGCATCAGTAAAAATTAAAACTCAAATTGCTCTAATGAAGAGAGAAATAAGATCCTATATCTTTAATGATGCAGGGAATAAATGCAAACTCCATTGGGAATGACTTGTTCAATTCAATTCAGTTTCATTGATAGAGTGCTAAATCACAACATTTATGTAGGGAATAACTCTGTTGTCTTTTGCTGTCTTTTAATAGCTGGGATTGGATAAGTTTTATGTTTCTTTTGGCACCAGGGACATATTGAATTCACACAGAACTCAGTTTGACAGCTGAATGCTATTGTATTAAAAAAACCTATATTGTGAGCCACTTATTTCCACTACAGAAATGGGTTCCTCATGTGAGATACCATTTATATAGATTTTTAAGGAATGGAAGTCATTCTGAAATAGAATCAGCTGCAGCTCTGTGACCAAAATACTCAATCTGTGTCATTGTTGACTCCAGGCATTACATATATAAAATTTTTCAGTTGGAGAAGAACTCCCTGATAGTGATTGAAAATGGTTTCTTCTTATGAATATTAATACGCACACTGCAAAAAACCAACAACAAAAAAGGGAGGTGGAGAGAATTGAAGCAGGCTTGAGTCATACATTCATTTAAATTCCTTTACAGTTCAGCAGGTTTGGTTAAAGTGGCTTTCAATGCCCCAGGAAGAAATCGGATGTCACTTGCAGAGAGGATTTGCAGGATGTAGCCCTAGACTACGAGTTCACAACCATTGCTAGTAATTTCAGAAATGGAATGTGGAGCACAAGTATCTCTAGCTCTACTCTTTGTATCGCTTTATACATTGGTCTCACTGGAAACAGCTTGGAGTGGGAAAGGAATAACAGAGCACAACATATTTGGGGAATGTGCCTAAATGTGATCATAAAAATTCAGATTCCAGCTCAAAGAAAGCATTAAAATATGTGTAGAAACAGCAAGTTATTAAAAAAAATTGTAGATGTTCCAATCTGCTTAATTAGCAATTATAGTGACTAAAGGCTCCATTAGTCAAAGCAAGTGTGTCATTGCAGGGCTCGCAAAATCGCTAGCCCCAGGACGTTGGGGCTAGCGATTTCTCCGGTCAGACTACCAAAATCTATCTCAGCCCTGCCCATGATAGCCCGACGGGCTAGCGATTTTGCGAGCCCTGCATTATTCAATTCAGTTTGATTCAGTTCAGCTATATAGTGCCAAATCATAAGGAACACATAAGAGCCAAAGATGGCAGATATGCTAAAAGAGAACTGAAACGACACCTCTATTCACTGCACTCAAAAGACCAAATTGTGAAGATGATATTAGGGTCACTGGATTCATCAAAGATGGTGATGAGTCTGCATACAGAATAGCTGGCAGTCAGTTAAGTGTGGCAGTCAGAACTACCTAGAGCTGAATATGCTAAAACTGTAAAGAGGACAGTGGACTGCAGATATGGCTGCACCAAAAAGAAATGTGAACGTATGCGCTTCAGGGACAAGAGGAGAAAAAAAAGAACTCTACTCAAGCTGGGCTCCTACTGGGAGACCAGTTTGAGGACACTAAAAGAAAACACCTCAGCACAAAAAAGCACATGAATAAAAGAACATAGAATAGAATAGAATAGAATAGAATAGAATAGCCTTTATTGTCATTGTACAGAGTACAACGAAATTGGAGTGCCACTCCCTTGGTGCAAGTTTCAATAATAAATATAAATGTAAAATATAAAAAGTACAAAAAAGAACAATCGTAAGTACTCAAACAATAGTATGTACAATATATACAGGATAGCAGCATTAATATAATGACAGTATGAATAGCAGCATAATATAATGACAGTGACGGTATGGAATAGGTTCAATTGTTGTGCTTATTTACTACGGTGATAGCTCTGGGAAAGAAGCTATCCCTGAATCTGTTTGTCCTGGTTTGATATGCAACATGATATGCAACGGGGGAGGGTATGGGGTAAGGAATGATCCAGATAGAGAGCAACTATCTTGTCCTGCAGCCCTTCCCATATGGAAAATAAATAGTAAAAACTTATATGATTTACTCATGAAAGTGGCCACTTTCTCATTACTTTCATATATTGTTTTAATAAGTATCCAAAACATACAAGTTTTATTTATAGAATTTTTCAAGGGATCTTATATCTGTTTTCACTCTTGTATCCTTTTCATACAAGTTTCACACAAGACAGATACAAACTTTATAAGATTTATATATATCTTTTCCATATGGGTTTTCAGCTCTAGACAGACCCGCCGTCTGCATCGGGTGGGTAGCAAGCATCGGAGGCGTTTGGAATGGAGAGGGGGGTGAGTGTGAGGGATAGGGGCAGAGAGTCAAAACACAATCCCATTATCAAGGACAAGAATTATTTTGGTTTTAGAGAACAAGACTGAGAGACTCTCTGAGGGGAAGTTACATGAGACTAGACAATGACATGAGAAGCCAAGAAGGAAAGATAAGGGATAGGGAGAGGGAAAAGATGCGACCGCCTCCATCAAGAGCACAGAGTTTGTCTGTACTTAAAACATCCACCATACCTGCTGCTGTATTAAAGCACACTGTATGTACTGTTTTTGCTCTATTGTGCAAATCTACACACTAAAAAATGCTGGGTTATTTTCATAACTCAGTTTAGAAGTCGAAGGGTTGTAGGTTGGGTTAATATGACCAAATATTGGTTAAAAAGTCATGACTCAGGGTTGGTGATTTGCTGGGTCTTTCAATTAACTCCACAGCTTGACTAATTCTGTTGGGTCATAGGTTTGGTAGCTTTGATTAAATATTGGGTGATAAAAGTGATAGGGTTATTTTGGATCATTACAGTTTATTGATTTATAGTAGAATTTTACCTACTCATGAAAGGCCTTTTAACAGATAACACCAGTTAGGTTTTGATGACAAAAGCTGTAGGTATTTCTACTTTAAAAAATGACATGAAGCATCTTATAAGTTATTATTTGAAAGTAGGCTTAAGTTGCTCTCTTTAGAGATCACTGTGTCTGTAACAAAGACAGTATGAGATTATGTGTTGCTCTACACCATTTGTTGAAAAAGGTTTAAAAAAAGAAAAGAAGCCATAGTCAATCTAAACTATTTAACTGTTTAATTTATCCTAAATTATGTATGTTAGAAACGTAACGGCTTTTCGTTATAAAAGCTAAAGGCAAGGATAACTGATCACATTTAGCTAAAAAAGAAAAAAAGATAGATCGCGCTAATACTTTGACCCCTTTTATCCCAGGCATTGTTCACTAGATTGCACAAAGGACATACACATCCCTAGCTAACAATTAAGTCAAATAGGATGTCTTTATAAATACATTCAAGAAAATACTCATTAGCGCAACACCTGTTAATGTCAGTTATTTTAGCAAGAATGCACACTTACAAGCAAACCTCTCTCCACAATATTCAAGCATTACTCACTGCAGAGTTAGACTGAGCCAAAGAGATGAATAACGTTAAAGGACTTTGTCGCTACCACACTCTGTAAAGATGACACAAGATTTAATATAAGCATAAAACAGCCTAACCTTTGAAAAATACATATCTGTAGAAATATTAGTCTGTAAGCTGCCTTGCATAATCCTACAAAGTGCTTTTCTTTGGGATAATAAACAACTGGCATTGGTGTTTATTGGATTAATATTGATTTATTTATTTTTTGGTCATGTCATTGTTTATGAATTATTTTTTAGTGATTGCTTTATTTATATTTCCAATAGCGATTAAATGTTTTTGCACTCATAATAGGGATTATTGTGCACCTAAATATAGCCTCAAAATAAATCATCATAAATCATACAGAAATATAAACTATGCAAGTTATAAACAGTTGTAGGATTATAATTATTGTATTGTACAGAATGATTATCTATACACCATTTGCAGTAGTGCAGTTAAGATAAGTGAAATATGTGGAAAATTTATACAGAGGTTATATAAAGTGCTAGTGGTTGTGAGTGGTGGTTCAGTCCAGGTTACTATTGTGCGTATGAGGGTACAGTTGTCCTTTTGTTTGTTTTTGTCCATTGTGTGTGTGTTCAGTTATAGGTGGTTGTGGGTCTGTGTATGTTCAGTCCATGAGTTTAATGTGGGTCAGATGTCAGGACGCACAGTTCAGGAGTCTGACAGTTGTAGGGAAGAAGCTGTTTCGGTACCTGGTGGTCTTAGTCCGGAGGCTCCCAGAGGGCAGGAGTGTGAAGAGTCCATGTGCTGGGTGACTGGGGTCTTTGATAATTTTCCCAGCCCTTTTCAGACACCGCTTCCTGTTTCATGACCCTCTGCAACACCTTCCCATCCGAGGCAGAGCAGTTCCCATAACAGACTGTTATACAGTTGGTCAGGGTGCTCTCGATGGTAGAGCGATAAAAGTTCACCAGGATGTCTGAGCACAGGTGGTTCTTCTTCAGAGTCCTCAGGAAGAAGAGGTGCTGGTGAGCCTTCTTGACCAGCTTGGAGTAGTTGGTCGTCCAGATGAGATCCTCGGAGATGTGGACACCCAGGAACCCACAGCCATACCTTTAATGTAGATGGGTGAATGTGGATCAGCATTCCTCCTGTAGTCCACGATGAGCTCCTTGGTCTTTTCGGTGTTGAGCAGCAGGTTGTTTGTGTCGCACTCAGCCAGACGATCCACCTCCTCCCTGTAGGTGGCCTCATTGTTGAGGCCAAGCACCATGGTGTCATCTGCAAACTTAATGATGGTGTTGGAACCATCGGCAGGTCTGCAATTGTGGGTGAAGAAGGAGTAGAGGAAAGGGCTAATCACACAGCCTTGTAGTACACTGGTGTTCATTGTGATGGTAGATGAGCAGTGGTTATCCAGCCGGACATGTTGGGGCCAGTTGGTCAGGAAGTCCAGTAACCATTTACACATGAGGGAACTGATGCCTAGGTCTGTCAGCTTCCTGGTGAGTTGTGAGGGGAGGATTGTATTGAACACTGAACTGAAGTCTATAAACAGCATTCTGGTGTAGGTGTTGTTATTGTGAGAGGACAGAGTGCAGCGCAATGGAGACTGCATCAACTGTGCTCCGGTTCTGATAGTATGCGAATAGGTGGGGGTCCAGGGTGGGAGACAGACAGGATTTGAAGTGTGCTAGGACCAGCCGCCCTAAGCACTTTGTAATGATGGAGGTGAGGGCTACTGGGCGGTAGTCATTGAGGCTTGGTGGGTTGGAGTTTTTGGGTATCGGGACAATGGTAAATGGTAAATGGCCTGCATTTGTATAGCGCTTTTCTAGTCCCTAAGGACCCCAAAGCGCTTCACACTACATTCAGTCATTCACCCATTCACACACACATTCACACACTGGCGATGGCAAGCTACATTGGACAATGGAGGTGGATTTGGAGCAGGCCAGTACCACAGCGTGGGCCAATGACAGGTTGAATATGTCTATCAGCACTTCTGCAAGCTCCCCAGAACACGCTCTGAGAACACGCCGGGGATGCCATCGGGACATGCAGCCTTGTGGACATTAATCCTGCTCAGCACCGCTCCTAAATCGGTGGAGGAGAGAGTCAGTGGTTGGTGGTCCGGAGTCACATCTGCTTTGGTTGCAGTTGTTGGACTCCCTTGCTCAAAACAAGCATCAAAGCTGTTGAGCTTGTTGAGGAAGGAGACATCCTGTAGTCTGTAATGGTCTGGAGTCTTTGCCACATGCGTCGGGGGTTGGAGTTGGAGAAGTATTCTTCTACCTTCTTTTTGTAATGGTATTTGGCTTTTTTGATACCCCTCTTTAGCTTAGCCCTGGCTGTATTGTAGGCCTGTGCATCTCCTGACCTGAAGGTGGTGTTGCAAACCTTCAGGAGGAGTTGAAGATTCTGGTTTATCCAAGGCTTCTGGTTGGGGTACATGGTGATCCGTTCCTGGGCGGTGACACTGTCTGTAGTTTTGGAGATGTAATCCAGTACAGATGAGGCGTACTGGTCCAAGTCTGTGTGGGTGAACGTATTCCAGTCTGTGTTTTTGAATCTGTCCTGGAGCACTGCATCTGTCCCCTCTGGCCACATTTTAATTGTCCTCACAGCAGGTTTCACACGCTGGATGAGTGGTGAGGTACCGAGGTGTATGGAACAGGGAGAGAAGGTCCGATTGTCGAATGTGGGGGAGGGGTGTTGCTTTCTAGGCTCCAGCCAGATTGGAATAAACATGGTCTAAAGTCTTGTTCCCTCTGGTGTGGCAGGAGACATGTTGGTGGAATCTGGGGACTGTCTTTAAGTTGGTGTGATTGAAGTCGTCAGCAACACTAAAAGGCGCCTCGAGGTGTTTAGTCAGGTGTTTGTTAATGGCTGCATAAAGTTCTTTCATGGCCAACCTAGCATCAGGGGGGATATACACTGCAGTGAGTATGAAAGAAGTGAGTTCTCTGGGGAGATAATAAGGTCTGCATTTGACCATTAAAAACTCCGCATTAGGTGAGCAGTGACTCTCAGTAGTAGTGGAGTTCATGCACCAAGCATTTTTAATATAAATGCACAAACCTCCACCTCTGGTCTTGCCGGAGTCATCTGCTAGCCTGTCGGCTCGGTGTGTGTGGTGTCCTGCTAACTCAATAGCAATATCCGGGCAGCTGTTGTTCAACCATGTTTCAGTGAAAAACATGACATTTAAGTCCATAATCCGTCTGTTGTTAGTGATGGAGAGCCGTATCTCATCCATTTTGTTTACCAGAGAACGGACACTGGCGAGGAAAATGCTGGGTAAAGGCAGCCGTTGTGCTGTTAGCTTTAGCTTAGCCCGTAGCCCTCCGCACCTACCTCGCCTTTGTTTACATTCTCGGCGCCGTCTGTGTGCACTTCCACCCAGCTGGGGAGAGTGGGCAGCCTCCGGTGTTCTGGAGATCTCTGGGATGAGTCGGAGATCAGTGATAAAACTGTTGGAGTTATGAGTCCAAATGTCCAGAAGCTCTTGTCTGCTGTAGGTCAGCAACGCACAGCAATTCTGGATGAATAATCCTGTCAAAAGTAAGTCAATGACTTAAAAATCCTGAACCTGCATTTAGGCAAACAGCGACACAAACATGGTGCTTACTGAGACTGCTACCCTTCATTATTTGGGATTTAGTTGCAGAGGGAAATCAATACTGGGAGTTACTGATTTTATTACTTAGCTATATGGAGTTTTTTTTTCTCCTTCATTTTATTTGGAGCTCTTTCCTGATAAACACTTGAAATCCAAATAACATTTCATGCTACATTATCCTGGAGCCATCAGAAATTGGGGCCTGTAGTTCACTTCCACTTTAAGGCGAAACATTGATTTTTCCAACAATTTAATCATGTGATTTGCAACTTTCGGAATATTTGTGTAACCCATGCGAAATACAGGGCTACAAAATCCCTTTTCATTATCTAAAGCTATAGCCTATTATTGGTACAAGGGGGCGCTTTGATGCAGTCTTGTGTTACTACAACCTTGCGTCTTGTGCGCAGGAAGCATTACCTGTCTCTTCCTGTGCGATCTTCCGTCTAATGGCGGTCAAGTGTGTGTTAGAGCGCAATGGAAAAATATCTCAGTATGCAGTGCTGCAAACCAGTTAATGAGACCAAATTGTATTACATATAAATGCTAATAAGCTACTCTTTTATTAGGCCCTGAACTCTGACCACAAAAAGATTAACATCTGTTGAGTTATTTGTGTTGAAAAATCCCGGTGAGTCACATGTTTTTGTTAGCTAAAAGTTAAGTTTAGATAATATATTTTACTAGCCAATTGAGCTCAGAAACATTTGAAGAAAAAAAGCCAATCGGGAGCTATCAGAATCTGGTGTGTGGTTTTACTTATCTTGTTGTTCCTTACAGTGTGTTATAAGTGTTGAATGTTCTAAGCTACAGATGCTTTACTGCTGATGCTAGGTGTGATGCTAGCTGCTATTTGTGGTTGCCTGAAGAACTGATTCAAGCCAACCTTGGATTTCAGATAAGCCCTACGCATTTGTGCAATATCTCTAAAATGAGAAGCATCCCTTCTACTACACTCAATATTTATGATCAGGTTGCTCTAAAAGCTCCATGAAAACTCTCCAGTTTATCCAAGATGATGCAGCAAGAATCCCAAGCTGATATTGACTTGTTGTCATTGGCTCCCTGTTAAATCCAGAATCAAGTTTAAAATCCTTTTCCTTGCATACAAGGTCTTGAATAATCATCATCATCATTTATTTATTTATATAGCACTTTAAAAACACACCTGGTAGACCAAAGTGCTGTACAATACTAATATGCACATAGTAATAAAACCAGACATAGCAATAAAATAAAATAAAAAAATATCAGTTACCCACAGAGTTAAAAGCCAGAAAATAAAAATAGTTTTTTAATAAAGACTTAAAAACTGGCACTGATGTAGCCTGTCTAATATGGAGAGGAAGGTTATTCCAAAGCATTGGCACTGCAACAGAGAACGCTCGGTCTCCTCTAAGTTTCAGCCGTGACTGGACCGAAAGCAGCAACTGCTCAGCTGACCGAAGGGAACGAGTGGGGACGTCTTCAACGGCTTCAACAAGTCAGACAAATAAACAGGTGCCAGACCATTTAGAGATTTAAAAACCAATAAAAGGACTTTAAAACAGATCCTGAATTCAATTGGAAGCCAGTGTAAAGAGGCCAAAATCGGAGTGATGTGATCAAATTTTCTTTTGCCAGTTAAAAATCGTGCCTCAGCATTTTGCACTAATTGCAAGCGTGACAAAGTGCCCTGCCCAACCCCTATTAAAAGAGAATTACAATAATCTAAATGTGAGGTAATAAAGGCATGAATAACACTTTCCAAGTCACGCTTGGAAAGAAAGGGCTTAACCTTTGATAAACGTCTGAGGTGATAAAATGCTGATTTTACCACCCCGTTTACATGGTCATTAAAGGTAATTGCAGAATCTATTTTAACTCTGAGATTTGTGATCGAACTCTTTAGTTGGGAAGTCAAAGCTGCAAGATCAATATCTGGAGTATGAGAAGAACAATTTGGGCCAAATAAAATTGCTTCTGTCTTCCCATCATTAAAATTTAAAAAGTTTTTTGCCATCCATGCTTTGACATCAGTAAGGCAGTCAAGCAGAGGTCGAGTTGGGAGACTATCAGAATGACTAAAAGGTAAGTAGAGCTGGCAGTCATCTGCGTATAGATGGAACGGCACTTTATGTTTCCGGAAAATCGCGCCAAGAGGCAAAAGGTACAGTGAAAACAATAACGACCCAAGAATAAATCCCTGTGGCACACCCCGAAGCAGAGGGGCCACAGAGGATGAAGCCGACCCCAACTTAACACAAAAGGTCCTATTTAAGAGATAGAGATCAGATTATCATGGTCCTTGGTTATGCGACCCAGTGTTTCTGAGTTTCATGGTATTTTGCTATTCATCTGTATTCTAGTTTCTTTGCAGTTTATCTAGTTATATTCTGTCATACTTAGTTTGCAGTTATATTTCATAGTGTATCGGGTTCCCTTTGTGTCTCATCCCTGTGCTAATTCTCCTCCCTTAGAGGTTAGTGAGTCTTATCTGTCATGTCTCCTGTCTGAATAGTTCATGTTGTCTAGCTCATGTCACATCTGCGTCTTATTTAGGGTTCCCGTTTTACTTTGAAGGGGTCTTGCGTTCAATGTTCATTGCCTTAACCTGCAGTCAGTTGAGATTGAAGAAGTCACTTGGATGAGTGTCACAAAATGCTACGTCCAGATGAACAGAATCAACTTTTGGAGATTTACTTACCTGGATGATTGAGCATGCATCAAGACGTCCATTGCCTTAGTTTCACTTCCACTGTGGTGTCATTTGGTTCATTCTAGTCAGCTGTTTCCTCATGTGTCTCCACTTCCCCAGATCACCTCATGTGTGTATTTAAGTCCTCTGTCTTCCTGTGTACAGGGTCATGTCGTCTGTGTTCGATCCCTCATGACAGGTTAAGTGTTTTTCAGGATTTTGTGCAGGTCATGTTCATGTTTGCTAATTCATGAGTTTCTTCATGCACCTGCACAAAGTCTTGTTCATAGTCGTCATAGTCATGGTTATTTTCCCATAGTCGTTTCTCATAGACATTTCTAGTATTTCCCAGTTTAGGTTTTGGTATAGTCCTCGCCTCTGCTCTGATTGTGTCATTTGTTTGTACTATGGTTATCAGCCCAAATAAAGGCTCATCTTCAGTTTGAGATTCAATACTGTCTCCTCACCTGTGTCTGCTCTTGGGTCTACCTCACTCACCCCACTCGGTCTGCTCTGCAGACTGTGACGCAGGTCCCATCTTAAAAGACCTCTTTGTGTCATATCACCAATAGAGCACTTTGTTTTCAGAATGCTGGCTTACATGTGGTTCCTCAAAGCATTGTGCAGTGTTGGGGTGTAATGTGTTCCAAAGCAACGTGTTAAAGTAATGTAATTCTCTAATTTTAGTACTTCACTAACTTGTGTTACACTTATGTTGATACTTGTGTTACAAAGCTTCTAAAGGTACATGCCTGCCATAGAGAAAGAAATAGAAATGTGTTTTTTTCTTCTTTTTTTTTTCCATCCTGTGCACCGCAATTAGCAATTACAGTTTGGGTGCAGGGAGGAGGACAGTGGTGGAGGCATGTACAACTTTTTAGGAAAGGATATATAAACATTAATGTAATTTTTCTTGCACAAAGGTACAGTGTCCTTTACCAGAAACAGCTGCATTATATTGCTAACACAACTTGGGCTCACAAGCATCTGTGCATACATATGCTAACACAAAGCTAGCAAAGAGTTCAGGGTGATGTTAACACTTAAGTGTTAACATCACCCTGAACTCTGGGCTGGAGTAGTCTCCCAGCCCAGCAGCCAGAGCCTGGATTTCAATAGGTAACAAAATCAGTGATGAGCAGTCACACTTGTTTCCAGTCTCCATTTGCCTATTGGGGCATTGCATACTTTTTCAAAGGGGATTTTTCCCATATTATTTGCATCATCTGTTGCTTACATAGTCATTGACTCAGTGGGGAGGCACTGTAGTCTTTAAGACAGATGAAAAAGACTTTTTCTCACCCTGAAACTTCTATTCATATGAGTTCTAATTTATTTGACTATACCTTTATTAATTATATTTTAAGGGTTTTTTTTTTTGTTCTTTTAATTTAGTTTTTTTTTAATTTTTCCCCCACAAAACGTATTGATGAAATTGGGATTTAAGCACAATCTCAACAGTTTTTATCAACCTCAGAAATATTTTTTCTTTCAAAACAGATACAATTCTTCCGTTACCTGGAATATTATTCTGAATGTTTCATGTCAACCAGCTTTGAAGAAAGATGATGGACATCCATCCTCTCTAATGTGCCCCTTCAAAAGCAGGTTTTTGACATATAGCACTTCCAGATTTGATTTCAGTTCTCAGCAGAGAGCTTGGCCCAGTGCCACAGGTGTTTTAGACCTCAGCCAAATGGAGACTGCTCTCCCATGGCCATCTTAGATGATTAATGAACTGACTTCCTGACAAGTGTGACAGCCCAAGTTGACAGTTGATGTTTCCCTTGTGATCTATCAGTCATTCAGAGGAGCTCACCACACAAGACAAGGGCATTAGCCATCTACCCCCCAGGAGAATAATACTACATATGTGGACTAAATATAGACTGAGTAATCTTGCTTCATTTTTTGCTTAAAGTTATGAATCAACAGAAATAACTGTTGTGGTTTTCCAGACTGTTTTGTTTTTAAAAAAAATAATGACTATATTTCTGACTAGAAGAGAAGTTGTATGAGCTGAGGCAAATACACACATATGGTCGGATCATTGAACAAATCCACGTTTAAAGATTAATAGATATTTGGTAAACCTTTTAGTTGTTTAGCTCTCAATTCATACCTTAATATATTACTAACAAAGCTAATAACCGATAACAAGATAAACCACGAACTATATATATTTAATAATGTCCTGATCTTAAAAAAAAGTAAGTGTTATGTATTCTGTTGTAATTTATTGTGTAACTTATTATATTAATTAAATGTTAATAATTATTCCTATATCACTTCTATGGTCAACTGTGGTCTGTAATAACAAATTTTTGAATAACAGATATAAAAGACTTGTCAAAAGTGAAGCTCTCTCCATTTGGTACAATCTTTGTATTATTGAGAGTAGAGTTTCTCACAGCCATGTAATAATAAAAGTATGCAGTGTCCTCCAAGAGAAGCATGTGGCCTCTAATTTTATTAGCAGATAGGGGCATGCCGTTGGCATACACAACATTCCTACCTACCGTCCTACCATTCCTATCTGTTATTTGGATGGATATGTAGTTCACATGTATTTCTAATTGTAGAATTTAAATATACTACAAGCTAAAAGCAACACAGCTTCTGCAGCCAAAGGACTAGTTTGTGAATGTCTGTAACAGGAATATTGCTATACTAATTTTGGATAAGGTATACAAGATCAACATTTAGGATAATTCTGCTACTTTGAGCGTAATATTATTTATTATATCATGTATACATTGGTTCAACCTTTTGCGATTGTTGTGTTATGTGACAGAGAAGCCTGTCTGGCATAGAACTGGATGAGGAGTAAGATAGACCCTAAACAAGTTACTAGTTTATCACAGAGCTTACAAAGAGCAACAAACACTTATGTTGATACTTGTGTTACAAAGCTTCTAAAGGTACATGCCTGCCATAGAGAAAGAAATAGAAATGTGTTTTTTTCTTCTTTTTTTTTCCATCCTGTGCACTGCAATTAGCAATTACAGTTTGGGTGCAGGGAGGAGGACAGTGGTGGAGGCATGTACAACTTTTTAGGAAAGGATATATAAACATTAATGTAATTTTTCTTACTTATTAGCCAACACTGCTATTTTTAAAAGTCATGTTTATGCTTTTCTGTATAGTTTCTAGGATGCTTACAACTCAAATTGCACTGCTGGTAATAGTTTATTTTGATGCACATGCTGTTTTTTTGCAAATTTGCATCACAATATTTATTTTAGTTTTTCCTGCAGTATATAAAAATTGGTGTATCTCAAAAATAAAACTATGAAGACACTCAAAATAAATTTCCTGTTGTTGGGAACTATTTTGTGCAACTTTTTGTATTTACAGTTTTGAGGGATAAACCTCTTAAATTTCTCTAACTAGACATATATGTAAAAAAAAAATAATAATTAAAATTTTTTTGTAGTTTATTGCACTTTTTTGCAATTTGTGTTGTTATTATGCATTTAATGCATACATATTAATAAAGTTTGGGCTATAGCGGTTGTATTGATGTAAAGCAACTTGAAATGCTCCCAAAAATGGCACTACAGTATATAAAAATATAAAGATAAGCTCTGGCGGACTTGGTTATATGGTAGGTCTTAAAGGGTTAAATGGCATTAAAAACACAGAAGCAAAAGAAATGCATATAAAAGTATAAAAGAACAATATATGTAAAGGATAAAACAGTAAATTTTTTAAAAAATGATTAAAAGTAGTTAAGAATAGACCAAAGATAGAAATAAGCATTAAACTAACTAACAAACAATCATTAGTTAAAAAGGCGTGGCTAAATAGGTGGGTTTTTAACCGCGATTTGAAGAATTGAATGGAATAAGACTCGCGGATAGCGATGGGGAGGTTATTCCATAGATCGGGTGCAGCCAAGGCAAATGCTCGGTCACCTCTAGTCTTCAGCCGGAATCTCGTCTGTGACAAAAGTGACTGGGAAGATGATCGTAGTAATCTAGCGGGGGTGTATAATCTAAGTAGCTCAATGAGGTAGCTTGGAGCTATATTGTTAATAAATTGGAAGATGAGCAGCAGGATTTTGAATTGAATGCGAAACTTAACGGGAAGCCAATGCAGGTCGGCAAGGACAGGGGTGATAGAGACATGCCGCCCACTACCAGTAAGGAGATGAGCAGCCGCATTCAAGACCAAAGTGAAGGGAGTTGCAATAATTGAACCTAGATGTCACAAAGGCGTGGATAAGCTTTTCGAGGTCTCTATGCGGGACATAATGTCTGGCTTTGCTATTAAGACACAATTGATAGAAGCAAGATTTGACAACAGCAGACACTTGTTTGTCGAATTTAAAAAAAACACCCAGGTCACTAACAGTGTCGGAGAGGAAACTATCAATGGAACCAAAGGCATCTTGGAGTTGGCCACGGGGGATACTACTGTCAAACATGATGATTTCAGTTTTCCTGTCATTTAGGATAAGTGAGTTACCTGCAAGACAATTTTTCACCTCGCATTGATCCTGCTATGTCTTTGCACTCACAAAAACGTGCAAAGACATAGCAGGATCATCAGTTAACTCGAAATCGATCTGTATGTTGTCAGCAAAACAATGATGTGCAATGTTGTACTTCTCAAAGATTGCGCCTAAGGGGAGCATGTACAGTGAGAAGAGCAGGGGGCCAAGGACAGATCCTTGAGGCATGCTACAGGAGATGGGTGCAGCAGAGGAGAAATGGGGCCGAAATTGATCGAGAAAGATCTATTAGAAAGATATGATTTAAACCAATCTAGGGTGGCACCTGTAATGCCAACTGTGTGTTCAAGCCTCGCTAATAGGATGTTATGATCTACCATATCAAAGGCCGAGGATAGCTCTAGTAGGACCAGGACTGAAGAGCGTACAGAGTCAGCAATCAGAAGGCTGTCATTGAGGACTCGCTGTTTCAGTACTATAACAGGGTTTGTAAGCGGACCAAAATTTATCATTATTGGCATTCGCATCCAAATACGGCTGGAGTTGTGAAAGAATGATCCTCTCAAGTATTTTGGACAGTAATGGTAGCTATACGAGATGGAAGGATATCGTAGGCAGGAGAGGTATTCTTTGATTGGTCAATAAGTCGCTTGAGAGTATGGAGTGACACCGGCCAAACTTTTGGAATGATGATGAACAAGCAGAGGTGGGAATAAAACTTGACACTAAAGGGAGCGAGGACTTAAGATATAGAACTTTATGAATAAAGTGAGTTAGAAATTGTTCGCAGAGAGTAGGAGAGCACGACAGTGGCATATCAGGACAGGGGTTAACCAATGAATTGAAAATATTAAACAATATTAAACAAAAGGATCTAGGGCGCTTCATTTTAACAGGGGCAACAGTATTGAGGATGGAGGAGCATGTGGAAAAAATGGTGCTAGCAAATTCATCAACCATGGGAAATAGGGAGCAGTCGGGAATGGAGGCGGCAAGTTTCGGAAAAGACATATTCAATTCAATTCAATTTTATTTATATAGCGCCAAATCACAACATAAGTCGCCTCAAGGCGCTTCATAGATACAGAGAAAAAACCAACAATCATATGACCCCCTATGAGCAAGCACTTTGGCAACAGTGGGAAGGAAAAACTCCCTTTTAACAGGAAGAAACCTCCGGCAGAACCAGGCTCAGGGAGGGGCGGCCATCTGCTGCGACCGGTTGGGGTGAGAGAAGGAAGACAGGATAAAGACATGCTGTGGAAGAGAGACAGAGGTTAATAACAGATATGATTCAATGCAGAGGTCTGTTAATACATAGTGAGTGAGAAAGGTGACTGGAAAGGAAAAAACTCAATGCATCATGGGAATCCCCCGGCAGCCTATGTCTATTGCAGCATAACTAAGGGAGGATTCAGGGTCACCTGGTCCAGCCCTAACTATATGCTTTAGCAAAAAGGAAAGTTTTAAGCGTAATCTTAAAAGTAGAGATAAGGCTTTTAAGAGTAGACATAGAAAACTTCTGCACAGTTCCAGAATTAATTATACATGTAGGGTGTAAGAGAGCCTCAGGGTGAGGTTCATAATTACATAAGTTAACATCAAAGATAACAGGAAAGTGATCAGAAATCCTAACATTGCTTATATCCTTAATGCAAATGTCCAAGCCATATGAAAAAAACAAATTGAGAGTATGGCCCTTAGTGTGGGTTGGTTGGTTAACCCACTGGGCGAGATTAAAAGAATCTCTTAATGCAAGGAAGTCTTTGGCTAACGAATCGTCATTACAGCAGATATATGAATGTTAAAATCACCAACAATAAGCACACAGTCATATTTAAAAATAACTAAACCAAGAAGGTCAGCAAATTCATGAATAAAAGTCTTATTATATTTAGGTGGCCGGTAAACCACAACAAACAGTAGTTCGCGAGGCAGTCATCTCCTGAAGTTGAACCTCATAGCTGAGGTAGAAAGGAGAGGGTAGCTGTCGGACTTTGTATATACATTTAGAGACCGAGGCTAAACCGCCGCCTGTACCAGTAAGCCTTGGGGAGCTAAAAAAGGCACAGTCCGGTGGGAGAAGCTCAGAAAAGGGAAGAGACTCACCAGAGCGAATCCAGGTCTCCATCAAAAAAGAGCGTCAACACTCGTGGCAGAGAAAAATTAGTTTAACACAAAGATCTTGTTTACCAGCAACCTGTAGGGATGGGTACCGGTTCTGACATAAACGGTAGTAACCAGGCTGAAAAGCAGCGCATATTTCGGTGCTTTTTTTTCCCTGAGATGTCATACACTTTGGATTCTAGCCAATCATTTTACCTTTCCAAGGATAGTAGGCGGGCCCAGGTACATACATTCTTTTAGAGCAGAGCTACAGATTAAAAATGCCCAAGACGAAGCGGTCAAAAGTCTGGCTGTACTTCACAGCAAAAGATGCAATCTCAGCAGCCTGCAACAAGTGCTTTAAGGTGATACTGTGCAAAGGAGGTAACACCTCGAATCTCATGAAACACCTGGCCACACATAGCGTTTTTTTAAAAGCCGAGAAATGCACCGGATTTGATAGCTTGCTGCAAGACCTCACACCGAGCACATCTACTGTGGGTGTGGTGCCTGTTAGCGGACCCGGAGTTAGCAACATCCCCCAAGAACCCGAAGAGGAGAGTCCTGGCCCCTAGTCCTGCCAGTGTAGCAGAAATGATGATGGATGATGATGGTAGCAGCAGCCGTTCTTCTCTGGGTGAGTGGCTTAATGTTGTTCGTGTGTAATTTACGTTGAGTAGGCTAACCACGTTATTACATTAATGCATGTAAGGTGAACTAGCAAACACCGTCGTAGTTACATGCTGTCTTCTTGTTTGATGGCAGATACTCCTTTCACCCTGGCCAAAAAGGCTAAAATGACCAAAGAAAAAATGGAAAGCAGCATGAGAGGTTTTTGGATAAAGTTTCTGTTTTTTCCATTGTTTAAGCACTAGCCTGTAGCCTGTGCTTCAAGGTAAGCCTTCATACGCACACTAAACACCCCAAAATATCATTGTTTAGCAAACCTCGACTTTTTGGCAAAATAGTGGATCAGAATAGGGAGTGTGCATGCAGAACCAAGCAGATTGATGGCTGTGCAGCATAGCTGAATTGAGCACAGAGTCCAGAATTAATCTGAGTAAATAAAAAGTGAAATCGGATAATTTTCAGACCTGCAGAGCAGAGCGGAGGAGGTGAAGGGCTGCAGTCTGGCGCATCGTACGGCAGGTCTGGTGATTGGAGGCAGATGTGGACAATATGATAAACTTTAACTGTTCTAGTTCCACAATAATTAACCTCCTAGCACCTGGCGTCCACAAATGTGGACATCACATTTTGGGTTGTCTAGACCAAAATACTACATTTTGCTCTACAAGGGCCTGATATCCACTTACGAGGACATTATACTGCCACTGTTCTATTGAAATTTTAAACAAATATGCTCATATGTGGATCTCATTTTTCTCAGAAACAAAAATTAGGTAAAAAAATCTGGTAATTCTTTATTTTTACATTCATCAGGTGCCAATCAGCCCAAATATCAAAGATAAATTAAAAATGCATGCCATTGAAGAGTTCGGGTTTAGGAGGTTAATGTATTTAAAATGTGTTTCCTCTATTTTTGTAGAAACCTGTGAGGTGAATTTTAAAATATAAACAATGAGTTGTTCAGTGTGTTTCACAGTGAGCTCTCTGTTTTTTTTACCTTCTTTATTTTAGCTCAACTAATACCACACATTTTCATAAAGGTCTTCTATAATAATTACATTATTTGACGTATTAGCTACTGTGTTATTTGTTGCAACCTGTGTTTAGTAAATCATTCTAATGTGTATTAGGAGAAACAGAAATCACTTTTGTTTTTGGCAAATCAGTTAAAATAAGTTAAATTGGCTTTATTGAACAGGTACTCTACATGTGTGTCCTGTACTCTAACAACTGCAATACCACCACTGTAAAAGAGATTTAGATACACAGTCGAGTATAACAACATCTTTGGTCAGATGAAATGAAATGAGAACTTATGTTTGAAAAAAGAAGGGAGAGATATATTCAAACTCAAAGGACACACTTTCAGTGTACATCATGTTGTCCTTAAAATACTCATGGCTTGAAGTTGTCTCTTCTGCAGAAGAAGTTTTTCTTGGTTCGCCACCTCGCAGTCCATTCTAGGGTTCTAGTGATTATCTTCTATGAGACTACAGTTCCTGACTTGGCTAAGTCATTAACTAGTGTCTTGGCAGTTGTTCTGGGGTCTTTAGTCATATCGCTTAATAGTTTTCTTTCCAGAGTCTTTGAAATCATTTGCTTCTTGCTTCTGCCAAGCTTGTTTTTCAAATGATGCTTGATTTTACAAGCATTGAGCATTATTAAGGTAAAGCATATCATTGCATAGCAGTGGTTTGTGTTATGCATCAAGAAAAAGTCTGTTTTCCAGTCTGTTAATAATATTGACCCTGGTAATTGTTTTTGTTATTGTGTGCAATTAGAAATAATTCTGAAGAATTCAAGAAAAACTGCAGAATTCTAAGCATACTGGAAAACTAGTATGTTTAGAAAAGCTATGTTTAAATTCCCTTGCTCAGAAAAATAACACACTTGGGAAAATTTGGACAAAACTTTAAATTTCATAGGGGAGCTAATAATTGCATCCTTATCTGTATATAATTCATAAATATTTTCAAAAAGTTTTAATGCCACTTTGTAAGTGCTTTGCTGGTGCATGTCAAACTTATTATTATTATCAATTGGACTGTACTATATCTAAAATAAGCCTGAGCTAGTACATGTACCAAAACAAGGAGCATGTTTTTCAAAGCCTTACAATCAGCTGGGTCACCCTCTCTGACTTTGCCCACTGGAAAAATGTTCCTCTTTAGCAACTATGACCTCATCATTGCTTGGAGGATGTCAGAAAAGCTCCAACAGCAGTGACACTGTGTCAAGGGGACAGTGCCTGGCAAGGGCAAGATATACCAAATGAGATATGACAGCTGAAAGAGAAAATAGGGCCAGCTGATGGGACTAAAATGAGAACAGAGGGTCCTGTGAATCATGCGTACTTTCACTGTAGCTGCACTGAGGTTACACATGAAAAATATGGCCGAGTTTCTGTAAATAATTTCAGATTAAACTGGTTAAATCATCCTGTAGAGAGTTTTACCAGTCATGTGAGATAATGACTGTATGTATCTAGTGTGTAGCTATTAGTGCCCTTTGATGACATTGTTGTTGTGAACTTTATAAGAAACCAGCAGGTTTCACATTCGGCTCAGGGGTCTCCTGTTAGCAAAAGATCAGAGCTGTCTTGGTGATGTAGGGGGAGGTGGTGGAGTTGGCTCCCGGAAATTGTTGTTTCATCAATGAATAATGGCAGACAGTGAAAAATGGCCATGCAGTGCTCCTGATATGATCAAACACAAGATGACTGTCCTGCTCACAGAGCACAAATACAGCTATACACCATACATCAAACACACACACATGGACACACATAAACACGTGCTACTTTTACCAAACTGAAGACTCACTCGACTTAACAAACCCTTTAAAATTTCAAGTGGGGTGTTTTTTTCCTGTTGATTGCACCATCACTGCCTTCCATGGATTTCTGCTTTTAGCAGACAGTTGCTTTCCTGCTTTATTTGCTGCCCCAAGCTTTCCACTGACTGTAGTTATCACAAAGCTTTTTTTCCCCCAACAGGTAGATTTGAGAGCTCCAGCTAGCTTTTAGGCACTCAGGAGCCAAGTGAGTGCTTGAAAACTTCTCTTGTCTTGGTTCTCAGAAACTGAAATATTTTTTTATTGGTGTTCATGTAAAATAAGTGGATGAGGGTTGGAGGTCTGTGGGGGAAGATTAGCGGTGTGGAGTCAGCAGGGTGTCTCAAAGAAATTGTTTAATTCTTTATGCAGCAGGGCATCAATATTGATAGCCACCGGAGCATTGCATCTGTACTCTGTATTGTGTTATAATCCCTGCCACACCTACTTTTGGTTGCTCTAAATGTGGTGGTGTTAGTGCACCAGTTGTTACGTTCATAGATTCAAAGATCGCCTGCCCTTCTCTTACTGTATTCGCCGTTGCAAGGAGCGGCCAGTTAGCTGAACTGTCATATCTGAAACAAGCAGATATAGGCAAGTTTCCATGATGACAGTCACAAATGCACTTGTTTTTGACCATCAGCACGTCATTTTTGCATTTGATTTGTGAATGATGGATCACATGTTTGTAAGGAAGATTCTTGGTAACAGGGATTTGAAAATGGTAAATGGACTGGTTCTTATATAGCACTTTTCTACTCCTATCTGAGCACTCAAAGCGCTTTATACAACTAATTCATTCACCCAATCACACCCATTCACACAAGCACTTTGCTAGGTTTTTAGTGCTACCTAACTAACATTCATACACATTCACACTCCGATGGATGCATCGGAGAGCAACCTGGGGTTAGTATCTTGCCCAAGGATATTTGGCATGCAGACTGCAACAGACTGGGATCGAAGCAACAACCTTCTGGTTAGTAGGTGACCCACTCTACTACCTGAGCTACAGTCACATTCACTAGCCTAGCAAGCACCCGCAGCTGAATATGGCAAAAAACAAAGGAGTTGTTGGTGTTGGATTTTGGCAGGAACAAATCCCTGCCCTCCCATATCTGCATTGGTGGGACTAATTTGAAAATAGTCACATCCTACAGCTAGTTGGGAGTCCAGTTGGATGACAAGTTGAAGTGGTTTACCAACAAAGACGCTGTCTATAAAAAGGGTCTGGGCCTGCTTCAATTCCTTTAGAGGCTCAGGTCCTTCAGCAAACACAGCAGCCTGCTTCATAAGTTTTATCAGTCTTTAGCGAGCATCATCTTCTTTGCTGTGCCATTCTCAAGTGCCAGCATCAAAGCAAAGAATGCAACCAGACTGGATAAACTTATCAGGAAGGCCAAGTCTGTTGTTGGCATGAAACTTGCCACCCTGGAGGAGGTGGTCAGTGACAGAATGCTGGCAAGACTGCTGGTATTCATGGACAATGACTCCCATCCCCTCCATAATACACTGGGCAATCTGAAGAGCAGTTTCCACAAACGATTCCTTCAATCTTGCTGTCTAAGGAAACAACACAGGAGGCCGTTCCTTCCTACTGTCATCAGACTCTTTAATCCACTTGGGTCAGACCTACACATACTGAACCGGACTAAACACGCTTTACTGCACTCCTGTTTCCTTACCTCACGTCCCCCCCAATGTATATTTGCACATTTCCCTCTGGGATTACTAAAGTTTCTCTGATTCTGAGGTAAGCCAGACCTGGACCCACACGCTCTCATCTCCAGTGCCGCAGTCTCCCAGACATGACACCACTCCAGGCAGAGCACAGTATCTTGCAAAATCCAACAGTAGGTTGTGAGACGGCTGGAATATTTTGTTAAACAGACAGCTTACAGCCACTGCATCCTCATGCACCACTATCTTGCTCACCCTTTTTTCAGATTTTATGGCATGAAAAAAAAGTTTTCTAAATATTACTGAAATACAATGATTTCGATTGCAATAACTGAAAAGATAGAGTAAAGCAAACAACCAGACCAACTTTGTAAGTGGAAATTTACAGTATTCTCTCATGTAAAAAATTCATTTTGGTGTTGTTGAGACTGTTCTCTCCATTTTCCTCTCTATCTCCATAATAACATTACTGGATTTCTTAATTAACTTTGGGTATATATTCTTTTCTCAAAAAGATAACAATTAATAACTACCCTGTAAGCAAATTTATGTATAGTGGTAAAATTCTTATTTCATCATAATTTTTAATACTTCAGTTAGGTGACTGGGTAATATCCCTGTCCATCCTCCCTGCTCTCCCTTAAAACATACTGTTGTGATATTTTGATACCATGGTAGCATTTACAGGATATTGTTTTATTGTGATATTATACAGAAAAGAGTTACTCAATAAGGCCCATTTAATAGTTGTTTTTCTCTTTCTCTGTGACCCAAGAATTAATGTGTAAGACTCACAGGCTGGTACCCCAAGGTCGAAAATACCACAGAGACGAGACCACTTCCTTACTCCCATCCTCCCTTCCTTATCTCTTAGAAAAAGGCTCGTTAAAGGCCAGGTGGTTTGTTTCAGAATTCACTAATGAAAGAACTCTGTATTCTATGTCTAGGAGTGTATTTTGCTGGGATGATCATAAATTGTAGCTGAACTGATAAACTACACACAGGATACTTCTTTGCTCACAAGGCAGGAAGACGTTTCCTTATTTGGTCTGTACCGGTTTGAACTGAGAACTTGCTGACACACGAACCTTTTTTTCCTCTATATAAGCTGTTATGTACTAAATAAACCTTTGAGTCGATTTGGGAAGACAACCTGAAGCAGTCTGTGTTTCCTTGTTCTCCCAAGCTGCTCCCGACGTCGTAACTAACCCAGCTGAATGGCATACCTGAGTGTTACTTTAAATAATTAGGAATCTTAGAAGGAAAGGACAGAACTCTGCTTATCGCTCGTGCCTTGGAGGGAAAACCGGGATGGACATTTTTTTCCTTCAATTTGGTGTCAGAAGTGGGATTGACTGACAGAAGGTAAATATGCGTCTTTCATATTTATATAAAGACCGTATTATACCTCTCTCAGTGATCGATCCATAAAAAAACGGGATATGCTGACGAAGTTTCACTTAGTGATCCAGAGAGATACACTGACGACTTCCTCAGTCCCCGAATAAAGTAAATTAACCCTTGTGTGGTGTTGGTGGACCCGCTAGAGTTGTGGCTTTCCAAATTAACACTATCAAACAATTTTATGTTAAATTACTATGAATTAATGTGCTTCTCGTTTTTCTTTTATATAAAATGTTATAAATAAATCAGTTATAATCAAGTGGAAAGACACAACACATTTATACGTAAAAAAATAATAATAATAATAATAATAATTAATTGTTTAATTTTTCTTTTGAAAAAAAAAAAAAACAAAAAAAAAACACGGGTCTCAAGGGTTAAAAGCAGTAAATTAAAAGCAGAAAGACACAGGAAGTTGCCTGTTGTTTTGCGAGAAGTTGCTCGTTAAGCGAGAAGTTGCTCGTTAAGTGAGAGTTGCTCACCCAAACAAAAATTGCTAGCAATAAATTTAAAGTGACCTCAGCTGTGCCGCAGCGAAAATACTAACCTAAATCCTCCTAGCGTGTAAACCCCTCTGGAAATCACTGAACATGGGTCAGAATAATTCAAAGACCACAGACAGGTCCGATAAAAAATCTAAAGTACCTGTAAAACCAAAAATTAATAAAATACAAAATAAAGTCTCAAATAACGGCTCAGTACAACTCCCATTTCCGGTTACGTGTAACCTACGTCCGCGAATCGGTGAAGACGTCCATGATCACGTATCCAGAACATGCGGAAGTGCTTATGTGACTGACTTTGTTTACAACTTACGGACTGTAAGTTCAATGCATTCTAATTTATTTCCGGAGCCCTATCCCGAACGATTATCGCCAGAAAACAGGTCAGTAAAACTGAAGGCCAGTGCAGATACTACCACGAAAGCTAAAAGTGTTAAGATAAAGTTGAATTTTGATGTAGAAGGCTCAGAGGAAAGTGAGAAACTAATGTATGCAGGATTACCCGCTCCAGCACAGCAAGGAAGTTTCAGAGGACGGAAGGATAAAAGTAGAGATATGTGTTTTTATTGTGGCTCAGTTTTCCAGCAGCCGCAGACACCCAAAGCAAAAATGAATTTGTGTATTTAATTTAACACAAAGTGTGAAATGTTTGCTGACACTGATAACAGCTTATGTTTTCTCTGCCCTATGTACCGACATGATGGAGAAGGAACATCCTCTGTGTCAGCTGGACCCTCAGCAGAGAATGAACTCAACATCCTTTTTGTCCGGTACTCTATGTCACACACTGTGCCAAAAAAAACGTGTACAGACGCCACTACCAGGTAATCCCATGACTGGGAGCCACACTTTTGTTTCTCTCACACTGTTCAACAACATGATAACTGCTCACACAAGTGAAGGTCAAACAGTGATTTTGTCACATAACTCAGACATAGTTTATGACATAACTACACCATGTCATCACATAGATCTAACCTACCCTATCGACTGTACTATTTCTGCACTTACGTTGCCAGCTGAATACCAGAATATGACATTGTGGTCTAAAAGTGAGAATGATATAGGATTTATTGACTGTACACTTTATCACGTACACCTATTAAAACACAACAAGCCAGTATATGTCAAGCAACATCCCATTTCTGCCGAAAAAGCCGCAGCCCTAGATGTCATGATAGGAGATTTATTGACTACAGGAGTAATAAAGCCCACACTCCTGTCAATCCTGTGCCAAAGCCTAACAAACCTGGCGTATGGCGTTTCATACAAGACTTAAGGCAAATTAATGCAGTCAACATTCCTCTGCCACCTCTCGTTTCAGATGTTCACAGCATATTGACATGCATTGCATACACATTTTACCGTGGTGGATTTATGCTCCGCTCCTTTTTCTCAGTACCTGTGCATGAAGACACACAGCCGTTATTTGCATTCACACATAGAAATAAGCAGTACACTTGGACTCGTTTGCCCCAAGGCATGGTAGACAGCCCTGCTGCTTTCTCAATGGTGGTCTGTGCTACCCTGGACAGCTTCACTCCTCCAGGGCTGTACTGGATGACCTCCTCCTCTGTGCTGAAAGTGAAAAACTATGTCAAACTGCTACACACATGCTTCTCCAGCACCTCCAAAAGACTGGCCACAAAGCATCAGCAAAGAAAATGCAGTACTGTCAGACTTCTGTTCAATATTTGGGATTCACACTGTCTCACGGAAAACGTTCCATGACTGCAGACAGGGTCAAAGCTGTGACCTCCGTCCCTCGTCCCACAGAAGGAAATGTTGTCCTTCCTGGGCATGGTGAACTATTGCAGACAGTGGATACCAGACTGTTCTTTTCATGACCACATTCTGCGTGACTGTTGTAAAAAAAGACAAGCCTCCTCGAATACTGTGGTCCACAGAAATGACTGCCTCTTTCAATGCATTAAAGGGAGTGCTGATCTCCGCCACTCAAAGGTGCTGTCCGTGGTTGTTCAGGAATGCCGGCCTGCCTGAGGGCAGTAGCAGCTTGCTCTATCATGATAAGGGACTGCGAGAAGCTCACACTCTCACATGACACTATTCTACACACCAATCACCAGGTCACGACCATTCTAGCAAACATAACTACACAACATATGCAAATCTCACTATAAAAGCGAGCAGCACACCTGATTCGCCAGCACATTTATTGATCCTATGCTGTGTTCTTCTGACCGACAGGATGGCTCAGACAGGCTTGATGATCATGACTGCATGACACGTATACAGGAATCCACAGCACCACGTCCAGATTTAGAGCAAACACCTATCCCAGACTCAGCCACGGTTTGTGTGGACGGGTCCTGTTCAAGGCCGAATGACAACTCATTTCTTTGTGGCTATTCAGTGGTGACATTGCCTGACATCATACTAGAGGCTCACTCATTACCATTTCACTCAGCACAAAAAGCAGAGCTCATGGCTTTAATACGCACCTGTGAGCTACATTTGGATAAGCATGTGACAATTTACGCAGACAGCCGCTATGCATTTGGCGTTGTGCATGACTTTGGCACATTGTGGAGACAAAGAGGATTTAGATCTGCTGATGGAAAATAAATTGCTAATTCTGATCTTGTGCAAAGACTTTTTCAGGCTATACAGCTACCATCGGCCGTTGCAGTTGTAAAAAACGAAAGGACACAGTACAGCTGACACAGACGAAGCAACAGGTAATGCCTTAGCAGACGTGACAGCCAAGGCTGCAGCTGCATCACAGCTCCCACCTCCGCAGGAAGTATTATCTGTGCCCCTACAGCTGCCACTTGTTACACTCCCAGACTATTTAGACACAAATGTTGATTTAAAATTCATACAAGAGCAAGCCTCTGCATGTGATTACACCTATTGGGAGAATAATGACTGTACCTTAGATGACAGAGATGGCTTATACAAAATCTTAAGGGTTTGATTGCCCTCCCATATTCCCTGATGCCAGTCCTTGCCCGACATTTTCACTGTGTGAGTCATGTCGGACAAAGAGGGGTAATAGGGGCAATAAAATCAAGATTTGTAATTGAGAAAACATCACATGCAGTAAAAAGCATATTAGCAACCTGTCTAACATGTGCGCGAACTAATGTAGGTAGCTCAAAAGCAAAACATCAGCATTTACCACAACCAGATTTTCCATTTCATACATTATGACTCCATCTGCAGTAACCAAATTATTTCCATTTGAAATAAGACTATTTCCAACACCATGGTCAGCCTCCAGAGGGGCACCGCTAGTAGAAGGTGATGTATATTGCATTGTCCACTGATGTTCACAACCTGGTAGAAACACTGAATAATAACTACCAGAAAGTTTGTCTCTCTCAGCCTTTCCCCTCCACAGTTCCACCAGTGGAGACAAGGAGATGCGTGTTGGAGAAGTTGCTAAAACCAAGGACACTCTGGGAGGCCGCGCGTGTTCCAGCCCCAGACTGTACTGGCAGTGACGAAGAACCAGCATCCTCACAGACGGACAACCTCAGTGGATTCATGCCAGCAGGGTTAAGACCAGCCCAATCGGACCATCTCAGGCGTCGGATCAAGCAGATGACATCTCCGGCGGGCCAACGCCCGGAACCAGAGCAAATAAACACACGGGTAGACGACATCTCAGGCGAGCCAGCGCCAGGATCCAATGTACATACACACACGCAATCACTGATTAACACACAACGCCTGAAAGAACAACAACAAGGTACTCAAACATCCAGCAGGAACAGAAAACCAAAAGTACCACATGATGTCTAACCTGATAAAGCTAGACTCATTCCATCCTGATAATGGAGAAAATGAAATGCCCATTGTCATCATACGACGCTTATTCTATGTCTCTCGAACCTGGGACCAGGCCAGAAGACGACTGAAGAACTGTTTTTCTTATATATTTAGGTTATTTATCATATCTATCGCATTAACCTTAGGATTTTTCTTTGCTATTTTGTATTGTAGACTGCAACCATGTTCACATTTCTGCAGGTCATATTTTGCTGACTATACCTCATGCTCTATTTTGCAAGACACCTACTTAATGCACTCATTACGTTCCCTAAAATCAGTAAATAGCAACATAGACGCCACTAATAAACCATTTTATGCACCCTCTAGAGCAGGAGCTAACGCCTGGTATGAAAATGCCAGAACAGCCGCTCGTGATTTAGGAAACAGTAACTGTTATGTCTGTTCAAAGGCTAATCCAGAACAGGTAATAGTAGGATACCCCATATCCGGTTTCCCCCTCACTGAGGGACTAGAGAAAATCGGCGGAGATAATGCTCTCTTTAAAGACGCTTTACAGTTGACTCTGAGCCTCTCGACTGCTTACTTAGACACACACACACACCAACTAACCCTGAGACTCCATTAGGCGAATTATTGAAGTTATCTAATGACACCGCAGGGACCTGCGCCCCAATGAAACGCCCCAAGAATAGGTTAAAACCCTCACTGCCCTTAGGACAGATCCCTCTCCATTTTAATATTAGTATGATATGTCTGCGCAGACTAAAGTTAACTGGCCCAGACACACACATAGATTATACAAAGGATAACTATACATTCTTCTCTGACTCCCCAGGTGCACGCTGTAATGAGACATGGCTAGCTGTCTCTGTGGCTGAAGTTGTATCATATCTGGAGGAACACACACACAGTTCAAGTTCGAGCGGAGAATCGATCATTGTTCCCCCAGAGGGTGTCTTAAATGATACTGACTGGGGGGAGTTAGTTAAATCACATATGGTCACGCGCCTAACTAGAGCAATCCCTAACGCTTATTGGTTGTGCAATGATACCCTTAGATTAGCTTTACCTGTTAATTGGACCGGTACCTGTGGTCTAGTGACCGTTGATGTATGCTGTACTTTCATTCCCAATAACACCGCTCCTAACGGTTCATTCACACAAGCTATGAATAAACTTGAAGCATTGCAGATAGAACTAATTGCCGATACAGGCCACGGTCAGTGGCTAGACAAGTGGCTGCAGGACACGTTTGGAAGATGGAAGGAACTAATTGTAGCCTTTGTAACCGTTGCAGCATGTATTATTTTGTTTTCAATGATTATTGTCTGTTGTGTGATACCATGTATACGCTCTCAGAATTTTTGATATTAAGCTTGCTCGAAGGACCAGTTACAGTTATGATTTGTCTTTATATTATGTTATTACATTCTGTCTTTATACTATGTTATCATTTCATGATAAAAGGAGAGAACTGTTGTGATATTTTGATACCATGGTAGCATTTACAGGATATTGTTTTATTGTGATATTATACAGAAAAGAGTTACTCAATAAGGCCCATTTAATAGTTGTTTTTCTCTTTCTCTGTGACCCAAGAATTAATGTGTAAGACTCACAGGCTGGTACCCCAAGGTCGAAAATACCACAGAGACGAGACCACTTCCTTACTCCCATCCTCCCTTTTTCTTTATCTCTTAGAAAAAGGCTCGTTAAAGGCCAGGTGGTTTGTTTCAGAATTCACTAATGAAAGAACTCTGTATTCTATGTCTAGGAGTGTATTTTGCTGGGATGATCATAAATTGTAGCTGAACTGATAAACTACACACAGGATACTTCTTTGCTCACAAGGCAGGAAGACGTTTCCTTATTTGGTCTGTACCGGTTTGAACTGAGAACTTGCTGACACACGAACCTTTTTTTCCTCTATATAAGCTGTTATGTACTAAATAAACCTTTGAGTCGATTTGGGAAGACAACCTGAAGCAGTCTGTGTTTCCTTGTTCTCCCAAGCTGCTCCCGACGTCGTAACTAACCCAGCTGAATGGCATACCTGAGTGTTACTTTAAATAATTAGGAATCTTAGAAGGAAAGGACAGAACTCTGCTTATCGCTCGTGCCTTGGAGGGAAAACCGGGATGGACATTTTTTTCCTTCACATACCTTTAGAGCTGTTTCATGATTTGTGTTAAAAAAGGGTTCTCAGTAATGAAGCTCTGGCGCATAGTGTTTGTACTGCTCACTGCTGATATAACTGACTTTTTCACCTCGTCACCTCTCTAGCTTTTGTGCATCCGAACAGAAGCATTGCTGTGGGTAATTTTTTTATACAGCTTTGTAGATGGTGTTCCTGATTCAATATGAATACTGTTTATGAAAGATAGATGTTAGATATTTTTATATCTCTCTGACATTGATACTCAAACCTCTACAAGCACCAATGTTAAAACCACCACAATTTATTTCAAATGACTAAGGCTATTTGAAGGCTACAAAGTCAAGGTGGTGCCTCCAGTTTTACATATAGTACTTTAATATTTTGTATGACACCAACAGTGTGTAACTGAACTCCAGCTGACACCTGTTCTTTTGACTTCTTTTTCTTGTTTCTATTGTCAGTTTTCCTTTATGTGGTAACTTCCTGAAGCAAATCTTTATCCTTTATCCTTTTCACATTTCTGTTCAGCTCTGAAAAGTTTGATGTTCTTGACCTTTTGGAGTCTCTCATAAAGCTGTGCACATGAAAAAAAAAAAATGCTCTGCTTTGACTGTGTAGCAGTATCCCTGCAGTATTTGTACATCATATTATGCTACTTCTTTTATAGAAAATGCAAATGAACAGGGCAGACTTTGAGTTAAATAAGAAATATACATATTTCCTGACCTTTAAAATGTCTCTGAAAGAGAAGTCGTAAAGACATTTAGTTTTAATTTACTTCTAAGTTATACAGCCTACTCAAAGACCATTTATAAGTGCACAATCACAGTGATGTAATTCAAATATAGCTGTGGATAATGTATCTAGTTATATAGATTATCCATATAGATAAAGATATATAGAGACTAGTGATGTGTCGGTCGCGAACGAAATGGCTCTTAGAGCCGGATCTTTAACGTGAACGACACGAGCCGGCTCCTTATCGCGAGCCGTGGTGCTTTTTTTTAAAAATCTTTCTCTCACCCTCTCTCTTGCACTTTTTTCCCCGCTTCACTCCGCACGCGAGCCTTGTGCTTTGCGCTGGGCAGAGGGGGGAGGGGCGGTAGTTAAACTGAGTAGCACAGGAACAGAGCGGGAGGGAGAGAGATAGAAAGAGAGCCAGGGCAACAACCTCACATTAGAAAGGTATAGTAATCATCCACAACTATTTTCAGTTGCGGATGATAAACGATTCAGAAAGTTTATTCATGCAGGCCTATATGACAGAGAATATGCATGTTCTTTTTGTTTTCATATTTTAATTTATTTTTAATTGTGTTGTGGTTTGCAGCATTTTGTGTTGTTTCATTTTAAATTTGTTTAAAAGGAAAAAGCTGAAAATTTAAATAGTTAAAAGTTGAACTGTGAATAGTTGGTTTTTGTATTATACAATTTATTTATTATTATATTATATTACCGTAATTGTCGGGCTATAAGCCGCTACTTTTTGCACAAGCTTTGAACCCTGCGGCTTTTAGTCAGGTGCGGCTTTTCTATGGATTGTCCATGATTTTTGTCATATCGTAAGACGATTTGTTTTGTTTGTTCCGCTGTTGTACGGCACTACGTTGCCTAGCGGAAGGATCGGGGTTCAAGAGTGGTATGTTAGTCACATGTCCGTCCGCCAGGCAACGTAGTGCCGTACGAAGTAGCGCGAAAAACAAACTTCAAAGTAGCGCTACGCGTTCAGCGAGAGGCGTGGATGATGAGTGGCGATAAACTTGCGAAAAGCAAGTTATGCTCAACTCCACCGGTGGATTCTGACAGCGTGGAAAAGTGTGAAAACATCCACGATCACCAACGGATTTTGAAGGGCTGGACTGCTGCATGATGGAGAGGAGGACACTGCCACGGCCCTTCTGAGGGTGTTCAACTCCGACACTGACAATGAGGATTTCTTTTGTTTTGAAAGTGACAACGAAGGAGAGAAGCGGAGAGTGGATGACGAAGCCATCCTGAGCCTGTTCGTTTCCGACACTGGAGAAGAGGACTTTGGTGGTTTTTTGCGCAGGAAGAAGAGAAAGATGGTGGTGAATGACTGACTTTTCTTCTTGTTAAAGCTGTGTCACTGCACCTGAGCCTAAAAGGTAGTCCGAATCTATTTTTCTGGTGTGCTATAGGTTACTGTTATGTACTACATGTGCAAATATGTACCCATAACTTGTTTTTCAAAATATTAATAAAAGGGGTGTGTCTCCAAACAGCCATCTCTTTCCTGACAATTCCCTTTGTGCATATTCTCTTACATATGATAAGTCAACATTGAAACACCTGCGGCTTTTAGTCAGGTGCGGCTAATGTATGTACAAAACAGGATTTTCCCCTGATTTTAGCTTGTGCGGCTAATATTCAGGTGCGCTTTGTAGTCCGGGAAATACGGTATATTATATTATTATATGTTGGATAACACCTCCCACCCACTCCATGACATGCTGGTCAGTCACAGGAGCTCGTTCAGTGAGAGACTGAGATTACCAAAAAGCACCACTAAACGACACAGGAAATCTTTCCTGCCTGTGGCCATCTCCCTGTACAACGCATCCACTTAACACACTGTTTGCTGCTACAACTACACATGTTTCTTTTTCAGCTATTTATTTATGAGTGACTTATGTATGTATGTATATATATGTATATATTGTACTATTCTTAGTTAGTGTATTGTCTGTCTTGTCTTAATGTTGGTTTATAATGGAGCACTGTAACAAAAAATAATTTCCCCCAGGGATCAATAAAGTATTCTGATTCTGATTCTGATTACATTTTATGTGGAGTGAATAAATAAAAGTATATTTACGGTGGCCCCTAGAGAAGCACGTAAAAACTCCAAAACATGTACAAAGTCACAAGCAAGTACAAAACACAACAGAAGTGCTCCAGAATGCTAGGCCCAGTGTTGAGCTTTTGTTACCTAGAGGCTACACAAGCCAGCAAGTACCAAGGACCGGATTTGGTGTGTGGTAGTAACAGGTAAATGAAATTTTTTTTTAAATTATTTGAATATATATGAGTGCTTGTGTATAAATACACAAACATTACACATATGCTTTCAATCGCGTAATTTAAGTGATCTAGGTAGCTCTGTTTTGAAGTTCAGTTAACGCTAGAAATGTGTTTTGGAGTTTGTACGTGTTTTGTCTCTAGGGGCCACTGTATATATTTATATATAAACATATATAAATAAAACCACCATTTTTTACATTAGTAATTCCTTTTGTGCATAATTTTATATTGTTGTTAATAATAAATTAATTAAAGCAACAAAACAACCTGAAGAGCCGGTTCAGAGCCAAATCCTTCTACCACCTGCCGCTGAATCAGAGACTTCCTCTCAGACCGTGTACAGAGAGTTAGAGTGGGGCCTCATCTTTCCTCAGCCCTCAGCCTCAACACCGGCTCTCCACAAGGCTGTGTACTGAGTCCCCTACTGTACACTCTGTACACACATGACTGTGTTAGTTCCCACCCAGACAACACAGTCATCAAGTTTGCAGCGCAGCACACACCACAGCACACATAAAGGCACTCCAGAGGGTCATCAATATGGCCCAAAAAATCACTGGACATCCTCTTCCCTCCCTGAAGGACCTGTACAGCACTCGCTGTCTCAAGAGGGCACTCAGCATCCTACGGGACTGCACACACCCAGGACACCGGGTGTTTAAGCTGCTGCCGTCTGGCAGGAGGTTCAGGCTGCTGAGGTCCCGAACAAATAGACTCAAGGACAGCTTTTACAACAGAGCAATGGCCCTGATCAATGTAAATAGCTGACCTGACTGGCTACCTCCCTGGACTTTTTTAGGGGGGAGGTAACAATGTTTAAAACAATAACAATAATAATATTTATATTTATAACAAGGTGCAATAATAATTAATGTGCAATATTAACAGTGTGCAATACACATACACTTCTTCTTTTTTATACTAAGTTAATATACTGTGTTGTGTTGTTTGTTGCGTTGTGATGTGATGTGTCATATCGTGTCGTGTTGTGTTATATGTAGTGCCGACGTAGAACAGTTTTCCAATTTCATTGTACTACTGTACTATGTATGACTGTGCAATGACAATAAAGAGTTATCTTATCTTATCTTAAAAGAGCCGGCTCTTTCGGTTCCGAACCGGCTCTTCAGGTTGTTTTGTTGCTTTAATTAATTTCTCTAAAAAGGTTCTCTAAAAAGGTTCTCTAAAAAGAGCTGGAAATCCCATCACTAATAGAGACATTCGATTAAATGTGGACAGAGAAAACAAGAAGAAATTGAGATATCTAGAAATAGGTTCAACATTTAAAACCAGTGACAGATGAAGTAAGTAACATTTGTGTGTGACAATAGAGTTTTAAGGGAGTTATTTATGTGGATGTTACTTTGACACATAATGCAAAGGAATTACTTTAAAAACACAACAAGACCCAGCTTAAAAGTGCTCAGATTTGCATCCAGTTGCATATCTGCAGGATGTGCTGGAACAAAACTGGTCCGCATTGGGTTTGCCGTACATACTACAGGACCCAAAGCTCCCAACATTTCAGAGCCAGAGAGCAGAGAACACCCACAGGTCCAGTGTCCAGGGCCCAGTGGGTCACAGTTGCTCTCAAAGTATGAGGGAAACTACACAATATTATTTTGGTGCTTGAGATAATGTGGTTGTTGGTTAAAGAATAGCTGAGAATAATGAGGATTAGAGACTTGGTGATTTTTTGGTTATCATTTCTCAAATGTGCCTGCTGAAGAACATATCCTGATTAAAAGCTACTTCAAAATTCCTGTCTTACTTGGGGGCAAGGTAGTGCCATCTTCTAAGATCTTTAGAACTGAGTAAAATATCTGTTTTATCTGAATTCAGAAGTAGGAGATTAGGGGTTATCCATGACTGTGCTTTATTTAGATTATACATGAGTATATAGTAATAATATAATTAGATTAACTCCAATCGAAGTATTTGTCCTAGCAGAGAACACTGTGGAACTCATGACTAACTGTTACTCCCCATTTACATGCAAAAACTGACTGGAATCAATCAGATAGATATGATTCAAGAGCTCTGACTCTTTATCAATGACGAATAGTTTTGATAGTTTAAAGCAGAAATCTGAAAATGTCAGCTGAAATATGTCTGAAAATAAAACGTTTTTAAAAATCTAAATCATTTTTTAAAGTTAGAAGGTACATATCTATTTGTCTGACTTGTTGAAGCCCCACGTCCCCACTCGTTCCCTTCGGTCAGCTGAGCAGTTGCTGCTTTCGGTCCAGTCACGGCTGAAACTTAGAGGAGACCGAGCGTTCTCTGTTGCCGCGCCGATGCTTTGGAATAACCTTCCTCTCCATATTAGACAGGCTACATCAGTGCCAGTTTTTAAGTCTTTATTAAAAACCTATTTTTATTCCCTGGCTTTTAACTCTGTGGGTAACTGACATTTTTTTATTGTTTTTTTTAACTTTATTGCTATGTCTGGTTTTATTACTATGTGCATATTGGTATTGTACAGCACTTTGGTCTACCAGGTGTGTTTTTAAAGTGCTATATAAATAAATAAATGATGATGATGATGATGATGATATCTAGTCCACTCTCCAACACAAGAGATTTGCCATCAAAGCTAAGCAGTCACTGTCATAGTACTGCACTGGTCTGTTGCTGTTTTGGTGTTCCACTCTGCAGGAGCGGATCTAGGAAAATTTTCTTAGGGTGACATGGAAATCAGATGGGGTGGTAAAATCAAAGCCTTTTTTAAAAAGACATACGCAGGTGTTATATATGGCGAAATGATTCAAATGCAATAAGTATAAATATTTCACATAAATATAGTTATAGACTATATAAATATTAATGTTATAGACGATATAGATATAGAAAATTAATTATTTTTTGCAGCCCACATAATTAAACATTTCAGTTACATAACACATGAATTTAGCCAAGGAGAAATAATTTATTTGAAATTAAATAAAAAATCCTTTATTATTGTGGAGGGCCGTGGTCTGCGATGCTGCTGCAGATGAGATGGACTCACCTTCACTGCATCTACAATCATGCCTCACCGGCTTAAAACCTGTACGCTGCTTGTGCTATACTTGTTTTTGGTGCTGATGTGTACAGCTGACAGCAGGAGGGCTGCAGCCGTTGAATGTAGGCTATTGTTACAGCAACCGGGTGATCACTGTAAGGGTGGATCACTCAGAGGCTCACCCCGAGATGGAGGTCGAGGTGCGCGGGGGTCCTGCCTGAGGGCGGCATGCTATCTGAGGGCGGCATGCTGTCCGCTTCGGCACGCAGGCTGCATGGTCGTCTGCCCAGCTGCCTGTGAGCCCCAGCTCACTTCCACTCCTGCTGCGCCGCCGCTGCTTGCCATATGGGTGGCCATCAGGCCAGCTCCCGGGCTTCCGCTGGGGGCGCAGGCGACCGCCAGAGTGGTTGCCTGCGCCTCCACCAGGTGGTGTCGCTGGGCCGGGGCATGGAGCGCCGATTAGTGATGGGTCGTTCGCGAACGCAATGGCTCTTAGAGCCGACTCTTTGACGTGAACGACGCGAGCCGGCTCCTTATGGCGAGCCGCCATGTGGTTTTTTTTTTTTTCTCTCACCCTCTCTCTCTAACTTTTTTTCCGCTTCACTCTGCATGCGAGCCTTGTGCTTTACGCTGGGCAGAGGGGGGAGGGGCGGTAGTTACACACAGGAACAGAGCCAGAGGGAGAGAGAGAGAAAGAGAGCCAGGGACAACAACGTCACATTAGAAAGGTATAGTAATCATCCACAACTATTTTTGGTTGCAGATGATGAAGGATTCAGAAAGTTTATTCATGCAGGCCCATATGACAGAGAATATGAATCTTCTTTTTGTTTTCATATTATAATTTATATTTAATTGTGTTGTGGTTTGCAGTGTTTTGTGTTGTTTCACTTTAAATTTGTAAAAGGAAAAAGCTGAAAATTTAAATAGTTAAAAGTTGAAATGTGAATAGTTGATTTTTGTATTGTATGATTTATTTATTACATTTTATGTGGAGTGAATAAATAAAAGTATATTTACGGTGGCCCCTAGAGACAAAGCACATACAAACTTCAAATCACATACGAACTCTGAAGCATGTACAAACTCCGAAGCACGTAAAAACTCAAAACATGTACAAAAGACAACAGAAGTGCTCCAGGATGCTGGGCGCAGTGTTGAGCTTTTGTTATCTTGTGGCTACACAAGCCAGCAAGTACCAACGACTGGATTTGGTGTGTGGTAGTAACAGGTAAATGAACTTTTTTTTTTAATTATTTGAATATATATGAGTGCCTGTGTATAAATACACAAACAATACACACATGCTTTCAATTGTGTAATTTAAGTGATCTAGTAGCTCTGTTTTGGAAGTTCAGTTCATGCTAGAAATGTGTTTTGGAGTTTGTTCGTGTTTTGTCTCTAGGGGCCACCGTATATTTAAATGTAAACATATATAAATAAAACCACTTTTTTTTACGTTAGTTATTCCTTTTGTGCATAATTTTATATTATTGTTAATAATAAATTAATTAAAGCAACAAAACAACCTGAAGAGCCGGTTCGGCGCCGAAAGAGCCGGCTCTTTTTAGTGAGCCGAACCGAAAGAGCCGGATCTCTAAAAAGAGCCGGAAATCCCATCACTAGCACCGATGGTCTGGGCCGATTCCCTCGCCTGCTCGCGGGGTGGGGTGAAGCGGGCAATGGGGGTTAGTGGCAGGGCGTGTTCTGCGATGCCGCTGCAGGTTTGGTGGTGGTGAGCTGGGAGAGCGGGAAAGCTGCAGCCGTTGAATGTAGTTACAGCAACCGTGTGATTATTGTAAGAATAAATGATGCGGCGAAGCATGAAAATGCCGTGGTGGCGATCTTTTTTTTTTTGTTAATCTTAAGTGCACGCAAACCAGTAAACAAATTAAAACAAATACTGTTGATAAACTATAATACAAAAATTACAATTAAAATTCTCAACAACAAAAACAATTGGTAAAAATATAATTAATATGTAAACAACTTAATAACCCCGAAAATGTCTAAGTCACGTGACGTGTCGGCGCAACACCGAAACATAAGAGGGGGGTGGGGGGGAGCAAAGTGCCTGCTCTCCGCTGACACAGGAGCAGCGAGTCCAGCGACCTGGCTGTTTCGTTTTTGCCAAAAGCACAGCATAGCAAACAAGCAGAACTCAAAGTAAAGAATCGATCTAACCAGGCTAGTATCGATCCGATACCGATCCCGACTTGGGATAGATACTATCGATATTTGGATTGATCCGCCCACCACTACCAATAAGTATAAAATCCAGAAACCTGCACAACATGGGGCATTTCATTTGCAAACACGAGTCTAACTTACATATCATGCTTTTTTTGTTTGAAAAAATTAAATTGTAACATGCTTAAATTTACACAAAAGTCAGGAATTGGCACTGTCATGAATAAAAATGTAACCTAATTTTTCATGATTTGTTGGGTTAACCCTCTGAGGCCCCAAATATGATGGGCCATTTTTTACTATTTTTGATTTTACATTTATATTTCACCTTCAAATGTTTTTGTTTTCACTTCCCTTGCTTGGTATCCTTCTTTTCAGCTCAACCTCACATATCTGAATTTGCTTTTATTTTCACTGGCATACTGTATTAACACAAGTGACCTGAAATCACACATAAATATATATAATCATATTAGTAGTTATATTTTTACTGTAAAAACCACAGAAATGTTTAGTAGATTATTTTCATAACTTGAAATGCAAAGATAAATTGTAAATTTTGAAAACCTATGCACACAATGAAGTTTTATACAATTATTTATCTAAAAATGCAGCCAATGCATCTGGCATTTTGTTTGTTTGTTTTTTAAATATAGGCGGCACGGTGGTTAGCACTGTTGCCTCACAGCAAGAAGGTCCTGAGTTCAATTCCAACATCAGGCCGGGGTCTTTCTGTGTGGAGTTTGCATGTTCTCCCCGTGTTTGCGTGGGTTCTCTCCGGGTACTCTGGCTTCCTCCCACCGTCCAAAGACATGCAGCTTGTGGGGATAGGTTAATTGGATAATCCAAATTGCCACTAGGTGTGAATGTGAGTGTGAATGGTTGTCTGTCCCTATGTGTTAGCCCTGCGACAGACTGGCGACCTCTCCAGGGTGTACCCCGCCTTTCGCCCTATGACAGCTGGGATAGGCTCCAGCGCCCCCCGCGACCCTGAAAAGGATAAGCGGAAGCGAATGGATGGATGGATGGATGTTTTTTAAATATATACAACAATTTAAAAATACTAGTATAAATAAAATGAGAGAACAATCAGGAGTCACAATAAGATGCTCCATAAATTATTTATGCCACTAAACAAAAAATATTTGTCCAGCCGAAGACTGAGCATACCACAGGGATAAACCCTGCAGGCCTGACAACATGTGTTATTCCTCCTGTTTTCCACCGGCAGACAGTGTTTACACTGCAGTCTGCCTTTGTGACATGCATTAGTACCCTACATTAGTACCCTCACTGACACAACCATTAGTGATGGGAATTCCGGCTCACTAAAAACTCTTTCGGCTTCCAACCAGCTCTTCAGGTTGTTTTGTTGCTTTAATTAATTTATTATTAAAAACAACATAAAATTATGTACAAAAGGAATTACTAATGTAAAAAAAAACGTGGTTTTATTTATATATGTTTATATATAAATATATACAGTGGCCCCTAGAGACAAAGCACGTACAAACTCCAAAACACATTTCTAGCGTTAACTGAACTTCCAAAACAGAGCTACCTAGATCACTTAAATTACACAATTGAAAGCATACGTGTATTACAAGCACTCATATATATTTTCAAAAAATTAAAAAAAAATGTTCATTTACCTGTTGCTACCACACACCAAATCGCTGGTACTTCCTGGCTTGTGTAGCCACTAGGTAACAAAAGCTCAACACTGGGCCTAGCATTCTGGAGCACTTCTGTTGTGTTTTGAACATGTTTTGGAGTTTGTACGTACTTTGTCTCTAGAGGCCACCATAAATATACTTTTATTTATTCACTCCACATAAAATGTAATAAATAAATCATATAATACAAAAACCAACTTTTAACTATTTAAATTTTCAGCTTTTTCCTTTTACAAATTTAAAGTGAAACAACACAAAACACTGCAAACCACAACACAATTAAATATAAATTATAATATGAAAACAAAAAGAAGATGCACATTCTCTGTCATATAGGCCTGCATGAATAAACTTTCTGAATCCTTTATCATCCGCAACTGAAAATAGTTGTGGATGATTACTATAATGATTAATATAATGTGACGCTGTTGTCCCTGGCTCTCTTTCTCTCTCTTTCCCTCCAGCTCTATTCCTGTGCTACTTCGAGTGTAACTCTCGCTCAATGGCTTTTGTTGCTGGCACTCCCAAAACTTAAAAAAAAAAAAGCATTTTCTAAGGAGCCTGGAAACGAAAGGTGTCTGGACTTCTTTAAGTTGCTTGAAGAAGTTCAACCTCTCATCCAAGAAGCTTCTTCACTTCGACGGTCAAATGGTGGAGAGTCCCAGATTTAAGCCCTATGGGAGTGTCCCACCAAGAGGGACAATGGACCCCCTAATGATCCTCTACCTTAATCACACGAGGCAATATGTGAAAACAGGTGTAGGTCACAATCAGCCAAGGTTTCGGGTGAACTCATTGTGAAACCCTACCCCCACCCTATCATGTGATTTCCTGAGGTCAGAAGGCATTAAGGCGTCTGGGAAAGGGATCTCAAAACTGGATTATAGATGGCAAACAGTTGGTGTCGTGAGCCAACTCCTCTGTTCAAAGAGGGTCATTCACAGTGAATGGCTTCTTTTCACTCCTCTTTCAAACCATCTGTCTTCTCTGTCCAAAATGTGAACACTGGTGTCCTCGAAGGAGTGACCTTTGTCCTTTAGATGCAGATGGACCACTGAGTCTTGTTCAAAGAGGGTCCAGGAGGATCTCTTCCCCTTTCCACGGGTGTTGCTGGGCTCAAAGTGTTAATGCTATCCTATTTTAATAAACAACACTGCCATATGCAAAACTAGGGTGGCACAAGCCACCCCATGCCACCCCTCTAGATCTGCCCCTGCCACTCTGTCCAAATCTAATTTGGATTATGTAGGTAGGTATGACCGACCTCTTGCCACCAAGATGGTCCATTCCCTCAGTAATCCATTATTAGAGAATTCACCACTTCAACTCACCCACCTGCCAAACTTTCTACGACTGTGTCGACTATTGGTTTGTATCAAACAAACCAATAGTCCCACTCTAGGTAATTCAGTAAGAATACTGAATTAACTAAGTGAGCTGCCACACTCACCTCAAACGTATTCCTTTGAGAGAGAGAAATAAAAGCTCTGGAGCCTCCTGTTCCCATAATGCAAACAGTCACCAGGAATTCCCTCGCCTGACATGCTCATCTGTGTTTACTTGTTGTTTTGCAATAAACCTTTTCAACATTGAGTTCTTCTCCACTTTGCTTTCTTGCCCTCTTGGCTTACAACAGATGAACTGAAGTTTATCTGCTACCAAGTAAGCAAACAATTCAGTTTTTCATGAAAGCCTTATTTTTATGCATGGCCTGGCCTTTCGTCCTCCACAATGGAAAATGGGTATCACATTAGCCAGCTCCTAATTTTATCAGTTCTTCAGTCGGCTTTAAGTCATCAATATCATTTCAGCCAGATGTGACTCATGGGCTGTAAATTTGACACCAAGCCCCCAGTTATAATGCTGTATGTGTGCCAGTTAGTGTTGGACCTGCGTAACAACAAAATAGTGTGCTGCTTTTTACAAAAGGATCTCTGTATGTCCGTCAAAGGCATTCACTCTAGTAAACTGCAAGTAATTAGTTTCTGAATGGAGTCACTGTAAGGCCATGTTATTGTTTCACTGCCTCCATGAACTGGATGCTGTTTCACCCAAAAAGCAAAAGCAGAGTTCTGTCTGAAAAGCCTAGATAGTGTCTTCATCAAATACTGAAAAAAACTTCCAGATTATTTTAATGAGATCTTTATTTTTTGAATCTGATTAATCTGTTGCCTGAAGAGATTGCATTCAGCTGTATAGGTCAGGTCTGGCAGAAATGGGCAGTTGGGTGGAATTCTGCCCGCTTTGGCTGTGTTTCTGTAGGGCAGTTAGCAAAATGCTGTCCATTTTTTTTTCAACTTTACAAATTTGTTTTACAATTAAGATATGTAGCTCCTCATGAAATAGCACAGTTGTGTTCAAGAACACAACTGGAAACGAAAGGCGTTTCCATCAAAATTAAAAAAAGAAAACAGAGGTGTCATTTAAATATGTTGTGATATTTGAAACTAGTTGCCCTAAGTTACCTTAAACACTCTGGCCAGTGTTTATCTGGAGTAATTACCCTGTTAGGTCACGACGTCTGTACGCATGATCTACAATACTTTTGAGGATGCTGTAAAACTGCGAAAGAAACACAAATAGTTTAAAGAGTCACTGAAATGTCACTTCTGTAAACTCCACCCACACTGCGTGAACACTCAGCAGTAAAGGAACAAAACATATGAAGATTCTCTGCAAGGGAGTTCTAACAACATCGCAATTGACAGCTTCATATTATATACTCGCCTGTCAGAATTTTACAAAATGCGCAGCAGAAGTTAACGGTTGACAGCCCCAGAGGCTCTGAAACCATCCTTCTCCTTTGTGATTAAAGTTGTGTCTGAAGATGAAGAACATCTTGAGGTCAATTCAGAATGTGATGATTCTGATTATGAATTAAATGAATTAATGTAGGAACTACTATTCATATCAAGGCAATCACATCAAAAAATGGTGAAATATAGTGGTCTTCATCATCAAATCAGGTGACAGAGCACGCTTTAGAGTTTATTCAAAAAGGTACTAATATCTGAACATCCAAAGAGAAGTTGCTATTTGGACTGAAATGCCTTGTTGAGAAAGGTCTGGTTGGAGATGGCACCTCTTTAGAATTATGTTGAGCATAAACACTTATCGAATGTGATATGTATATATCACATGTATATACGTATGGCTTAACAATAACATTCCCGACACTGCCATTCAACTCGTTAGCATGCTTCCAGGCAGACAGAGCTCTCGCCGAAGGGGTTAAGGCTTGTGGAGGGGGATTCTGTGTTTACATCAACGATGCCTGGTGTCACGATGCTGTTGTCGCTTGCAAACACTGTTCACCACTGCTGGAACTTATGATCATAAAGTGCAGACCGTTCTACCTACCCCGGGAATTTTCAGCCATACTGTTTGTTGCTGTCTATATCCTTCCTTGCTCCAATAACAACAACAGGAGTGAGGCCCCAAAAGTTGATTCTGTTCATCTGGACGTAGTGTTTTCATTGGAAGAAACGCTTTATCGCTCATCAACGTGACTTCTTCAGGAGTGAAGGACTGAATGAACTGTATCAGCATGTCAGTGAGCAGCAGACGGCCCACTCAGATGCGTTTCTTGTCCTGGCAGGCGATTTCAGTAATGCAGACCCAAAAACTGTGCTTCCTAAACTACACAAACATTAAATTTCCTATACGGGGGAAACAACATGCTGGATAATGTTTTCACTACCCAGAGAAGAAATTACAAAGCCCTCCCCCTCCCCTACTTTGGTGCCTGTGATCACATCACTGTTATGCTAATGCCAGCATGCAGGCTCCTGGTCAAAGTCACCAAACCACTTTGTAAGCAGGTGAGTGTGTGGCCAGAAGGGTCCTTAGAGGCACTGCAAGACTGTTTTTCCACCATATACTACTAATACAGACTACTAATACTTTAATAATCCCCAAGGAAATTATGTGGGTTACAGTCACTCCAAGACAATAACACACTAAACTAATTAAATAATACAATATATTACAAAGTTTACAAATTTAAGAAATAGCACTAATATAAACAAATCGCTCAATTATAAATATCAAGAATATTACTGAGATGAGAATCTTACACAGGTAAAATATACATGATTGACATTTATCACTAACCCAGCGGTCCCCAGGCCACGGACCCGTACTGGTCCGTGACTCATTTGGTACTAGGCCACAACAGTTGAGACTCGGGTATGAAATTTATGGTTTTCAGTCTTAATTTTTTTTAATCATTTTCATCATTAACTCAGTGTCCCTGGGTCTTTTCCCGTGTGTTATGAATAAATCTTCTTCTTTTTTGGTAACAGTACTGGTTTTATTTTGTTGTATTTATCTGCGACACCTTAAAGACCGGTCCGTGAAAATATTGTCGGACAACCTTTTTTTGCGGGGACCGCTGCTAACTTTTGAACTTTATGTGAAATGTATTATTTTACAGTAGAGCATGTGCAAAAGGGTGTAACTATCGTAGTAGTGTAAACACGTGTTTAGAGTGTATTAGACGGAGGAGATGTACAGGGAGATGGCCAAGGAGAGGAATGATTTCATGTGTCATTCAGTGGTGCTTTTAGTAATCTCAGTCTCTCACTGAACGTGCTCCTGTAAATAGCCAGCACATCATAGAGTGGTTGGGAGGTATTATCCAGCATTGTCCTTATCTTGGACAACATCCTCCTCTCAGACACCACTCTAAGGGAGTCCAGCTCCATTCCCACAACATTACTGGCCTTGCAGATCAGTTTATTGAGTCTGTTAACATCTGCAACCCTCAACCTGCTGCCCCAGCAGGTTGAGGGTCGTTCCTCTTCCTCTTCTTTTCTCTTTTTTCTGAACTGAGGACCTGATGGCTTTGAACTTTTCTTGTCCATCTTCTGTTGGTTTTAATTTTTCACTCCAGTATGAACACCCATCCCTCAACCCAAGGATCACCACATAACCTAACACACCTACACCTTAGTTCACAGATTCACTTTGTCTAGGGTGCATTTTTGAGATTTCACACAACCCAGGATTCAAATCATGAATACATAATGGACTTGGATTTACAACATTATAAATGAAATGTGCTCTATGTGGAAGCAGCCCCCCCCTCCCCTTTCGACAGGTTGTGTGTGAGACTTTAAATCATCAAACTGTAAATTTTAAATTGTTATTGATCCCTTTACCCCGAGTCCTAAAGTGTATATTTATTTTCTTACTCTTCATATATATATTGTTTGTTTACTTGCACTGCTGTAACTGGAGAATCGTCGTCTCGTCTCTCTATATACTGGACTGTAGCGGAGATGACAATAAAGTTTACTTTGACTTCAGCAGCAAGCAGGCGCACCGAGGGCTCTCACGCTCACTTTTCGTGTATAGAATTTCAAAAAAACATCGGTGCAAATTATAAGAATTATAAGTCTGTATTATGTCTGGTGTTTTCGTGTTTGTTGGTTTGTTTTTATTTTGTTTTATTTTGGTTATCAGATGCTGCTCCGGCCGGTCAGAGAATCCCCCCGCCGCCTCGCCCCCTCCTCTCTGCACCGCAAGCAGCAGGCGCACCTCGCAAACGAAGGGTGCCCCTACTTCCACTAAATGGGCAATAGAAAACCGATCGGTGCCTATGCCATTCCCAATATGCACTGGCTGACGTCGGGGCAACATGAGTACAATCTTTTTTTAATTTATTTTTTGCCAATACCCATGATGCCGCCCCCCACCACGATGCCGCCCCGGGCAACCGCCCGTGTCGCCCGTATCTAAAACCGCTACTGACCCAAGGTGAGGAATATGATTTCTTGTGGAAGCAAATCCCAATATGAGAAATTCACACACGTAGGGTAAAAGTTTTGGATTTTGGATTTAGTTTAGACTAATCTGCTGAAGACTAACCCATGTGGTGGAGAGCCTGTCTTGGCAGACCCCTGGATTTTAAACCCCTGATCACTGCTAGTATCTCATGATCCGGCTCTAGGCCTGCGCACAAATCCCAGGAAGTGCAAGCTGCATCCTTCGCAAGTCATGACCTTTCTGGGCAAGTCCCTGGACTCCATTACGGCCTCTGTGTCCCTCACTGCAGAATGACGACAGGTTCTCAGGCCATGACTAGGCCAGTTTCGACTCCGCTCTCGGGTCAGCTGGGGATTGTGCCTACACCTCATGAGCTGCATGGCCAACACGATGCAGGTGGTACCACTGGCGCTCAATTCAACATCCTCTACTGAACCTGGGTCTGTTCCTCACAGGCTACAGTGGTGGTCTTCCGAGGGCTCCACTGGGCTCTCAGTTGGTGGAGGGACCTGTCCAATCTGGAACAGGACCTGTTGAATAAGTCCAGTAACTAGTTAATTTCCACAAACACCTCCCCAGTAGGGTAGGATGCCTGCAGTTCCAACAAATTGATCTAGCGGAATGCCCAGAACCCAGTCCACAAGACCCTATGGACCTCATGGACCAGCTTCTGCCTCGACTTCAGGGGATCCATGTTATCATCGGAATGGACAGCACGGTTGCGGTGCTGCCCAGGCCCTTGCCTCTCTTTTACAGGACAGGCATGTGGCAGTGGGACAGGGGTGACCTTGCTCCGCTTCCGTTAAGCCCCTCTCAACATGAGATGTTGAGGGCCCTGGCACGGAAATGGCTCTGAGCTCAGGGTAGCAAGTGGTCGACAAGATCTGGCCCTACTTCCAGAGGGCGAGGACGGTCTCTTTGCCTCCAGGGAGTAAACACACAGACGGAGAAGGCCTGGTGGCCCCTCTGGCCCCACATGCCCTGATTTTCAGCCATCCCGCTGCTTTTGGACAGAGGGACCTCCTTGGATACGTAATAAAGCAATAAACCTTTCAGCCTGCTCAGATTTGAAGTTTCATTTTTTGCTGTAGAAAGAAGTTTTCTTCCCACGTAGAGTGTACAGCAGACACTAATGTTTTTGTCACTTTTTACAGACTAAAACTGTTATGGTCCTTGTGCCTGGCCCAGTGTGGCCACAAATGTTTTTGTTTTTGCTCTGTCTTTTCTCTCCCTTCTCCAGCTCGATTTGCTCTCCTTCTCTCCTGTCTCTCTGCCTGGCTCAGATTGAGCTCCCACCCTTGGCCCCAGCACCTGCAGCTGATCACCTGCAATTCTGCATTTTTTTGCTGGCTCTTCTTAAGGCAGGGGCGCTGAGCAACTCGTCGCTGGAATATTGAGCAACTCCAGTTAGTATTGCCCGGCTCTGCAGAATTCAGTCGTTTCTCATTGTAACCCTCGTTTCTTTGAATAGGTTTCCTGCAACTATCTTGTACCGTGACCCTGGACTCCTGAGCGTTAGAGGAGATGCTTGATGTGGAGTTTGTGTGGACGAGGAGTGGCGCGAGTGTGAAGGCTTTGTGTTTCCCAGACCCTGATAGTCGTACTCTCTCCCACACTACATATTATTGTTATTATTAGCCATTGTTGATCTACACACGTTTGTTGCTGCCACGAAATTGCACATTCTTATGTCATTGTCATGAGACACTCTCACAAACAAAATCACGACATTTTATTAACGCAGTAACGCAGCTTGCTTATGGGAAAGCAATAGTAATCTAACTACTTTTTTTGCTATAGTAATCCCTTACATTACTCGTTACTTGAAAAAAGTAAAGGGTTTACAGTAACACGTTACTGTCTATCTCTGAGTGAGTCACTGTTCCACCCCTTCCCTGCAGAGCTCCAGCTGATGGCCTTATCCCTGAGAGGGAGAAGCTCCACGCATTAGGGCTGCCTGCCCCAGTCGCCTGTACAATGCACGAGTCTCGCCCACCATTCAATGGGGCTGGGGACTGTTTACTTCCTGGTGCGCGGTCCAGGGGTTGGAACCCATAAGGCTACAGTGCATGATATCCTGTAGTTTCTGCATTCTGCAATCCACAGGGATTTTTGACAGACAGGAAAGGGATGGTCTTCCGGCCCAACGCAGCTCCTCTGCCAAAAGCCCTGTCCCAGTTCCACCTATCCCAGTCAGTTGAGCTACGATCGGCTTCCCTTAAGGGCTTGGACTGGTAGGTGGCTCAGTGGCAGGCACCCCTGTGCCCCAGTTGTGCCTTGGTGGCATACATCAGGCTGATTAGGAGGAAAGACCAGCTGTTTATTGTCCTCTGGTATCCAGGGAAGACCCCTGTCTTGGTCTTGGTTGTCCCACTGGGTTTTAAAGGCCATTCAGCAAGTTAATCCCTCTACAGGGCTCCCCTTCCCTCTGGAGTGCGTGCCCACTCCACCCCGTTTGGCATTGTCAAGGGGCCATTTTTGATGTGACAACATGGTCATTGATCGACCTTTACTGGATATACATTCCCCGTACATACAGTGTTGCCAACTCCTCAGTAAGGAAAATCGCTATCCTAAAAGTCGCTAGAAGTCGCCAAATGACGTCATCGCCTAATTTGCATAATTGGTCATGCTAATCTAATTGTAACCTATGTTGTTGGAGAGAGAAATAACATCGTGGAAGAGACATAAAGTGAGTAAAAAACGTCCTAAATGCATTTAGAGTTTATTTAGAACTACAAATTAAATTTCTTTTAGCAATTATTGTTTTTTTAATGTCACAATTCCAACCCTGCTCCTTTACCCGGGCTTGGACTGGCAAAAGTGACCCGAAATAGGCACTCTGGTGGAGTTACTTTGTGTGTGTGTGTTTATAAGTAGTTTTAAACCTTGTGATCCACAAAATAGCATAAGAGTAAAAGAAGAACTGACTGCGTTACAGCACCCGCTGCTTGTTGAGAGTAAAAGCGATACGCACTTTCACGTCATTTTTTAGCGACTTTTTTTCTAAAAAAAGGGGTCTGAAAACTCGCTAAATATAGCGACAAAGTCGCTAAGTTGGCAACACTGCGTACATATGCAATACGTAACGGAATGGAGAGAGAGTCTCTCAGAGAACTAGCCACATGTTCTGTGTTCACATTTGTAAATCTGCAACACTCACAAAATACAGATACTTGGTTAACAAAGTACTGTTTCAAAGGCGCTTGTAATTAATATTTTTTATATAATCAACAGTACTAATTGAACTAATTATAATTAATGTCAAACTACAACCTAAACATGTAATGCAAACAGTGGTTCTGATATAATAATATAATATATAATATATTTATTTAAAGGCAACAATTATATTGGTTCATCATAAGGCAACTTAATAAACTAAAAAGAAATTGATATGTAAACATAAATACTTCTAATTATCTCATTAATTCAATATAAAAAGCCTTGACATAAATGAAAAACAAAAAATCCGTGTAAGAATCATGTTAATTTAACAATTAAAAATGTGCAGTTGTAACATAGAAAACTAATGTTGACTAAAGAAAACGTTCTTGCAATGACTGTTTGGGGTGAGGGGGGAAGGCAGGACTATTGCAGTGTAACTGAGGGAGGCTTCAGGGTCACCGGATCCAGCCCAAGCTATGTGCTTTGTAAAAAAGGAAAGCTTTAAGCTTAATCTTAAAGGTTGAGCGGGTGTCTGTCTCCAAAATCTCTCTTTGTTGTCCCTGTCAGTAGGGTTAGGGTCAAATAAAGTTTTAGGAGATAATAAATTATAGTAGTCCATCCAAGAAGTAATAAATGCTTAAACTAATTTTTCAGCCTCACTCCGAGGCAGATGTTTCTAATCTTAGAGATATTGCAAAATGGAAGAAAGCAGTCCCACATATTTGTTTAATATGCATGATAAATGACATATCCTTAAGGGAAGCATGTATAGTCTAGACAGACTTGGTCCTTGCTATGAACCCTGTGGAACTCCATAATTAACCTTACTGTGTGAAGGGGGCTAGCCATTATCAAGAACAAATTAGAGTCTATTATATGTAATTTAAACCACAAAAACAGCTTTAGGAGTTAATTCTTTTACATTTTGAGAGAAGCCAATTGAGTCTAATAATATATTAAATTTGTGTTGAGGTTTTCAATCTTTTGGGTCTCTGGGTGTTGATTCATTGAAACTAACATAGTCATCCTGCTGTAACCACGTTTTTGTAAGACATAAAATCAATATATGGTGATCAGTTAATTAATTTACTAACAGGGACTTAGAAGAGGGAGACGCGCAATAACATTCAAAATGTGAAACCAAGACTAGACTAATTGACTAAATTGGGAAAACTAAAGCAAAACAAACACACAAAATGCAAGGAAACCAAGACGAGGGAAGTAGACCATTACGCGGGAGACACTGGGATAATACAACACCTGACAAAGGACAGCAGAAAACAGAAACAATATAAGCAAGAGTAATTAGGGAGAGTGGACACACACGCCGGACAAAGGTGGAATGAGTTGACCTGACAACACAGAGGAAGCAAAACTACACAGACTGAACAGAGGACGGGACACTGTCAAAGTATAACAGGAAATACCAAGACACAGACTAATTCACACAACATGACACAGGGAACGGGAAGAAAGAACACTCAGGGAAACTAGATGGACTTGGAAGACAACGGGAGGAGACACATGACGGGCTGGGGAGAAAGTACATGAAGCAGGGTAGACGTGGAAGATTATGTAAATCACAAGGGAGACGAGACAGAGGGAGACACGAGCATAATTTAAGAGACATACACAGAGGACAAGACAGACCTACACAGGAAACAGGGAATGACACATAAACAAGCAAACACGCATGATGGGATAACCTAAAACATAACTAAGACATGCTAACAGTAAACACTAGAACTTAACATTTCTCTACTACAGCAAAATAGGAATTAAAATACAAAAACCACTCAAAATGCTGGGTCACTGATCTACACAGTTAATCACATTGAGTTAAAAGCAAACGTGTTTCTTAATAGAGCTATATTAAATTAAAAATTAGTTGATCAAGCTGCTTCTTGTGACATTTTTTAGGACATTCTGGTCGGTCTGTGGCAGAGGTGTCCAAACATACAGCCCGTGGGCCAGTCTGCTGGATAAATTTTGAAAGTAAAAGTTCATAAAAGTCGGAGGAAATCGGACAATTCATGGAGAAAAAAAGGAAATCAAGTGATGGAATTACAGCGTCAGGAATGGCTGCAGGATCTTGCATTTCTGATGGATATTACAGAGCACTTGAATATTCTGAAGAAAATGTTCCAAGGCCGCAAAAAAGTTGTCACACAGTTTATGAGAGCATACATGACATTCAAACTGAAGGTGACTGTAACAAACCCACAGTAGACCCGGGTGCACGTTCATGCTTTGCAGCCTGGTTGCTTGTTCACACAACTCAGCTGCAGCATTCCAGCTGCCAGCCATACACCAAAAACAACAACAACAACATGATAGAACCCCATTTAGTCTTTTGTCCCGGGGAGACGTGATTGTGGATGCCCGGCAGGTGCGTTCACCTACCCTGCAGTGGCGCCCCGCCACACTGACTTTGTGGGAGACACAGCTGTCAAGTGGTGACCCTGCACATTTCCCTTGCCTAAGAAAGGTATGTGTAAAAGGGATTAATGATGACATGAAATAGTATAAAGAAGAGATTTCAGGATTGCTGTGTGAGTTTGAGAAACGGTTTTAGATCTTTGGTGAATTCGAGACAGAATTTGCAGTTTTTCGCTCAATCTAAATGCAAAGATAGTCATCACAGGTTCAAAGAGTGGCGTTCCAGATAGTTTCAGCCAAAAAAAAAAAAAAGTAAACAAAGCCAGCAACAGAATGAGTTTTTCAGCAAGGCATATTAATAATGTAACACTATCCTCTCTCACACAGTCACAGTGACACACACACACACATACCATAAATTCTGTAAACAATTTTCTGACCAAAACACAACAACACAACACTTTTCAAATTCAACATAGCTGTCTCTATCAATACTGACAGTCAAATAGCTGATTCTGATACGGGTATGTAGAGAATACATATGAAATTGAACCAGGGCAATACTTTAAAAAGACATGTATATTCAGCAAAACCCAGCTCTGGATGAATAAAGTGGGGAAAGAAGTATGGTGGGGGGCGTTTGTGGGATGAGTTTTTTGTTGCTGTTGTTTTTTATGCACTATCCAGTAAAGCTATATCATATCAGCAATGATGTATTTTTTTTATATTTATATTTGTATCTTTTTAACACACACACACACACACACACACACACACACACACACACACACACACACACACACACACACACACACACACTTTTTGTTGTTGTTTTTGTTGTTGCTTGTTTGTTTATGTATTACATTATTTCCACATACACAATAATCCAATTAACATCAGGGCAAGTGAGGCGAGCAGTGCCTGTCAGATGAAATCTAAAAATAGATATTGATTAAAACATATCACAGTGAAAGAAATCTCTGCCCTTTTATCTCAACTAACATTCTGACATAAACCTTTTCTCATGCTATTTGCATCTACCATTTAAGATCTCTTGACATCTGCAGTAAATTGCTGCATATGTTCTATGGTCTGTGGTGGCAAATCTGCTTTTTTATTCTGCAGTGTGCTGGGGAGGCAGCATCGGAAACAAGGATGCAAAGAGGCTGGACAAACAGAGATACAGATTTCATTCAGCTATGGTTTAAAAAAAATTTTTTTAATCTTTTTTAAAAGCTAATGTAAAGCCAGTGACAGTAATATTTGATGAATAACTGTAATGTGATTCTTCTATTTAAAGAAATGCATTCTGATTATTCTGGTGTGCCAGAGAGAGGTTTCTTTAAAATGTTGTAGAACCTAAAATGATTTTTTTTCTTAATAAAATGCAAATGCACTTAGTCATATATCACATATTTCCCCTGTCAAATACCTCGCATAATCCAGTTCACATAATCCCTTTGAGGGGGGAAAAACATTTCTCTCACTACAGGTGCTTTGGGAGCATATTTGCATTTTGAGATGTCAGGCTGATTTAACATAATTTTACTACATCACGTTTCCTGACATCACAAGGAAGTTCAGTCAGTGGGACCATGTCCAGGGTTCGCTGACAGGAAAGTGTCATGTGTCAACGCACTAAAAAACTACATGTTTGCCTAATACCCCTGCAGCTATTTAAGACACTCTAAGACAACAACAACTTCTGCAGTCTAATAATACTGCAGATCCACTCCAAACATCTCCAAACATTAAAAATATTGACGTCTGCATACATTCTTTGGATGTACTAATTATTTCAGCTGAACAAATATAAAAAACAAACACAAAAAATGTAATTTTATTGGTGAGTGTAAAAAAAATTCTCTGTTCAACTCAGTCTTATACGTGTAAAGAATCATAAGTGTCTGTGGTGGAGGGAACTTTTTCGCTCTTTGTGCATGAGTATTCTTGAAGGAATGCAGGAATTTTTTTTCTAAATTTCTGATCTTTAGACTTCCACATAAAAAAACCTTACAAAAAGTTTTACTGACAGAATTTATTGACAAAGATGAGTAAGAAAGCAAGAGAGAAAGGGGCTATGACTGAACAGTGGACACCTGTGTGTTGACAGGAATAGGAAAGCCACATAAAAAACAGCAGCATGTAAAGACATACGGAAAACTGGAGAAAAAGAAGGTGCCTTACCTGGGAACACAAGCGCAGCAAACACCCATGACAGGATGATGAAGCATACCGAATTATACATGCTTCCCAAACAGCGCTGATTCTGATCTCTTTGGTTCTTATGTAGACACTCTTTTTGTATCTTCCGACAACAAAGCTTTCAGAAAGCTGCCCACTTTGCTTTTTTTCCCCTCTGCCTTTTCTTTGACTGTCAGTCAGAATAGCTTTTCATCCCCATTTGCAGGTTGTACTGAAGATTCACTGCAAATACTAGTTGGCGCCCTCATGTAGGGAGGCAGTGAGAGAGAGAGAAAGAGAGAGGCTGGTTCTTCAAGCAATGATCGCTCTCCCCCTCTTCCTCATACTACAGCGCATACAAGGATCACTACTCTACAAGACTGGGTGAAGAGGGGGGGGGGGGGAGGACAGCAGCCTCTGCTCATCCATAATTGGCTGATACCTCTGCCGATCAACAGCACTCAGTTGTAGCTCCGTGGGGTTTGTATTTCCTCACTTTGAATCTTCTATCCCCAGTTCTTTTTTCTTTTTATGAAATAATCAGAGTAGATTAAAATATAAAGATAAAAAGATAAGATGAGATATTTACAAAAAAGGATAAAAGATAATAAAGGACTGCTATTTAATACATAAAAAACAAAGCTGCCTCCACATGCAAAAGGTAATCTGGGAGTGGGTAATCTTGGATGCAGTATCTTCAAGAAATGTGATGTTATATTTCAAGTGATGTGACATTTATTTGAATGAGGGGCCATAATGCATACAAAAGCATAGCCAGACAAAAATGACCCTTCAAGATATGCTCCATAAGCGTTGTATTTCTCTATATAATTTTATGAATTTAAGATTTGTTGGAAATATGTGGCTCTGCGGAGGTCATCTATCGTCCATATTGCCCTTCCCCTAGTCTTCATCTACAAGCTTCTATCATTGTTCTATGGCTATGGCTATTGTTCTACAGCTCAATGTTACAGTTTGTGTATTTTGAAGCTCTATAGTAAGTTTGGTTGGTTCAAGGTCAGATCACGTTCTCTCCATAAGTTCAATCGGAGGACCACATTGAGTAAAACAACCCTTGTGTAGGTACATGTGCAATTACCATTTTCAAATCTACACACATTTAATCCCTCACATTTAACTAGGCAGGTAAATAACCATCATCTTGCAAAGAAAAAAAACACACCGTTGTTCCTTTCTGCAAGATTTATTCCATTTGATGCATGGTATGGATTTAATGAAAGAATGAATCGTTAAACTGTAAACAAGACACAAAATATCATGTGTGAGCTGACATGTGCAAACATTTTTTACAATTAGAAACATACAACAATTGGAACAGTGTCTTTGATAATCTTGCTAAATTTCTGGCAAAAAGCAACTTAGTTGCAGATGGTCTAACAAAGTTTACAGACAGAGCAGAGAACTACTGGGCATGGAGAGCTTTCTTTTGTAATGCTATTGAAGGGTTAAGTTTAAAGCCTAGAGAAAAGTTAGATGTGCTCACCCAGTGGCTAGGAGAAGAGTTGTCCAAAAACGCCAAACGTATACACTCTATCCATCTCAACAATTCAGCAGAGGGCCAACGGCAAGTTTGGACACGGCTACAGAACGTTATAGCATTCCAGAGGCTATTTAGAAGTCACTCCTTGAGAGACTTGAACGTTTTCCTAGGGTGTCAAATAAGACCCCAGAACCTAAGAGAACTTTGTGACCTGATGCAGCCAAATCTGATGGCTCTTTATCTGGACTAGTGTATTTAAAGTGTAAAGTGTAAAGTGTCCCCATAGGGAAATAGTTCCTCTGCATTTAACCCATTCACCCAGTGAAGCAGTGGGCAGCCACCAGTGCAGCGCCCGGGGAGCAGTGTGTAGGGACGGTACCTTGCTCAGGGGTACCTCAGGGTAGCCGTTCAGTGGAGTCGAACCCCCGACCTTCCGATCATGGGGCCACCACTCTACCTACTGAGCTATCCCTTTGGACACATTACGTGGCATTGCCCCAATAGTTGATAAGTTAACACTAATAGGGGGTGGCTGTAGCTCAGGCGGTAGCGCAGGTCATCCACTGATCGGAAGGTTGGTAGTTCGATTCCTGGCTTCCCCTAGTCTGCATGCCAAATATCCTTGGGTAAGATATTAACCCCAAATTGCTCTCCGATGCATCCATCGGAGTATGAATGTGTGTGAATGCTTCTTAGAAAGCACTTAGAACAATGTGCTTGTGTGAATGGGTGTGAATGGGTGAATGCACAAGTTGTGCAAAGCGCTTTGAGTGCTCAGAAGAGTAGAAAAGCACTATATAAGAACCAGTCCGTTTACCATTTACCACTAATATATGGATGTTTGAGCCATCTTTATTTAACATTTGCATCACACCACCACAACCCCACACCAACCCGAGTCCCCGTGTTTTAGCACGGCGGGCGTGATTGCAGATGCCGTGCAGGTGCGTCCGCACTGCACCGCAGACCACGCCCCACCACAACCTGGTACCTCATTATAACAAAGGACTTATCAACCTCTTAGATACCTTGGCTGCCTGGAACGTCTCTTCAGGAAAACGGGACTTACTATTCAAAAGGACATGTTTCTCAGTCATACACAACATTATAAAGACGCTATTTGTCATGCTGTCATGCTTACTACACTTCGATTATTGAATCGAAGAAAATTGAAGGAAACAGTTGCACTTTGTTTTCTACATTACACAATATTGTTAAACCTCCAGATACCTTAGCCACACATACACACTCTGCTGTAGCCTGTAACAAATTTATGGACTTTTTTTTATACCAAGATTGTGAATTTTCATCAACAATTGCCCTCTTCTTGTGATATGGTCAGTTGTTCTATCTGCATTTTTTTCTCCTACTCAACTGTCATCTTCTCTATCCAAATTTGAACTTCCTACAATTATTCAGCTATCTGCCATAATTACTAAATTAATTAAATTACCTCCAGTAGTAACCTTCAAGTAATATGTATAATATACAACAATGTAGATGCTATTGAACCAGTGTGACAAAAATCAAATTTTAGATGTCTTCATGACTGTGCAGTTCTTATGACAGAAAAATTCTCCAGACTCATACCATTGTTTTGCCTGATTTGCTATAAGTGGTGTGGAATTTTTTTAACCATTCCCTTTGAAGCAAAAAGAAGAAGCAATAAAACACAACTCACCACACATAAAACTATGCTAATGGAAAATTGTGCAAAAGAAATATCAAAAGTAAAGATAATCATTCTGCATCACTGTTATAGGGATTAATGTGTTTATGATAGAGCTCATTTGAAACGCTATTCAGCATAACATCTAGCATCATAAAATATAAAGGATATGTTTTTAGTGGCTGTCCCTAGGGGACAGCCTCGCTCTAAAATAATAATAACAATATTACAATATTAATAATTTTTAAAAAGGCAGATGAATTAAAAGGCTTGAGGAGCGTGTGACAGGGTTAACTGTCAATATCTACAAGGCGAATTCAAAATATTAATGAAAAAATGAACGTGGAGTTTTGGCAAAACAGCTTGTTAATTAGATTACTTTCTGATATTCACATAGCTGTTAATCTGAAATCAATTTGTCTGTTTCACTAGATTGGACCTGTTGATAGTAGTGATGGGATTTCCGGCTCTTTTTGGAGAACCAGCTCTTTCGGCTCGGATCACTAAAAAGAGCTGGCTCTTTCGGCTCCCAACCGGATCTTCAGGTTGATTTGTTGCTTTAATTAATTAATTATCAACAACAATATAAAATTCTGCACAAAAGGAATTAGTAATGTAAAAAAACGTGGTTCTCTTTATGTATGTTTATATATAAATATTTATGGGGGCCCCTAGAGACGAAACACGTACAAACTCCAAAACACATTTCTAGCGTTAACTGAACTTCCAAAACAGAGCTACCTAGATCACTTAAATTACACAATCGAATTCATATGTCTATTGTTTTTGTATTAATACACAAACACTCATATTTATATATATATATATATATATATATATATATATATATATATATATATATATATACACAAGTGTATTCTTGCTAAAATGGAGAGAATGTTGTCTCCGGGAGTTTAGCTGATTTGATTTAGAGCGGCAAGGTATGGTGGGTGTGTTCCGGTTAAAGAACACGGAGGCAGCTTCCAAGTTTAGGAGATTTATTCAGCTGTGGTCTGTAGTAACGATACATAAAGCAACTATCAGTACAGCACACATAAAACATTCAACATGCCCAGACATTATTCTAGCACAGAGATAGCACAAGGAACTGTATTCAACACTCACATCTATAACAACTTCAATAATTACACAAGATTTATAATTAGCATTAACTAGCTTAGTAGCTTACATAGCGTCTTAGCGCATTAGCATAAGATAACATTAGCATAGTCACGAGGGAACAAATACACACAATAGCATCTGACATACGGAACATCATGTAAACAGAACCCACCTTCCGGCATTCACACACAGCAATAAACCAAAACCCACGAAATGCTGATGAGAGGACACAAGGAGCAATGCTGGCTATCAGCAGCTACAAGGCAGACTAGCAGCACACGGCACAGAGTGGTGCATTCAAGGAGCGTCAGCATAGATATGGTGAGTTCAATGACGTAGGACATATCAATTTCCGCAGCGCAAACACTATCTATAAACAAACCACTACACTTCAACCAAGCAAATAATGTGTAAACAGTGGGCTTTCTAATACAGCCGCCCCCGACTGTCTGCACAGACAGTCGAATCCAAGGTAGAAAGCCACTCAGGTACGTGGATCCTTATCATCTTCAAGCATAGGGAGTGAGACCAAGCGGGCTACCGGTCGAATATACGTTCGATCTTCGACCTTAACGGCAGCAGTCCGGATGCGTCCATCAGCTCCAGGGTAAGTAGTCGCTATCTTACCAACAGGCCATAAAGCTCTTGGGAGCTGAGGATCAACTATGAGCACCACTTGGTCCGGTTTGAGGCACTCCGAATCCTTCTGCCACTTCTGTCTCTCTTGCAAGTTAGGCAGGTAGTGACGGATGAATCGGGACCAGAAATGGTCGACAAGAACTTGACTATGTCTCCATCTCCGACTCCCAATAAGGTTACTGGGATCGTAAACCACTTGAGGGAGTGATGCATCATAGCGTCCCATCAGCAGGATGTTAGGTGTGATGGGGTCTGGATCTGCTATGTCTGATGAGACGTAGCCGAGAGGCTTAGCATTTACGATGCCTTCCACTTCCACAAAGACCGTACGAAGCACAGTTTCAGGGACCGTCTGCTCCTTGAGTACGACCTTAAGAGCGGTTTTTACGGACCTGACCTCTCTCTCCCAGGCACCACCGAAGTGAGGAGCACTGGGAGGGTTGAAACGGAAAGCAATCTGCTGCTCTGCCAAACGCTCCCTCAACTGAGGCGCCATGGTCTCAAAGGCCTCATGGAGCTCTCGGGCTCCACCGACAAAATTTGTCCCATTGTCACACAGGAGCTCAAAGGGTTTGCCTCTTCTGGCAATAAAGCGCCTTAACGACAAGAGAAAGGAGTCAGTGTCAAGGCTCTCGAGGAGGTCTAGATGCACACAGCGGGTCGTCATGCATTTGAAGACTATGCCCCAACGCTTCTCTGTTCGACGTCCAATTTTCACGGTAAAGGGTCCAAAACAATCGACTCCAGTCGAGTAAAAGGGTGGTTTATACAGACGCAGACGAGCTGGTGGCAGATCTGCCATCTTTGGGATGGATGGATTGGCACGCCAAGCCTGACACTGCCTGCAGTCCCTCTGATACCGTCTGACTGCTTCCCTCCCCCGGAGGATCCAGAACCGGCGACGTAGTTCAGCCAACACTCTTTCTGGTCCAGGATGAAGGAGGGTCTCATCAAAATCTTGGATGATGACCTTAGTCAGAGGATGTTTTGGGTCCAGTATGATCGGGTGGATCGTGTCTAGCTCCAGCTGCTCAACTCTTCGTAACCTTCCACCAACTCTGATGAGTTCCGTATCCTTATCATATTCGGGTGATAAGGAGTTCAAACGGCTGTTGGTTGGCAATGGTCTGCCAGACCTGAGTGCATTGGCCTCATCTGGGAATGACTCTGACTGGGCCTTCATCAGGAGGAGTTTCTCGGCTTTGATGTAATCATCTGCTTCACTGTGCGAGCTTGAATTTGGGTCAGCCGCCCCATGTAGGGACCGCGCTGTTGTCTTCATGAGATCCTTCCAGGTAGAGAACATGCTGATTTCAGGAAGTTGAGGGCAGGAGTTAACCCTAACCTGTCCACAGAAATATGATTTCTTCAGCTCACCATCCTCTGGCTCTGGATATACTGGTGGGCTGGTCGGCCAATGTTCCTCGGATTGACGTAAAAACTCAGGGCCTTGGTGCCACCGGTGTGGTCGTGACAGCTCCTTTAAGGTCTTGCCCCGGGTAATGTCATCGGCAGGGTTATTCGCGCTATCCACATATCTCCAGGTACTCCCATCTGTAAGACTCTGGATCTCTGCCACCCGCGTGCCCACAAAAACTTTATAGCTGCAAGATTCTGACTTGATCCAGTGGAGGACGGTAGTAGAGTCCGACCAGAGAACAACCTTCCGAATGGGCAGCGTGAGCTCAGCTTGAAGGAGACCAGCTGGTTGTGCACCAGTGAGAGCGGCACTTAGCTCCAACCGTGGCATGGACAACTGTTTCTTTGGGGCCACTCGGGATCTAGCCATTACAAAGGCAACATAGACTTCCTTCTGAGCAGTTTCTGTCCGTGGGTAAGCGACAGACCCATACGCTCTCTCGGAAGCGTCGCAAAAGATGTGGAGATCTCTGCTCGAGGCAGATGAATCAGCAGACGCTGGTGCATAACATCTGGGGATTTCCATTTGGATAAGATCAGGAATCTCCTTTTCCCAGGCAAGCCATCTGTCACGAAGGCTAGGTGGCTGGATCGGGTCGTCCCAGCCGAGCTGGTCCTTCCAAAGATCCTGTACCAGAATCTTGGCCCGTGTGGTGAACGGTACTATATAACCTAGCGGATCATACTGACACGCAAGTTTTTTGTAGACGTTCCTCAGTATGGGTTCAGTTCTCTCCCCCAGTCGATGTCTGTATTTGAAGGAGTCACGAAGGCAATCCCATGTCAATCCCAGAGTTGGCTCCCAAAGGTCCGTGCTAGACTGAGAGAGCCATAGATCACTACTCTCAGATCTGACATTGGATGGAAGATGTTCAATGACAGCAGGGATGTTGCTGGCCCATTGATGTATCTCAAAGCCCCCGGTGTGGAGCAGCTGGCGCAGACTGTCGACTAGGGCCTTAGCCTCCTCTTGGGAGTGGGTGCTGCGGAGACAGTTATCCACATAGAACGACTGCTCTACACAATGGACGAGGTCATGATTGGACCTACAAGTGTCCCGGACGTGCTGCTGCAGTGCATAGATGGCGCAGCAAGGACTGCATGTAGTGCCAAATGGTAGCACTTGCCATTCATAGATCTTCGGCTCTTCATTCCTCTTCATGTCCCGCCAGAGGAAGCGCAGCACTGGTTTGTCTGCTGGCAACAGGCGTATCTGGTGGAACATACCTTTGATGTCGCCACTCACAGCAACTGGATACTGTCGAAACCGAAGAAGAACTCCTAGCAAAGATGGACCTAGGGCAGGTCCAGGGAGGAGAATAGAGTTGAGGGACTTCCCTTCGTACTGGAAAGAGCAGTTAAAGACGATCCTGTCCTTGTTATTGTGTCGCACCATGTGGTGAGGTATGAACCAGGATTCTGCAGTGGTTCTAGCTATCTCATGTGGCACCACAGCTACATAGCCCAACTTCTCTAGTTTCTGAATCTCCTGACAATACACTTCGGCACGTTGTGGGTCTTTGACAAGTCTCCTCTCTGTACTGCGCAGACTTGGCAAGACTGCTTCCATAGGAGCTTGAAGCGTGGCGGAGTTGGCGCGACGAAGCAGTGGTGTGGCATACCTCTGTGTCCCATCGACAGTGACCCTGATAGTGGATGTCTGGAGTAGGTTCAGAGCTTGCTGATCTTGCTTTGATCGGGTTACCTGCTTCTCGCTCACATAAGGGAGCGTATCAATCTGCCAGAGACGCTCAACATTCCTGAAAAGCTCACTGGTTGGCACAACGGTTGTTGTGAACAGGCACTGCTGCTCAGTTGCAGGAGTCTGGTCGATACTGATGGGACCTTGGAGCGACCAACCAAGCTTGGTATGGACAGCGATGGGTCCCCCTGTCGGGCCCAGATGAACTGGTTCTGTGGGGGCCAGGAGATGAGGCATGTCAGAGCCGATAAGCAGCAGAGGTTGAACATGGTCTACCAAAGGCAGAGGTAAGTCACGCAGGTGTTTATAGCGGCGTTGGAGAATCCTCACCGGATAGGAATGTTCTGAGAGACCAAGGGCATCGGCGGTGAATGCCTTTTGTATATGATACTTCTCCCCAGGTTTGTAGGGGGAAGACACTTGGAAGGAGACTGAGGCGCCACGAAGCTGCACTACCTCTTGGTGGACAGTCCGCAGGGTAAGCGTCTCGGGCTCTGGGGTGAGTTTTAAGCGTCGAACAGCTTGTGGTAAAATGATGCTTCGTTCTGAGCCATCATCAAGTATTGCATGAGTCTCCAATGTTTGGTCCCTGTTGTACAGCAAGACCTTTACAACCTTCAGCATCACCTTGGGGGAACGGTTCGGCCTATCCAAGTACACTGTTGTAGTCGGAGCAGTCATCATGAGCACACTCTTCTGGATCTGCTGGACAGCATCATGCAGTACAGTCAGGTGTTGTTCTCTGCAGGTATTACAAGGTCGTTTGAGGGTGCAAACCTCCGGCTGGTGAGTTCTTCCACATTTCCAGCACCGCTGTTCATCAGTTAACCACCTCACCATCTGGTCGGTGGTCAGTTTCTTAAACTCTACACAAGCGTTCAGGAAATGCTCCTTATTCTCGCAGCGGTGGAGGGTGGAGGGTTTAGCGGTACAGGAGGATGACCCACGGGACCGACTGAAGGTAGAGCTGCATGGGTGCTCGAATTACTATTCTCCGATGGGCATGATGAGACTCTGGAACCACTGGGTTCTTGTGCCTTCTCTTTAAGGAGAGAAGTAACCATCTTGGCTATCTCCAACTCGTTTACCCTCTTCTTTAGCTGTCGTCGCCTCTCCAGCTGTCTGCTCAATGACTCTTTGGTTCTAATGGCTTCTTCCTGTAGCTGCTGGGCCTCTCTGGCTTGAGCTTGAAGTCGTTGACACTCATATTCGACTTGTTGATCCTCTTCTAGGTGCTGTTGGAATTCCTCAAGTTCCATCTGCTTCACTCGCTCTTCGAGCTGGGCTGTTTCCAGGTCTGATAATGCGTGGGAAGGGAATCTGCCTATCGACGAGCGTGATGCTCTTGTGGATCTGGAGCTGGAGCTCCTCTGGGATGAGCGTGTTTTACCACTATGTGAACACTGAGAAGCAGTAGCAGGTTGCCTGGTTTGAGTTTGTCCCTCAAGAGGGAGTGTTGAAGCCTCATAATCGGTCAGGTAAGTAGGTGGCCGTCGCTCTCTCTGCGAAACACGTGGGGGTGCTGAGTCAGCCTGGACATCTGTCTGTTCCATACCTTAATCAGTACTCTACTCCGGCTCGAAGGACCATAAAATGGAGAGAATGTTGTCTCCGGGAGTTTAGCTGATTTGATTTAGAGCGGCAAGGTATGGTGGGTGTGTTCCGGTTAAAGAACACGGAGGCAGCTTCCAAGTTTAGGAGATTTATTCAGCTGTGGTCTGTAGTAACGATACATAAAGCAACTATCAGTACAGCACACATAAAACATTCAACATGCCCAGACATTATTCTAGCACAGAGATAGCACAAGGAACTGTATTCAACACTCACATCTATAACAACTTCAATAATTACACAAGATTTATAATTAGCATTAACTAGCTTAGTAGCTTACATAGCGTCTTAGCGCATTAGCATAAGATAACATTAGCATAGTCACGAGGGAACAAATACACACAATAGCATCTGACATACGGAACATCATGTAAACAGAACCCACCTTCCGGCATTCACACACAGCAATAAACCAAAACCCACGAAATGCTGATGAGAGGACACAAGGAGCAATGCTGGCTATCAGCAGCTACAAGGCAGACTAGCAGCACACGGCACAGAGTGGTGCATTCAAGGAGCGTCAGCATAGATATGGTGAGTTCAATGACGTAGGACATATCAATTTCCGCAGCGCAAACACTATCTATAAACAAACCACTACACTTCAACCAAGCAAATAATGTGTAAACAGTGGGCTTTCTAACACTTGCGCCTCTGGCAAGAATACCAGAGGCGCAAAACACCAGCTACTGGTAGACAGAACAATCAGCCAAGACTGCAAGACCAGACTGACCAACCTGTGCACTGCCTGGATTGATTACAAGAAGGCCTATGACTCAATGCCCCACAGCTGGATACTGGAATGCCTAGAATTGTACAAGATCAATGGGACCCTAAGAGCCTTCATCAGGAACTCAATGGGGTACAACACTAGAGGCCAATTCCAAGCCCATAGCACAAGTCACCATCAAGTGCGGGATCTACCAAGGAGATGCTCTGTCCCCACTGCTGTTCTGCATAGGCCTGAACCCCCTCAGTGAGATCATTAACAAGACTGGCTACGGATACCGACTACGGAACGGAGCAGTTGTCAGCCACCTCCTGTACATGGATGACATCAAGCTGTATGCCAAGAGTGAACGAGACATCGATCTCCATCATTATCATCCCACCGTTCCTTGCTAATGTACGAAATACATTATTGACAACTTTTTCATCTTTCGTCTTATATACATCACACATGTTGATCAAGGTGGCTAGAGAAAGGAAAGTGTCTGTTACATCTGTTACTATTCTAAATCACTGAAGCTCATTTACTTGGTAAAGCTAGCTGTGTTTACATACCAATTGTTGGCCATAAGTGATGTCAGAGCAGTGAAAATGAAACCAGTGGTAGCTTGCCTCACGTACTTGTAGAGCTTTGAAACAAGGACTGCTTTCAATGACAATAACTGAATGCAGTCACAAAATTTCAGTTATGTAAAGGATGGATGCAAATGTTATTTGACAGGTAATGAGTTTCATGAAGGCGAAAGACTGCTTTAGTTTGGAAAGTATTAATTTATGTCTATTTTTAGATTTGCATGTCGTGATGGAGTGCCCCTGAGACCAGGGGTATTTAATTACAATTTAAGGAGTTCAAGTTAGAGAAAATCTGCTGCTGCAATAATAGTTTTGAGCTGAATTGTTTTTGATCATTTTTGAGTGTTTTTGAACTCAGCCCTCTGTTGGTTGATCATTTTCATTTTCATCAACCGATGTAGCATCCTTATGTTCCTAACCCAGTACACAGTCCATATCAGTATAGATATTCAGTATGATTTTTTTTCACCCATTGAACTCTGATCTGATTCCCAAGTGTTTTATCCCTAAGTTCTTAAATTTTTTTCAGCTGTATATTTTGAAGTAGCCTAATAGTTTTATTGATCTCTGTATGTATTCAGCAACAGGGTCTCAAGTATATATAAACTTGAATTGTCAAATTAAATAATAACGATATCATTATAAAACAGATTCTTTTACTTTTGAAAATAAAGACCTTTTGAGAAAGTTGTCTTCAAATAAAGTGCTCAATTTAAAAAAAAAAAAGAAAAGGGGTAGTTTCACTTTCCGTTTTCTTCTTTCTCCCTTTACAATTCAAATGTAAACAGTGTCTGCAAGTATTAAAACGTTCATGGTCCATGGGAGTGTCCACGGTGTTTGTGTTTTGTGGCTGTCGGTCTCCTGTCCACCCCTTTAGGGTGGACCCTCCAATGTCTCACCTGGACCTCGTGTACGTGCAATCAGCCGGAGGGCTTCTTAAACCCAGAGCAGTCTGCCATACCTTGCTAGTCTCTTGTGTGCCATCTGGCAGTAATTAGATCACTCTTTCTTGTAGTTAAAATAATTGCCTTTTCCTTGAGTAACCTTATCCTCCCTAGGGTTGACGTATCCATAAATCAAACCATCAGGAGTGAACTTACCTGCCCTGGTGATCTCTGGCTCCTTCTCCTACCTGGTTGCCTGCCCTCCAACCTGCCACTACACCCCACATTCTCGGACTGTGAGCTGACTTCCACTGACCTACCCTCCTTAGGACTCTCTAAAACTGGATCTGCAAATTAAGGAGAACAAAGCTCACCAGCAAACTCCCTTCAGTCAGTTGCTCCTAACCACAAGACAATAGTGTTGTGTTTACAAGGTTCTATAATAAGGGAAGAAAATTAGTACATGCTGTTACCCTGTCAGACCAGGGGTGTCGCTAATGAGGCTGGGTAAGAGAAAGAGGAAAGAAGAAAGTAGAGAGCGAGAACAAGATGGAGCTCCGCTGTAAAGCCTAAAATAAAGTGTTGAACCCAGACGTCGCCTCCGCTGCCTGATTACACACCCAACAAATAGCTGTTTCTCCGTCTCCTTGCAGAACCCCCCTTGTCCCTCCTTCCCTTGTCGCCACACTCCTCTCCGTAAATCCAGTGTCAGTCGCCGTCTTGTCACCTCAGTTATTTCCTTCCCCCTAAGTCTCCCTCCTTGTGTTTGTTTGGTTCCCCGGTTGAATAAAATCTCTGTAAATAGTTCACCAGAGTCTGTGTTTGAGTCCATCCCTTGGGCAAAACTGCCAGGTTTATGACAAACAGCAGCTTTAACCCTACTGTTCACTTGGGATGAGTTAGAATGCAAGTGACTGGTTGGTGTGTTTCAAATGTGCAGGGAAAGGACTATGTAGCCTGGAATAACCCAGCCAAAAATATGAGAAAATGTGTGCAAATTAAAATAGGAAAGGTCTGTCAGACTCTAATAAGTCCAAAATGGCTTCTGAGCCAGGATCTGGACCATAGTCAACCTGATAACCCAGAGTCTATAGTGTTATTGTAAACCTTTGATACCTTGGATTTTTTTTCCTGATTTTGTTAAAATCTCTAAACTTTCATTGCATTATATTTAGTGTTCACTGACTATATTTACAAGCCAACAATAAAAGAGAGGCCTGCTATAACCTGTCACATGTAAATATTCATATTCACTTATGGATTTTATTATGCTTTAAATCTAGAGGTAGTAAGGAGTTATGGATGAAGTTATGTATTGAGAGTTCTATACTAGGTGCTAATGCAAGAGCAATGTCATCCATTGCAACAGCATCTATGTAAAACAGTAGGATCACAACAACAAGAGGGCAGGGATAGCTCAGTAGTTATAGTAGTCGCCCCATGATCGGAAGGTCTGGAGTTCGAATTCACTGAACGGCTACCCTAAGGTACCCCTGAGGGAGGTACAGTCCCTACACGCTGCTTCCCAGGCGCTGGATTGGTGGCTGCCCACTGCTTCACTGAGTGAATGGGTTAAATGCAGAGGACTTATTTCCCTATGGGGATTAATAAAGTATACATTATTATTACAATGGTTTAGCTAATTGCACACAATGCATTTTTACTGCATACCTGCTACAGTTAAAGTAAAAGTAAAGTACATAATACATATACTTGCTTTTGATTTTGGTGATCAAAAATATATTTTTGACCTGTTATCAACAGAGGAGCGTTAATCTCCAAAAGTTGATTCTGTTCATCTGGACGTCGTGTTTTGTGGGAGAAACGTTTCGTCACTCATCCAAGTGACTTCTTCAGATTAGTGTTAATTTTATTCAAAAACTGATTGGGTTTTTTTGTTTTTTGGTTATGGCAGTTGTGGTAGATCGGCACCAATTTAAAGACATTACTAGCCCCAAGTAATATGAACTTGTCTGAGAACAGTTTTGCTTTTTTTCCTGGCATGGCATCAAACTGTTGCCCATCTGCTGTAGTGCAAGTGACATATTTCTTGGTCTTAAACCCAAGTAAGAACAAAGTGCTGCAAAATAAACATACAAAAGTGACCACTGTGCAAATTAGCTGGTTTCCCACGGGGGATATCAAACATCAAGTGATGCAATTAGAGGAGAGATTATCTTTGGTTCAATAGAGAATGCCTGCAGAATTTAATCTGTCAGATATCGAGTCAGAACTGACTACAGGGGATGTCTAGGTCTTCACAATTAGTCTAATAGATTATTATCTCTGTCTTTTCATTGGGAAGCTCATTTGGTTCCAGAAGCTGATTATCTGGAGAAATAAATTAGCATATTTTGAGTCAAAGCCTTTTTCATAATATCAGATGCACTTATTCTTTGGGTGGTGAAGTTCAGGCCTCCTGTCACATAGTTAATATTGTCTTCTAACTATTTCTTCACTGAAAACCCCACCCATTTAAGTCATTGTCTGTGAAATTCACACAGCTCACAGCAACACAGTTGAATGGATGGCAATAGACTTAGTATCATCATTTAGCAAAACAAGGTACAGTTGTGGTGCATTCAAAATGTCTGTATAAATCTATCTATCCACCTCTACTAATATTTAGTTAAATATAGTTACAGTGTTCTAGGAAAACTTGGTAGAGTTTGCATATTTTCCTGGAGCAGACTACTGCTTGGTGTAGCCTGCTTCACTGATTCCAAAACCAGTTTTGATGTGTATTTTTGGGTGGCTGTGGTTGAGATAGAGTGAGTTGTCTACTAATTGGAAGGTTTGTGATTCGACCCCTGGTTGCTCCAGTTTGCATCCCAAAGTATCCTTGAATTGAACCTGAATACCAAGTTGTTCCCAATGTGTTTAACCAAGACCAACCAAATTAGAATTATTGTTAATTAATTTAAAATGTTATTTTTTCATTCATTCACGTAGTTGTAAAAAGCATTATATTATATTATATTATATTATATCATATTTTATCATATTATATTAACTAATTTGTGTCTTTTTCACAAACACAAACTGGCTGGCTCATTTCATTTCCTCACCCCCCCCCCCCCCCCCCCCCCCCCACCTACTTTTATTTCTTACCTCCTATATCTAAGTCCTCTTTCATCTCTTTATTTAGTAGATTTGAGCATCACCAATAAATAAACTTGGATTCAAAGGATACACTATAGTTCTTCATACAGTACACAGTTGTCTACTTGGATAGCACGGTTTAATGTAATGGTCACAGAAGGAATTAGCCGGTGCAGTAAACCAAGGAAAATCCAAATCTTTTACCAGGAGGCTGAGGGCATATAGAGTGGGCAGTGTTGGGAAGGTTACTTTTAAAATGTATTCCATTACAGAATACAGATTACATGCCCCAAAATGTATTCTGTAACGTATTCCGTTACGTTACTCAATGACAGTAACGTATTCTGAATACTTTGGATTACTTAATATATTATCATGCTTTTTACAACAACGTGAATGTACTATTGCTGTGTGATTTATTACTGTTACTGAAGATCCGCGACTCCGAACTGTAGTAAAGGGACCTCTGGCTAATACGGCGGGGTCCCTGTCGGCTCGTAGCCGAAAAGTAGCTTTACTTTGTTGTGTGGGTCAACTTTTCTTGCGAGAGACAGAGAGAGGCGTTGAAAGGCTGCTCCAACGAAACTTATTGTTTTCGGAGGAAAACACGAACACGGCGTACAGTCGAGTCTTAATAGCTTACTTACAACTGGGCTCGTCAGGCACTCTTCTTGGCTGCAGTGGTTATTATTATATTTACATGCTTCCAGCTCCCGTTTTTCCTCGATGACAGCTCGTACCTTTCCACTCCCCTTTTTCTCCCTCCTCGCTCACAGACACATAACGTGTATGGCAGTCCATTCTCCCTGCAACACGGACTACACTGCCCATGATGCTACATTCTTTAGAGCTATGCTTGTAGCATTCTGCCTGTTAGCTTAGCACAACAACAACAACAAGGAAAAGGCGCTCTCTCACCCAGGAAACACACAGTCGCAGAGAGAGAGAGAGAGCGTTGCCCTGTAACCATGGCAACTGCCGCCTGGAACAACAGCTGTCAAACGAAACCCAAACAGTCCTGACCCGCAACAAAATGAAACAGGAAAGTACCGCAGTGTAATCCATTTATTTCAACAAAGTAACTGTATTCTGAATACCACCTTTTTAAACGGTAACTGTAACGGAATACAGTTACTAATATTTTGTATTCTAAATACGTAACGGCGGTACATGTATTCCGTTACTCCCCAACACTGAGGGTGGGCAATAAGAAAAGATGGGGAAAAGCAAATCGAGATAAATTAAGGAAATTCCTGGACAGTGTGACTACTTGGAGGCCGAGAAATTTGGGAAGGAACCAAGGAAGTGTTTATTGATGTGGCCAGAGATGTGCATGGAGTAGCATGAGATGATTTTTATGTTTAAACTGTTAATCATTACCTGTAGTGTGGGAAATGCTGTAATTATTTAATCTGTACTGAATTTCTAAGTATGATCACTTACAAAGAAAAGTCTCTAACCTTCTCTAATTTTTATGATAGTTTCATTTTAATGGAAAGAGACACAATATAATTCACAAATTTAGAAAAAAAAACACATAAAAGTTAGGAAGGCACATGACACAAAACATTGGGATTGCGCACATCTCAGGAGGCATTTTGACCCATTTTGCTTTGTAGAAGCTGACTAAGCTTTGGGTTTCTTGGTCACCATATGGCAGGAACTGATGTTTTGAGCTGATGTATCTATGGGATTGACCCATGTAAGTGAAAATAAAGAGCCTTTCCAACCTTTACCAGAGCCTTTCCCAGATTTATTGCCATTAAGCAATGTTACAAAAAGAAATAATTGATCAAATGCACATTTTCTTACTTTTTTGTGCAAAATTTATGATAATAAATATTAACTTGTTGTTGATGTTTAAGATGAGCTTATGATGTTAAAATACATATGAATCCTTTTTACTTTAGCTTTTACTTATGTATACAAATATTTAAGAATATATACTATATAAAGTGTGGCATAAAAACATATTCCAATTTCCTGCTAAGCCATTCCAGGATCTAAAGTCTACATGAATGATGTGATGACTCCACATTCTGAACCCTTGCTGGCATGACTCTGAGGCAGATGACAGGAACATCTGGAACCAGTCAATTTGGAAAACTCCTCACGTAAGCATGGGAAATCACAGCTCTTGCACTTGTACGCCACTGTTTATAAATCAGTAGTTTTGTACTGTGGGCAGGAACAGGAAGTAAAGCACCATGGGAAAAGCATGTATAATCCCTTTGGCATGTGTAATTCCTTGGGAAAGATTTATTGGATGGCAAAGACTGAGATAATAACTAGGCCGGCTTGAAGTGTACAACACTTAAATGCTATTAGTATTAATTTACTTATTCATATTGTCATATTTATTCATTACATGACCTGCATTTTGGGAATGTCACATTTTTGAATCAGGATAAAAAAAGAAGAAGCATAGAATAAAAAGTCCACCCACCCATCCACCCATCTTCTTCCACTTATCCAGGGCCTGGTCGTGGGGTAGCAGCCTACCCATATGGAAAAGATATATATAAATCTTATAAAGTTTGTATCTGTCTTGTGTGAAACTTGTATGAAAAGCATAAAAGAGTGAAAATAGATATAAGATCCCTTGAAAAATTCTATAAATGAAACTTGTATGTTTTGGATACATACTAAAACAATATATGAAAGTGATGAGAAAGTAGGCACTTTCATGAGTAAATCATATAAGCCTTATATGAGTCACTATATGAAGTAGGCCACATCTTATGGAAGTCTTTTTTACTATTTCTTTTCCATATGGGTAACAGAGAAGCCCAGACCTCCCTCTCCCTAGCCTTTCCAAGCAACACCAAAGCGTTCCCAGGCCGGCCGAGAGATATAATCCCTTCAGCATGTCCTGGGTGTGCCCCGGTGGGACATGCCTTACTCTGAACCTCTCCCAGATGACCAAACCCCACACCCTATCTCTAAAGAAGAAGCTAGAGGGAGATCATTTCCACCGCTTGTATCCGCAGTCTCGTTCTTTCGGTCACTACCCACAGCTCGTGACCATAGGTGAGGTTAGGGACATAAATCCAACAGTAAATTGAGAGCTTCACTGCAGCCACAGCACCAATCCTCCCGGTCCATTCTCCAGTCACTCGTGAACAAGACCCTTGTTAAGATACTTAACAGTAGCATGGCTCAGATTTGGAGGTGCTGATTCTCATTCCCACCTCTTCAAACTCTGCTACAAACCATTCCAGTGCAAGCTCGAGGCCATCGCCTGATGAAGTCAACACAAGCACCTCATCTGCAAAAAGCAGAGATGAGATTCTGAGACCACCCAAGTAAAAGCCTTCTACCACTGGGCTAGCCTAGAAATTCTGCCCATAAAAAAATTAGTTCAGTTAAGGTCAGGAACAGAGATGTAATCCGATTACTTTTTTCAAGTAACGAGTAAAGTAAGGGATTACTATTGCAAAAACTGTAATTAGATTACCGTTACTTTCACGTAGGAACGCTGCGTTACTGCGTTACTAAAACCGTGATTTTTTTTGCGAGAATGTCTCATGACAGTGACGTAAGCAAGTGCGACGTTTGTGAAAACAGCTGTGTGCAGATCAACAATGGATAATATATCGAGTGCGGGAGAGAGTATGAGCGTGCAGCGTTTAAAGCGTGGAAGTACTGACCTTAGTTTGATTCCAAAAAAAGTGACAAAAACATTAGTGTCCGTTGTGCGTGGGAAGAAAACTTCTTTTTCCAGCGAAAAAAATCCCTAAACTTCCAAGCAAGCACCGAGTGCGCTATGATGTAATGGGAAACTCACAGAGAAACTAGCGGATTCTTCCACTGACCGCTGCGGCACACCTGCACCAGGGTAAACCTCTGCCTACGCCACTCCTGCTTTACAGGTGAAAATAGAGCAAAAGGGCCGCTAGTCTTTGACTTTATTTATTTTCTGCTGTGTTTTACTTGCATCTATTTGAAAGAGTGAGTGTAAACACACAAAAAAACAATTATTTTATGTGCTGGAATGTGCAGAAAATAGGTTTAAATATTAAACAAATTTCTTCCAGTCAGAGAATGTTGCATATAATTAAATTTTTCCTTGATGCATAAAGTTAAAAGATTAAAACTAATAAAACAAGTTTTAAAAAAGGAGACTTTTCCATTTGATTACATTTTGTATGATGGATTATGTAGAAAAAGTGGAATTGGGCTGAAAGATCTATCGCTTTATCACCTATTCAGGTTGTAAATCGTGTTTTTAAAAAGTAACTAAGTAACTAAGTAATTAATTACTTTTGAAAATAAGTAATCAGTAAAGTAACGGGATTACTTTTTGGGTGAAATAATTAGTAATTAGTTACTGATTACTTTTTTGAAGTAACTTGACCAACACTGGTCAGGAACCATGGCATGTCGTTGCAAGAACAAAAATAATTGATTATGCCATTAGCACAAAGACTATTTTATTTCCAAAAGACGTCTACATTTACATTCTAGATGTATTACTTTAATTAGTCTGTTAAAAAATGAATTATTCTCATTTACTTATGCAAAAACTTGGTAATATCACAGAACATAAAACATGTTTTACACTGAAATAACAAAATTTTGAGGTCAGTACAGTCAGTCTGAATATTACTGGATTAGTTATAAGTTATTATCTATAAATTTCAATTATGTTCTGGCTGGCAATATAAACTGCATCTGAGAGTGTCATGTATTGTCTGTATTTGTTCCATCTCCAGTTTTAATTGTTCATGAAGGTTGTAAGACAACTAGAGCAATTTTCCTTTGCATTAGTATGAGGCTATCAATGACAAATTAGACAGGACAATTAGGCAACCATCTAAATACAGCACTACAGATCAATTGGGTCCAATTTTGCAGCTGAATGCAGCTGATTATCAGTCTGAAGTAAACAAAATGTTTCCAGGGAAGCACTGAGGCATCCTTCATCTTTTATGAAACATCACTACAGCAGAATGATTTTCATACCACATTAATAAAGGTGATGATTACGATTCTAACTTTGCTAGATCAGCACCTCCTCTCATTCAACTCTCCAGTTGTTTTATGCCATTCTCAACTGTAAGAGCATAAGAAAATGAGAATAAAGAATTATTGCATCTTTATGCATTAATTTATGCCACATTTCAAATACACGTTTCTCACATCTATAAAATGTAGAACTGTTTTTTTTTTCATGCATTAAGCGCTGGTAATTTTTACATAAATGGCTAAGCAGTAACTGTGCATTCTTTAGTGTGCTTTTGAAGAGCATACAATATAAACCCGGATCACTCTGTCCAGACATGCATTATAGTTTGCAAACACTGTTCAAGATTCTTCAACTGTGACTCTCATTATGAAGAAAATACATTGAAAGTGGCCATAAAACAGATAAAACCAGCAAACAGTCAAAACAGAGTTACAGTCACCTAACTAAAACCGGATTTAAAACCTCTCTTACTCTGCTGTTGATCCCTGTGCGCTTTTCTAGAAACATTGATTTTTCCCTGTGGAATGAACTCTCTGTTAGCATTTTTTGTGCTGAGATTAATAATTTACGGTGGCCCCTAGAGACTAAGCACATACAAACTCGAAAACACTTGCAAACTCCAAAACACTTGCAAACTCCAAAACACATGCAAACTCCAAAACACTTGCAAAATCCAAAACACTTGCAAAATCCAAAACACTTGCAAAATCCAAAACACTTGCAAAATCCAAAACACATGCAAATTCCAAAACACAACGGAAGTGCTCCAGGACGCTAGGGGCAGTGTTGAGCTTTTGTTACCTAGTAACTACACAAGCCAGGAAGTACCAATGACCGGATTTGGGCTGTATCCCAATTCAGGGTCTGCAGCCTTAAAGGCCGCATTTTAAGGCCGATTACGGCACAGCGACACGACGAAGGCTGTCCCAATTCAAAGGCTGCTCGAAATGCGGCCCTCAAATGCGTCCTTAATTTCCCTGAATTTTAAGGATGGGCCCAACATATCCCAGATTTCATAGTGCGGTGGTGGTGTGGATAATTTTGCCGAAAAAAACGGCAGAAACGGAGCCGCCGAAGAGTAAGCTTTCAGAAGTAAGTACTGAATATTATGTCACTTATTTATGCGCAAATGTTTTTATAATGAAGAACATTAAAACATTACTGTTGGCCACATGTTGGGAAAGTTATGTGACATTAGCAATGTTTGTACTAACTTGGTTTTAAAGCCTTTACTTCAAAATATACGCCGTTCAATAGTTGACTTTAATCTTACAGAGAATGTGATGATTTTATGGATAATTAAAGTCAGTCATATATCCACAAAAACAACAAGCTGAAAGTCAGTGATGCTGCTCGGTTTGCAGCATCACTGTTATATTGCTGCCTCTGTTCGGTGGTGTCGAGCCAAACGGACTTTAACGTGTGTTTGAACGAGCTGATGGTTCACTCATTAAGCTGAAAGAAAGATGTTTTAATCACAGGAGCCACACGTGTCCACTGTACCATCTGGGAACTCTTTTTGTTTCGTAATAACACAAACACTAAATCCTTCTTCTTTTGTGCTGTTTTGTAGCAGTGTGTACACCTGAGACTGTCACCTGTCTGTCTGTCCTGCACTCTCTCTCTGTTTCTTTCTCTCTGATTGTGGAATAAAAGTATGAACATTCATTTATAAGTTACACTTGTGTTTGAATCCTGCAGCTTATCACACATTTGATTTCCATGTGTGACAACTGCAAGTGTCTAGAGTGAGGACAGACTGAGGGACCCACTGCTGTACATCATCTGTGAGGCTTTGCACCCATGATGATCCACCAGGACAAACTCAGCAGTGTGTGAGGAAGAGGAGGGAGAACACACATGCATCAACACTACAATGAGCGGGTGGAGGGAGGTTTGGAGTCTTCTCTCACCCTGTTCTCTGCGGCCTGCTGGAGCGGGGGGGGGCTAGGAGGAGTTGGCCGTCCGACTGCGGTCTGGAGTGTGGGGCCTCCCTGCTGCTGCGGAGTCGGGGCGGTCTGCCTCTCCCCACCGCAGGGAAAAGGGTAACACCACCTGGGTCTGGGTGCAGTTCCCCCCTCCAGGGGCAAGGGTACCTAGACCCGGTTCGTAGAGTACGCTTGGGGAGTGTGATCGTGTGTACAGCATGTCTTTATGTCTGTCTCCACGTTGGTTGAGTGTGGAGTAAGTGCATATGAGAGCATGAGGGTGGGAATGGATGTTTGTGTCTGTGTGTGCCTGTATGTCTGTGTCTATATGTCAGGTTGGGTATCAGACGCCACCTCTCTGTGGACATCTCAGGCCCTCCAAGGTTTGGAGGCCTATCTCCACCCACCACCACTTCCCCTGCCAGTGGCGGACTCCCTCAGGTGTCGGTGCGTTGGTGGGTCTTTGTGTCTGGGGGTGGGCGTCCGGGTACACACCGGCTCACTCCTTGGTGGCCACTTATCGGGGCCTGGAGCCTGGGGCTCGCTCGGGCCACTTCGGAGGTGGGGTGCCCCCGGCCTCTCGGCCTGGGGCTCGGTCACTCAGGCACAGCTGGCTGCCGGCGGAGCTCACGGGCACGTCACTGCAACTCCCCCTGGCTTCTGCTCCGCGGCTGCTGAGTGAGCCCTCATCTGGGACTCTCCTCAGCTCTTACTGGGACAGTGGCGCGGCTGCCCCTCTGTTGGTCTTCCTTGGTCTCTTGTGTTCTGGGGGCCTCTGGATGTCTGGAGTTTTGATCTCCTCCATACCTGCTTCATACCCTGGAGGACGGGGCTGTGGCTCCCCACACTCCCTAGCAGATCGTTACATGGAGAAACCTTTGGAATGCAAGCATGCTGATCCACACAGGTATGCACACAGGTGTACACACGGGTATTCACAGACGCGGACTACAGCTTTCTTGGCTGCTGCCTCAAAGCACATTGTGCGCTGTCTATCTTGCGTGCTGCACAATATCGTTTATTGTTTAGTATCTACTGATATTTACTGCTAGCTAGTTTATTGTGATGGTGCCGTTTTTTTTATTATGTTGCTCTTTGTTGTTTGCTTTCTCTTCTGTTTTTTTCTCCATACAGGTGACCCAGGTGTTTTGTTTTTTTTTGTTGTTTGTTTTTTTTCTTCTTTCTTCCCCCCCTTCTCACCGTCTCTTCTCCCCTTTGGTTTTCTTTCTCTCCCTCTCTTTCTTTCATTCTTTCTCCCTGTCCTATCCCCCAGTCATGTCTGTCCCGTTTGTAGCAACTGAAAATAAAATAAATTCATAATTATAATAAAGGTCAATCAAATGGACCAATATGGCAAGGCCATGATGATCCACTTGGTAAAATAAATCCGCTTGGCATCTTTCTTGGCCTTAAGACAACAATTCTGATGGCTAAAGATCCAAACGGGACACAAAAAAAAAAAAAAAAAAAAAAAAAAAAGAGGAAGAGGAGGAGGAAGAGCCAGCAGCAGCTGACAGATGGAGAGAATAGACGGACTGTTCCCTGTTTGTGAAGGACTGCTAGAAAAGTTTAGAATCACTAATTGTCTGTCCTGAATCTGTCTTATTAGGTAATGTTCAAATAATTTTATCCTCCCAGTGTTTTCAGTGTGGGAGAAAGTACTCAGGGCCTTCAAGTTACACACTATGAAAGGCAGCAACAAGTTTAATATTCAGAAACCTAAAGTATGTATCAGCAGCAGAATGGACCTAAAAATAAATGTTTGTTTCAGTTCTATGAAGCTTTGAGTACACTCTAAGAACTAAAACTGATAATTACTTAAATATTTTGGTGCAACACTTTTACACTCAAAAATAATGAGTAAATGCAAAAACAATCACATCTCTTAAATACACCTTATTAATTGAGTAAATCCAACTAAAATGGAATAAGTTGTTATGAACAATTAAAGATGTTACAGTAACATACAAAATTGAGTAAATACAATTGAAAATCTAAGTTAAAACAACAGTAACCAAAAGTTCAAACTACATAAAATATTAATTAGGAAATGCTGAAATGCTTGGCACATTTAACCTACACCATTACAATTATTTGTTTTTAAATAATGGTGCAATTTACTTAATATTTTTAAGTTAATTTAAGCAAAAACGTTAATTACAATTAAGTGTTTATTTTATTTATACACACACACACACACACACACACACACACACACACACAGGAAAAAAGAACCACGTCAATTCAACATTGTTCACAATGATTTATTTTAAACAGCTTTTTTGTGAATCACACATTTAGCAGATTCCTTCTCTGAACACAGTGAGCTGAAATCTGTTCTACATTCAGTGGATAAAACTTGGATAAAATTTCAGTCACAACAGCCTTATATAATAAAATTGCATCCAAATTGGCATGCTTGATAAAACTCTGTAAAACTGGCATATTGATGCTAACAACAATTAAAATGTACCTGCCATACAAAGAATAAAAGTGGCTCAAGTGAACGCAGTGCTTTACCTTTTCAGAAAAGGTCAAATGACAAAAATAAAATTAAGATCCCAAAAAGATATAAATCCTGAAAAAAAAAAACATTTGCACTGTGACATAGTTTTTGAACATCTTATTTTGATTCCAAAAAATTGGGAAGATTATAACTAAAGAGTGACCAAAAAACATCCATAATGATACTCTCCCATTTACACCTTAATGTGAATCTGGAAAGTTAATACAAAAACACAGTTTATGGTACAAACATTATTTATGAACAGGAATGTCAAAACAATGTAATGTCGCAACTGAACCTTTTGATGAGCATTACATGTCACTTAACAAGTCTAACACTTTAAGAACAGCCCTGTGAAATTTTGTCTACAATGAACAGAGGTCATTTTTCAGTCTTTGAACCTTGACAGAAAGGTTTCCTGGATCCAGCTCCATGAACACTTTTCGAAATGCTTCAAATGTGCATTTGAAATTCTTGGGGTATTTCAGATCCAGAGCATAGCACAGTCCCAAAAGATAGCAACAGGCTTTGCTCAGATTCCCAAGTTTGCCCAGAACAGTAACGCCTTCAATAACAATACCCACATCAGTAGGTTCGCCTGACCTGTCTTGATTCTGCAGCAGGTAAATCTTCATCACCTCCTCAGCCAAAGCCTCTTCAACAAAGACAGCATCAGCACCGTCCTTTAAAAAGAGAAACAACTGTTTTAAGCTCACATATTTCCAAACATTGAAACAAAAAGTTTCATTTGTATGACATCACCGGTACTCATAATATGTAGACACTGTGCTCCAAAATCTTATAGCAATAGCAAATGCAAATGCTATTCTTTTGTATGCTTTGAAGTGTTTTTTTTTTCTTTAGAACAGTATCTTAAACTTTTCTATGATCTCACAAGCTAAAATAAACTACCGTAATTGTCGGGCTATAAGCCGCTACTTTTTGCACCAGCTTTGAACCCTGCGGCTTTTAGTCAGGTGCGGCTTTTCTCTGGATTGTCCATGATTTTTGTCATATCGTAAGATTTGTTTTGTTTGTTTCGCTGTTGCCTGGCGGAAGGGCATGTGATCAGACACACAGTATCGGGGTTCAAGAGTGGTATGTTGGTCACATGTCCATCCGCCAGGCAACACAGTGCCGTACAAGTAGCGCGAAAAACAAACTTCAAAGTAGCGCTACGCGTTCAGCGGGAGGCGTGGATGACGAGCGGTGATAAACTTGCGAAAAGCAAGTTATGCTCAATTCCACCGGTGGATTCTGACAGCGTGGAAAAGTGTGAAAACATCCACGATCACCAACGGATTTGAAGGGCTGGACTGTTGCATGATGGAGAGGAGGACACCGCCACGGCCCTTCTGAGGGTGTTCGACTCTGACACTGACAATGAGGATTTCTTTGGTTTTGAAAGTGACAACGAAGGAGAGAAGCGGAGAGTGGATGACGAAGCCATCCTGAGCCTGTTCGTTTCCGACACTGGAGAAGAGGACTTTGGTGGTTTCAGTGCGCAGGAAGAAGAGAAAGATGGTGGTGAATGACTGACTTTTCTTCTTGTTAAAGCCGTGTCGCTGCACCTGAGCCTAAAAGGTAGTCTGAATCTATTTTTCTGGTGTGCTGCAGGTTATTGTTATGTACTACATTTGTTACTCATTTATGAAGCACAGTACATGTGTCCTACTTGTAATTACCGCTACTTGTACATATACCTAAAAAGTTATGCAAATATGTACCCATAACTTGTTTTTCAAGATATTAATAAAAGGGGTGTGTCTCCAAACAGCCATCTCTTTCCTGACAATTCCCTTTGTGCATATTCTCTTACATATGATAAGTCAACATTGAAACACCTGCGGCTTTTGGTCAGGTGCGGCTAATGTATGTACAAACCAGGATTTTCCCCTGATTTTAGCTTGTGCGGCTAATATTCAGGTGCGCTTTGTAGTCCGGGAAATACGGTACTAATATTCCTAAAACAGATTTATTGCACCAACCTCAAAGGTTTTGATTAAGGCACTTGGATCCTCTCCCAGATGGTCAATGAAACATCTGATGATGACTTCTCGTTTTTTCTCGATGGAATTTCCACTCTGTAAAACAGGAAGTCTCAACTGAGGCAAAATTTGCACATTTAAAACATGACTTACCATTTCTAGCTTAAACATAACTATTTTTTTTCTGTTGTTGACCTGTTTTCACACCCACCATCAAGGTAAGAACACCTGTGGAGCTAAAATATTGAACAGAAACCTAAGAAAAGCCGTTTTTAGTGGAAGGGCCTCTTCAATGCTGTGTTGGAACGTTTTTGTGGTTAGAAAATGCAATCTTCCTTACCTGAAGCAGAAGGTTTAACTGTGCCCTGTGGCGTTGTCCAGCAGCACCTTTCTTGGCTTGAAACAAGGACAGGAGTTTGGATGAATACAAGTCCAACGATGACATGAACTTTGGTTCAAGGTTCAGGGTTGTGATCCTATGAAACGCTGCACTGACCTGGATGGGAGAGGACAAAAAATCTGAAGGCCAAAATTCTGATTCAATCAAAAAAAAAAAAAAAAAAAAAAAAAATCTACCATTTTTTGCAACCTGGACCTTATTTTCTAACATGCAAAAGATTAATTTACACATCCAGACATAAATCCATATAAGTGGAGTTGTTCAGTATGCAGACTAAACCCTCAACATAAAGTATTATCTTCCACTAAGCTTCTAAATTTTATGTTATGAATTGCTTGCACTATTTCCCTGTGAGATTGTATAATCTTAGAGGGAAGAGGCGGAGCCAGGTTGCCCTCTGAACCATCGTCTGCCAGGCAGCGATGCGAGAGGAACACACCGCTGAAGTGGCGCACATATTCAGAATCGTGTCAGCGGCTTTACAGAGAAAGCCTTTCAGCTCCTCTGGCAGCTCTGCTTCCTCCACCTTCCTGGAGATGACAAACGCTAGCAAATCAGTGTTGTTAGTCAATGCAGCTGACTGAACAGTGCATTGATGTGCGCGATCAGTGAACCTTGCTATCAGCTGGTCAAGTTTGGCGGGATGGGCCGGTCGCTGTCCAACGACCTTGGTCATTTTGGTGCCGAAAACTGAAGCGAGGCTCGGCTCCAGAGGGGGAACAGGCGGAAAACTCCGGTCTGTGAAGCCCTCTGTGAAGCCCTAGGTAGAGACCGGCGCTCTAATCTTCGCTGGCTCTGCTGCTGCCTCAGAGAGGTTGGTCATCATCCCTGGGAACTGAGGCCAGATGGGATCTGGGCAACGAGAGTGAGTGGAGCCATACCTTCCCGCCAGATCATGGCCTGTATTTATATAGCGCTTTACTAGTCCCTAAGGACCCCAAAGCGCTTTACATATCCAGTCATCCACCCATTCACACACACATTCACACACTGGTGATGGCAAGCTACATTGTAGCCACAGCCACCCTGGGGCGCACTGACAGAGGCGAGGCTGCCGGACACTGGCGCCACCGGGCCCTCTGACCACCACCAGTAGGCAACGGGTGAAGTGTCTTGCCCAAGGACACAACGACCGAGACTGTCCAAGCCGGGGCTCGAACCGGCAACCTTCCGATTACAAGGCAAACTCCCAACTCTTGAGCCACGATCATCAGATGGGGGTGGAAAAGGCTGAGGGACGGGAAGTTCCTTCTCACCAGCTGCCTCCTGGATGATGCCAGGCAGATCCAGGAGCAGCGCACCAACAACTGGGAGCGGCGTCCTTGCCGACATGTGAAGGCCAGGGGTGGATGAGCGTCGGCTCATCCACCCTTCTGTCACCAGGCTGCCCAGCTGGGAGGCAGTGGAGCTGCCACCACTGCCGTTTTCCTCACGGTGGGTGGAATCATCCAATTCCGGCCCACCATCGAAGAACTCGATGGCTTCTTCCAGCGAGTGCCTCTCTTAGTGGGAACGCCTCCTCAGCATCAGCCTTGAAAAAGGCTGACCTCCGCTGCTTTTCCTCTGGCGGGAGGAGCTAACAGGAGCAGCAATAGGATTAAGGTGTGAGGGCAAGGTCCGCATGGTGAGGACCGAGGCAGCCCACGCAGACGGCATGTCGGTCATACGACATGATGTAGCCGGGTCTGGCAGGATGGACACAGACGGATGGTCTCGCTGGACATCTTCTGGCTGGCTGAAGAAAAACGGTAGAGCCGATTTCCTGGTCTCACCGTAGCTTATACTAGACCAGGGTGAGGCCCACACAGCAGGTGGGCGTGGACTAAAATACTTCAGTGCTGCGCGCACAAGGGGAATACCCACTTAAAGGGCTGCGCCTATACTCATGGTGACACTGGATGACAGGCCATGAACTCATCAATATATTTACCGAACTGAAAAATTCTCAAAATTTAGATTTGGCATTTGTATGACTAAAATAACCCACCACAAAACCAGTATAAATATTTAGGTGGTATCACCATCCACTACTCAGCTTGTATAAAACAATATCATATCCTTCCAAAATTTAACACATCAAGTCCTCTGAGTAAAATTACCTGCTTTACTTTGTAGTTGATGCAGATTTTTTTCCTGGTGGTGAAGATGGTGCTGAAAAAATACAAATCAAAACTTTATCATTACAAAACATGTCACTGAGTAATCTGCCATAACACCAATCTCTTATAAGAAAGTTTAGCTTGGATTGAAATAAACATTTATTTATGTAAATTGGGAGTAACTAGGCAAGGCAAGGCAAATTTATTTGTATAGCACAATTCAACAACAAGGTGATTCAAAGTGCTTTACAGAGAAACAAAAACAAATAAAAAGCATGATTTAAAATTGATTAAAGCAAGCAAACAAACAAACTAACAAACAAAACAGTATATAAAATCAAAACATAAAATCACAACAGTAGATAAAATCAGTAGTTAAATGTAAGTTTTGAAATTTAAGCTTAAAAGTGTGGATTTGGTGCTTTATTCAAATGCAGCAGAGAATAGGTGAGTCTTCAACCTGGATTTAAATAAACTGAGTGTTTCTGGAACTATACTATACTAACTATATACTAACTATACTGGAAATGATGGTACTTTTGGCTTGACCAAAAGGACCAAAGCTTTTTTTTTTCATTATTTTCTGGGATCTGAAAGGAAGTAGGGCCCCCAGTCTAAATTTACTTAAGGCCCCATAGTACTTTGGACCGGCCCTGGATGAGGTAATCTGCTGACCCGGGCGGTCCTGTCAGTGTTCTCTCAAAAACTGGCCCTGTTCGGGACAAAGCTGAAAGCAGCGTCTTATATGCTCTGAAAGACCCCACATAGAACAAGAAAGCTAAGCAGCATGGTTGCTGCTATGAACTGTTCCGCGGGCAGGTCTTCTTAGTTACCAAAGCCATTGATGACGTCTGTTCATCTCTTCCTGAACAACCTGACAGAGTGAGTCAGGCCGCGTGACTACCGCAGCTCCCGCACCGCGACTCAACAGGGCCATTTTCTAGAAATGTCTGAGCACACCTGCTTTCACGTGGTTCCTAAAATGCCCCCAATTAAACGGTCAGGTCGCTGGTACCGGGACATTCCGGTCAAATTACCCGGAACGCAGATAGCGACTCAGAACGTAAAAGGATAAAAGGGTGCGGTTTCCCGCCGCCTTGACTGGAAGACGGGTTGAAAACTTAAATTAACGTGCACAAACACGCTGCGAAAAGTGAGCCACCATGACAAACGCTTTCTTCAGAACATGTTATAAAAGAACGGTGTGGATAAAGACAGCTAATGTAAGAATTGGTCACTTACCTGAAAACGTTACCAAGTCTGCAGTGGATGTGTGTCTGTCTCGTTCAACGTGCAGAAAATCTCCCATGAGGCCATGCTCCTCGCGTGCGGTACATGCCAAAGGTCATTAGTCTTACTCAAAGTTTTAAGTTAGTATTGGGGGACAAAATTATATTGATTTTTGAACCATTAATAATTAAAGTTAAAGACAATGATAAGTATGAATACCAGTGTCTCAGTTATTATGAGTACTTTCTATGAGATATAATGGAGTAGATTTAAATAATGCACCCTGTGTTTCAAATACAGAATTTTTTCTTTTAAATAAACTTGAACAAAAGAGCTCAGTTCAACTCAAAAACTGGTGTTGAAAATTTAAGCATTCTTTTCAGTATTTTCAACTCAAGATAACACTTTTGTGATTTTCAAAGATTTAATCAAGGTCATCTAACTTAGAATTATAATGATATTTACTAAGCCCCTGAATAATTTTTTAGGGTGTATTTTGGATTAGTAGTACTGCTGTGTTTGTTGTATCATATTGCTGTAATTGTTTATATGCTTTATATATTCTGAGGTAAGTTGATCTATAGTGTTATATCATATTTTATAAGGATGTTATGTGTTTGTATACTTTCTGCCCAGTTTGACCCATTTAGCAGAAGTCAGCCTGTTTAAGGCTCTGATATCTATTCTGTATGACTTAAAGCAGTTATGACATGGTCTGATTTTCTCACCCAATAAAGGAATGATTCACACTGCTGTAATAGCTAATAATGATTAATATAATAACTAGAATATTGGCCATATTATATTTACATTACCAAAGTGATATGACTTTAGTCTCATGAACAACATTAGCTAATTGTTATTTACTAACTAATCTTAAATGACTGTTCAGTACAGAAATGAAGCCCAAAAATCATGTTTTACTGTCCTGTGGTCTCAGCCTCAGATACTTATCAAATCACACAAAGCTCTTGTAGAAACAAACAAACAAATTAACAAAATATGTTCTCCTTCATTTCTGTCAAACAAAGTTGTATGACACGTTTCCAGTGGTTAGTATCATGGTTGCTAGGCAACCTGGGAAGCGAGACGGAGACTAGACCGTCCCATACAGACAAACTTGCCATTTATTTTGCAAATCGAGCTCAACACTGCCCCTAGCGTCCTGGAGCACTTCCGTTGTGTTTTGGAATTTGCATGTGTTTTGGAGTTTGCAAGTGTTTTGGAGTTTGCAAGTGTTTTGTCTCTAGGGGCCACCGTAATAATTAGATTGATGTTTATTGTATCTCACCAACAAGCTTGTTAACAGGTTAATTAAAAATGTTCACACCTTTTACAGTACATCGCATATGCCATTCTGATATTTGGCATTGCTTTTCAGAGTCATAGTTATGGCCTAGGAGTGTTATAGCACCTATAATAATTGAAGTACCTTCCTCTGTTCAACACTTTATACACTATATTGCCAAATGTATTCATTTGTCTGCCTTCACATGCATATGAACTTGGATGACATCCCATAGGTTTTAAGATAACGTCAGCCCACTCTTTCCAGGTTCAGCTCTTCTGGAAGGGCCTTCCACAAAGTTTAGGGGTGTTGATGAGAATTTTTGACCATTCTTCTAGAAGTGCATGAGATGGATAAGTGTGGATAAGAAGGCCTGGCTTGCAGTCTTTGCTCTAAGTCTTTGTTCCCAATGGTGTTATGTCAAGTTGACACTCCATGAGCACCTAGCAGTATAAATGAACCAGCTGCTAGTCAATGAGAGACACCCAGAATCGCTAACTGAAGGCCGGACGATCCTGATCCCCAAGGACCACCACACGGGATCGGTCCCATCCAGCTACCTGCCGATAACCTGCCTCAGTACCACATTGAAACTCCTGTTAGGCATCATAGCGACTAAGATGAATAGGCATATGGCTCAATACATGAGTGGGGCATAGGAAGGTATTGGCAAGAATATCAGAGGAGCGAAACACCAGCTGCTGATAGACAGAGCAGTCTCTGGAGACTGCAAGGCCTATGACTTGATGCCCCACACACAAATCCTGAAATGCCTGTAACTGTACAAAATCAACAGGACCCTAAGACCCTTCATCAGGAACTCAGGAACTGGGGATGTGGCATACAACATTATAGGCCAGCTTCAAGCCTATAGCACAGATTGCCATCAAGTGTGGGATCTATCAAGGAGATGCTCTGTCCCCATTGCTGTTCTGCATAGGCATAAACCACCTTAGACGAATCATTAACCAGACTGGCTACGGATATCGACTATGGAATGGCACCCACCTCCTCTACATGGATGACATCAAGCTGTATGCCAAGAGTGAACGGGACATTGATTCACTGATCGCCACAACGAGGACATACAGCAATGACATTGGAATGTTGTTCAGACTGGAAAAGCGTAGTCAGATGATAACAAAGAGATGGAAGGTAGTCAGAACTGAAGGGATTGCAGACATCGAGGACAGCTACAACCTGAGAATCCCACAGGCAAATGGGAACCACGAAGAGGCCGCTGGGAAAGCTGCAACCACTAAGTACTTGCAGAGGGTCCGGCAAGTCCTGAGGAGTGAATGGTAAGAACAAGATTCGAGCTTTCAACGCCTACACCCAGCCCTTGATCAGGTCCCCTGCTGGGATAATAACCTGACAAAGGAGGAGGTAGAAGCCACTGACATCAAGACAAGGAAGCTCCTGACCAAACATGGAGGGTTTCACTGCGAGTCCAGCACCCTGAGGCTGTATGTTAAGCGAAAAGAATGAGGCTGGGGACTAATGAGTGGCAGTACCACAGTCCAGGATGAGACAACGAACATCCACCAGTAGATCAGGAAGGAGGAGTAACAAGCAGAAGAAGACAGCCATAATAATAGATGTGGCTATACCAAATGAAAAGCAACATCAGGATGGAGGAACATGAGAAGCTCAAGAAATACCAAGGGCTGAGAGAGGCACTCAAGAAGATGTGGAGGGTGAAGTCCCTGTTTTTACTCATGTGTTTATATATTGTTCTGCATTTAATTATTAGTTGTCTCTGGCTCTCTTTCACGGCATGTTTCTGTCCTGTCCTTTATCCGCTTTATCAGTTACAAGAGATAGCCACTGCTCCCACGGCTAGTTCTGCTGGAGGTGTGTTCCGGTTAAAAGGGAGATTTTCCATCCCACTGTTGCCAAAGCGCTTACTCATAGGTGGTCATCTGATTGTTATGGTGTTCTTTGTTTTCCTTTATTATTTTAAGTTCTTTACCTTACAATATAAAGTGCCGTAATGCAACTGTTGTGATTTGGTGCTATATAAATAAAATGAAATTGAACTGAACTGGTAGCGGACCTAAGCTTGAAGGAGAAAAAGACAGTCCACAGGTAAAATGGTAGTATACATACACATCTTGACATCTTTAACATCCAGACAGAGACAACGAGATACACACAAATCTAATTACACTTGTAGACACACACACACACACACACACACACACACACACACACACACACACACACACACACACACACACACACACACAAACAGATATTACTTCAGATGTAATATAAATTCAAACAAAGAATCAAGCAAAAATAGGGAATGACAGAAATTAGTACATATTTCTCAGTTCCTTTTACACTTGCAATAAGGCCTCAGCAGTACAAGAGCATGGCACAGTAACAAAAACAAGTTTGATGGTCTGAAAAAGACAAGTCTAAAGGTATCAGAGTAAACTGGGTAGCAGATACTGGTGAAAAGAAAAGAAATATATGAGAGGAATAGAAAGATGGAAGCAGAGAAACAGCAGAAGCGGCATTGCTGTTTTCCGCTTGTCAGAGTTAAAAGTGTAATATAAATGCAAAATGTAAAGGCTGTCTCCTGTAAAATTATACCTTCTAGATGTCTGGAGAACTGAGGTAAATTGTGTGTTATGTCTATTGCAATGTGTCCAGGCTAGAATCGGTGCAACCACAGTGGAGCAAAAGAACAGAAAAATCATGCTAAAGTCTTCAGCTGGAAAATAATGAGGTATGAGGAACTTGGATTAACCCTCTGATGCATAGCGGTCACTGGAGTGGACAGCTACTAAAACGTACATATCTCTTTAATGCATTGGTTTCTATGGTGGAACTGCATATTAGCCTCTAGAGTGCTCTCTGCTGCCATACTCCATTGAGGTCAATTCAGTGTTCAGTTAGTGCAACTGCAAGTAAATTTCCTCTGAATCAAAGATGGCAGACAAACTGCCACCCCTGCCGACCACTGCTGGCATATCCTATCAGTGCTTCTATGCTAGAAGAGCCCAACAGGTTAAAAAAATATGATGATATGCAGTAACATCTAGGGAATGATATTATCTTTTTGGAATAAGAAATTGTTATGAAAACTACGAGTAACCATGTGTCAAATAAAGTGGACATCATGCATTACCCACTATATTTTTTTAAGATTAGTCATAAATTGCTTCACTATTTCTTGGGACTGTTTTGGTTCTAAGTAAGCGTATAATTGTTACATTTATAAGCTACTCATTTAAAATATATATATTTTTGAGCAGATCAGCTGTAGGTTGAGTTACTGTAATAATTATTTTATCATATTTTGTAGACTTCAAATGCAGCAAAGAATAAGGCAGCGTACAGAATAATCCAGGAAATTCCATCCAGCTCCAGTGATGATGATTTCATTGATGAGTGCAGTGATGATGAGTTCAGTGATTAGTCCAGTGATGATGGGTGGCTGCCAGAGACGAACAGAGACATAGGAACAACGGATGATGAAGACACAGACAGTCAGGATACAGAAAGTGAGAATGATGAGGGGCAGGATGAAGAGGAAGTTCCGCAGATGGGCACATGGCACCTGACCATACTCGAGCTTGCAAAAATATTTGGAAAGTCCAAGAGAATGACTTTGATGGAGACTTGCCTCCTTTTCTAGCAGAGTGGAAATTGAATGTGGAGGGGAAGGATAACAGATTTCTTCAGACATCTGTTTCCAGCAGATCTAATTGATAATATAACATACAATATATAACAAGAAGAAAAAAAAGATGATGGTCCAAAAGCCCTTCTCTGTGGCCCTTTTCAATCAGCACATGGGTGGGTGTTGATCTTGTTGACCAATGTACCTCCACAGACGTCAAAACAAGAGGTGGTACATCTGAGTATTTTTTTAATTTTTTGGATGTGACCATTGTAAATGCCTGGCACCTCTACCAGATGTCTGGTTTGGAAAAGATGATGAGACTCCTCTGTGGCTCGTGCACTGATAAATAGTGGCACCCTCCAGCAATGCAAAAGAGGGAGACCTAGTGGGACCCCACAACCCGTGAAGCGGAGAGCAGTCACCAAAGTAGCCCGTGAGGTCAGGTTTGCCACAGGATATCAATGGCCCCAAGTGACCGAGGTGAAAAATGCAAACAAATGCCATGATGTTGCGTGCACACGGAAGACCAAATACATCTGCATGCAATGCTGTGTGCCATTGTGCCCTGGATGCTTTGCAAAATTTCACACAGCCTAAGTGTGATGAACATAGAAGAGTTCGGAGATGCAGAGACTAAGATGTCAGTTTGTGTTTTCTTCCAGCATGCTAATAAGGGCTTGGTAATACTGTCCTGCATCGTTATAGAACTGTGTAGACTCAAATGTTTGTCTTGTTGGAGATAATTTGCCATATTCAGGTGTAGGATTCACAGCTAGGACTGTTGATTGGTTTTGTTGTTTACGCCTAAACATTGGGGCTATATGAGTTAAAAGTTCCAAAAAATTGCTGAGATGTTTTTCAAAGCATACAAGCAAACAAGTGTTTGTATATTTACAATAGAACACAAGGTAATTCATTTTTACAGTAAGTTCACAGTATTTCATGCTGAGTGCTCAGGTGCATGTAGTCCACTGGATTGGACAGATCTATAACTTTATAAAAAAATAAATTAAAAAAAAAAAAAAAAAACATATTTTGGAAAAAAAAAAAAAATACAAAAAACAAAACAAAAGACTTGAACATTTTTTTCATGTCCTGAGAAGAATAAAAGCACTTAAGAAAAAAAAATCTTGACCAAGGATTTTATAATTCAGTCAGAGGGTTAAGTAGAGAGAAGAAGAAAAAACCCATTACGTACAATCTGGGGCTTAACACTAGGATCTCCAGAATTCCAAACTTCCAAGAGTTGCTGCAACAACAGCTGTAAAGGTATACAAGTCATATGTCTGTGAAGGTTCTCAGTCATCCAGGTCATCGTAGTCAAAGGAGCTTGCAAAGAAAAGCGTCTGGACTTCTTTAAGTTGCTTGAAGACGTTTCACCTCTCATCCGAGAAGCTTCTTCAGTTCTAAGGTCAAATGGTGGAGAGTCCCAGATATAAACCTAGTGGGAATAACCCCCCACAGAGGGACAAAAGGACCCCCTGATGATCCTCTAATCGCCTGAGCCATGGTGTGAAACTGGGCGTGGGTCCCAATCAGCCAGAGTTTCGGGTGTGTTCATTGTGAAACCTGGCCCCACCTTATCATGCGAATTCCTGAGATCAGATGGCCCAGGATGTGAGTGGGCGTTAAGGCGTCTGGGAAGGGATCTCAAAACTAGATTATAGATGGCAGAGAGTTGGTGTCGTAAACCACCGCCTCTGTTCAAAGATGGTCTCTTTCAAACCATCTGTCCTCTCTGTCCAAAATGTGAACATTGGCATCCTCGAAAGAGTGTCCTTTGTCCTTAAGATGCAGATGGACTGCTGAGTCTTGTCCTGTGGAGGTGGCTCTTCTGTGTTGTGCCATGCGCTTGTGAAGTGGCTGTTTGGTCTCTCCAATGTAGAGGTCTGGGCATTCCTCGCTGCACTGTACAGCATACACCACATTGTTAAGTCTGTGTTTTGGCGTTTTGTCTTTCGGGTGAACCAGTTTTTGTCTGAGCGTGTTGCTGGGTCTGAAATACACTGGGATGTCGTGCTTGGAGAAAACTCAGGAGAGCTAAAATAACGATAGTGTAAAACAGTATGCTCACTATGGAATAAGATTAAGCAGCCGATTGCCTGCATGTTAAAAGTGACCTCACAGCTAGCTACAAAAACATAAACCCATTTTAAAATATTTTTTGTAAAAGTCAAACAGTAAAACATTATAATCTCATCCACATCTGTAGCCCATCAACAAGCTTCCACACTGCTTCACCTCAGTCTGCAGATTCACCTCCTCAGCTTTCTGTGGCCTGAAACTCTTGGATTTGGTTCTACCAATAACGCCAAAGGAAATAATCACAGCAACAAAGGAAAAACTACCAAACAAATAAGGGAGGCACCTCCCACTTCATATTTTACTTCTCACCACAGGGAGACATTTCCAGGGCCCACAAGCCCATCTACGCACTACTCGCAAGGACGCTGTCTGTCCAAAACCTAGCAGAAAACCATGTAGCGCCACAGAGGGGGAAAAACCACACTGCTCACAGCTCATCCCCAGCTTATATAGCCTCAGAGATGATTGCTGACTGGGCCCAGGTGGCAAACGAGGCTAATCAAAAGCAGCTGCCCTGGGGAGAGAGAGGAGAGCAGTTGGTGGCGGTAATGCACCTTTCAATTGTTTGCCAACCGCCAATATAACTGTAAGAAAGAAAGAAGAAAGAGAGAGGAGAGAATTGGACCACTTAGACATATGTCAGCAAGTGCCGAGGCCTGCAATCAGACCATACTCCATACCAGTTGGTGGCGGTAATGCACAACAACAACAACAATCTTTATTTATAGAGCACATTTAAAAGCCAAGGGCATGCCAAAGTGCTTTACATAAAAGAATAAAAGAATAAAACAATTAACACTATAACATCAGAGTCATATAAGTGTGGAATTATGTTCACAGGTAAAAACCACTAATAAGAGTAAACTATAGCACATAGCTATAGCAAAGTAAAGCTGTACCATCAAACACAGTGATAGAGAACATAGACAACGCAAGACAACGCAAGACAAACAGAAAAATTAATAGAATAACTCACTGCAAACAAGGCCAGGATTTAACTGGTAGAAAAAGCAAGTTCAAACAGATATGTTTTAAGCCGTGATTTAAAAGATTGAATAGAATCAGACGCCCGGATGCCAATCGGGAGATTGTTCCACAGCTCAGGTGCAGCTAGAGCAAACGCTCGATCACCTCTAGACTTCAAACGAGATCTGGGCTGAACCAACAATAACTGTGAGGATGATCTTAAAGCCCTCGCAGGAGCATATGAGTTCCTTAAGATAGCTTGGTCCTGTGTTATTAGTAATTTTAAAAGTAAGCAACAGAATTTTAAATTGAATACGAAATTTCACTTTATGGTAAAAATTGGGAAGAGGATTAATAATGGATTGTCTGTGTTTACAGGAGAAATGATAGCGATTCTATTAGCAGTGCAGTGGGTGGAAGATTTGAGGCCATTGAACACAATTATTTGTTCAGATTCCAGTGCAGCCTTGGTTAGTCTACAGAATTGTCATTCGAAAGGTAGGTCAGATATTTTATTAGAGGTTCAGCAAACTCTTTACAGGATACATATGATGGGTCTATCAGTAGTGTTTGTATGGGTCCCGGCTCATTGTGGGGTAAGGGGGAATGAAGCAGCGGACAGGTTAGCAAAGGCAGCCACTAATCATGAGATAGTTGATCTGGCAGTGAATTTTGGTCAGGAGGAAGTAAAGAGTATTATTAAGCTAGAAATGAGGGGTAGATGGCAGAAACAGTGGGACGAAGACAGGAGGGGAAGGTGGTTATATAAAATTCAAAGGGGGGTGGGAGTGAGGAGATCCACAAGAAGGAGTAGGCGAGAGGAGGTGGTGGTCACACGACTGAGATTTGGGCATACGGGTTTGAATTCCACACTGTTCTTGATAGGGAAGCATGCCTCAGGGAAATGTGATTATTGTGGAGCGGATGGAACTTTGGAGCATGTTATTTTGAAGTGTCGGAAATATACGGTAGAGAGGAGACGGTTGGTCCGAAATCTCAGTAGCATTGATATGAAACTTGATCTTGTAGGGTTAGTACAGAAGGAGTCTGGGGATAAATGTTATCAGACATTGTTTCAGTTTTTGAGAGAAGTAAGGTTGTTTGGGAGGATATGAAGTGTTTTTTGTTTTGTTTGTTTTTTTAGCGTGATTTCTGTCCACACTCCATACCAGTGGTGGCGGTAATGCACCATGCAGTTGTTTGCCACCCGCCAATAATACGAAGAAGAAGAAGAAGAAAGTGAGAGAGACAGAGGGGAGAATTTGGTTGGACTCATTTGTGGTGGGTTGTGGACTTCAAGAGGGATTCCTTTTGTCACCAATTCTGTTCATAATTATTATGGGCAGAAGTTTTACACAGTGCCAAGTGGTGGAAGGCTTTTAGCTTAGATGCCTTGTTCTGTTGGCTTCCTCAAGTACCCGCCTTGCCATAGATCAGGAGATAGGGCAGATTATCTACTAATCAAAAGGTTGGTTGTGCAATCCCTGGCTACTGCAGTCTGGTGCCAGATATCCTTAGGCAAAATATTCACCCCAAGTTGCTCTTTCAAGCATTCATCAGAGTGTGAATGTTAGATTGAAGAAAGTGCTTTGAGTGCTCTGGTAGAGTAGAAAAACACTATGTAAGGACCAGCCTCTTTACCATTTAGCTCACACTCAATCTTTTAGTCCAGCACAAAAACAGTGACGCCATCCCAAAATTGTTGGTGTTTTCATTCAACACACATCACACTCATAACATTACCAGTATGACTGAGTAATTGGACTCCTGGGTTCTATTAATGTTTTGTTGAATTTAAAACTGTGCACTCCACTTCTTGATAATTTTCCTAACCAATTCATTCTATGCAGAAATAGTGGCTATTATTATTATTGTACTGACAGCTTAATGCTCTGCTAAAAATATTTGTCTGTTATGGAATGCAATTGCTAATCTTAATATGATTTCATAGATAATTAGGAGAGAATATACCAAAACAAATTGTGTCCTTATCAGCAATATCTTAAAAGAGGAGCTACATTAGAATAAGCACTTGTGCTAACATTATAGTGGATATTATAAGTTTTAATAAGGCAGCTGGATATTGGCTAATTAAGTGTGCAGGATTATCATTTATTGAGGGGCAGGGCCGGCCCGTGGCATAGGCCGTATAGGCAAATGCTAAGGGTGCCGTCCATCAGGGGGCGCCACGCCAGTGCCACAAATGTTGAAAAAAAAAAAAAACGTTGGTACTATTATTTCTAAATACAAAAAATAATCCGACGTTAATTAAAATGCAAAGTAAAGCTTATTTAATAGAAATATTATTTGTTACAACATTACACTACACTGCTGATGTAGGGGGGCGCCACCTAAAATCTTGCCTAGGGCGCCAGATTGGTTAGGGCCGTTTCTGTTGAGGGGTGTTATTGTTGGAGAGAGAGGCAGCCTGTCAAGCCTATAAGATAATTAAAAAGCTCAATTTCAAATGGAACCCTTTTGAATTGTCAGATGCAGTACTGCAGAATTTCTGCACTACTTTTCCTTTTCCTTCTATATTAACGCTTTTCTTAGTTTTTACTCATTTTCTGTTAACACAGAGTAGCTACGTTTGTGCTAATTATATGTAGAATTTGCATGTTCTCCCCATGACATGCAGTTAGTGGGGTTAGGTTAATTCGTGGATCTAAATTTGCAACAGGTGTGAATGTGACTGTGAATGTTTGTCTTTCTGTATTAGCCCTGCAACAGACTGGGTACTCTCCCTCTTTCCCTTTAAACTAACATAATCATCCTGTTGTAACCAGGTTTCTGTAAGGCAGAGTAAATCAGTTTGTTGATCACTTAATAATTCTGTTTTACTCTTTGGTGCTGTTGTGGATACTATATTGTTCTTTCTTTCCATTCTTTGTATTATTGTAGGGTCTTTCCTCAGCAATATAAAGTGCCTCAAGGCAACTGTTGTTGTGATTTGGTGCTGTATATATAAAAATGAACTGAGTTTTTTGGGGGGGGGGTTTTGTATGTTTAAATTGTTTTTGGTGATTTGTGGTCTACATTTTTTGAGGTTTAATAAATTTGGTCAGATTTCTAGAAGTGAGAGCTGCTTCATCCAAAGTGGTATGAATGCCAATTTATAGCATAATCCTTGCTATGGCGGTTGTTGTAGAACAAACAATTGTGGCTCTGATAATCTGTAGCGGGTGTAGGCTGTTCTCTGCTGTTTACCTCAGCTGTCAATATGTGTCCATGTCTATTTACTCAATGACAGTGATGCTAGGGTGAGTAAGTGCTGCTGTTGTTATTACTGTTAGCTGCTGCCAGCGTTAGTGAAACTTTCTTTGAATTAAATCACCACCTTCTTGGACTTACATACAACAAAATAATGTCAAGTATTAATAAATGGGTTTCAAGGGCCAATAACAAAAGCCTTCACTGTGTAATTATTTTTACTGCACTATACACCTTTTAAATTTACCGTTTACCCCCCCTTTTTTTTTTAATAACCATCTCAAACTATTTACAGAACAATCAGCTGTTACTTTTAATGCTGTTACTCCCATCACTGATTATGACACCAACTTCTTACAGTCACCTCAAGGTTGTGTTGATTGGCTTTTTAGTTTGAGTAATTTCATAATATTTTGCTTTGGAGAAAACTGGAAAATGTAAGCATTTAAATCAATGAACACAATGAGAGGCTATCAGCACATATGTTGAGGAGTGACTTATCTAGGCAGAGTGCTGCTTTACTGATCCAGTGTCTACAGTGACAGTCAGAACATTCAAGTTTAATCAACACCTGTTGCAGCTCATTAACTACCAGCTATCTGCAAAATAGCATGTGTACAGTAGTTATAAATTAAATATATTTTCTGTTGTTGTGTTATTGTCAATATGAAATCGTCTTAATTTACACAATTTTAAAGACAATAAAAACATTTTTTCGGCCTAATCTTCACTTAATATGGTAGAACTACCAGTGATGCTTTATCTCCTCGAAAGAATCTTAGTATATGAAGATAATCTCCCCTCCACATTTGCTGCAACCGCAGCTTAGACAGGAACAAAACTACTGTATGTAAGATTTTTCTGTAGACAGTTGTTAAAGAGTTGCAGTGATCTTCAAGGTCATGAAAATGTTTGCTTTTTACAGAAAAGGCTATTGTTTGACCCACACTGCACAGATGGTAGTGTGCAAATTGCCCAAATCATTCTCCATTTTGGCCAAAAAATGGGAGTCTGGGGGGCAATCATCTGAAGTGGAGAAATCAAAGATTTGAAAGAGAGGAAAGGAGATAACAGATTAATCCATATTAGTGCAATACTTTGTTTTTTGCCTAACATTTCTAATATGACAATTAAGAATTTTGTCCAATCACATCCTGGCCTATATATTTATATCTTTTGGAAAATGCAGAAGAACTGATGGTAAATATGTAAATACATCTCATTTTCACATTTTCTCACATTTTCTCTATGATTCAGGCTTGCAAAACAAAATGGATTGGAAAATGTGGCTAATGAGCACAGACTATATCATATTTATAATTTTATGATCCTACACTTTCCTCGCAAAAATGCAGATTAAAGCAATTAATTAGCAAAACATTTGATTGCAGTAACTACACATAGCATTAACTCTAAGTTATAACTTATATCTAACTACCAGACATCAATTTTAACCTTACAATCCATGTATGTAAAAGATGGAAATATGAAAGTATATAGATGGGTCTATAAAGTGAACCCTCTGCTGGCTCTGGCACCAGAGGCATACATAACTCTGAGCCCTGGAAGACAGAGGAGGATGCTGACACTGCCCCAGCAGTAAACCTAAATCTTTCCCCCATATTCCAAAAGACCTTTTTCTATTTTTCTATAAACAGTATTTTGTATTTTTTTTTCTTGACCAGTGAAGAAAAACTGCACCGACCTGAACATAAATGCTGCAAAAAACAAAGGACTTTTGACAAAAATACAAATTGACTAACAGAGAGCGGGAAGATCTGTAGTAGTTTTTGATCTCCCGATCTACATGTCATTGGTTTCACTGCCAAGTCTCCAAGACTACAGAATCACATCTTGTCTGTGTCCCTTCGACCCAAAGTTATGATGCAACCCAGCATGGTGGCAAAATATGTAACACCGGTCTGCCATTTCCATTTCATGCTTTGCCTCCCCAAAACATGAAGCTGTGTTGCTGCATGCAGCTGCATTACCACCAGGAGGAAATAATATGTTTAAAGCCAAAAGGTTGGTAGTGAACAAAAACATACATTCCAGGGTCCTTAATCAGCAGAAATGATAAAGCTGGGCGGTTTACAGGGAGTGCAGAATTATTAGGCAAGTTGTATTTTTGAGGAATAATTTTATTATTGAACAACAACCATGTTCTCAATGAACCCAAAAAACTCATTAATCTCAAAGCTGAATGTTTTTGGAAGTAGTTTTTAGTTTGTTTTTAGTTTTAGCTATTTTAGGGGGATATCTGTGTGTGCAGGTGACTATTACTGTGCATAATTATTAGGCAACTTAACAAAAAACAAATATATACCCATTTCAATTATTTATTTTTACCAGTGAAACCAATATAACATCTCCACATTCACAAATATACATTTCTGACATTCAAAAACAAAACAAAAACAAATCAGCGACCAATATAGCCACCTTTCTTTGCAAGGACACTCAAAAGCCTGCCATCCATGGATTCTGTCAGTGTTTTGATCTGTTCACCATCAACATTGCGTGCAGCAGCAACCGCAGCCTCCCAGACACTGTTCAGAGAGGTGTACTGTTTTCCCTCCTTGTAAATCTCACATTTGATGATGGACCACAGGTTCTCAATGGGGTTCAGATCAGGTGAACAAGGAGGCCATGTCATTAGTTTTTCTTCTTTTATACCTTTTCTTGCCAGCCACGCTGTGGAGTACTTGGACGCGTGTGATGGATCATTGTCCTGCATGAAAATCATGTTTTTCTTGAAGGATGCAGACTTCTTCCTGTACCACTGCTTGAAGAAGGTGTCTTCCAGAAACTGGCAGTAGGACTGGGAGTTGAGCTTGACTCCATCCTCAACCCGAAAAGGCCCCACAAGCTCATCTTTGATGATACCAGCCCAAACCAGTACTCCACCTTCACCTTGCTACCGTCTGAGTCGGACTGGAGCTCTCTGTCCTTTACCAATCCAGCCACGGGCCTATCCATCTGGCCCATCAAGACTCACTCTCATTTCATCAGTCCATAAAACCTTAGAAAAACCAGTCTTGAGATATTTCTTGGCCCAGTCTTGACGTTTCAGCTTGTGTCTCTTGTTCAGTGGTGGTCGTCTTTCAGCCTTTCTTACCTTGGCCATGTCTCTGAGTATTGCACACCTTCTGCTTTTGGGCACTCCAGTGATGTTGCAGCTCTGAAATATGGCCAAACTGGTGGCAAGTGGCATCTTGGCAGCTGCACGCTTGACTTTTCTCAGTTCATGGGCAGTTATTTTGCGCCTTGGTTTTTCCACACGCTTCTTGCGACCCTGTTGACTATTTTGAATGAAACGCTTGATTGTTCGATGATCACGCTTCAGAAGCGTTGCAATTTTGAGACTGCTGCATGCATGTGTGTCTTTTTCACGCTTTCGAGGTGATATTGTGTTTAAAGTAAAGACAAAATGATTGCTTGAATGTGAAAAAAGAAAAAGAACTACTGCTGCTAGTACATCAAAAAGTGATGGTGACACCATTCACAGTGCCATCTAATTGACCTTCCTGCTCAAAAGAGTGCTGACATAAATGCCTGTATAGTGCATTTAGGATGGAGTCACTGAAATCAGGTGGGTGTTTAATAGAATGAGAATATGATTTGTGGGGATAGGTTAATTGAAAAATCTAAATTGCCCATAGGTGTGAATGCGGGAGTGAATGTGAGTGTGAATGGTTGTCTGTCCCTGTGTGTTTGCCCTGCGACAGACTGGCGACCTGTCCAGGGTGTACCCCGCCTCTCGCCCTATGACAGCTGGGATAGGTTCCAGCGACCCCCGCGACCCTGAAAAGGATAAGCGGAAGTGAATGGATGGATGGATGGATGGATGAATATGATTTTACCCCATAGGCAATGAATCTTATCATTTTTACAATATCCCCGTCTAGCACTAACTACAGGGAGAGGGACTGCATGTAATGAAACAGCAGTAGATTTTAAATCAGTGTGACACAAGCAGAATAGTTTTCATTTACTAGTTAAACTGGTTAAACTGGAGCTCATTAAATAATATTATAGTATTAAGTATTATCAGCAAAATGAACTTATATATCCTTTGTATCCTGGGTCATTATTACTGATTGTGTTCTATTAAAGTATTTATATTTCGCCAATTCACCAATATTTGATATTATATTTTGCATAGTACTTTTGTATAGTACTACTATTGTATATAGTATTTTATTTGTCTGTGAAGGTTCTCAGTCATCCAGGTCATCGTAGTCAAAGGAGCTTGCAAAGAAAAGCGTCTGGACTTCTTTAAGTTGCTTGAAGACGTTTCACCTCTTATCCGAGAAGCTTCTTCAGTTCTAAGGTCAAATGGTGGAGAGTCCCAGATATAAACCTAGTGGGAGTGACCCCCCACAGAGGGACAAAAGGACCCCCTGATGATCCTCTAATCGCCTGAGCCAAGGTGTGAAACTGGGTGTGGGTCCCAATCAGCCAGAGTTTCGGGTGTGTTCATTGTAAAACCTGGCCCCACCTTATCATGCGAATTCCTGAGGTCAGATGGCCCAGGATGTGAGTGGGCGTTAAGGCGTCTGGGAAGGGATCTCAAAACTGGATTATAGATGGCAGAGAGTTGGTGTCGTAAACCCCCGCCTCTGTTCAAAGATGGTCGCTCACAGTGGACATAGATGGCTTCTTTCACTCCTCTTTCAAACCATCTGTCCTCTCTGTCCAAAATGTGAACATTGGCATCCTCGAAAGAGTGTCCTTTGTCCTTAAGATGCAGATGGACTGCTGAGTCTTGTCCTGTGGAGGTGGCTCTTCTGTGTTGTGCCATGCGCTTGTGAAGTGGCTGTTTGGTCTCTCCAATGTAGAGGTCTGGGCATTCCTCGCTGCACTGTACAGCATACACCACATTGTTAAGTCTGTGTTTTGGCGTTTTGTCTTTCGGGTGAACCAGTTTTTGTCTGAGCGTGTTGCTGGGTCTGAAATGCACCGGGATGTCATGCTTGGAGAAAACTCTCCTGCGGTGTATCAGAAAAACTCAGGAGAGTTTTCTCCAAGCACGACATCCCAGTGCATTTCAGACCCAGCAACACGCTCAGACAAAAACTGGTTCACCCGAAAGACAAAACGCCAAAACACAGACTTAACAATGTGGTGTATGCTGTACAGTGCAGCGAGGAATGCCCAGACCTCTACATTGGAGAAACCAAACAGCCACTTCACAAGCGCATGGCACAACACAGAAGAGCCACCTCCACAGGACAAGACTCAGCAGTCCATCTGCATCTTAAGGACAAAGGACACTCTTTCGAGGATGCCAATGTTCACATTTTGGACAGAGAGGACAGATGGTTTGAAAGAGGAGTGAAAGAAGCCATCTATGTCCAATGTGAGTGACCATCTTTGAACAGAGGCAGTGGTTTACGACACCAACTCTCTGCCATCTATAATCCAGTTTTGAGATCCCTTCCCAGACGCCTTAACGCCCACTCACATCCTGGCACATCCTGGCACCTCAGGAATTCGCATGATAAGGTGGGGCCAGGTTTCACAATGAACACACCCGAAACTCTGGCTGATTGGGACCCACACCCAGTTTCACACCTTGGCTCAGGCGATTAGAGGATCATCAGGGGGTCCTTTTGTCCCTCTGTGGGGGGTTACTCCCACTAGGTTTATATCTGGGACTCTCCACCATTTGACCTTAGAACTGAAGAAGCTTCTCGGATGAGAGGTGAAACGTCTTCAAGCAACTTAAAGAAGTCCAGACGCTTTTCTTTGCAAGCTCCTTTGAATAGTATTTTATTGTTGTTGCATAGTATGCTATTCTACATCTTATCCTATTCTTTTATGTTTTTCCTAACTTTTACTGCTCTTAAACTTGTACTTTTTGCCATGAGCAAAAAATTTTCCACGTGTGGGACTAACAAAGGTTTATCTTATCTTATCCTTGCTTATTACTAACCTCACATTATCATGTTTTTAACCTTGTTTTTAGATTCATAACATTTTTCCTTAATCTTGACTTAATTTTGACCAAAGATGTCAAAAAAAGTGAGCTGTTAAAAAGAAAGTAAATCAGTGATGTGGTTTAGCAGACACACTAAGTATAAATATTTTATGATTTCCCAGATTTGATAATTAAAGGGGACTGTAACTTTAAAGGCTAATTTACACTATGAAGCCCTACTCTCAAAAGCTGACATAGATTTAACTCTGTTACTCTGTGTTACTGTAAGAAAAAATAACAGAAAACAAAACCATACAGTAACTGGAATAAAAAAGCTTGTTTTGTGTGTGTGTGTTCCAGAGGCAGACGGAGAAAGACCCAGGAGATCTGAGCCATCTGCAGTCCCCAAGAGTACCGTGGAACCCGAAGCCCAACATTTTGACACCAAATGCATCTCTACCCCAGCAGGAGAAGGAGGGAGGTCCCATTGAAAGAGTCTCAGTGTCAAGGCCTCTGTGGCGTTTGACACTGAGAAAAGTGGACCCAAAAGCAGATGCAAGCACAGGAAACAGACAGTCTTCTAATGAGTCTTTATTTACAAAAGCAACATGTAGCAACGTAAGTTAGTGGGACAAGTGACACGAATCGCAACGTGATTAGGGGACAGTTGTGGCTCGCGGAATGGGGCTCAAGGTCACTAAAACAGAAGGAGAGAGATGTCATGTACTGTGTGAGGTGAAGGGAGGTATGCACAGTATAACTTTCCAGGCCTACTTAGTCACAGGTGGAGTGTGACGTGAGGAGGAGGTGGAAAGGTCTGGGTGAGGTTCCAGAATGGGAAAGCGGAGTTTTGTGAGTCCAGTCTGAGTTATCCAGTGATCCAAGGTGGTTGTGGCAGGAGGGCAGGCAGGTAAGGCGAAACAGAGGCTAAGCAGGAACCAGAGCAATGAGGTTTAACGTGAATAACTAGCGTCTAGGTACGTATGAGTCTTGCCAAGTTGGTAGGAATGAGAATCCGTGGGTTAACTGAAAACACAAGGAACCACAAGATTAGCGTGTACAAGAATTTGCTGTAAGAGACAACAAGATAGCCAAGCACTAACATTGTTAGCAGACAAACCGCTGAAGACTAGTTGTGAGTGCTGGTCTTAAATACTGCCGGTGGATCATCATCAAGTGTGAACTGCAAGTGCACTCCACCCAGAGGTAGAGTCTCTGACACTCTGGAAAAAACCCCACAACCACTCAACCAGACCATGACACTCAGAGCAACAGACCGCTGGCCCCACCAGAGGTCAACCATCCTATCAGAAGGCAACAACTCAGCTCTAGAACCCCAGGCATCTATGAACCTCCTGGCACCCAGCAGAGCCCCGTCCCACACTGAAGTGGCCCAAGCCACCCCAGACCACCACTGCCAAGGAAGCTAGTCAACAACCATTAAGTTATCAATATCTAATACACTATCATTTGTATGGTTGCAAGGTTAGAACACTTGCTAGTACACCTCAGTAATAATGTGATAATGGTGGGGTAACATGGTGGAAACAATAAGATAATAATTTAGAAAATTGCAAGTTATTATTACTCAATTACCAAAAACTAACCAGGTAATATCCAAGCAATATAATCCTGGCAACAACTGAGTAATATTAGTAAGGTGTAATTACACTGTAATTAGTACTGAGTAATATTATACTGAAATCCATTTAATTGGATAAAAAAGGGTCAAAAGCACAAGGTAATGTGGAAACAAGGTATGCCCATCAGGCAAAACCAATTACTAATAGTAGAGTTAACAATGTGATAACTTTCCAGCAATTAGAAGATAATGTCTGTGCATTAAGTGAGTGGTAATAACTTGCAAATTTCTGTTTCCACCTTGTTACACTACTATTAGCAGATTAGCTGTAATAGAAAGTGTTACTGAACAGCGTTTGAGAGAGAAAATAAAAAAACATTCCCGTTCAGGTACAAGAACTGGACTGAAAATGATTTTAAAAGCAAATTATGTCCAAGGAACAATTGTGAAAGAGCTTGATACAGCATGGAGAACACTTTAAAAAAATGACATTAGGTGAAAATCTGACCTCTCCAATGCGAAACATAGAGAAATAATGTGTGACTCAAGACTTGCTCAACATTTAAAGAAACTTAAAGGATTAATAAAAATATGAAGTAACTTTCTAACCTAACAGAAAAAAATTAGGTCATACTCATAATTCAAAATGGGAGTTTGAGCAAGTTACAAGCTACAAGCAATAAATGAAAAATGAAGTTCTACCAGCCTTTACCAATTACTGAGAAAACACCGCCACTTAAATAACCTCCATTTAGGTGCTTGTATAGGTAGCTAAATAATTTTTTTTGTGAAGAAAGTACCTTCTCTTGGTAACACTCTGCAATTAAGTGAAAGTGGTCTGTTTATAGTGGAAAGTAGATACACCCCAGGGGAAGGAGAGAGGACTCCCAGTGGCTGGCAACTGAAAAAAACCCAGCAATCATACTCATACTGTCAACCAGCTGGGAGTGGCAATTCTAAGTGGCTGTATTTGTAAGGTGAGGTCAAATTTGCATAAAAGAAGAAATCCACACACATGCTGCTGGCAATTTCTCCTGAGGGGGGTACATATATATATAGACAGGTCGCCAGTTGGTCTGTAAGACTGTACATCGCCTAAGAGGAGGTCCTCACAAAATCAATACAAGGAATATGTGTGTCTTAAATAATCAGGCCCCATCTTATCTTAATGACCTTATAGTACCATATCACTCCATTAGAGCACTTAACTCTCTCACTGCAGGCTTACTTGTTGTTCCTAGAGTATTTAAAAGTACAATGGGAGCCAAAGCCTTCAGTTTTCAGGCCCCTCTTCTACAGAACCAGTTTCCAGTTTGGATTCAGGAGACAGACACTATCTCTACTTTTAAGATTAGGCTTCAAACTTTTCTTTTCTAAAGCATATAGTTAGTGCTGGATCAGGTAACCCTGAATCCTCCCTTAGTTATGCTGCAATAGGTCTAGGCTGCTGGGGGATTCCCATGATGTATTGAGTATTTCTTCTTCAGTAACCTTTCTCGCTCACTATGTGTTAATAAACCTCTCTGCATTGAATCATACTTGTTATTGTCTTCCTTCTCTCTTCTCAACCGGTCGTGGCAGATGGCTGCATCTCCCTGAGCCTAGTTCTGGAGGTTTCTTCCTGTTAAAAGGGGTTTTTCCTTCTCACTGTGGTCAAAGCGCTTGCTCATAGGGGGTCATATGATTGTTGGGTTTTTCTGTTTATGTATTATTGTAGGGTCTACCTTATATTACAAAGCGCCTTGAGGCGACTGTTGTTGTCATTTCGTGCTATATAAATAAAATTGAATTGAACTGAGGTAACACCAACACTTTTACAGTGTTACATTATATTTACATTTACATTATATTTTCCTTTCTATGTGTTGCTGTGTTTGTAAAGATATCATTCTTCTTTTATTTGGTCTTGTCAGTCTCTGTTTTGCCTTTCAAGCCACTGATTTTGTCTGACTCATGCCAAGGCAAGATGTATTACTCATACATTATTTTTCTGTCAGCTGTTTGTCCTATTTAGTTTTGATTGGATATTGACATTAGTAGTGAGTGACCTGTCATTAGTTATGACTTGTCATAGCTAATTTAAAATAAGACTGCCCTGTTTCATTATCTGAAGAGCAGGTGTGCTGCTTGTCGTAAATCCTATGACTACAAATTGGAGTTCTGTGTGGAAACCGTTAATTATTTTCCAAGGTTTCAACTTGCACTGAAGGTATAAAGGGGAGCAGTTCATTAATGCCTTACAGCTGAGATCACTAAACACATTATCCACAAGATTTGTTTTCTAAAAGTGATCCAATTATATCCCATAACTCCTCCAGATAATTGAACACTGTATTATTTAGCTTGAAATCAATTTACACTTCATTTGAGGATGGAACTGCTCAGGTAAAAAGGTCATATGTCTTTTTTATTGGATATTTAAGCTGATGGGCACAGGCACAGCATAATATACAAGTAACATGTACATGCACGAGTAGATTAAGGACAGAAGTCAACACTGAGCAAAGCAGCAGCAGCAGCAGCAGGGGGAGAGTGCGTGGTGCATAAACTTCACCCAAACCTTTAGGGTTCTGTAGTAGTAATTGTAGTGAAAAAAACTGAACGGTGTATCAACCTGCAGTTGCATTAAATGGAAGATTAACTTATCTGCGATATCAAAGCCCCATGCCTCACTATCAGCGGGCAAACAAGGATACAGTTCCAGATTAACACAGCAGCACATTGACACAAACATGCTAATAGAATCAATTTGCTTTGAAGTGAAAAATGACTGTCCTGGCCCATCAAATAAATAAAAGACTACAAACCCAATTAGACCAGGCTTTTATGATGGATGAAAGGCACTCACTGTAATGGTTTGTTAATAATACGCATAACTGCTCCTTTGCACAACAATGGTCTAATTAGCAGAGACTGTTGGGATGTGACCTATTTATATAAAATATCTCCAGCCACTAACAATCAATTGTGATTGTTACTGATGTAATAATGCCCAAATTGTGACAGATGGCATGTAATAACAGTAAGCAGCAGAGTAGGCACTGAGTATACAGCAATATGAGTATCCCTTAGCTTATTAAAATATCATGCATCCCAGAAGTACTAGCTAGCTACCATTATTAGTAAGCTAATGTGCACTTCACAAAAGTAGACAAAGATAAAAAGTAAACACAAAATGGAGTTTCTAAGTGAAAGTATTTATTATTAAGTGGTAAAACAAAACCCTGAAAAAAACAGAAAAAAACTGGTAGACAGCAGAAATCATGGTTCCATTCATCACAGCATGTCACTGTTGGTATGATGTTCCCTTTTTAAAATGCTGTGTTACTTTTACTGCAGATGTAATGGGACACACAACTTCCGAAAAATTTAACTTTTGTCTCGTCAGTCAGAGTATTTTCCCAAAAGTCTTTGTTATCATTAAGATGTCCTCTGCCAAAACTGAGACGAGCCTTCATGTTCCTTTTTTTAGCAGTGGTTTTTGTTTTGGAACTCTGCCATGCAGGCAATTTTTGTCTGTTCTATTTCTTGTGGTGGAGACATGAACTATGATGTTAATTGACGCAAGGCCTGCAGTATTTTGGATGTTGTTCTGTGGTCTTTTGTGACCTCTTGGATGAGTTGTCGGTGGGTACTTTGGGTAAATTTGGTTGGCTGGCCACTCCTGAGAAGGTTCAGCACTATTCCATGTTTTCACCATTTGTGGAAAATGGCTCTCACTGTGGTTTGCTGGAGTCCCACACCTTTAGAAATGGCTTCTTGTCTAGACTAAGAAGAGAGAGCTCAATTACTTTGTTTCTCATTTGTTCCTAAATTTCCTTGAATCACAGCATGATGAAGTTTCTTCTAAATATTAATTGCAATGTATAATGTATAACTCATAATAGAGTTGATACACTAACCTCATGGTGTAAGGGGTTAAGAGGCATTAAGAGGTGAGTGTTGAAGGTAAATTGCTATACACATAAACAACACAGTTTCAAATAGGAGAGTCTGCCTTGGTCTTGTTCCAGTCAACAAGGAATAGAGACTTTATTGTGTCGGTTGCACAATAAAGCTGACATCAGCATAGAAATGAAACATCTGTGGTAACAACTAGAGATGGCACGATACCACTTTTTTATGTCCGATACCGATATCATAAATTTGGATATCTGCCGATACCGATGAATCCGATATAGTGTGTTTTTTAATCAATAAAACTGTTTTTTAATATCTTGCTGCATTTTGTATAAGTTCATACTCAAGTTTAAATAAACAACAACACTAAAGCTATTCTGTTATACCTGTATGTAAAAAATACACTGCACCCAAAATATTTCATAGTTCAGCAATACTGATCAATCTAATAAACTTAAACCTACTCCATCCTCCCTATTCTGGTATTTTAAAGAGTACTTAGCAGAAATATTAAGCAACCTAATTAATAGGGTTGCAAACTCCCAGCAAAAAAAAAATAGGGAACCACCCCCCCTCCACCTCATGATGCTTAATCAAAGTAATCAACTTTAATTTGATGCAGTGTGAAAAAAAATGCACAGAATTAAAAAAAATTTCAAGAATAATTAAATAGATTCAACATCTTTCTTCAACAAAATTGCAGACTGCACAGATGGTACCTTCCCAAAGGAAAAAGTACTATAGCTTACTAGGGTATATTAGACTTAACAGTTACTATATACAGTAATGGACTTCTATACATTTTACATCAGATTAAAACTTTGGGTGTAAGATTCAGATAATTATTTATTAAAAGCTAGACATTTTAAATAGAGATGGACCGATCCGATATTACGTATCGGTATCGGTCCGATACTGACCTAAATTACTGGATCGGATATCGGAGAAAAATAAAAAATGTAATCCGATCCATTAAATATCACGAAAGCACCTCACAAAACTTGCAACACGCCGTAACTCACCTCAGAACGTTAGCACGTCGGAGCAGTATGCATCACGTGATAGAGCGGCTGTGGCATGCGGTACCTGTCGGTGGTCTGGATAGCATTTGGAGCTTCGCTAGCAACCCGGCATTTCATCTCCGACAAAGTTATCCCGAGAGAAGTAAAGCAAGTGTGTAAGTCCATCTCTGAATGTTTGTAAAGCATTCCTGCGTTAAGCTTAACAAGTGACTGCCTCTCCTGCTGCTACTTCAATCATGAAACTGCTTAACGATCAGCTGATCGGCTTTTCTGTCGCGAGTCCGTGTCTCTAGTTTGCTTTTGGCCCACTTTGCACCAGAAAGAGGAAACCAGCGGCTGAACAACAGCAGCACGTTTAAGCTTGATCAGCTGTTGTTAGAATGTATTTAATATTACTTTCTACTCCAGGATCTTTTTCTACGTAGCTGACGCTGGTAACTGTGCAGGGGCGGATCTAGCAAAGTTTAGCCAGGGGGGCCGATAGGGCATTAACAGGGAAAAGGGGGCACAAAGACATACTTTTCTTTCTTATTCTCATTTAAAATGTCTAGCTTTTAATAAATAATTATCTGACACCCAAAGTTTTAATTTGATGTAAAATGAATAGAAGTCAATTACTGTATATAGTAACTATTAAGTCTAATATATATACCCTAGTAAGCTATAGTACTTTTTCCTTTGGGAAGGTACCATCTGTGCAGTCTGCAATTTTGTTGAAGAAAGATGTTGAATCTATTTAATATTTCTTGAAAAAATAATTGATTTCTGTGCATTTTTTTTCACACTGCATCAAATTAAGGTTGATTACGTCGATTAAGCATCATGAGGTGGAGCGTGAGGGGTGGTTCCCTATTTTTTATTTATTTATTTTTGTTGTTGCTGGGAGTTGGAACCCTATTAGTTAGGTTGCTTAATATTTATGCTAAGTACTCTTTAAAATACCAGAATAGGGAGGATGGTGTAGGTTTAAGTTTATTAGATTGATCAGTATTGCTAAACTATGAAATATTTTTTTTTTGCATACAGGTATAACAGAATAGCTTTAGTGTAGTTGTTGTTTTAAACTTGAGTATGAACTTATACAAAATGCAGCAAGATATTTAAAAAACAGTTTTGTTGATTAAAAAACACTATATCGGATTCATATCGGTATCGGCAGATATCCAAATTTATGATATCGGTATCGGACATAAAAAAGTGGTATCGTGCCATCTCTAATTTTAAATGAGAATAAGAAAGAAAAGTATGTCTTTGTGACCCCTTTTCCCTGTTAATGCCCTATCGGCACCGATGGCTAAACTTTGCTAGATCCACCCCTGCACAGTTACCAGCCGTCAGCTACGTAGAAAAGAATCCTGGTGTAGAAAGTAATATTAAATAAATTCTTACAACAGTTTATCAAGGTCAAACGTGCTGCTGTTATTCAGCCGCTGGTTTCCTCTTTCTGGTGCAAACAAGAGAGACGGACTCGCGACAGAAAAGCCAATCAGCTGATCATTAAGCAGTTTCATAATTGAAGCAGCAGCAGCAGGAGAGAGAGAGAAGAGGCAGTCGCTCCATATATTGGTTGTTAAGCTTAACGTGGGAATGCTTTACAAACATTCAGAGATGAACGTGTCAATGTCATATGGTCCAATGTAACAGAGGGGGAGCTTGAGTGAGAGTGACTTAAGTGGAATGTCTTTAGCTGCTGGCCATACCTTTTGCCCTGGTTGTTACCTCGGAGTGGGTGTCCTGTGGTGGTCACGGTTGTCCTGAGCAGGGCCTCCCTGGCCCATGTCCAGACTCATTGAGATTTACTGCAAGTACTGTTGCACTGAGGAAATTGCCAGCTCAATCTCCATTTCTGGGAACAAAGGTGGTTGGTATTCTAGGGAAACTAGCGCATGCTTTGGGTGGATGTCCATTAAGCGCACATGTCGCCAGAGTCTGAAGACAAGCCAGGAAGAGAAGCCTGGCTTGTGTGCAAAGTGACAATATGGACAATATGGACTGCAATTGCTCATGAATGTTCAGTAGAAAGGCACACATGGTATGTTTGTGCCTTTACTTTGTGTGTACGTTTTATTTGAGTTGTACTTTTTATTCTGCTGACATAATATCTGTTTTTCATTGATCATTTCAGCATAGTCTTTCAAGGTGTTTGCTGGTGAAGAGAAGCAAAATGCTGGTTAAATATCAGTTGGAGCATGGCCCTTTATTCTACTCCGAACATGAAAAAGAATAAACTTCAGGAGCACTTATAGTCTTTCATAGACACAAAGAAAAAACCAGTACCTACCAGGAATGAGGACAATTTTTTTTTTCCCCATAGACTCCCTCTCCAGCCGGGACAGATTGTAGCCTGCTGGAAGGTAGAGGTGCGCCTGGAAAGAGGTCTATAGCACAGAGATCGTATCGAATTTACTGGAGCCTTTTGGTCAACCAGGCAAAAGACACTAAAGTGATCAGGAGAGCCACAGTATAAGCATTTCCTAAAACCAAAAAGTCAAAAGTGAAGAATACATTTTGCTCTATAAATTGATTCTATGATTTCTTTTGCTTATTTGTTTTCATTTCAGAGTGCAATGAACTTTTGACCATGAATTTATGTTTGGGATATGGGCCATTGCCCTTAAATACAACTAACTAAAGCTTTCAGACAGTTGTAGTGGTCACTGATTGTTAATATTTGTCTGCAAGAATGTCACAGAGGTATAGAATTATATAAAAAAGAAACAAATACCTTGAATTGAATTGAAATGTAACTTAAATGTAATATTTGAGACAACTGAGTTGCATTCTGCTGTACGGATCACTCTCTGAAGAGCTTTTTGGTCCTTAACACAGCTGTTCCCAAACCAGGATGTGATGTTCTGTGTGAAGTCCTGAGAATCACTGGCGAGACCCTGAACTTCCTCAGTTGTCGGAGGTGGTACAGGCTCTGCCTAGCCTTTTTGGACTGTATCTAAATGTAGGCAGACCATATCAGGTCTGAGGGGATGTGGACACTGAGATACTTGAAGGACTGCACACTCTTCACTGGAGCTCCATTGATGATAATGGGCTTGTAGTCCCTGTGGTGACTCCTTCTGAAGTCCACCACTAGCTCCTTGGTCTTGCCAACGTTCAGCTGGAGGTGGTTATCCTGGCACCATGATGCCAGATTCTTCACTTCATCAATGTAGGCCGCCTCATCGTTGTTGGAGATGGTGCCCAACACCACTGTGTCATCAGCAAACTTCACAATGGTGTTGGAGCCACGGGTGGCCACACAGTCTGAAGTGTAGAGGGAGTAGCACACAGATGGCTGTTGAGTCCTAGATCTCTCAGTTTTGTGAACTGTCTGCTGGGCACTATTGTTTAAACTTTGAACTGTAATCAACAAATAGCAGTCTCACATAGTTACCCTGTTTCTTGTCCACGTGGCTAAGGGTGGTGTGCAGGACATAGGCTATGGCATCCTCTGTACATCAGTTGGGTCGGTAGGCAAACTGGAGCGGATCTGTGGTGTCTGGGATGGAAGAGAAGATGATGTTCTTCAGCAGCCTCTCGAATGCCTTCATTACTACCGAGGTCAGTGCAACTGGCCGGTAGTCGTTCAGGAATGAGGGCTTGTTGTTCTTGGGCACAGGGATGATGGTGGGTCTTTTGAAGCATGTGGGGACCACAGACTTCGCCAGGGACTCGTTGTAGATGGAAGTGTGCAGACCTGCTAGCTGGTCAGCACAGCAGCGCAGCAGACGACCGGTGATGCTGTCAGGCCCAGCCGCTTTCATTGCATTCACTCTCCTCAGTGTCGCTCTGCGATGCCGATCACCGGTCTCTCGCTGATGACGTCACTGTCCTCAGTTGTCAGGTGGTAGCTAGCATTAGCCGACTGGCTAACCTCGAAACAGGCGTAGAATTGTTTTAAGAAATAGTTGTTAGATCTTAGAATGCTCAATAAGTTGAGGGAGAATGAAGGTTCTTACAAGAAGTGAAACTGACCCTGCTACAGATGATCTGCCTAACACCCAAAATCTTGTTTGTTGTTTACGTTCCTAATTTCTCCAATTTTAGATTAGTTGGATCTCAGAAGTATAATGAAAACTAAGAACCACCTGTGATCAGTGTTGGTCAAGTTACTTGAAAAAAGTAATCAGTAACTAATTACTGATTACTTCCCCCAAAAAGTAATCCCATTACTTTACTGATTACTTATTTTCAAACGTAATTAGTTACTTAGTTACTTTTTAAAACATAATTTACACCCTGAATAGGTAATAAAACAATAGATCTTTCAGCCCAATTCTACTTTTCTTGCATAATCCATTATAATCAAATAAAATGTCTCTTTTTAAAACTTGTTTTATTAGTTTTAATCGTTTAAATTTATGCATCAAGCAAACATTAAATTGTATGCAACATTCTCTACACTGGAAGAAATTTGTGTAACATTTAAACCTATTTTCTGCATATTCCAGCATATAAAATAAAATGTTTTTTGTGTTTACACTCACTCTTTCAAATAGATGTACGTAAAACACAGCAGACAATAAATAAAATCAAAGACTCAGCGGTCCTGTTGCTCTATTTTCACCTGTTTAGCAGGAGAGGGGCAGGTGGAGGTTTGCCCTGCTGGTGCAGGTGTGTCGCAACCGTCATGTCAGTGGAACGATCCGGCAATTTCTCTGTGAATTTCACATTACCGTGGCAGCGTACTCGGTGCTTGCTTGGAAGCTTAGGGGTTTTTTTGCTGTAAAAAGAAGTTTTCTTCCTAAGCAGTGCACAGTGGACGCTAATATTTTTATTACGGAATCAAACTCAAAGTAAGATTAGTATTTCCACGAGATTAGTATATATATATATATATATATATATACACACACATATAGTATATACACTGGGTGAATGTGCAGTAGTAGCGGCAAGCAGGTGAATTCTGTACATTAATATGAATAGACATCTGACTATTTTACAGGATAGACAATATAAACATATTTAAAATTAAAGGAATTTGAAATGTACATTGTGCCTTGGTTTAGAGTGTCTGGAAGAGAGTCCTGTCTCAGTCAATTATAGATGATGTTAGAGGGCGGGTGTGTGTGTTTAGGGCACGGATGGCTTGGGGATAGAAGCTCCTCTTGAGTCTCTCTGTCCTTGCCCGGAAGATGCGGAACCTTCTACCAGATTGCAGAAGTTGGAACAGTTTGTTGCCAGGATGGGACGGGTCCTTCAGTATCTGCGCTGCTCTAGTCCGGCATCTCCTGGTGTAGGTGTCCTGAAGCGGGGGGAGAGCAATCCTGCAGCAGCGTTCTGCTGTACGGATCACTCTCTGGAGAGCTTTTTGGTCCTTCACACAGCTGTTCCCAAACCACGATGTCATGTTCTGTGTGAGGATGCTCTCCACAGCGCCTGTATAGAAAATCCTGAGGATCTTTGGAGAGACCCTGAACGTTCTCAGTTGTCGTAGGTGATACAGGCGCTGCCTAGCCTTTTTGGTCTGGACCTGAATGTGGGCAGCCCATGTCAGGTCTGAGGAGATGTGGACACCAAGATACTTGAAGGACTGCACCCTCTCCACTCTCCACCCTCTCCGTATGCTTTGTTTATACTGGGGAATGAGGAAGCTGGCGTTGTGGTCAGACTTCCCAAAAGCCGGGTGTGAGACAGCTTTGTAGCCCTGCTTGTATGGCGTGTAGCAGTGATCCAAAATCCGATCCCCTCTCGTTGGACACGAGACATGCTGGTAAAAGTTTGGCAGGACTTGTCTGAGGTTCGCTTTGTTAAAGTCTCCTGCTACAATGAGGGCTGCGCCTGGATCCTTGTTTTGAAGCGAGCTCAGCACATCATGTAATTCGGACAAAGCCATACCTGTGTCCGCTTGGGGTGGGATGTAGACCACCGTGGCGATGACTGAGGTGAACTCACGGGGCAGATAGAAAGGGCGGCACTTAATACAAAGTAAAACAGGAAGTACACGACGATGGTATATGAGCTAAATCAACCTAGAATAGTGTAGGTTGCATACCCATTCAGATTAGATTTAAAATATATCTCTCTTCCACAACAAAAAATAATGCTAAATCTTGCAGAATAACATACATAAAACAACCACTAGAGGGCAACTGCAGAACAGAAAACAGCTAATTCCGTTGGAGCGGTTGATGGTTGATGCAACTGCACTTGGGGACACATTCAAAATTTCAGCAATTTTCCGGACAGACTGACCTTCAGTTGTTAAAGTAATGATGGACTCTTGTTTCTCTTTACTTAGCTGATTGGTTCTTGCCATAATATGAATTCTAACAGATGTCAAATACAGCTGCTAGTTGTGTACCAACGTGACTTCTGCACAACACAACTGATGGTCCCAGCCTCATTAAGATGGCAAGAAATTCGACAAATGAGCCCTGACAAGGCACAGATGTGAAGTGAAAACCATTTCAGGTGACTAAATCATGAAGCTCATTGAGAGAAGGCCAAGGGTTTGCAGCACTGGCAACAAAGAAAAGGGTGGCTACTTTCTGCAAACACATGAGATTGGTCTGTTTAAATTACTTCCAGCATCTACAGAACATCCCCTCCATCAGGGCATCCACTACGGTCTCGGCATCCTCGTCAGGCAGGTGTTACAAAATAAATATATATTCTTAATGCTTATTTTCTGTTTATATTGTTTAGGCCAGCGTAGGAAAACGCCCCTGTGAGTTAGAATGTGTGCCAAAGGTACTGATAGGAGACTCCACGTCTTGTGCAGAGAACAAGAAGTTTAGTGCAGAGCTGCAGAGGCATATTAATAAAATACAGGAAACCAGACAGAAAAGGCGGAACTAAGTAACACACATACACATTAGTCAGACCAGAAGGAATTGTTTTGATCGAAACGGTGTGTGACGTATAGCAGAACTATATATACGTATTTTAGCTTGTAAATGTTTTCAGAACTGGTGGTACGTGCTCGTGTCTACAGTTCTCCGTTTCCGGAAATGTACAGTAAAGATCATTTTTTTGAGCTTTGACCACTCTGAGTCCAGTCTTTCTCTGTCGCCAAAAGAATTCAAAGGAACCCAATTTAATACAGGCTATATGGCTCTGGCTATTTTGTGAAATAGTCCATCCCAGGTCTGTGTACAACCCAAAAATCATAAGCCTATAGCTCCTTGATCCAGTGTGCTGGATCTTTAAAAGGCACGAGTCACTGCAAGGCAGCATAGTCAGTAGTGACTATGAAGAGGAGCCCCTTTAGGTAGTACCTAAAGAGCTGTACAGCACAGACCACTGCAAACAGCTCCCGCATAGTGACAAAGTAGCGGTGTTCTGCCTTGTTTAAAGCCCAACTGTGGTAAGAAAACTCCCCACTTGGTGTCATCTGAGCCGACACTACCTGATCCGATACTGCTGGTATTCGTATCAAGGAAAAGGGCAATTTTGGGTCTGGGGGGGAAAGAATCAGGGCCTCCACCAGGGCTGTCTGTAGTGAAGTGAAAGCTCGGTTATAAATTCAAGATGTTGTTACAAAGTTTGCAGATGCATTAGCAACAGTTTTGGTAACATATTGTGACTGCCTACTTTTAAAAAAGTAGTATGTAAAATGTAAAAATCTCTTGTGATTCATTTTATTAAAGGACAAAACACATCAATGGCATTCAGTGAGATAATTTTACAGACAGGCAGAGATGGGGGGCTGCTGCTTGTCTGTAGAAGTCTCCTATTAATCATTAAAAGGTGACGATATGCAAATGAAGCATGGCAGCTCAATAACAAGCACTAAAATAAAAAAAAGGAAAAATCCCTCATTTGAACTTAGTCATAAAGTTCTGGAAAAAACACAAAGAAAATGGTTGTTTTTATAACAGTATTTTGTAAATACCGTTTACCGTATTTTTCGGACCATAAGGTGCACGGTATAAGACGCACTGTTGATGAACGGGTCTGTTTTCATACATAAGGCGCACGCAAGCGAAACAAAACAGTCAGATGAGTCAAACTTTACTCAACTCATTCTTCTTGGTTCCTCCACTTCCATACATTGCTTCATTAATGTTGAATTCTCTCACAGCTGCTCTGTTGTTGCAGTATATTAATGACTAACCTCGTATGGATTATTTCAGTTGTTCTCCTGACTGAAGTTAAGGTGTTATAAATGGCGGCGCGTGTAGACGCAGCGACCTCACGCTCTCCCGAAAATGCGATGTTTTGTTCGTCAAGTAAATGTCTTTCTGCAAGTGTTTCTCGCCAGTCCACGTCGGAATATGTGTACAGTCGTCAGGCTCTCTTACACATTCGGAGAAGCAAGATTTGCCAAGTTTTGAACACTAACGTTGAGATGCTAAGGGAGATAGGACTTCTGCGACAGCCTGCTAGCTGGCCTAGCAACTCACCGGACTCGCCTGCTAACCCTCCCCGGGCAAGGAGGCGTCGAAAGCGGTGCGCTAGGACAAGGAAGCGGGGCAAGCGCGGAGGTGTCCGAGTCAGGCTTGAGGCTAAGCCAACTCGCCCAGCCATACCATCGATCCTCTTAGCCAACGTACGATCTCTGGACAATAAAATGGACAACATACGACTTCTGAGATCAGCGAATCGCAAAGTAAGTGACTGTTGTGTGCTAGTTTTCACCGAGACATGGCTTAATGACAACATTCCGGACTCGGCCATACAACTGGAGCAGCTAGCATGCTACAGAGCCGACAGGGCTCTCGTAGACGGAGGTAAGACCCGAGGTGGCGGGGTCTGTGTTTACATCCGTGACGAGTGGTGTCGGGATGCCACTGTAGTACGCAAACACTGCTCATCACTGGCGGAGTTCATGATCGTGAAGTGTCGCCCTTTCTATTTGCCCAGGGAGGTAAGTTCGATCTTGTTGGTCGCTACCTATATACCTCCATCTAGCAACAACAGCGATAGAAATGCGGCGCTGAACGAACTGTATCAGGCCATCAGTGAGCAACAAACAGCACACCCAGACGGTTTCATCATCCTCGCAGGAGACTTTAATCATGCTGATCTTAAAACTGTTCTCCCAAAGTTTCATCAGCATGTACATTTTCCAACAAGGGGAGACAACATATTGGACTTGGTCTACACACAGGAAAAAGGAGCATACAAAGCCATCCCCCTCCCCCACATCGGCACCTCTGATCACCTCACTGTTATGCTAATGCCAGCATACAGACAGAGAGTGAAGGTCATCAAACCTGTTATGAAAGAGGTAAGAGTGTGGCCACAGGAGGCCACCTCTGCTCTTCAAGACTGCTTTGGGTCAACTGATTGGGACATATTCAAGGAAGCAGCCACCTACAATAACATCATAGACATCGAGGAGTACACAGACACGGTGAGCTCATACATCACCAAATGCATTGATGATGTAACACAGGTGAAAAGTATCACAACTCGAGCCAACCAGAAGCCATGGCTAACAGGAGATGTCCACAGGCTGCTGAAGGCCAGAGACAAGGCCTTCAGAGCTGGGGATGAAATAGGCCTGAGAACAGCGAGAGCCAACCTGTCCCGTGGCATCAGGAAAGCGAAACAGGACTACACACACAAGATAACCTCCCACTTCAATGATAGCAAGGATGCAAGAAGCCTATGGCAAGGCATCCAGGCTATTACAGACTACAAGCCTGTAGCGCGTAGCTGTGAGAGCGACACCACTCTGCTCAACAACCTGAACAGCTTCTTTGCACGATTTGAAGCACAGAACAACACACGCCCACAGAAAACACCACCACCTCCACACGACCAGCCTCTGTGCCTGTCTGCTGCCAGCGTGAAGAGGACACTCATCACCATCAACGCCCGGAAAGCAGCGGGTCCAGATAACATCCCTGGTAGTGTGCTGAAAGACTGCGCAGAGGAGCTGAAGAATGTCTTCACAGACATCTTTAACACCTCCCTGAGGCAAGCCACTGTCCCATCATGCTTCAAGACTGCCACCATCATACCTGTGCCAAAGAAACCATCCCCAGCCTGTTTCAATGACTACCGCCCCGTGGCACTGACACCCATTATTATGAAGTGCTTTGAACGACTAGTCATGTCACACATCAAATCCACCCTACCTCCCACCCTGGACCCACACCAGTTCGCATACAGAGCGAAACGATCCACAGAGGATGCAATCTGCTCTGCCCTCCACCCAGCCCTAACTCATCTGGACAAGAAAGACTCATATGTGAGAATGCTGTTCATAGACTTTAGCTCAGCATTCAACACCATAATACCACAACAACTCATCTGTAAACTGGACAGACTGGGCCTCAGCACCTCCCTCTGCAACTGGCTGCTGGATTTCCTCAGCCAGAGGCCTCAAGCGGTGCGTGTGGGCAACAAGGTCTCAAACAGCATCACCCTGAGCACGGGGGCTCCACAAGGCTGTGTGCTCAGTCCTCTGCTCTTCACCCTGTTGACACATGACTGCACACCAACCTACAGCTCCAACCACCTTGTGAAGTTTGCGGACGACACAACGCTGGTGGGGCTCATCACCAAGGGCGATGAGACCCACTACAGGAAAGAGGTTGAGCTCCTGACCACGTGGTGCAGAGACAACAACCTCCTGCTAAATGTCAGTAAGACCAAGGAGATTATTGTCAACTTCCAGAGAGGCCACACCTGTCACCCCCCATTGACCATCGACGGCGCTGCGGTGGAGAGGGTGAGCAGCACCAAGTTCCTGGGGGTGCACATCAGTGAGGACCTCTCTTGGACCACCAACACAGCATCACTGGCCAAGAAAGCACAACAGCGCCTCTACTTCCTGCGCAAACTCAAGCGGGCAAGTGCTCCACCACCCATCCTGACTACATTCTACAGAGGAACTATTGAAAGTATCCTCTCCAGCTGCATCACTGTGTGGGGCGGTAGCTGCACTGACTATAACAGAAAAGCTCTACAACGCATTGTGAGAACAGCTGAGAGGATAGTTGGTGTACCACTCCCCTCCCTGCAAGACATTTACACCACTCGCCTCACCCGCAAAGCCATCACAATTGTCAACGATGCAACCCACCCCGCGCACTGTCTGTTCAGCCTCCTGCCCTCTGGAAAGAGATACAGAAGTCTCCGCTCCCGCACTACCAGGCTCACCAACAGCTTCATCCACCAGGCTGTGAGACTGCTGAACTCTCTTCCCTCCCGGCTCCCAGCCAGCAGAATCACCAGATTGGCAGAAGTATAGTAGACAGATTGGACTCTACCCCCCCACACTCTCCAACAAGGAAACACTCTCTGAACCAAGAACTGAAAACATTCCTGACTTGCATTGCAATTGCACACACCTGCTGCTATATATATTTTTTTAGTATTCTTTTAGCACTATTTATATTATTATATTACTATTTATTATCTTATTGTTAGGGCTGTTTTTGTTTTTGTTGTGCATCTGCACCTTATTGTTGTCAATGCCTACGCATGGGACAGTGTGAAACGTAATTTCAATTCCTTTGTATGGCAAGTACATTTGAAGAAATTGACAAATAAAAGTATTCTATTCTATTCTATTCTATTCTATTCTAAGTTGTTAGGGGTTCCGAAAGAGACTCAGGCGCAGAGAGACGGGGTTGATCAGCGCCGAAACCTCAAAAGGACCAATGAAGTTTGGGTTGAGCTTCTTGGACTCAGTCCTGAGAGGAACAAAGCGTGTGGACAGCCATACCTTTTGTCCCACGCTGTATGCTGGAGCTGGTGTGCGGCGGCGATCTGCGGTCTGTTTGGTTCGGTCCTTTGTGCGCAGCAACGCCGTCCGTGCGGCCCGCCAAGCTCGTCGGCACCTACGTAGATGGGCCTGGACAGATGGTACAGAATACTCACCCTCGACAGAGGGGAAGAGAGGTGGCTGGAAACCCAGTGAGACCTCGAAGGGAGACAGACCAGTGGCGGAGGAAGTCAGACTGTTATGGGCGTACTCAATCCAGGGTAGTTCATCACTCCAGATGGACTGGTTGGAGGACGCTGTGCACCGCAACATTGCCTCGAGCTCTTGGTTAGCTCGCTCACACTGACCGTTGCTTTGGGGATGGTAACCGGAGGTCAGACTGACCTTTGCTCCTAATGAGGAGCAGAATTCCTTCCAGACGCCAGACGTGAACTGGGGGCCTCTGTCAGACACAATGTCTTCCGGGATCCCATGCAAACGAAACACATGACGGGTAAGCAGTCGTGCGGTCTCCATGGCCGTGGGAAGCTTGGGTAGAGCTATGAAGTGGGCAGCTTTAGAAAAACGGTCTACGATGGTAAGTATGACAGTGTTGCCTGCTGATTGCGGCAGTCCGGTTACAAAGTCCAAAGCTATATGGGACCACGGCCTGGACGGAGTCGGCAGGGGATTGAGCTGTCCAGCGGGCGGCTGATGAGACGGTTTATTCCGGGCACAGGTCGTGCAGGCGGAGACGTACTCCCGAGCGTCTTTAGTCAGAGAGGAAGTTGATAGTGCGGTGGACCCCTGGGTGGCACGTAAAGCGGGCAGTGTGGGCCCATTGAAGTACTTGAGAACGTACTGATTGAGGGACGTAGAGCCGTTGGGCTGGCCCACCTCCCGGATCCGGTTCCGACACCTGAGCCTCCCGAATGGCTGCTTCGATCCCCCAGGAGATGGCGCCCACGACACAGGTGGCGGGGAGAATGGGAGCGGGCTCAGTGGTGTCCTCCGAGACTGAGAACTGACGGGACAGGGCGTCGGGTTTGACATTCCGGGAACCGGGTCTGTAAGAGATGGAGAAGTGGAAACGGGTGAAAAACAGGGCCCACCTGGCCTGTCGAGCGTTGAGCCTCTTAGCTGATTGTAGGTATGCCAGGTTCTTGTGGTCTGTCCAGACGAGGAAAGGCTGAGCCGTGCCCTCCAACCAGTGCCGCCACTCCTCCAGGGCTAGTTTTATCGCCAGCAGTTCCCGATCCCCGACATCATAGTTTCTCTCTGCAGGTGACAGACTGCGGGAGAAGAAGGCACAAGGGTGGAGCTTACCGTCCTTCCGTTGCGACAGAACCGCTCCAACCCCTGAGTCGGACGCGTCGACCTCGACCACAAATGGCTGCGTGAGGTCGGGTTGGATCAGGATGGGGGCTGAGGCGAATCGTTTCTTCAGTTCTTGGAAAGCTGCCTGAGCTTCTTTGTTCAACTGAAAAGGAAGCTTGGGAGAGGTTAGCTGGGTCAGCGGCAAGGCAACTCGGCTGAAGTCCCGAATGAACCGCCGGTAAAAGTTGGCAAACCCAAGGAAACGTTGCAGTTGGTGCCTATTAGGAGGTTCCGGCCACTCAACAACGGCTTTTACCTTCACAGGGTCCGGGCGGAGGTTTCCTTGGTCGATTATGTACCCCAGGAATGCAACGGTGGAGACGTGGAACTCACACTTTTCTCCTTTGACGAACAATCGGTTTTCGAGGAGTCGTTGCAGGACCTGTCTGACATGGGTCTCGTGCTCGGATTGGTTTCTGGAAAAGATCAGGATGTCATCTAGATAGACAAAAACAAAACGGTTAATGAAGTCTCTGAGCACGTCGTTCACCAGGGCTTGGAACACCGCAGGGGCGTTAGTGAGACCAAAGGGCATGACAAGGTACTCGAAGTGGCCGAGGTGGGTGTTGAAGGCGGTATTCCACTCATCGCCCTCACGGATGCGAACCAGATGGTATGCGTTTCGCAAATCCAGTTTGGTGAAAACAGTAGCCCCCTGGAGGAGCTCGAAGGCCGAACTGAGGAGCGGCAGAGGGTATTTATTTTTTACTGTGATGTTGTTTAATCCGCGATAGTCAATGCATGGCCGGAGAGTTTTATCCTTCTTTTCGACAAAGAAGAAGCCTGCCGTGACTGGAGAGGTGGAGGCCCGAATGAGGCCGGCAGCCAGGGATTCCGTGATGTACTTGTCCATAGCGTCTCGTTCTGGAAGAGAGATGCTATATAGCCGACTGGTGGGTAAAGGAGCTCCCGGGAGCAGTTCGATAGCACAGTCATAGGGTCTATGCGGAGGAAGTGACTGGGCGCGGGCCTTTTGAAACACCTCAGCTAGGTCGTGATAAACAGAGGGCACATTAGTTAAATCAGCTGATTTCAATACCCCAGGAGAGGGCGTTTCAGTGCTTGGAGGCGAGGCTGCTTTAAGGCAGGTCATGTGGCAGTCCTCCCCCCACCCAGTGACACGCCCCTTTAGCCAATCTATGTGAGGGTTGTGCTGTTGTAGCCAAGGATGGCCAAGAACTAGTGGAGTGCGAGTTGCTTTAAACACCAAAAAACAGATTTCTTCAGAATGATTGCCAGAGAGGGTGAGCTCGACAGGCTCCGTCACCAGAGTGATGTCTGGAAGGCGTTGACCTGACAATGCCGTAACATGTAATGCATGAGGCAGGGGCTCCAATAGTAACCCAAGTTGCCGGGCTAACTGACAGTCAATAAAGTTTTGTTCCGCCCCAGAGTCGATTAACACCGATAGGGAGCGGCTCTTAGAGTGAATGGAAAGCGTGGCCGATAGTGTTAAACGGGGAGGAGCTTCTTCCTGGCTCAGCTCGCCCACCAGTACTCCTACCATCACTGGCGGGCGCGCCCTTTTGCCCGCGAAGGGCAGGTAGCCACAACATGTCCCCTGTGACCACAATAGAGGCACTCACCGGCGGTAATCCGGCGCTGACGCTCCGCCGCGGTGAGATGGGAGCCGCCCAGCTGCATGGGTTCCTCTCCGTCCCCGCTCTCGTGAGTCCGGGAGGGGCCGGCATCCGCCATGGCCCCGGTGCCAGAGACTCCCGCAGCCTCATGGAGGTTGTAGTTCTGCTGCGACCGGCGAGCCCGTAACCGCTCATCCACCTTAATGCACAGGGACATTAGCTCATTAAAGGAGGCAGGGAGATCACGCATGATTAGCTCGTCCCTTAATTCTTCTCTGATATTGTTCAGCAACGTGCTCCGTAGCGCCTCCTGATTCCACCCTGCCTCTTCTGCCAGAATCCAGAAGTCGATAGCGTATTCAGACATGCTTCTCCTACCTTGTTTGAAGTTGAGGAGACGGAGAGCAGCGGCCTCTGCCCCGGTGCCTGGGTTAAACACATTCTTAAATTTGGAGAGAAAGTCAGCGTAGGTGATGACAGGATCAGAGTTTAACACAACCCGGGCCCACTTTAGTGCACGGCCCCTCAGAAGTTGAACTAAATAAGTGCTCTTCGCCCCATCGTTGCTATGAAAACGCTGCAGCTCGCGAAACGTCAGAGACACCTGAGCCAAAAAACCGGCACATTTGTCAGACTCACCCGAGAATGGTTCCGGTGTGGGTAAAGGTCCGTCAGACGGCGTACCGACCCGCGGTGAGCTACCTGACGCTACGGCGGGCGGTGCCGCCTGGGGAGCCGGGCTGGGCGGCTGGGGATTCCCTGGTTGCGCATTTCCCTCCAGCGGTATTAACTGCGCCACCGCCAGGGTCAATGCGGCGACATCCTGCCGTAGCTGCCCGAGCATTTGTTCATGGCGGGCCAGCGCGGCTTCCTGGGCGGCCAGAGCCCGGCCCACGGGGTCCTGTCCTGCTGAGTCCATAATGGCTGGATCGTTCTGTTAGGGGTTCCGAAAGAGACTCAGGCGCAGGCCAGGGTTTTCCTTTAAGCGAAGGACAGTGCGTTTATTTACAGTGAACACATACACCAAGTGGCTATATATAACGTGCAGGGGAAACGGGTCCGGGTCGCCAGGGTCCGTGGGAAACAGGGTTGGGAGAAGGGTGTTCCACACTTTCTGTACAAAACGTTCCCCCTTCAATCACTCCTCTCCGCATCGGGTTCCAAAAACGATCTACACACAAAACGTCGGGTTAGCAGGATAATAATAAGAAATTCTCAAGGTGAAGGTTAGCCGAAACACAAGTCTAACTGACACTGATAGCTCAACGATCCAGCGAAGACTAGTGCAGACTCGCCATCTAAGTAGTGCAGTAATCAGCTGGGATCAGCGGCCGGTGTGGTGATGAGCAGGTGTGTGGGCCAGCAGCGGGAGCCCGCAGTGAGCATCGCCGTGGCGAGAGAGAGAGAGAGTGAGAGAGAGAGGGCGAGAGAGCAAACAAACCACAAACATATTGCCCAATAGAGGATTGACCAGCGGGGCACAGGGACCATGACAGAAGTTTGGTCCATTTACAGCATCCTGCCATGCGATTGCATTTGTCCCTAACCATCAGCAGCCCTCATGTAACTTCTATCAAGTGGAAAAAAGTTAGCATTCATCCTCCAGCTTCACTGTGTTTATTCTATCGCTAGCGATCACATAGTACATAATTATATACCAGCTAGCCCAACTTCAATAACCTTACAGACATAACTGCGGTTTAGTTTTCTGTCATCGTTTATGTTGGAAGTGATAGCAGAGCTGTACGTTTGGATTTCTTCAGAAATCTCTCAGTCAGAACATGCTATATCATGTTTAGATGGAAACTAGCGAGCTAGCTTCCTGCTAACTTCTAACTCCATTAAATGTAATAAATTCTGTTTTCATTGACGCCTGGATGTTAAACTTAATTTTTGAACCTGGTAAAGCAACAATGCTGATCATTTTATTAAACATGAAAGAATTTAGACAGCATCACTGAGACATCTCTCAGTGATGCTGCAGTGTTTGCTTGACTTTGGGACCTGAAGCAGATGGAGTTTTGGACCCAGGTCACTCCGCGAGACTCCTGACCACTGTAGCCATAATGATCTGAAAATCCATCAAGCAGTGCGTCTTCATAGCTTACCAGAGTCGTAGTAAAACATTTTTGACAGATTTCTGAGCGCGGTGTACCACATAAAATTGGTTTGAAGTCAGTAAGCACAACCAGAATTCATACATAAGGCACGCCAGATTATAAGGCGCACTGTCGATTTTTGAGAAAATTAAAGTATATTAAGTGTGCCTTATAGTGCAGAAAATAAGGTACATATGTCAAAATCACAGCCGGCATACAGAGGATACTACATTTTCCTTATTGTTTGCCTTCTGTGGGGGGTCGGAGAGCTGTTTGAACAATCACCTAATGTGTGACAAAGGAATCCCCCTGTGATGCTAATGACAGTCTGCACTCTCTTACCTGTCTGTAAAAGTTGTTTCATTATCAGGGAAGGAGAGTTTTAAAAAGCATACAGGAGATTCATAATTATAGAATCCCTGAACAAATTTAAAAGGTATAAATATATTGTTGACGTACCTGCACACTGCTCCACCTGGTGGATACACAAGACTTTACTAATGGTTTTCCTAAATGTTGCTTAGGGGTGTTACTACTCACGGCTGTCACAGGTAGGGGATATCGTTACATCCGCTCATCAGCCGGGAATCCATGATGGTCCTTTCACTGATGAGGTGGCCATTTTAAGTGACTGTGTCTGTGGTATGATTTGTTTTTTCAATTTATTATTATACTTATTATAAATTTTAGACTATTAAATAATAAATATGTAAGTAATGTGTATGTAAGTAAAAGGAATAAAAAATCAATTCATAATTGAATTTACTAATGCATATTTTATTGCACAATTTATTATTGAAGCACAAAATTCTTTGTTTTGATGTGCGTGTCTCTTCTGGTTCTCCATACTAGTGCTCTTGAGGAATAAACTAACTGCACAAACTAACAGTGCATAATAAATGTTGGCTGCAGCAAAGTTTTTGTATCTCCATACTCATTGATCCTTGTTTTGAAATATATATTGGTTTAAACTACACAGGCAGAATACAAGGACATCTCTATTTGTATAGAGTGGCTTTTATTTATGTAACTGTTCCAAAGTAACAGCACTATACCAGTAACATTTGTAGCTCACTCTTAGCAAATGTTTAAGAGTTCTGTGTGTTCACATTTCACCAAAATATCTTTCACATTAAATAGTAACAGTAAACAGCGAGGGTACAAGCTTGAGCAAAACTCAGAACTGATAATAGGGAAGAGAGACTCTTAATTAACAATTTCATTCTCTGAAAGGGAATGAACTATGTATAATTATCTAACATTAAAGCGACACTTTTAAAATTTATGAAAGTAAAATGCAGATATCTGTGGAGCCATGTTTAGTGCAAATATCAAAGTTTAGAAATTCCTATGAATTATATAACAGAGCCACAGCTGAAACATTTTCTGTCACATCACGTCATGTTTTTCTAGCCATGTTGTTATTCACTGACAGCAGTACAGCGAGTGGCAATGAAGGACAATCAAGGGCAAGCATATCTCGGAGTGAAAACAGTCTGCCATTTGACATTTGAGTGTTTGGTGTGCAGTCCCACCATTCATCTGACATAACCTCTGTGGATATTTCCATGAGGAAATTTGCGATCAAACGTGCACCATGAGATGTTAAAAAATCACATTTATTACTTTATACACCTTCAGCTATGACCAAATGATATCTCAGTAGCCATCTTTGTGGGAATTCAGAAAACTGTCAGAAACAAATATATCAAACCACTTTAAAATTGTAAAATTCCGGGTTCTAATGGTTTTGAATGGTGGGCAGCCCTCAAGAATCCATAACTTATAATGATAGGTGATCCTCCGACCTCCTCAGTAGTGATGTGCGATACCACTGATTTCCTTTCCGATCCGATACCAAGTAAAATTCAGGGTGGTATCAACGATACTGATCCGATACGTTGTACAAAACCTAATGTTTTATTGTATTTCAAATTATAGCTACATAATGATTACATTCTGTGCTTCAATAATGATTACAGGACATTAGGCTACTTGTTCTTATTGCTTAATAATGCAGAATTATTATATAGAAGTAAAAAACCTGAAGTTGTGTTTGAACACGTTGCCTGCCTGCAGCACTAAAGGACTCTGTGAGAAACGTCTGTCTCACCCTAGCAGCACCTGTCCGTGTCCTCTTCTACTCTTCAGTTCGTAGTGATGGGATTTCCGTATCTTTTTAGAGAACTGGCTCTTTTCTTTCTCACTAAAAAGAGCCACCTCTTTCAGCTCCCAACCAGCTCTTCGGGTTGTTTTGTTGCTTTAATTAATGTATTATTAACAACAATACCAAATTATGCACAAAAGGAATTACTAATGTAAAAAAAACCCTGTGGTTTTATTTATATATGTTTATATATAAACATATACGTTGGCCCCTAGAGACAAAGCACAGACTAACTCCAAAGCATGTACAAACTCCAAAACACATTTCTAGCCAGGGGCGATTCTAGGATCAGAGCTTTGGGGGTGCTGAGCACCCAGAGAGCTGCCCAGCCAGGCAAGATAAACTTTACTCGTAAAGTCCCTGCATCCCTAAATGTCTCCAGTTGTCCCGAGTTCTCTCTGATTGTCTCCTTGGTGCATTTAAACCCCTGTTCCTCCCTGTCCTCGTCGTCTGTTCATCTCCGTTATCAGTCATCATAATTTTACCATCTCTGTACAAGTCTGCAGATTTCTTTATTAAATCATACGACTCTTAAATTCATCAAGTCTCTCTGTGCCTGGGTCCTCGTCACAAAACATGACATCACTGTTTTGTACATTTTAACACAATTTAATCCCCATATTTGTGAAAGAAAAGCAAAACACCTTTTTGAAAAGTTTGTAACAAAACCATCAAATCAAATCTAATAAAGATTGTTTAAATGCTGCAAAAGAAGAATGGATTGGAATAAACCTATGGTCCTTCTCAGCCAGGTATGGAGCCGACGCAAGACACTAAATGACCTCTCACAGCTATAGCTGCTAACTGGGATTGTCAGGGCAACCTGAATAACCGTTTTCAGTGTGGGGAAGATCTGATTATCCAGAAGATTATACACTGTTAACATATCTGGAATGGCACCAGCCTCACTCTTGAGCTTCAAAAAGTTTTTGGCAACCATGACTTCCTCTGACTGAAGTTCAATATGGTAATGCAGTGCCAGGGATGACAAATGAGGCTCAGACAAGAAGTGGTTTGAGGTTGGACTACATGCCTGAATCCCATTAAGCAATTCCTGACTAATACCAGAAAAACGCTTCTCAAGTTCAGAGATCATTCTGTCCAGACAAGGAAACAACAATTTCCTTTTAAGCTCTTCTGACACAGAAGAGCCACAGACTTCACTGCCTGCCCCACAGGTTGACTCAACAACAAATCCATTCATTCTCTTTTTTTTCCTGCCTCTGTCCAGAAGACTGCTCCAAAACAGCTATCTGGTTTGCCTCACACATAGCCTTTGTTCTTGCATGAAGATCTATAGCAGTAGCATCACTGCGCTTCTGCTTCAGTGTCTCAACCACCGCATCTTTGTATGTCTGTGCCTGGGCAATATCTATGGTCTCCTTCTGTAGGTATCTGTGTAAACATTCAGTTAGAGACAGTAGATCCTTTAAAACAATCAGCAAATACACTGAGAAGAATTTACTGAGTTTTGCCTTCAATCCCACTGCAATAGGTGTGTTGATAGAGGAGAGGCACTCAATGATGGCAGGGAAATTGTTAAGCACAGCCGTTACTGAACGAACCTGGCATGCCCAGCCTGTGTTTGACAACTGCGCAAGTTCACTTTGCTCCAATCCTAATTTCTTGAGTGTCCATGAACTTATGATGGTTTACAAGAGAAGCACTAAAGAAGGAATGGAGACTTTCAAGCATGTTAAAGAACTATATGGTTTCGGTAACAGCTCTGCATGTGTGACATAGGATGAGATTTAACTCATGTGCATAGCAGTGAACATATATGGCCTCAGGGTGCTTCTTTTAAAAATGGGTTTGCACACCTCCAACTGTTCCGCTCATGACAGCTGCTCCATCATAGGTCTGTGCCACACATTTCAACCGCTCAATTCCCTTCTCTTGCAGCTGATAGCAGTATTTATCGATGCAGCATCAAACTTTGAATTTTTCGTCAGGGCTAGGAACCTTTCTTTAACTACACCTTCCACAGACACATACCTCACACAGAGTGCCAACTGTTCCATCCTTCCATCTCTAGCCTCATCAGCCATATTGGCATAAATCTGTGATTCCTTCATCTCACGAACAATAGCTGCAGTTACTTCTTGTGAACAACATTCAATCATCTCATTCTGACTACTACAAGAGATGTATGTGGTGTTTGATGGGGGGGGGGAGTGCATAAAACTTCCAAAAGTTTAATGCACTCGCGGAAATTCCCTTTATTGTCACTCTCTTCTGTTTCGTCATGACCTCAAAATGATATTCCTTGCTTCCCCAAAAAGCAGGTCACTGCCACAATACGTTCCAGGTACTCCCTTCTTTCACTTACTTCAGTGGCACTTGCTGCCTCTATCTGTTCAACAATATTGCCTTGTGACAGACTTGCTTTGTAGCTGTTCCAACAAACTACACTGTCCTTGTGTGACTGGTTGGCTTTATGTTTTTGAAACTTGCTCAGTGCTTTTTGCCAGTTACTGACTCCATCATTCACTAATGTGTCATACCTAAGACTTTTGCCAAAGACTCGACAAGCAAAGCAGAAAGCAGCATTTTTTTGGGAAGAATATTCTAACCATTTAAAGCTTTTGAACCAGTTTTCTTGGAAGGATCTTTTTTGTGTTTCAAATTGAGTGAGAGGGTACTGGGACACTTTCAACTGTTTAGGACCAGTAGTCTTATCCCCTAAATCAAGAGCCATATCTTGAACTCCTTTGGATTGCTGACTGGAATGCTGCTCTGTCTGCCTCTCCTCATCTTGTTCCCTGGTCTTCTCTCCGTGTTCTTCTCCTCCTTGTGTAATGAAATTAACCAAACAGTAAATCATATAGACAATTAGGAAAATGTAATGAAGGTGTCCTGTTCAGAATGAAGTCTAATGATATAAGGTCATGATTCTCAAACTGCCAGTGGTACATGAACTCCCCATTGTGGTACTTGGAGGAAAGTCATAAATAACTTTTGAAAATAAAAATACTTCAAACATGTACAATTCGATCAAAAAAAAGTACAAAGCTTTGAATTAAAATACTTAAAGTATACTAAATTCATATTTCAAATATCCTAAGCATTGTCTTCCCTTTTCTTCTTGTTTCGGTGTCAGCCTGCTACATTTTCACGTTCTTAGGCTGCTCATTCTGACTTAATGCGCTTACTTTTTAATGTGACTTTTCATTTTAGTAACAGATTGGAATTTTGTCTTGTAAGATTTATAGGTTTCATGCTTTCATAGTGGTACTTTGGAGAGCTTGACATTTTCTCAGATGGTACACACTGTAAAAAGTTATAAAAGTTGTATAAAGTTATAAAAGGCTATGCTAAAGACCATGCTGGATGAGCACAAAGCCTCGCTTTCGTCAGAATTTAAAACATCGTTCAGCGATTTGAAAACAAGCTGGACAGCATCCAAACTCTGAACAGCCATGACCAACGGATTTGGGAACCACGGCCACAGCTACGAATGCAGAGCTCCAGGACGTGGTAGCTAAATTAGCGGTAGTGGTAGAGTGAGGATAACGATAAGCTGAGAGCTAGGCTAATCGACGTTGAAAGCAGAAGCCGCCGCAACAACATTCGCCTCTTGGGGTTCCCTGAAAATATTGAGTGGCCCAGGCCAACGGTGTTCTTTTCTCAGATGCTTGTGGACATATTTGGAGTGGACATTTTGAAAACGGCCCCGGAGTTGGATCAAGCCCACCGGGTGCTCGTACAACGCGAAACCCTGGGTGGTTGTTGTCTGTTTTCATAGCTACCAGACCTGTGAGCTTGTTGTGCGCAAAGGAAATACGGGTAAACTGAAATATAAGGACACCCCCATACATATTGTCGAGGACTATTGCCCTGAGGTGCTGGAACAACGGTCCGCTTACCGGGGAGTCATGAAGGAGTTGTATGACCTGGGACTCAAGCCTCAGCTTCGCTACCCACCCAGTTCATTATGACTGACGAAGGGAACCGTCACCAGGCGACGCCCGGAGCTACATCCCCTCACACTGATCTCTGAGTTCTAACATTCTAACAGTGTGTTCTAACATTCTGGAGACATGATCTGAAAACATGGTCATGGTTGAATCCTGCCACCTCCGTAGAAGGGCTCATGACATTTTAGTTTGATGTTTGGTATCTAGAGGACAACACAGTATGAGTAATTCTAAACTCATTGTTTTCCACTGTTTTTCTCTCATGTTCCTCTACATGCCACTACATGCCACTGTTGACATGTTCATTAGTCTGCTACATACACATATATGTATATACTGTTTTACTTTATACAAACACATATTCTTTTATTATTATTACTACCTCTCCTACAATTTGATTCCTGCCATGGAGGACAACAATACCTCTGCCTGCCCTTTTTTGTGTTTTTCTTTTGTATGTTTTTGTATAGTAAGATACATCCTAGTTCCTCAGTTTTTCTAGCAGAATCTTGACATGGTATATTTTAATAGTGAGACCTTAGCGGGAAGCCATTTGATAAAGTTGGAATTAAAATGAAATTTAAACTTTATTACATTTTCTGTGTTGTGGCCATTTTTGTTGAATGTTTATAAAATGCAATTTGTATTCATTTTTGTTTTTTCTTTAAAGGTGTAAGAATATTCTGACCTGGTTTTGTTATGTAAATTTGTAATTAATTTTATTGGAGAAGCTTTTGGAAAGTGATTGGTTTATTAGCTTATGGACCCTCCCATTAATCAAGAGATTAAGAGCACCCTGGATGGGTGTGGTAAAGAGGTTTTTCGTTTTTTTGTTTGCCAAATGTCAGATGGGAAGACGGGAGGGTTAGAAAATGATTTTTTGACCACTTTTGAAGTTGTTAAAGCAAATTAAATTAACTTTCGTTTAATTTTAAGTTTTAAGAAGTTATTTGGTTGATTTTTGTTTATAATTTTGCACGAAATAAACCACATATGATTTTTAAACAATGGAGTCAGAAGTGCATTCTAAAACAAACCTCCCGTTGCCACCCACGGCCTTTTCTTGAACTTTTTTGGTGTTTGGAAAGTAAAAGGCCGCGACATTTAAGTCAAAAAATCATTTTGACTCACTTGGATGTCAACTTGGAAGATGGGAAAACTTGCAAGATTGGACTTGGAAGATTGTATCTTCGCAGAATGGACTGAAAAAATGACGCAAAGTTTGTGAGTAAATGCGAAACTTTGTTTGGATCAACCGAGATGCTGAGCTGCAACATGAAACATTTGTATTAAACAATTATCTTTTGGACCCTGTGAAATGAATTTTCTGGTTAAAATGGAGGAACAAGAAAGAGAGCTTTTTAATTTAATTAAAAAACGCAGAGCGAAGCTTGGCTTTCTGACAAGAAAACGAAATGACATTAATGCTCTCATTGATGCTGGAGAATCAAAAGCTTCCATAGATGAACACATGAGAACATTTAACGATTATTTGGGAGAGTTTATGGACTTTAAAAATTGCTGAACGATGATGAAAAGGAAACAGATCACAGCGATTGGTATGAACCTAAGCTGATCAGTTTTAAAGACTTTCTGCATGAAATCGACACTTGGATAAATGCAGACCCTGATCCACAAAAGGATGAAGTTGCAGCCTCTAATGTTGAATCAAAGGTAGCATCTCATGACAGTGACATTGCGCCGCATGATAGTGTCTCACAAACAGCGCAAGAAGCGAGCGACATGATTTCTGAACGAGTTGCTAAACCTGGCAGCAAGGGCTCTAGTAAAGCGCCCAGTAATGTTACTGCAGCCTTAAGTTTAAGGAGTAAAAGCTCGCGTGCGGCTTCAATTGCGCTGATGGAAGCTGAAGTGGAAAGAGCCGCTTTAAAAGCGGAGGTGGACGCACTGCAAGAAAAACATGCGCTCGAACTGGAAGAAGTTCAATTAAAAGCAAGAAAAGAAGCATTGGCTCTAAGAACTAAGTTGGTTAAGGCTGATGCAAAAAGGCAAATTCTCACCTCTGCTCAGGATCGGCAGAGCCTTGCATCCAGGGCTGAGGTTGAATCAGAAGGCGGGATTACAGCGCCTTCTGGAACATCTACTGAGTTCATACCTGCTGCTACAGCTCGAAAGGCTCCAAGAACAAAGAAAGCCCCTTTAGTTCATTCTCCTTTGTCAATGCCCCTAGAGACACATGCACCTGCTAAGGTCAAACCAGAAGGGGAAAGCCCAAGGCTAATCTCTTCACAGGTTGATGTTCACAGCAGTGCCCTAATAGAGATTATGACAAAGCAAAGTGAAATTACTCAGATGCTTGTAAACCAACAGAGGTTGTCACTGCTTCCAGCTATAGACATTCCTGTTTTTGGTGGTGATCCTTTGCGTTTTAGATCCTTTCTTAAGGCTTTTGAACAAGGAATAGAGACTAAAACTGATAATATGCAGGATAGGCTTTATTATTTAGAACAGTTTACTACAGGACAGCCCAGAATTTTAGTGAGAAGTTGTATGCACATGAGTCCACAGACAGCTTATGTTGAGGCAAAAAGGCAGCTTGAGTGGAACTTTGGTAACAGAGCAAAGATAACGTCTGCATTTATAGACAAGGCTCTTAACTGGTCAGTTTTAAAGTCTGATGATGCTTCAGCATTACGTGCTTACACATTCTTTCTAAGAAGCTGCTTCAACACAATGGATGAAGCTGGGTTTCTTGATGAGCTGGAAAATTCAACCAATATGAGGATTCTTGTTTCAAAGTTGCCTTTTAGACTTCGTGATAAATGGCGACTAATAATCGTTGATATAACAGAAAAGTGCGATCGCAGAGCAGGATTTAAAGATCTTCTTGATTTTCTTGAAAAGCAAACAAGAGCTGCATTAGATCCTGTTTTTGGAGAGAGTCAAAACACAAAAGAAAAGATAGCTTCAAAACCATCAAAGACACCGCTTAAAACTAAAAGCAGTAGCTTTGCTACTTCTGTTGCTGTAGTTTCAGAACAGATCAATGACAAACACAAACCGGAATGGATTCAGATAAACCATGAAGATACGTATGTGACTCATTCAAACTAAAATTCATTCAAACTAAAAGCCAACAAAGAAAAGGTGACATTCCTTAAGAGTAAAGGTTTATGCTTTGGTTGCTTAAAGAGAGGCCACATGAGTAAAGCTTGTCCACATCGTTTGACGTGCCACACCTGTAACAAAAATCACCCTACTGTTCTTCACATAGACTCAAAAGAACGGCAGTGGCAAGCAGCTAAAGCTGAATGTAAAGAATCATCAGTCTCAAATGCTCTTGTTTCTTTGAACTTTGGTAGCCATACTGGGGCCGGGTCTAATGAATGTGCCTTGTCAGTTGTTCCAGTAAAAGTGAAGTTGGAAAATGGGACGAAGGTTGTGGAGACTTACGCCTTTCTTGATCCGCAACTTTTTGCACTGAGGCGTTGATGATGCAGTTAAATGCATCTGGAAAAAAAGTGGAAATCATGTTAAAGACTATGGGTCAGGAAAGGCCAGTAGCTATAAACTTTTTGGTATGTAAGTAGCTGCTTTGAAACAGAATGAGTATTTGAGGTTGCCTGTTGTGTACACCCAAAAGTTTATTCCTGTCACTAAAGAAAATATCCCTAAAGAAGAAAACTTAAGAAAATGGCCTTACTTAAAGGATGTTGAGTTGACACCGATAAATGCTGGCATTGGGCTGCTTATTGGTGTAAATTCTCCCAAAGTGCTGGAACCTTGGAGAATCATTAACAGTGAGGGTAATGGACCCTATGCTGTGCTAACTCGTCTTGGTTGGGTTGTCAATGGGCCACTCAATCAGGGTAGTGACAAGGATGAGCATGATGCTAGCTTTGTCCAGGTAAACCGCATTTCTATAAGTAGTTTAGAGGAAATGCTGGTTAAGCAGTATAATCAAGATTTTGTGGAGAACCAGTGTAATGAGCGTGCAGAAATGTCTGTAGAAGATAAACAGTTCATGAACATAATGTCAGAGTCAGCTGTACTTAAGGATGGCCATTATTATTTGAAATTACCCTTTCGTAAACCTGAAGTAAGAATGCCAAACAACAAGCAGGTGGCTCAGCAGAGGGCGCAATATCTGCTAAAACGGCTTCAGAAGGATCAGTTATTCTTTGAAGAATACAAAGAATTCATGCACAATGTTAGTATGGAGGGACATTCAGAAATCATACCACAAGAACAGTTGAAGAATGAGGAAGGAAAGGTGTGGTATATACCTCATCATGGGGTCTACCACCCCCGCAAGAAAACACTGCGTGTTGTGTATGATTGTGCTTCAACATTTTCTGGAACATCACTGAACAAAGAGCTATTACAAGGCCCAGATCTGACTAGCACTTTATTAGGTGTGCTGATTCGCTTTCGGCAGGGTCTAATAGCGCTTATGACAGACATTAAAGGGATGTTTCATCAGGTCAGAGTAGCTGAGGAACACGTAAACTTTTTACGTTTTCTCTGGTGGCCCGATGGTGACATCACAAAACAGCTGGTGGAACATAGAATGCTAGTCCACATTTTTGGTGCAGTATCCTCCCCCAGCTGTGCCACCTATGCACTACTAAAGACTGCTGATGACAACCAACATCTGTACCCAGAGGAGGTTATACATACAATCAGGCATAGTTTTTATGTAGATGACTGTCTTAAATCTACTCAGTCTGTTGAGCAGGCCATCTCACTTTATCAGCAGCTTACTGAAGTGTGTGCCAAGGGGGGATTTAAGCTCAATAAGTGGGTATGTAGTGATCGCTCTGTCCTCTGTCAGATCCCGGAGGAAAATAGAGCCACAGGTGTAAAGATGCTGGACCTTAGTCGGGATCAGCTACCCACAGAAAGAGCTCTCGGTGTGCAATGGGATATTGAATGTGATGTTTTTACATTCAGTATTGTGAACAAGAACAAACCACTTACAAGACGTGGTATTCTGTCCAATGTCAGCTCCATTTACGACCCTTTGGGTTTCTTAGCTCCAGTCATTCTGCCTGCAAAACAAATTCTGCAACATCTATGTAAACTGAGGTTTGGCTGGGATGAGACAATACCAGCAGAAATGGCACAAACTTGGCAAAAATGGGTTGAGGATTTAGTTCTTCTTAACAAGTTTAGTATTAGTAGATGTGTCACACCCAAAGGATTTGGGGAGATAAAAAGTGCTCAGCTGCATCACTTTTGTGATGCCAGTGAAACTGGGTATGGTGCTGTATCATATCTTAGGCTATCTAATAGCAAGCAGGAAGTGTGTGTTTCCTTTATTATTGGTAAAGCAAGGGTGGCGCCGTTAAAACAAGTCACCATCCCACGTCTTGAGCTGGCTGCTGCAGTTTTAGCTGTGCGCTTGGACAAAATGCTATCAGTTGAACTCAATCTTAATCTGAGTGAGTCAGTCTTTTGGTCTGACAGCACAACTGTGCTACAGTACATTGCAAACACAACCACACGGTTCAAAACGTATGTAGCTAATAGAGTTTCCACCATTCATGCTTTGACAAAAGTTGAGCATCGGAGGTACATCAGTTCAAAGCTGAATCCAGCTGATGCAGCCTCTCGAGGAATGACAGTTGGCTGTTTCCTGAAATCTTCCACCTGGATCAATGGTCCAGAATTTCTCAGTAAACCTGTTGTTCACTGGCCTGTAGGCATGAATTGTGTATCTGTCCATTTGGAAGCTGACCCAGAAGTAAAAGTGTTGTGTGCAGCTGTGCTGAAAGAAGATGTGTGTCCCACTACTAAGCTGCTGTTGTACTTCTCCAGCTGGACAAAATTAAAAAGGTGTGTGGCATGGATCCTGAAAGTAAAAGAAAGACTTAAACTGCAAACAAGAAAAAGACAGAAGTTGCTGGGCACGCACTGTGGAAGTCAAATAAGTGTTAAGCAAGATGATAAATGGAACACTCTGCTCAAAACTGAGGATTTGTCCAAGGCTGAGGAAGCTATAGTGAGCTTTGTGCAAAGAAAACATTTTGCTGATGAAATGACTGCCCTAAACTCTGGCACTGTAAGGAAGTCAAGTCATCTGTATAAGCTTGATCCTGTAGTTGCTAATGGTGTCTTGAGAGTGGGTGGAAGACTGAGCAAAGCGGATTTACCTGAGGAAACAAAACATCCTGCAATTTTGCCAAAAGAAAGCCACGTTTCAAAGCTTATTCTTCAGCATATTCACGAAAAGATTGGTCACAGAGGAAGAAATCACATGCTTTCAACACTTCTCCGTCAGTACTGGATTCCTCATGCTAATTCAGCAGCTAGAAAAATAATCAGAGATTGCATAGTGTGTCAAAGACAACGGCAAAAGCCAGGTGAGCAGAAAATGTCTGATCTTCCTATTGACAGAATCTCAGCTGATCTTCCACCATTTACTTATGTTGGTGTTGATTATTTTGGACCAATAGAAGTAAAGAGAGGCAGGAGTCTTGTTAAGAGATATGGAGTTCTCTTCACATGCCTAACCTGTCGTGCAGTCCACCTTGAGGTGGCACATTCTCTTGATACAGGCTCCTGTATTAATGCCATCAGGAGATTCATCTGCCGCAGAGGACAGGTCAAAGAAATCCGGTCAGACAATGGAACCAACTTTGTCAGCTCGAATCGTGAGTTAAAACAAGCTATGTTAGAGCTAAACCAAAGTAAAATCCAAAAAGGCTTAGCACAGGATAGCATAAAGTGGACCTTTAACCCGCCCTATGGGGCCCATCATGGTGGAGTATGGGAGCGCTTGGTGCAAGAAATAAAGAGAATATTATGCTCTATCACAAACCAGCAAGTACTAGATGATGAAACCTTGCATACAGTTTTTTGTGAAGTGGAGGCTATACTGAATGACCGCCCAATCACACCTTCTTCTGACGATCCCAATGATGTAGAAGCTCTTACTCCAAATCACTTGCTCCAGTTAAAAGGCAAACCTGTGCTGCCACCAGGTTTATTTAAAAAAGAGGATCTGTATCTGCGAAGACGATGGAAACAAGCCCAGTATATTGTGGATCTATTCTGGAAAAGGTGGGTGAAAGAATACCTTCCTATGTTGCAGGAACAACAGAAATGGAACAAGATTCGTAGGAACTTTTGCATTGGTGATGTTGTGCTTGTTGTTGATGGAGCTGCACCAAGAAATTCTTGGCCCATTGGCCGCATCACTGAAACCATGGCCGATGCACACGGAGTAGTTCGCCGTGTTAGAGTTAAGACACGAACAAATGAGCTGGAGAGGCCAATCAACAAAATATGTCTCCTGGTGGAGGCCATCTAGAGGAAACAATGAATGTTTGCCTCCAACTGAGCCAAGTTCTGGAACCTCTGGCTCTACATTTACACTGACACTCACTTTGCTCTACACTCCATTATGCAACATACACCTTTTTTGAATACACACAAAGCAAACACATGAACAACAGAGACTTGAAATCATAGAACATTGACCTTTCCTTTTGTTTGGTTTTTAAGAAGACTTATACGGATGGACTACTGAAGAAAATTATTGGTATTGCATTTTGTGATGGCCACTTAGACAGATATAATTCATGTTACACAGGAATTAGGGGCCGGAATGTTGTGGCCATTTTTGTTGAATGTTTATAAAATGCAATTTGTATTCATTTTTGTTTTTTCTTTAAAGGTGTAAGAATATTCTGACCTGGTTTTGTTATGTAAATTTGTAATTAATTTTATTGGAGAAGCTTTTGGAAAGTGATTGGTTTATTAGCTTATGGACCCTCCCATTAATCAAGAGATTAAGAGCACCCTGGATGGGTGTGGTAAAGAGGTTTTTCGTTTTTTGTTTGCCAAATGTCAGATGGGAAGACGGGAGGGTTAGAAAATGATTTTTTTGACCACTTTTGAAGTTGTTAAAGCAAATTAAATTAACTTTCGTTTAATTTTAAGTTTTAAGAAGTTATTTGGTTGATTTTTGTTTATAATTTTGCACGAAATAAACCACATATGATTTTTAAACAATGGAGTCAGAAGTGCATTCTAAAACAAACCTCCCGTTGCCACCCACGGCCTTTTCTTGAACTTTTTTGGTGTTTGGAAAGTAAAAGGCCGCAACATTCTGCAAATGTACTCCTTATTATTAATTCAATCACATATGAATACTTAGTCACATATAAATATTCTTTCTTTAATGTCTCACTCAGTTTATGCTAATATACTAATTATCCACCACAAAATGCCCTTTTTACCAGGCAATTATTTCTCTTTCAGCATATAAAGACGATTTGGTGATAAGGACGATGACAAAAATACATATTTTAAGTAACTAATATAGAATGTGTAGTGTCTCTGGCTGGTCATTTTCTTGAGCTGGCCCTAAACCAGGGAAAAACATTAAAAAACACAGTACAAAACATAATCTTGTTACTTAACCTGAGAATATAGGAAAAGATCAAGCCCAAGGGCCCTCCCAGGCAGCAGTACCCTGGTTTCAGTGAGACAGAACAAATAAGCATCCCTTACAGACAGAACAATCATAACACATACACCTTGTATGATGTCAACCCTCAGTTAACATTAGTCTGTCCATATGATAGGAAGGGCGATTATGGCTCAAAGAGTTAGGTGTTCGTCTTGTAACCGGAAGGTTGCCGGTTCGAGCTCCAGCTCGGACAGTCTCGGTCGTTGTGTCCTTGGGCACTTCACCTACCGCCTACTGGTGATGGCCAGAGGGGCCGATGGCGCAATATGGCAGCCTCGCTTCTGTCAGTCTGCCCGAGCTGTGGCTACAACTCTGGTTTGCCTCCACCAGTGTATGAATGTGAGAGTGAATGAATAGTGGAATTTTAAAGCCCTTTTAGGGCCCTGAAAAGCGCTATATAAATGCAATCCATACATACATATAGTTAGTCCACCTGTTACCAGTCCAGCCAACAGTAATTCTGCCTCTGTGAGGCAGGGATATCCTCAGAGGGGTGACCATCCATGCCGTTATCCAACAGGGTCATGAGTGAAGCTTGAGGGAATGCTCCAGTCTCTTCCAGGCTCCTGGAGAATTTTTACAATTCTTATTTTCTTTTCAAGCTGACTAGAAAATGTGTGCTTTGATTGATGCACAGGCATTCTTTATGAGAAAGCTATCAAACAATCAGAGAAATTAATTAAAGCCACAAAAGCAGTGCAATTTGTTTGGGCAGCATGTCCCTACATATCAAAATGCCTGGGGTGATTCCATAATCTGACTACAATAGTGGAAAATCTCACAGAGAAAAGCTGCTATTTGTTCTTTCCAACTTAATAAAGTCAACAAGATTTTTCACCCAGTCGTTCATGGTCAACAGTCCCCCCCTATTAATGAACTAAAGAAAGAATTTTTTTTTAAGGACACTGTCAAATTCACATATCTATTTGATTTCGTCAAATTAGAAAACTGTCAAATAGGTCATTTTGGAGGGAAAGGCACTTGTCCTTTTAAAAGGGATGCTTGGGCTTGGTGGGCTTGTTGAGACTTGTAGGCCTTTACCACGTAAAGAGCAATGTCAAAGAGAGAGTGTTTATTTTTATTGTGAAAGAGAAAATGTGGGTTATATGGAGAAAACAGTAACGGTTTAATTTCACCTGGCTGCAGCTCAGGTGGTAGCGCAGTTCACCTACTTACTGGAAAGTTGGTAGTTTGAACCCGTCTGCTCCTGTCTATATGCCCAATATCCTTGGGCAAAATGCATCTCCACTGCATCTATTGGAGTATGAATACAAGAGAATGTTAGACAGCATTCTAAGGAGCTTGGGGAAAAAAGTGTCTGGACTTCTTTAAGTTGCTTGAAGATGGTTCATCTCTCATCCGAGAAGCTTCTTCAGTTTTAGGGTCAAATGGTGGAGAGTTAGACAGGATTAGAAAGGGCATAGAAAAAAGTGCTTGTGAATGGACAAATGAGGCATGTTGTGTGAAGCACTTTGAGTCCTCAGTGTAGAAAGGCGCTATATAAAAAACAGTCCATTGACCATTTAATTTGAAACCATATCAAAGCCAAAGCCAAATTGGTGTCTCAAAAAAAGAGAGAAAACTGTTAGTATTCATTAGTTTGCAGGCTAGCCTTATTATTATTATTATTAATAGTAGTAGTAGTATTAAAAAAATTATTTTTAGCTGTTCCTTTCCGTACTGAAAGAGTGTGTTTCTCCTTTTAATCACACAAAAATGTGTTGCCTCACATTTAATGTGAGAGATTTAAAGCCTATCCCATGAAACATGTAAATAAAAAGAATTGATGTAGGTCCTATTGAATTTCATGGTTGAACTCAAATCTAAACCTGTGTTCATTCATGAGATCTCTATGACTTTGTAAGCTGTTCTAAAAACAGAACAAATGTCAGGATCCTGGGTCATTCGACCCAGCGTTCTTAGTTTTTCCTGTGTTCCTGTTTCATGTTAAGTTCATTTGTTATTGTTGGAGTTATTTTATTGGTCCTAAGTTGTTTAGTTTATTGGCCTTCCCCTCCTTGTATTTCATTCCATGTTTTCCCAGCCCCTCATGTCTGTGCTTCCCCCTCATGCTTCTCTGTGCTTTTCTTTCCCCCTTTGGTCTGTGTCTCTGTGTATTTCCTGTTTTACACTGAAGGTCAGTTCTGATTTCCCCCAGCTGTGCTCTCCTTCTGTGGCTGTGTCCCAATTAAGTGACTGCACGCTTGAAGTACGCAGTTTGAGTGCGATTACGTCACCGCCACACAACGACGGGGAACGCTCTCTGTTGAGGAGAAAAGCATGAATTTGTTTGTATACGGAGGTATCCATTGTTTAAATGTCCCGGTAGTCGAAAAGGAGGCAGAGCTGTTGAGAAATGCTAGGAGCTAACCGGGCGCTAACTGTATCATTCAAATATATTGAGTGTCGCAATGTTGGCAAAGAGAGGAATTGACGTAAGATTTGCGCATGCGGGGTACGGATCGGGTAGTGACAGTCCGGTGCACGCTTCGTGGTCCCATATATCACACAATTCATAGCGCGGTGGTGGGTGTGGATAATTTTGTGGCAAAATACGGCAGACGGCAGAAGGGAGCGGCCGAAGAGTGAACTGTCAAAAGTAAATACTGAATATCATGTCACTTATTTATGTGCGAATGTTTAATAATGAAGAACATTAAAACATTACTATTGGCCACATGTCGGCAAAGTTATGTGACATTAGTGATGTTTGTACTTTCAGCGTTAACTTGGTTTTAAAACCTCTACTTCAATATATATATATATATATATATATATATATATATATATATATATATATATATATATATATATATATATATATTAGGGGTGCAACGATACACAAAATTCACGGTTCGATACTTTGGTGCCACGGTTCGATATTTTTTCGATACCAAAAAAATGTTCATGCCTTTTCAATTTGTCATTTATTAAAATTATGAATATAAATTTTAACTCATGAGTACAGTTTTTAAATTTAATGTTGCTGAAACAACAAAAATAAATCTATCTGATCGACAAAGCACTCATCTTTGGAAAAGAGAGTTTATCAGAGAAATGTCTCTTTCCAAAATAAAAGCTATACTATACACTTCTTCTGGGCTATATACTCAGCAGCATATTAAACATATCAGGTCCCCATAAGGAGAATCATGTGCTAACGGCTGTCTAAATGACTCGGGTAAAGTTTGTAGCATGCATGACTGGTTGTTTTTGTCTGCTTCCACTTGTCTTTGCACTAGGATGATGTCGGTGTAAATGTGCAGTCATATTCATTGTGTTCCCACTAGTGCTGTCAGCGTTAATCTTGTTGAAATGACATTAACGCCACAACACGTCAAATCTCCATTAACGAGCTACCGCGGATCACCCCGTGGACGGTGTCAACACATTAACGAGCTAACTGCGCTAACGCACTAGTTCCCACCCATGTAATTGAGCATTGCGTGGCACATCCAACATACTGTTTGACTTTTGTCCATGACGCGCTTACCTTCAGGGTCATACATCACATGTTTACCAAAATAGTTCCAAACACCAGATCTGAATGAGGGTGGGGGAGGTTCAAATTGCCATGTTGCAAGGAGAGCTTAACTTCTGTCTTGCTAGCTTGCCCTGCGCTCAGTGAATCTGCGTTCGACTACGCCTAGGCTGCACTGTCGAGTGCAGATCCACTGAGCGCTCAACACAGACAGCATCGTCAGAAGAAAAGTTGATAAAACAATTTAAAAAATTTTGTATTGTTTGATACATATGCATACCGAACCGAAAGCACTGCATTGAACGGTTCAATATTGATACGAGTATTGTTGCACCCCTAATATATATTTATAGTTGACCCTAATCTTACAGAGAATGTGATGATTTTATGGATATTTAAAGTCAGTCATATATCCACAAACACAACAAGCTGAAAGTCAGTGACGCTGCTCGGTTTGCTGTCCTGAATATCACGGCACAAGCAGGATTCACTGCACTGTTAATGTTAGCTATGTTATATTGCTGCCTCTGTTCGGTGGTGTCGAGCCAAACGAACTTAACGTGTGTTTGAACAAGCTAACGGTTCACTCGTTAAGCTGAAAGAAAGATACTTTAATCACAGGAGTCACACATGTGTCCACGTACCATCTGGGGACTCTTCTTGTTTAGCACTCGTAATAACACAAATACTAAATCCTCCTTCTCTTGTGCTGTTTTGTAGTAGTGTGTACACCTGAGACTGTCACCTGTCTGTCTGTCCTGCATTCTCTCTCTTTTTCTTTCTCTCTGATTGTGTAATAAAAGTATGAACATGTATTTATAAGTTACACTTGTCTGAATCCTGCAGCTTATCACACATTTGATTTCCATGTGTGACAACTGCAAGTGTCCAGAGTGAGGACAGACTGAGGGACCCACTGCTGTACATCATCTGTGAGGCTTTGCACCCCTGATGATCCACCAGGACAAACTCAGCAGTGTGTGAGGAAGAGGAGGAGGAAGAGCCAGCAGCAGCTGACAGATGGAGAGAATAGACAGACTGATCCCTGTTTGTGAAGGACTGCTAGAAAACTTTTTAACATAACTAATTGTCTGTCCTGAATCAGTCTTATTAGGTAATGTTCAAATAATTTTATCATTCCAGTGTTTTCAGTGTGGGAGAAAGTACTCAGGGCCTTCAGGTTACACACTATGAAAGGCAGAAACAAGTTTAATATTCAGAAACCTAAAGTATGTATCAGCAGCAGAATGGACCTATAAATAAATGTTTGTTTCAATTATTCTATGAAGCTTTGAGTATTTTGGATCAGTAGCACTGCTGTGTTTGTTGCATCATATTGCTGTAATTGTTTATATGCTTTATATATTTTGAGGTAAGTTGATCTATAGTGTTACATCATATTCTATAAGGATGTTATGTGTTTGTATACTTTCTGCCCAGTTTGAACCATTTAGCAGAAGTCAGCCTGTTTAAGGCCCTGATATCTGTTCTGTATGACTTAAAGCAGTTATGACATGGTCTGATTTTCTCACCCAATAAAGGAATATTTAGTATATCAGTCTACTCTTCATTTTATCAGAAACAGTTATCACAGCTCGTACATTTTCTTTTTACACATGTATGTAAGCATTGAGCCAAATTTAGTAATGCCAACATATTAAATGAACAATATTTGTCTCTTATGTATAATGCATCTATATATACACTGTCAAAGGTACTTGTCTTTGAGTGAAGATTGAAGGTGATAGGAAATATAAATAACTGCAACTTGAATCTTTGACCCAGAGTTCAAGCTCACTGCTGTTGTGTGTGTGTGTGTGTGTATATATATATATATATATATATATATATATATATATATATATCTCAATCATAATAATCTGACAATACATATAATATTGGCCATATTATATTTACATTACCACAGTTCATGATTTTAGTCTCATGAACAACATTAGCTAATTGTTATTTACTAACTAATCTTGAAATGACTATTCAGTACAGAAATGAAGCCCAGCAATCATGTTTTACAGTCCTGTGGTCTCAGCCTCAGATACTCAACTAATCAAAGTGATGTAATGACAGAAATGAATGACCAACAAAACATTTTTCTTCATTTCTGTCACACAAAGCTGTATGAAGCGTTTCTCGCGGTTAGTATCATGGTTGCTAGGCAACCTGAACAGCGCGATGAAGGCTAGACCGTCCAATTTCACAAGCCTCACACTTCCGCACTTCTCGTACTTGCAGTACGCACTGTGCGTAGTGCGCGTACTTCACACGTGCAGACCCTGAATTGGGACACACCCCCTGTGTTTCTCTGAGTCTGTGTCGTGTCGTCCCTCATGCTGTGTGGATCTCCCTGTGTGTTTAGTTTGTTATTCCCAAGTTTAGTTTAGTTTACTTTGTATGCTTGTTTTCCTGTGACCAGCAAATAAAGCTTTTAAGTCCATCCCTCGAGTCAGAGTGCCTGCATTTTGAGTCCAACTCCTGCCTGCCACACAGCGCTTCTTGACAACAAAAGTGATTTCAGTCTTTATACGGCTGGAAAAAATGTAATTACATCATTCTCATTTATGAGATGGTCTAAGCCTTTCGGTTCAGAACATTTATATGCACGAGCCACACAATCAGTGCATCAGATTCATAAAAGCCTCTGTCATTTCCCTGTTCAGCCTTTTGTGGATTTACAAAGAGCATACAAAGGCAAACACAGTCAGTTAGATTTCTAGCCTGCAATCATCTTGGCTTCCATTGTGTTTAACTACCATGTCATACCACTTAGCACAATATTTACAAGTAAAAAATGATTCTACGGCTCCACACTGAGTTTAAATGGACCACAATTTCAAATGAGAGGAATGTGGACAATCTCTTTGTCTGCTGAACGTTTAAGTGGGCCGTCAACTTGGATGAATTTTAAAATATCTGACAACTGGCTAAGTGTCGGAACTGACTTTTCTCCAAGCTAGGGATATTGGCAACAAGATTAGCAGCTTTTTCTTTGTCTTTCTTTTTTTTTTTGGGAGGGGGAGGGGGGGCACTTCATATTGCCACCCAGAATTCTCAGCTTCTCTGGGGTCATATAACAAGATATGATGTTAAAGTTTGAGGAATTACTGAATGGGTAGAAACATAATTATGAGTTATTGTTTTTGGTTTCACACTAGGGGATTAATATGATTTTATTGCATTAGTTTTATTTTTCATGTTCTGTTCAAAATTCATTGTAAAGGCTGAAGGGCTAATGTGCTGATGATAGGACACACACACTGTCAATCCATTTGGCATAGAAGAAATGCAAAATGGTGCCAATGATCAAGTTTGAGACATGTCATCATGGGTGTCTTACATTCTCAGGAAAGTTTAGCTTGCCTAAATGTTTTGCATTTTAAGGGCAGCGATTGCATGCAACAGGGTTGCAGATAAACATGCTGATGACCCAGTGAGTGATGTTATATAACATTGAACATGAAATCTGAAAGCACATTACATGCTTTAAAGAGGTGATAGACACCGCCTTTAATAAGATATTTAAGGCCTTGATAGCAAGTGTTGAGCTCTGTTTCCATCATATTTAGTGAGAGGGAAGAGGTGAAGAGGTCTCTGTTAATCTCCTTGCAAAGCACAAAGACAGCTGAGACTGACGTAAAGGACAAAGTAGACTGAGAAGTAGAGAAAAACAAGTTCTGCCAACAGTGCAAAACAATAACTAGCAGATTGCAAGAACCATGTGGTCGTACTTTATATTGCATCCAAGCAACTAACATCCACATCGACTTGCCAGCCATGGATTTGCCTTTCAAGTTTTGTTTTATTTATACTTTAAATGAATAACTTAGCAGTCAAATATTGTGGGCAGTCTGATGATTTTTCTTATGTTTACATTTTGTTCTGTTCATGTGTGATTTTAAGTTAAGGGTAAATGAGGTTTTTTTGTATTTTTGGATTATTTATGAGATGATGTTAAGTTTTAGTAGTATTATTAATTCCCTTGAGTTGCAGTATAGTTTAGGTCCTTGCATGTCTCCTTAGTTATGAGTCTCTTCATGTCCCCTGGTGCAAATCTGTCCTGGTCTTCTGTGTCATGTATGTTTTGTCTGTGTGTTTTCATGTCCAATAGAAAAGAAATAGAAAAAACTTATAAAAGACTTGCATCAGATTTGGCCTACTTCATATACTGAATCATATAAGACTTATGTGATTTACTCATGAAAGTGGCCACTTTCATATATTGTTTTAGTAAGTATCCAAAACATACAAGTTTCATTTATATATTTTTTCATTAAGTTTTTCATTAGGTCATTTTTCATCAAAACATTAGGTTGTCATTCAGTCTATAAGTTGTTATGGCCTGTGGCCATAAGAAGTCTGTGGGAGCTGCTGTGTTTCTGTCTCTTTACTGTGTCTTAAGATTCTCTGCAGGTCCTTCCCCTAATGAAGAGTAGTGGGCTGCTGATTGGACCATGGAGCACATGACTGCGTTCAAAAAGCTGCTCTGGCAGCTGCTGGGAGAGAGAGAGAGAGAGAGAGAAGCGAGCAGTTTTGACAGCAGACACGAACCTGGCCCTCGTTTCTAACTTTTTGGGTTACTTTGTATCTGTGTAAGCATGCTCTGTGAGAGCCGCCACTGGTGTACAAACTCAGTGCTTATGCATACATAGGCTGAAGCTGAAGGGGTGAGTGGCCTTTTCATTTGAACTTTTTTCTCCTGTTTCTGGGCTAGGAAGCGAGGGATAATATTGTCATTTCTTTGTTTTGTTTTTGATCTTAGGGTTTAGTTAGTTTTCTCTGGCGGGACTTACACTCAACAAAAATATAAACGCAACACCTTTGTTACTGCTCCCATTCCCCATGGGATGGACGTAGAGACCTAAAATTCATTCCAGATACACAATATAACCATCCCTCCCAAACAGTGGTCACAAATCAGTCCAAATGTGTGGTAGTGGGCACATCTGCTATATTGAGATAATCCATCCCACCTCACAGGTGTGCCACATCAGGATGCTGATCTGACATCATGAGTAGTGCACAGGTGTACCTCAGACTGCCCACAACAAAAGGCCACCCTGGAATGTGCAGTTTTTTGCGCTATTGGGGGTCTGGGGACCCAGAACCGGTCAGTATCTGGTGTGACCACCATTTGCCTCATGCAGTGCAACACATCGTCGCATGGAGTCTATCAGATTGTCAATTGTGGCCTGTGGAATGTTGGTCCACTCCACTTCAACGGCTGTGCGAGGTTGTTGGATATTCGTGGGAACTGGTACACGCTGTCGTATACGCCGGTCAAGCACATCCCGAACATGCTCAATGGGTGACATGTCCGGTGAGTATGCTGGCCATGCAAGAACTGGGACATTCTCAGCTGCCATCTGCCCTGAACAATGTGAACCATGATTCATCCGTGAAGCGCACACCTCTCCAACGTGCCAGACGCCATCGAATGTGAGCATTTGCCCACACAAGTCTGTTACGGCGACGAGCTGGAGTCAGGTCAAGACCCCGATGAGGACGACGGGCATGCAGTTGAGCGTCCCTGAGACGGTTTCTGACAGTTTGTGCAGAAATTGTTTGGTTGTGCAAACCAATTGTTCCTGCAGCTGTCTGGGTGGCTGGTCTCAGACGATCTTGGAGGTGAACCTGCTGGATGTGGAGGTCCTGGGCTGGTGTGGTTACACGAGGTCTGCGGTTGTGAGGCCGGTTGGATGTGCTGCCATATTCTCTGAAACGCCTGTGGAGACGGCTTATGGTTGAGAAATGAACATTCAATGCACGAGCGACAGATCTGGTTGACATTCCTGCTGTCAGCATGCCAATTGCACGCTCCCTCATTGCTTGTGGCATCTGTGGCATTTTGCTGTGAGACAAAACTGCACATTCCAGGGTGGCCTTTTGTTGTGGGCAGTCTGAGGTACACCTGTGCACTACTCATGATGTCAGATCAGCATCCTGATGTGGCACACCTGTGAGGTGGGATGGATTATCTCAATATAGCAGATGTGCCCACTACCACACATTTGGACTGATTTGTGACCACTGTTTGGGAGGGATGGTTATATTGTGTATCTGGAATGAATTTTAGGTCTCTACGTCCATCCCATGGGGAATGGGAGCAGTAACAAAGGTGTTGCGTTTATATTTTTGTTGAGTGTAGTTGGTTTTGTTTATTATTTTGGCCTGGGTTCACCCTGGAGCTATGCTTCCTGACATTAAATAAAATCACCTTTTTACTCATAACTGTTTTTGGCTGTTTGGTTTGGGAACCAGGGCGGGTACTTGCTTCTCTCTCCTCCAACCTTATGTGTGTCCCTACGCACCTAAACTAGGGGCGCAACAAAGCTAAAAATATACAAAATAAAAATCACTTCATATGACTATTCACCTTCAGCACAAAAACAAGCTCTCTGTAATTTCAAATGATAATTAAATATTTGGAGGTCAGAAGGATTATTTCTACCAAACATGAACTATTACAAGGATCTATAGCAACAACATCAGAGTGTCATTTGGACTGTTAATTGTAGCTCAGTGGTATCTAGGAGAGGAAATGTAGTCAAAACCTGGGGGATTGCACTACCAGAAGGTAACACTGCAGACACTGAGCATAGTACCTTGGACTCCTACAAGCAAATGGGAACCACAAGAGAGACCTAGGAAAGCCACAACAAACAAACACCTGGAGAGATTGAGGCAAGTCCAGAGGAGTCAGCTGAATGGGAAGAACAAGATCCAGGCAATTAACACCTAAGCCCTGGCATAATAAGCTGGCCAAAGAAGGATGTAGAAACCTCAAGAAAGCGCCCTATGACTGTACACTAAGCAAAAGGAGGGAGGCCAAGGACTAGTGAGTGTCAGAACCACTGACGAAGCAACCAAGTTCCATGAGTACATCAGGAAGATGGCTACTAGTGATGGTAAATTTGATTCTTTTTACTGAATCGAGTTTGAATGAGTTACTCATCAAAGTGAATCGGGTTTTTTGAGTCACTGAGTCAGTTGACCAGAGAGTGCAAAAAAATTTACATTTTCACTCAAACTTAATTTGTTTATCTTTTCATGTAAATCCTACTGCTAAGATGAGTGATTGAAAAAGAAAAACAACTATTTTTATAGAGCAAAAAAGAGCAAAAAAAAAAAAGATTTCTAAAGGAAACATTTATTTTATTTTTATTTTATTAGCATTTTCCTCAAATGTGTCAAATATACATTTTCTCATCTAAATGTCCACTGACCTGTTTGCCAGGGGGCGGTAATGCTCCTTAACATTGGTTGCCAACCAAGAAGAAGAAGAAGCAGCTGTGAGCCAGGAGTGAGTGAGTGAGTGAGTGAGTGAGTGAGTGAGTGAGTGATTTGCTTACACTACGATTCAGCACAGGAAGGGAGGGGGTGAGTGAGATGTGAGTGAAGTTGGCCCCCCACCTTCTTCAAATCCAACAAAAGTGGTATCAAACATTTGTGCTACGCAGACTGGTGCAGCTACAACAACCTGTCCCTGAATGCGGAGAAGACCAACAGCGACTCTACTTCCTCTGCAAACTGAGAAGCACAAGAGATTCAACCCCCATTATGAGCACCTTCTACAGAGGCACCATTGAGAGTATCCTCACCAACTGCATCACTGTGTGGTATGACTCCTGCACTGGGTCCTGCAGGAAAAAAATGACAACGGGTAGTGAGAGCAGCGGAGAGGATTTTGGGGACCTCTCTTGCCTCCCTCCCCAGGAAATCTACTGCGCCTGCCTCATCCAGAAGGTCCTCTCCATTACAGGTGACTCCACTCATCCCTTCAACGGCTTCTTCAGTTTGCTGCCATCAGGAAGGATACTGAAGAGCCTCCGGAACAGAACCCGCAGACTGAGAGACAGCTTCGTCCATCAGGCTGTCAGGATGCTGACCATCTCTGAATCGAGAAGGGGGGCCCAAGGGTACATCTTTCGCCATCTTACAATGCTGTGATTGCAGCCATTCCCCAACTCTCTGTGAATTGTACTCATGGCCATTCAAGAATCTTTGTCTTTGATTAGTAGTCGTTGATCAATGGTCATAAGAATTTGCATACTAACAATCATGGAACTATCCCCCCAGCCCATTGTTCATTCAGTGGTGCTAGTTTCCTTCACTATGCAAATGTACTGTTTATAAGGTTGGGGAAACCTGCAGTTAGCTGCAACTGAAGAAGTCACTTGGATGAGTGACAAAACGTTTCTCCCACTGAAAATGTCCAGATGAACAGAATCAACCTTTTGGAATTTACTTACCTGGATGATTGAGCATGCATCAAGACATTATTTTATTAATATTTTTGAAATGATAGCAGCACAAACGAAAATTTTAGCAGCACAAACCAGCACAAACATAGGACAGTTGAATGATACCAGTTTTGTTTGATTCCATTAATGTGGGAGGGCTGGTTGACCGCTGATGACCTCTAGAATTTTTTATTAATATCTTTAAAATGATAGCAGCACAAACAAATAATTTTGCAGCACAAACTAGCACAAACGTAGCATAAATGTTTGATATCACTTTTGTTGGATTTGAAGAAGGTGGGGGGGGGACAACTTCACTCAAGTGTGAGTGAGTCCTGAGTGATTTGTTCATGCTACGATTCAGCACAGGAAGGATGGGGGAGAGTAACTCAAATTTGCTGGTAGCATGTTAGCAGAGCGATGGTACTGTGAACTGAGAAGCTATTGTCTTGATGTGAGCTTTTTTTTTTTTTTTACACATTTTTAATTATAAGCTAGATATGTTTCTACTAATGAAATTAGTTTGCTAATAGCAACAGGGATGAGTCAGTGAGTCAGTTGGGCTTGTGAATCATGATTCACGAGTCAGTAAAGTGATTCTCGAGTATTGAACGATTTGTTCATGATTCGCACATCACTAAATGCCTACAACTGATAGGGCCCATGCATGGGCCTGTACCCCATTCTGGTGGTACAGGCCAAGTATGGGCCTGTACCACCAGGAGATAGAGGACGTGACTGATATTAAGTAATTCTTCCAGTGGCTAGACAAAACTGGACTGAAAGACAGCACAAAGGCACTAATAATGGCAGCACAGGAACGAGCTCTAAGCAGAGAATCAGTAGTGGCTGGGGTGTGCCACACCGGGCAAGATTCAGGCAACAATGAGAAAACGCTGATATTAACAGGCTGAAAAATTCTAGTAACCAGGACATGGCATCATGTGTATGGCATACACATGATGCCATAACCAAGTGGCTGGCATAGTATCAGGAACATCTTTTCCAAATATGCCTGGAAGTCTCAAGGTCAAAATGCAATACACCCCCTAGGGTTGTTGAGAATAACCAAGCTAAGATCATGTGAGACTTTGAGATACACAGAGACAAATTGGTGATGGCTAAAATAGCCAGCCATAGTAGTGGTGAATAAACCAGAGAAGTAAGGACATAGTGATAGATGTAGCATAGCATAGCATAGCATAGCATCTTTATTTATAACGCACTTTACATCCAACAATGTTGACCAAAGTGCTACAAATATAAAACAGAGAGGAAACAGTTTAAATTACATATGAAATATCTTAAAATTAAAAATAATATAATTAATAAGAAACGTATTAAGAGACATCAACAAGTCCTGCTGTGCTAAAAGCCAAGGTAAATAAATATGTTTTAAGACGTGATTTAAAAACAGATAATGAAGGTGCCTGTCTAACATGTAAAGGCAACTCATTCCACAATTTTGGTGCTGCCACAGCAAATGCCCGATCCCCTCTGAGCTTACGATTAGTCCTGGGCACGCTCAGGAGGAGCTGGTCTGCCGACCTGAGGGACCGGGAAGGTATGTATGGATACAAAGAGCTATACAAAGTGACAGCAACATCAGGAAGAAGGAACACAAGCAGCTTGAGAAATACCAACGGCTGAGAGGGGAGCTATAGAAGATGTAGAGGCTGAAGGCAACAGTGGTCCCTGTGGTAATCGAAGCACTCAGGATACTGACGCCCAAATTGGCCAAGCAGCTCCAGCAGATTCCTGGAATGACATCTTTGTCCAGAGGAGTGCAGTCCTAGGAACAAAAATGACACTGCACAGGGCCCTCAAGATCCCAGGCCTCTAGTAGAGGACTCAAGCTTGTATTATTGAAATACACTAACAGATTAAACTTTGCTTGACTAGTTTTACATAATTGGGCAATCACAGAAACCTGCGCTTTCAGCAACTCCACTGTGCACTCTGTGCTCCTTGATTAATTTGGTTTTGCGCTTGTCTACTGATACCACTGGACACCACAGCTAATTGAATTTGCAGCTACAATTCAGAGGTCAAACTGTTTCTAAGTGCTCTATACATGCAAATGAGTTTAGGCCTTTGAAAATCATCTGTCTTCAAACAGAGCACATCAAACATCTTCTGTGATTTGTCAAGGGCTGGGTAAAACAGTACCACACTCATCGTGAGCATCTACATCACAGGCACATGAAGGCTGAACAGGTGTCATCTGAGTACTGCTGTGGTTTATTCTACTGGATGTTTTTGAGGCTTAGGAACATTTTATTTTGTGTGCATGGAGTGTTTACATTATTAATTGCCAATATTAATACATACTGATTCTGTGAAATTTGGCACTTGTGCATGCACTAGAAAAATTTATTTTCAACAGCCACTTCTCAAATTCATTTTATCATCTATTTTGATCACATCACCAGACTTTTTATATTACATTTAGACATACTGGCAGTTAAAGTTAAAGCAGTAAGGATTTAAGTGTATGGTTGCATAATTAGAATCAATATTGTTTGTGTAAACGGATGGAATCAAATAAGTTGCACTGCTATTGCATAAGTTATATATAACTGGTCTGTCTTTTGGCAGGAAATATCAACAGCATAAGAACAGACATCCAATGAAATCTGCTGGACAGGTGGGACTGATTACTAGATTTTGGTAGTAATCTGGGTGTAAGTACTGCCATTTAGAGACATTCATAACTCCATTTATGCAAATAAAGGAGTAGAGTTGATTTCCAAGCCAAAGAATATGTTATCAGAGTCCAAAAGCTGTTGAGTCCTTCAGTTCTTTATGTGCATGTCTCACTTAAGACTTAAAAATAAACACAATGAACAAGATAAAGTATTCATTAAACCATAAAACTAAACATAGAAAAGAAATTCCCAGAGCATTACCAATATGTAGATGGTTTTCAACCCTGCATTTCGAGTTTGGATTTTCAGGTTCTGTTGTTGAATATTTATTCTCGTTATCATAGATTTATATAAGTTGTGTCTCTGACCTTGGTGGTTCCCATCCCTTGATTGCCTCTTGTATCTATTGTTGTGCTTCCCTGTGTTTATGGTGTTTCTGTATATATTCTCACGCACTTTGTTTTCTGCTGTACTCCTTTGTCTTGAACAAAGGTTTGTCTTTCATTAAATTTGTCTTTGTAGTCTGCAACATGTATGCACTGACAGCGTCTTGTTATGACACTTGCAGTTAAAAGATTGAAGTTTATTATTTTTTTCAAGCAAGCTGCTTATTATTTTGAAATATGTAAATGACTGACTATATCTGCCAAAAAGATGCAGTATGTTGTGCTCTGCTTCTGAACACTGGAGTAGAGAAGACATATATCTCCATTTTTCAGGATACTATCAGTGTCAGGGGCTGACAGTAGTGACTGAAATACAATGTAAGCTCTCCCCCACACCCCATTTTTGTGTCATCCTACATCCTTACCTGCTGACAGCTGTACTTGACTTTGACACTTGAGATAAGCAGCTTGTCAGTGTCAAGAGTCTGGAGTAAAGAAATGGCTCGAGTTAGGGAGGCTTGGTGTTCTGTAAATGACATCTCATTTATACATAAAATCATGTATGTTAATATAAATTTATTCAATAGTAGCCTGCTTAGAGGTTTGTGGTTTGTAAGGAATTTACAAACAACTAAACTGTTGTATTTTTAAAAGGAGAAAACATGAAATGCTGTTATTGTGGCTTTATATCAGCAAATGAATTGATAAATATGGAATTGTAACTTTTTTTTAGAAAACAAAAAGTTTTTCTGTTGCTGTATTTTATTTAATTTTTATTTTGTATTTTAAGGCTGGTAAGATAGTCCTGTAGTGTGTCTTTCATGAATATGGTAGTTTTTTTACTTGCCGAATAAAAAGAAAGTCGGAGACTGACAGGCGGATTGCCACAGTATCTGTAGTAATGTAAATACTGTACATTCCTGTGAACATGCAGAAATTAGTAGATATTGGCATGTCATACAGCTATTTTGTCATACTGACAGCCCAGTTCTGCAATATATCCTGCGAGGACAAACCAAGGACAGAAAAAAAACCACATTGTGCTTCGAGTAGTACTCTCTCTGGTTCATAGTAGAATAGCTTTTTTTTAATCCAATGGAACAATAAAAGTGAAAAGGATTGAAGATTCAGCATGCCACTTTTAACCTTGCATTAATTATGTCCTTGATATTGTCACTGCATCTTTTTCAATGAAAAGTAAATTGTTTTTGAGAACCAAAGTGTCCTTCACATGGGCAGAAAAGATATTAACAGCCTTCAGGGTTGACCAAAGGTAATGATCATTTGTGAGAAACCTGCTTCAGATCAGTCTTCTGCTTGTGATTCACCATCCAATAACCTTGTACGTTTAGACAGAAAGTGTATACCTCTGGGCAATTAAGTTGTTGAAAAGTTCCAGTTTCATAGACATTATTTTTTTAAATCTCCTGCTGACAGCTGTACTTGGCTTCAAAGTTACTCTTTGTTGGCATAGACTGGTAAGAAGAAATAATAAAAACTGCAGAATATATATTATGAGCCAAGTAAACAATAACATTATTCATCTTGTTCTGGATATAGCTTATCAAGTTTATTCAGCCTATTGCTGTTTTAGATCATTGCATAGCTTATTACATTACATATTATTGCAGTCTTAAAGACCTTCAGTAGAATAAAATGTAGAAATTGTGGCTATGTCACCAAACCGTTAAAGATTTTGAGAAATGAATCTCTAATAGCTCAGTCAACACTACATAGTTCAATGTATAATCAGTTCATAAAATCTAATTTAGCAGATTGTGCTGTCACATTGTATTAAAAGCAGTGCAGCAGCAACTGTTTTTTTTGTGGGGAAGAAGGACTGTATGTTAGCAGCTATACAAAGAAATTAAGTGACACTTGACTAACTCAATGAAGAAAAAAAGACACAGATTAGTCTCTTGGAAGAAGGGAAGCAGGTTTGAAAGGAAACCTGAGTTAAATGCAAAGTGAAGATTTACACCGCCTTCTGAACATGAATGGCTCTTCAATCTGAGAGGGCTCAATGAGAACTACTGACTATTTGGCTCCTTTCCTGTTTGGAAGACTTCTTCTAATTGGCTATGGTGTGTACTAATTTATTGTAAAATTGAGGGTACAGTATAGTAGTAAGTAATCAAACAGTAACAGTTTGAAATATTACAGGTTAGGTTACCGGTTGCAGGGGCCGATCCTTCCATGATGATTCCTCGTCTTCCTCCTCTTTTTTGGGTTTCTACTGTCTGAGGTATTCAATGAGCACGCAGTCGGTTGGGCCATCTTCCTGATGTATTCATGGACACAGCTGGACTTTTGCCCGGTGGACCGATGGTGATTTTTTGTTTTTATGGGCTGATGGGTTTTTTGGGGGGGGGGGTTTTGTAACAGTAAAAACAATGAAAGGTGGTGGATTGGCCAAAGGCAAGTTATGAACTGTTTCTGAGAGACAAATAACACCAGGATTCTTTTCTACATAACTGACAGCTGGTAACTGTGCAGGGGCGGGTCTACCAAAGTTATCCCAGGGGTGCAGGTAGGGCATTTCCAGGGAAAGGGAGCACAAAGAAATGCTTTTCCTTCTTATTCTCGTTTAAAATGTCTAGCTTTTAATAAAGCTGTTTTTTTTTTCTGTTCTCAAACTGATCTCCCTGTTGGAGCTCAGTCTGAGGGGAGTTATTTTTTTCTCCTTATCTTTCCTCATGTGGTGCATTTTCCATTGTTATACCTCTCTGACCTGTCTTCCCCATGTGATGTTTTGTGTCTTGTATGTATGGTCGGAGGGTAAGATGGCGCCGCCATTGCGTGCAATAGGTCGGCAGCCTTATGAAATTTCCCCTTGTGGGACTAAAAAAAGGTATATCAAATCAAATCAAATCAAATCAAATAATTATCCGAATCTTACAACCAAAGTGGTCATCTGGTGTAAAATGTATAGAAATCATACATATATCCCAACAAGACAGTGAACGTCACTGTCACAACAGCGTTTGCTTTCATTCAAAGGCATTATGGCTTTTCCTATAATACCTGATGGGCTGGTCTCTAGTCAAAATGCCCGGGACGATTTTTTGTCCCAGTCCAGCCCTGGTCATGGATCTCTGTTGTGTCATCCTGGACCGTGGTACTGACCAATCCCTGGCCTCCTTCCTTCCTTCCTTGGCCTTCCTCTTTGAGATGTAAAATGGTGTAATGACCCCATATCATGTGCTTCAGCTTCTGCTTGAAGTGTTACCTCAGTTGACATCTCCATCAGTGATTGATAAAATCCCTCAAGAATTGTGCATAATCTTCTCCCAGAAATATTTTGTTGAACATTATTCATTAGCATTAGAAATGTTGCTAAATAAAAATATGATGTTCAAGGTAAAGACTCCAATTTATTTGTACCATTTGCAGTTTGAACAGTTGTCAAACTCTACAAAGTACTGAAATAGTTCAGCTGATGCCATTTTGTAGAGGCAGAGAATTCAGAAAAACCTAACCCCCAAACATGAAGTTCATTCATTCTATATTATCAGGTTTCATTCTATATATTCAGATTTTTATTGTAATATATATATAATATTTTAGCAGCATTATTTCAGCATCATTTTAGTATGACTCAATGGTGCCCTCGAGTGGCCTGAATCAGAGAGCTGCTTTTCTACACAGACAGAAATATACTAAATTACTTTTGCTGTCATTTAGTAAATGAAATTTCATTGCAGTTTTCTCAACACAGGATGAAAATATTAAAAACTGTTTTAAGCATAATAAAACATACAGAAATCTATAGCAGCAAAAATGCTATTCAATTCAAAATGTATTTGTATAACACGTTTAAAAACAACAGAGTTGACCAAAGTACTCACAATTGGTTAAAAACAAGAGAAAACAATGGAAATATAGATAAATTAGAAACTAATAGAGACAAATAACAAGACAGTGAATTAACAATAAAAACATAAAACAGGGCCCTGCGACAGATTACCCCGCCTCTCGCCCTATGACAGCTGGGATAGGCTCCAGCGCCCCCCGCGACCCTGAAAAGGAGAAGCAGAAGCGAATGGTTGGATGGATGGAACATAAAACAGGCCTGATAGTACTCATGCTGAACTCGAATTAAAAGCCAAAGTAAAAAAGTGAGTTTTAACACGCGATTTAAAAGACTGAATAGACTCTGAAGTACAAATCTCCTCTGGCAGATTATTCCAGAGTCTGGGTGCTGCTACTGTGAAGGCCCGATCTCCTCTATGCTTCAATCGAGACCTTAGTTGTGCTAAGAGCATCTGGCTAGAAGATCTCAGTGCTCTTTTGGGGTCATACGTGTTGAGGAGTTCGTTTAAATAACAGGCGCCATATTATTTAAAACTTTAGAAGTAAGTAAAAGAATCTTAAAATCAATATGATATTTTACAGGGAGCCAGTGTAAATTTGCTAAAACTGGAGTGATACGTTCATACATTCTAACACCTGTTAAAAGATGTGCAGCGGCATTTTGGACTAACTGCAAGCGATGGAGAGATGAGTGTTGAAGACCCAAATAGAGAGAATTGCAGTATTCCAGTCTAGAGGTGATGAAGGCATGAATAAGTGTTTCTAGATCTCTTAGAGGAAGATAAGTGCTATGAAGTGCAATGGTTAAACGAGACCTGTGGAATTAGCATACAGAAACCTGGTATCCAGTACAAGTGGCATATTTTATTTAAAGTCAGAAAGCCTATCCAGCCAGAATATATGAAAGCTGAAAGTGTCTTGACTGAAAGTGCTCTGTGATCCATGACTTTCTGCTTCAAAGAACAGGAAGAAAAACATTACATTCTGCAGTCGTCCCAAATCCTGAAACACACTGTTTATAATTGGACTTCCAAAATGGGAGCTTGTTCATTATAAGTCTCAGATCTGCATTGCATTCCTTTGAACCCATGGTCTCCATTATCCACCCAACAACCTCCCTGCTTTTGTCTTTGACTATATCAAAATAATTGCATTCTTTAATCTGTGGAAAATTCACCTCAGCAGTAATTCTGGGTTTGTCTTATAGAACAGTCGGTCAAGGTGACACAACTCTTCTTGTGGGTCTTTTGGTTGCTCAGAAGCACACAGATAATGATACTCAAAGACAACTCTGGGTAAACTACTTGCTTTGTTGAAACACTGAAAGTTTTTCTGTACAATTACTCCACCATCTCATTCTAAAGAAGTTGTTATGACCCAGGAACATCTGGGTCATATATGTGTGTGTGATTCCTCTCTCTCCTCTATCTCAGGTGGGACATGGGTGTGTCTTGATCAGTGTTGGGGAGTAAAGGAATACATGTACCGGCGTATTTAAAATACAAAATATGAGTATTCCATTGTAAATAACTGTAAATAGCTTTGTGAAATAGGTCATTTGTAACCCTTTCAATGTATATATTTATTGTCTACTGCAGCAGTCTTGTAGGAGTGAGAAGCTTTTTCTGTTGAACTCAGTTTTCTCCTGTTTTTCAAAGTAGAAAAACATTAGAAAAGCAAATTGTTTTTTGGTTGACTTTTGTTTGGTAGGGAAGCTTAGGGACCTTTAGAGATAAATAATTGACTAAATAGCATTTCAAAAGAGAGAGATTGCTACAGTTTTGGCTCTTTCTTGGGTGGTGTTGGAGAGGGGGGGCCACGTTTCTTGGAATGTTCAATTTACCTAAGAACATAACACAAGTATACGAGTATTGTGTGATGCCTGTAAGAACTGGTGCAATAATAAATAATGTAAAGTCTAGAATCTAATTACATTTTGGTAATTTTATACGTTACGATTTCCATTTCATATGAATTGGCTTGGACCTCAGTGTAATTAATTTGTGTGTGTTTACTGTTACTTACAAATCTCTGTTATTTGTGCATTAAGAAAGAACAGAATTGTGTGAAATACAAATAAAATCACTTTTAAAATGAGTGGCTCTCAGTCAGCCTTTAATAAAGAGCTCAGTAGGACTTTGATGTAGTAGAGTAGAAGCTCTTCGATAAATGCAAAATACAAAAACTGCAACTTCGTGTGGTTTCATTGTGATTAAAAAAACACACAACTAAATAAAAACAGTATTTATTTGTTTGGAAATATATAGAATACAAGTGTCTGTAATTCACAGAAAACAAAGGATAAAAGACAGGAATACATCAAATAAAATATTCAATACCCTCACCTTGTATAAAATTATGCAATGGAAGTTGCGGAAAATGAATAGCACCCATAGCTGCCACTGAATATGTTCTTTTGTGTCTTGATGGAAATCAGGAGTGTACAGTATGGACTGTATATTTATGGAATTCTGATTTCTGACAAATGTCATGTTGTCAAAGAGTGTTCTCTTGCACACTGTCCTTTAGTAATTTAGTCGCCTATACTGAGACACAAAGAAATTCAGTGGCAGATATTGTAGAAAACTGACAAATCCTGCTCCATTGACATTTACAGCCAGAACTTTTTGCATTATAACTCAAAAAATGTTTTTGTTTTGTTTTGTTTTCAGCCCACCCCTTCCCTTTCTTATTCCCCCATGTTATCATATTGATTAAGTCCATAGGAGGCCTAGTAATGACTAAATGGTGCAGTCTCCTTCAACTCATGGTACCCCTGGTGGTTTGGCTCTGTAAAGAGACGGAGAGGGCAGTTAGAGAGATTAGATGAAACTTTATTAATCCCTCGGGTGGGTTCCTCCAGGAAATTCAGTAGGACTAGGAAGTACCACAACTCTATAACTACCTATCTATCAACGTATCTATTGATGTAAGCATAAGCCAGTGTTTTGAAAAGACTCTTTTAGAAACGTAGGTGCTCTGCTGTGGTTACATACAGGAAGACAAAAACCAGTGCAGTTTAAAACCACACAGAAAAAATATTGTGACTTGGATTCTTTAGTTGCCACTGCTTATCAAACTGCTTCCTTAAAGTCCTGTTGGACATGACCTTCATTTCTATGCAATGAGCACTGTGAAAGCCACCCTACTATATATGTAAAACATTTGTTATTCCCTTTTTAGAACCTGCGTCTGTAGGTCACTTAATGATTTTCTGTACATCCCAAATGACGTAAACAAAAATAGCCACTAGCAGAAGGCGTTTGAGTGTGTAGATAAGTGTTACGGTACCGAGACTCATGTTCTCCTCCACCAGAGGCCTCTTCTCATTGCAGTTCACCACTCTTCCCTGTGCTGCTCCCAGAATAGTCATGATGTCCACTAAGTTGAGTTTCCCTTCCTCCCTGGCCTCCCCAACTTCCTCAGCAAGCTCCTTTGCTGCCTCTTCACGCTCCTCTATTTCCTCTTGGGTCAGCATTGCATGTAAACCTTGTTGTGCTGTGGTGTTTCCCACCTGTGGGGGTGCCAGAGAACACAAAGCCCTCACCTGCCCATAGGACTTCAAGTGAGCTATATTGGCACGTAAGAAGAGCAAGAGGACATTGAGGTCGTTCAGTGGGCAACCTAGCCGTCGTCTGTTGATGAGGTCCAGCGCTGGGAGGACCTCATAGATAGAAATGAAGGTGGTATCCCAAACAAAGAGTCGAAGGAGGCTGAAGAGGACGATAGGTGCCAATAGGATATAGATGGCACCATTAGCAACACTTATCACCTGAAAGACTAACTGGCCAATCATTTTACACTGAACCAATTCAGGGATCCAGTTCTGATCTCGCAGCATCCCTGTGCGTACAAAGCAGCTAAACTCATCCTGCAGGAAGGCAGACAGATGGAAGTAGGCCAGGTACAGGCAGGCAGCAGTCATGAAGATCAGGAGGAGGAAGCCCCGCAAGAAAAGCATGCTAACAAGAAAGTACGAGTTTTGTTTGCACTGCATGTGTCTCTCCAGAAGGGGGTACTCAAAGTACCGCTTCTTTTTGGCCCTGCAATGACACAAGAACAAACTCAGCATTATAACCATAGTCGTACTGCTACAAATACACACAGCTGGGAGCCACCCAACACAACCACAATGTTCTACTTTTGGCTCCTAGGAGTTCCTGACCACAATACCAACAGTACTGAGACTGTTGGTAGCTAAGCGCTTTGCTTAAGGGTATAACAAGGGTAGTTGCTGTGGGAGAGGAAGCGATCGCTCTTAGCTTTCCTAGTTTATCAAGAGACAGAAGAGCATCACTTTTGTATCCTCTGAATGATAGATACTTTTTACTGCTGCTGCAATGACCTAGTTTTATCACATGAGTCCTTGGAGATTTATGCAACTAGACATGTGAGTGAATCAATATTCATACGCTGAAGCTACTCAAAGCGTATGAACACTTGTGTTTACAAACTAACAATCATAAGTCCCTTACCGCTGCAACTCAGCCTGAAACGTCAGCGGGTTCTTAGTGTTCTGGCGCATATCCAGAATGTTTTGGGCCATTCGGACTGAGCGGTTGTAGGACTTGTCTAGTTCATCAATTATGAAGAGCAGGTCTGATCCCAGTGTGGGCATGACAAGCTGGCGCCAGAGTAGAGCTGGGAGGTACATCAGCACGGCCATGGCCAGAAGAGAGTAAGGGAACATCTGGACAGACAATGACAACAGAAATTAGGAATAAATGGAGAAGAAACACCCAATCATATAGATGAAACAAAAAAACAGCCAGTCTCACTACTGATCTTTTATTAATAAGTCAGTATTACAAATGAAGAAGCATGAATGATTTGTAAAGGGTTTTTAGAAAAAACTAAACTAAATCAATCCTTAACTCAGAAATGTGGTACACTGACATTTTTGACTGAAATTTTGCAGGGGTTTCAGCAGTTTATCATCCACTCTAGGCAGGAATAACATTCAAGAGTGCTTGATCAGAATCTTTGAACTCACTTTGTGTACCCAGAGGGAGCGCTCCTCGAAGTTCCCATCACTGTCAAACTCATGATGCATGAGAGAGTCCCAGCAGTATGTGTCTATATAGCTGGCCTGCTTCACAGTGAAGTTACTGGGAGGAAAACAGCTGATCTGAGGCCCTGCAGAATATAAAAATATTGATCTATAACCTGATGTGAAAATGTGGAAAATTACTTCATGCAACATCAGTTGATTCTGTTTTGTCAATATGCCTGTAAGCCACTGCACAGTAGCAATCTCTCTCTCTCTCTCTCTCTCGCACACACACACACACACACACACACACACACACACACACACACACACACACACACACACACAGAGTTTTCCATCCTAAAAGTCCAATGCTAGACACATGCTGTACATCTGAGGTGCTGCATGCCCTTTCCCTTTCACTGGAATAGACCTCTGTGGAAATCATATGTTTCCAAGTGGCAACATGGCATTTAAAAGAAAAAGAAAAACTCTGGGTGACTGTGTTCCAAATTTATGCTCACCCACCTTATATTTAGTTCACCTTTATATTACCACATATTGTCCACCCACACCCATCTGTCATTTCTCAAGGGTGCTCCACCCTTAAACAGAGAGCTAGAGTTAGAAGACATCAAAGTGTGCCCCACCTACTTGCAGCTTTGCAAGAGAAAGAGTCTGTTTTATCCTTGCACCCTCCACATTTGGCCAGCTCAATATAAGTACAAATATGCTGCCACTACTCTACTGCCAGGATATAATTTCTCTCACCACTCCACCTCACGATATAGTGCATGGCCCACTTATCTCATGGGTGTGCATATTTTTGTAATTATTCAGTCCTAGTTAAGTGCTAAAATTAAGAACCCAAGCAGACATGGGGAGAACATGCTCCACACAGCCACATGGTGGATTAGAAACCAGGAGTTTTTCAATTCAGTTCAATACAGTGTTATTTATACAGCGCCAAATCACAACAACAGTCACCTCAAGATACTTTATATTGTAAGGCAGACCCTACAATAATGCATACAGAGAAAAACCTAACAATCATTCAACCAGGTATGAGCAAGCACTTTGGCGACAGTGGGAAAGACAAAGTCCCTTTTAACAGGAATAAACCTCCGGCAGAACCAAGCTCAGGGTGAAGCAGCCATCTGCCACGACCGGTTGGGGAGAGAGAAGGAAGACTGGATAAAAGACATGCTGTGAAAGCATTATTATAATTATTATTATTATGTACTAACCATGCCAGTTATGGTTTCATGCAGCTTCTTACATATTGCTAAATAATTCCTAAATAAAAAAATATATAAACAAAAACAACAGAGCATGCCTTCTCATGAAGTCTTGTAACAATATTTTCCCCTTCAGTTCCCTACCTGTGCAAGCCATTTGACAAAATGAGGGAGTTGAAAAAAGTTATGTCCCTGCTTCTATCACCTCCTTTCAATCCTCACTTAATATTGGGAGATCGCCTCCACATTTGTGCTTTAAACAAGGCTTCTTGGCTAAGAGCACAGGTGCAAGTAAACCAGGCTCCAGACAACAGTACACTCAGGCACTGTTGTGAAACTGACAAGCCAGCAGATAAGCAGCCAAGATGCAGCAGATAAGCTGTGAATCTCAGGACCATGTCATGTCCTACACACACACTCCCCATCTCCTCCTCTGGTTAATCAACACATCCTCTCATTTGACTTAAATAGAGGGGAGCTGCTAGAGAAAAACTTTGGCTGGTAATTACAGCTTGCCACCGTTAGTGAACACTCCTCTCAATCATCCCTTGTTTCAATTAGTATCAGGCGCATCAGGCTGATTGCACACCGGCTCTGTAGAGAAGACGTTTAGTTCAAGGTCAAGACAGTCAGTCTCTGCAGCAATACACTTGTGGACCTGCCAAGTATATTTATGATTGTCAGCTGTGCTCTTTTTGTTATGAATGGCCGGGGATATAGTATCTGTGTGCTTGTTCCACTTAAATTATATATTTTTTTATTTTCCCCTCTGACAGCAGAAGAAATGGCAGCAAAAACAATAAAGTGCTGAATGGAGTTTTAAACCCTTTGTTATTTTTTGTTTTCAGTAATTTCATGATGTCTTGTCAATGTTGCATAACATGTACTGTTGAGGCTTTGAGGGGGTCTTAATGGAGTCAGCCGTTACAATCCTCCTTTTATGACAGATGTTTAAATCTTTCCTCTTCCATGACTGAGTAATTAATATCTTTGTTTTACAGTTCTTTATATTAAATTTCCTTGTATATTTATTGTAAGAGGGAATGTGGGATAAAACTCTGTTTTATCGAACCTGCAAATCTGTAGAGATTAAAAAAGTTAAGAACCGTATTGGGGGGGGGGGGGGGGGGGGGGGGGGGGGGTAGTTTGAAGAGCAGCAGAAATATTAGTAATATTAGAAATATTAGGTCTATTTCGCTAAGTATGAGACTCATCCTTATCATGAATTCAGCTACATGCAAATGATTAAAAAGACATTTAGGAACAAAAAGTACAAGATTCGTGTACAAGGAGGACTATTAACATTGCTAAAACAAGGACCACAAAATCCAATAAGAGCATGGAGAAAAAAAGACCTATAATATTCATGAGGGTATAATTAAGGGCAAAAGCAAATGGAATACAAAACAAATGTCCTGACATAGTATTAAAAAAAACAGTTGCTCACCCAGGGAGATTTCACGGGCAAATGCCATGCACACCAGCATCAGCGGAAGGCCCACAGACACAAACTTGATGACCTTGTCAAGAGGAAGCTCCAGTTCCAGGTGGCTGATACGGTGTATCCCAGAGTCATCCCGCAGCAGGGCATCAGATAGCATGGCCTTGGCCGCTGCCTGGGCGATTGACATTTTGAACACCTAAGCAAGAAAAAAAGATGACTTTTTTTTTGTTTGGTTGTTTGTTTTTTACCTCATATATGACTGCTTTCCTTAAGCTTATGTTCACTGCTGTTCTTCACTACATGTGACAAAATACAGCAATAACTCTGATAAATCTTTAGTAATAAAAGAAATCCTCTAGAGTAACAAATCAGAAATGGAATTAACATTAACCAAAGTATATTATCCAAAGACATCTGATGAAAGCTGTTACCACCTTACCTCAAGTCTTTCTGCTTTCTCTGCTGATGTTATTTGAAAATGTGGTTGCAGAGACTAGAATTTCCATAAAAATCTGCACAGTGCTGGAAAGCAGCTTAAATAGTCAGGGAGGGTCTCAGCCTGGACCAGCCCAAGATCCAACCTCTCATTTACTGAGTCTAACTGTAATTACAGAGAGGACATCTGGAAGCATGTATTCTCCCAAATGGCACTGACTAAAGCAGACCTCCAGTTCTCAACAGCAGGTCTAACAGCCGGTTTTTGTGTGTGTGTGTGTGTGTGTGTGTGTGTGTGTGTGTGTGTGTGTGTGTGTGTGTGTGTGTGTGTGTGTGTGTATTTCTACACTGGCTGTAGACCACTTCAAACAAGTGAACCATCACCAGTGGCTTTTTCAGCCTCTATCATTCAGATTCTATTTTTTACTGCACTTCAGCCCAAGAGCTACTGCTAAGATACTGTTGCAAATAACACACCAGATGGCTTGTTTCTGTCCCTGGCAGGCTGTACATGCTGTACATTGTGCAAAACTTCTATTTGACTCCATGGGAGTGACAAGAACACTGTGACAGGGTTTTGTACTCTAAATGTAAGAAAGCTTTTATTTTACTTTATTTTTGCTTTTGCTTTTATTTTACTATAGATGATTTGCTCAAGTGGTTCTCAATTCTGACACAAAATTCCCACAACCACACACAAAGAAGCTTTGGTCACATGTTTGAATTCCTTAAGCATGTGCTAAGATTTAAATGTTTGTTCTTTCATGCAAGCCCACTGCTAGAATTCAGCAATGAAGGTTGGTATGGGTTAAAACTCTATTATAACTGAAAATCTTTTTTTATTATTTCATACTTTATTTAAACTAAGTTCTTCAATAATTCAATTTTCAGTTCAATTCAATTTTATTCATATACATCACAACAAGAGTCACCTCAATGTGATATGATCAAGCACTTTGGCAACAGTGGGAAGCAAAAATTCCCTTTTAATAGGAAGAAACCTCTGGCAGAACCAGGCTCAGGGAGAAGCAGCCATCTGCTGTGACCAGTGATGACGGTGATGAAGGGAGAAAGACAATAAACATACTATGGAAGACAGCCAGAAATTAATGCTAACATGTGGTGAGTGAAAAGAGTTCAGAAGAGGAGAAATGTTTAGTGCATCATGGGAAGCCCCCAGCAGTCTAACTCTATTGCAGCTAACTAAGGGTGGCTTCAGGGTCACCTAACTATAGGTTCTGTCAAAAAGGACAAATCCAAATTCAATTCAATTCAATTCAATTTTATTTATATAGCGCCAAATCACAACATAAGTCGCCTCAAGGCGCTTCATAGATACAGAGAAAAACCCAACAATCATATGACCCCCTATGAGCAAGCACTTTGGCAACAGTGGGAAGGAAAAACTCCCTTTTAACAGGAAGAAACCTCCGGCAGAACCAGGCTCAGGGAGGGGCGGGGCCATCTGCTGCGACCGGTTGGGGTGAGAGAAGGAAGACAGGATAAAAGACATGCAGAGAGACAGAGGTTAATAACAGATATGATTCAATGCAGAGAGGTCTGTTAATACATAGTGAGTGAGAAAGGTGACTGGAAAGGAAAAACTCAGTGCATCATGGGAATCCCCGGCAGCCTACGTCTATTGCAGCATAACTAAGGGAGGATTCAGGGTCACCTGGTCCAGCCCTAACTATATGCTTTAGCAAAAAGGAAAGTTTTAAGCCTAATCTTAAAAGTAGAGATAGTGTCTGTCTCCCAAATCCAAACTGGAAGCTGGTTCCACAGAAGAGGGGCCTGAAAACTGAAGCACTGAACCATTCTACTTTTAAATACTCTAGGAACAACAAGTAGGCCTGCAGAGCAAGAGCGAAGTGCTCTAATAGGGTGATATGGTACTACAAGGTCATTGAGATAAGATGGGGCCTGATTATTTAAGACCTTGTATGTGAGGAGCAGGATTTTGAATTCAATTCTGGATTTAACAGGAAGCCAATGAAGGGAAGCCAAAACAGGAGAAATATGCTCTCTCTTTCTAGTCCCTGTCAGTACTCTTGCTGCAGCATTTTGGATTAGCTGAAGGCTTTTCAGTGAGTTTTTTGGACATCCTGATAATAATGAATTACAGTAGTCCAGCCTGGAAGTAATAAATGCATGAACTAGTTTTTCAGCATCACTCTGAGACAGGATATTTCTAATTTTAGAGATGTTGCGCAAATGGAAGAACGCAGTCTTACATATTTGTTTAATATGTGCATTGAAGGACATGTCCTGGTCAAAAATGACTCCAAGGTTCCTCACAGCGTTACTGGAGGCCAAGGTAATGCCATCCAGAGTAAGAATCTGGTTAGATACCATATTTCTAGGCTTTTCAGGGCCGAGTACAATAACCTCAGTTTTATCTGAATTAAGAAGCAGAAAGTTAGCGGCCATCCAGGTCTTTGTCTTTAAGACATTCCTGCAGTTTAACTAATTGGTGTGTGTTATCTGGCTTCATGGACAGATAGAGCTGGGTGTCATCTGCATAGCAGTGAAAATGTATGCTATGTCTTCTAATGATACTGCCTAAGGGAAGCATGTATAATGTAAACAGAATTGGTCCTAGCACTGAACCCTGTGGAACTCCATAATTAACCTCAGTGTGTGAAGAGGACTCTCCATTTACATGAACAAACTGGAGTCTATTAGATAGATATGATACAAACCACTGCAGTGCAGTACCTGTAATACCTACAGCATGTTCTAATCGCTCTAATAGGATATTATGGTCGACAGTATCGAATGCTGCACTAAGGTCTAGCAGGACAAGCACAGAGATAAGTCCACTGTCAGAGGCCATAAGAAGATCATTTGTAACCTTCACTAAAGCTGTTTCTGTGCTGTGATGAGCTCTGAAACCTGACTGAAACTCTTCAAATAAACCATTCCTCTGCAGATGATCTGTTAGCTGTTTGACAACTACTCTTTCAAGGATTTTTGATATGAAAGGAAGGTTGGAGATTGGCCTATAATTAGCTAAGACTGCTGGGTCTAGAGATGGCTTTTTGAGTAAAGGTTTAACTACAGCTAGCTTGAAGGCCTGTGGTACATAGCCGATCATTAGAGATAGGTTGATCATATTTAAGATCGAAGAATTAATTAATGGCAGGACTTCTTTGAGCAGTTTTGTAGGAATGGGGTCTAAAAGACACGTTGATGGCTTGGAGGAAGTAATTATTGAAGTTAACTCAGAAAGATCAATTAGAGAAAAAGAGTCTAACTTAACATCGATGGTACTAAGAGTAGCTGCAGATAATATTACATCTGTGGGATGATTACTGGTAATTTTTTCTCTAATGATAAAAATTTTATTTGTGAAGAAGTTCGTGAAGTCGTTAACGTTAAAGGGATTGTTGGCTCAAAAGAGCTCTGACTTTTTGTCAGTCTGGCTACAGTGCTGAAGAGAAACCTGGGGTTGTTCTTATTTTCTTCAATCAGTGATGAATAGTAAGATGTTCTGGCTTTGCGGAGGGCTTTCTTATAAAGCAGCAAACTATTTCTCCGGGCTAAATGATGATCCTCTAAATTTGTGACACGCAATTTCCTCTCCAGATTACGAGTCATCTGCTTTAGGGTACGTGTTTGAGAATTATACCACGGAGTCAGGTACTTCTGATTAGAGACCTTAGTTTTCACAGGAGCTACAGTATCCAGAGTCGTACGTAGTGAGGAGGTGAAATTATTAACAAGATAATCGACTTCTGTTGGGGTAGCGTTCAGATAGCTGCTCTGCTCTATGTTGGTACAGGGCATTGAAGATGATAACAGTGGGTGGATTATATTCTTAAACTTAGTTACAGCGCTTTCAGAAAGACATCTACTGTGATAAAGTCTTCTCTCCACTGCTGTGTAATCAATTATTGTAAATGTAAATGTTATCAGGAAATGATCAGACAGGAGAGGGTTTTCAGGAAACACTGTTAAATGTTCAGTTTCTATGCCATATGTTAAAACAAGATCTAGAGTGTGATTAAAGTGGTGGGTGGGTTCTTTTACATTTTGAGAGAAACCAATTGAGTCTAATAACAGATTAAATGCCATGTTGAGGCTGTCATTTTTAGCATCTACATGGATGTTAAAATCACCCACAATAATTATTTTATCTGAGCTGAGAACTAAATCAGATAAAAAGTCTGAGAAATCAGACAGAAACTCTGTGTAAGGCCCAGGTGGACGATAGATGATAACAAGTAAGACTGGTTTCTGAGTTTTACAGCTGGGGTGGACGAGGCTAAGCATCAGGCTTTCAAATGAATTAAAAGTCTGTCTTGGTCTTTCATTAATTAATAGGCTGGTGTGAAAAATTGCTGCCACACCGCCCCCTCGGCCTGTGCTTCGAGATTTCTGGTAGTTAGAATGACTCGGGGGTGTTGATTCATTTAAACTAACATAATCATCCTGCTGCAACCAGGTTTCTGTAAGGCAGAGTAAATCAATTTGTTGATCAATTATTAAGTCATGTACTAACAGAGACTTGGAGGAGAGAGACCTAATATTTAATAATCCACAGTTCACTGTTTTACTCTTTGGTTCAGATGTGGATACTGTATTGTTCTTTCTTTGTAATTGTTTATGTTTAAGTTGTTTGTTGATGGTTTTTAGTTTGTTTTTTGTCTGTTTGGGAGCTGACACAGTCTCTATGGAGATGGGTTTTTGGGGGGGTAGCAGGAGGAGAGAAGCTGCAGAGAGGCGTGTAAGACTGCAACTCTGCTTCCTGGTCCCAACTCTGGATAGTCATATTTTAGGGGGTTTAATAAATTTGTCCATATTTCTAGAAATGAGAGCTGCTCCATCCGAAGTGGGATGGATGCCGTCTCTCCTAACAAGACCAGGTTTCCTCCAGAAGGTTTGCCAATTATCTATGAAGCCCACATCGTTTCTGGGACACCACTCAGACAGACAGCAATTTAAGGAGAACATGCGGCTAAACATGTCACTCCTGGTCTGATTGGGGAGGGGACCAGAGAAAACTACAGAGTCCGACATTGTTTTGGCAAAGTTGCACACCGATTCAATATTGATTTTAGTGACCTCCGATTGGCGTAACCGGGTGTCATTACTGCCGACGTGAATTATGATCTTACTGAATTTACGTTTACCCTTAGCCAGCAGTTTTAAATTTCCTTCAATGTCGCCTGCTCTGGCCCCTGGAAGACAATTGACTATGGTTGCCGGTGTCTCTAGCTTCACATGTCTGAGAACAGAATCACCAATTACCAGAGTTTGACCCCCGGCGGGTGTGTCGCCGAGTGGGGAAAAACGGTTAGACACATGAACGGGTTGGTGGTGTACCTGGGGCTTCTGTTTAGGACTATGCTTCCTCCTCACCGTGACCCAGCCGCCCTCTTTCCCCAGCTGCTTGGGGTCTGCCGGGGAACAGCTAGCGGGGCCTACGCTATCTTCGGCTGCACCAGCTACAGGGGCCTGGCTAGCTATGGGTGAATGAAGGGTGCGAAGCCGAGTCTCCAATTCAGTAATCCTGGCCTCCAGCGCTGCAAATATGCTACATTTGTTACAGATATCATTACTGCTAAAGGAGGCTGAGGAGTAACTAAACATCTGACACAATGAGCAAGAAAGTGCAGGAGGGACAGGTGAAGTAGCCATGGTGCTAACGAGTCGGCTACGAGCTAAGCTAAGCTAGCGAAACAGTACAGAGACAGTGAGTGAATACTTTGGCTATAAATTAGGTAGTGAGTACACAGAAAGTGTGCTTCGGATGAAGCACGTGAAGATTATACTATGAAAGAAGAATGTATTTAAAAGTTGTTAATTAAATTGCTAAGCAAATAAGCTACTCAGAAACACCACTGTGTTTGAGCAGGAACAGGAAGTGATACTCTACCGCAGAGCGAGCGAACACCAAGTGACAGCGCCACCAAATCCAAGCTGGGACCTAGTTCCACTGAAGAGGGGGCTGAAAGCTGAAGGCTCTGCCTTCCATTCTACTTTTAACTATCCTAGGGACCACAACTAAGCCTACAGTCTGAGTGCTCTACTGGGGTGATACAGTGCTGTAGGGGCTTTAAGATAAGATGGGGCCTGAGGAGAAGGATTTTATATTTGATTCTGAATTTAATGGGGAGGCACTGAAGAGAAGCTAGTAGTAGTTGTTGTTGTTGTTGTCAGTAGCCTACAAATAATAAATACATGAACTAGTTTTTCAGACAAGGTAATTGTAATTTTAGAGGTATTGTGCAAATAGGATAAAGCAGCCCCACATATTTAGTATGCACACTGAATGACATATCCTAATCAGATAACATATTTCTAAGATTTATAAGGAGAAAATTACAGGTCATCTGAAATTAGTTTTACACCAGATATAACAGGACGCACATCTTCCAAGAAGTTCAGCTTCATGTCTTGACATTTTCACAGAATATTGTCCCAAAAATCTTGTGAATAATCAAGATGTTGTTTTGGGTCATCAGTGGTTTTCTCCTAGGAACTCTCCCATGGATGACATTTTTACATGGTTTCTTTTGATTGTTGGATCATGATTCAACAATCATTCAAGTGAGGCCTGCAATTCTTTAGAAGTTGTTCTGGGTTCTTTGGTCAGCTCCTGGTTTTCAGTGTGTTCATGCAGTAATTTTGGTATGCCAGCTACTCGGCAGAAGGTCCACCCTTTCCCTGGCAGGTCGCGGAGTATGGGGGTGCCTACTGGGGTCAGCAGAGGAGCTGGCCCCAGGGAGGGGTCCCTTCTTTCCCTCCCCATCTCCAGCTGCCTCCCTCTTCCCGCTCCACCACAACCACCCACACATGCAGGGCCTTGGAGTAGGGGTGTGTCACCAGGGTGCAGAGGAGGCATCCCCCCTTCTGTCCCCTTCTGGCTGCCTCTGCCTCAATTTTATCCCACAACTTAGACATTCACATTACTCACACTCTCATTACACATACATATAGGATCTTGGGGGTGGGCACGATACACGGAATCCAAATTACCATCAGGGTGTACACCTCACCCCTGGCGTCGTTGCCCACCTCTCAATTTTAAATACACGTAGACATTGAGGGCTAGCAGGAGGGGCTATGCGCTTACCTGCTGCTCTCTGGCAGGTAGCTCCATGCCCTCCTGGGTTTTAAATGCACCTTAGAACACACATGCATCAACACTACAATGAGCGGGCGGAGGGAGGTTTGGAGTCTTCACACACCCCCGTTCTCTGCGGCCTGGTGGAGCGGGGGGGCTAGGAGGAGTTGGCCGTCCGACTGGGGTCTGGAGTGTGGGGCCTCCCTGCTGCTGCAGAGTCAGGGCGGTCTGCTTCTCCCCACCGCAGGGAAAAGGGTAACACCACCTGGGTCTGGGTGCAGTTCCCCCCTCCAGGGGCAAGGGTACCTAGACCCGGTTCGTAGAGTACGCTTGGGGAGTGTGATTGTGTGTACAGCGTCTCTTTATGTCTGTCTCCACGTTGGTTGAGTGTGGAGTAAGTGCATATGAGAGCATGAGGGTGGGAATGGATGTTTGTATCTGTGTGTGCCTGTATGTCTGTGTCTATATGTCAGGTTGGGTATCAGACGCCACCTCTCTGGGGACATCTCAGGCCCTCCAAGGTTTGGAGGCCTATCTCCCCCCACCACTTCCCCTGCCGGTGGCGGACTCCCTCAGACATCGGTGCGTTGGTGGTTCTTTGTGTCCGGGGATGGGCGTCCAGGTACACACCGGCTCACTCCTTGGCGGCCGCTTATCGGGGCCTGGAGCCTGGGGCTCGCTCGGGCCACTCCGGAGGTGGGGTGCCCCCGGCCCCTCGGCCTGGGGCTCGGTCACTCAGGCACAGCTGGCTGCTGGCGGAGCTCACGGGCGCGTCACTGCAACCCCCCCTGGCTTCTGCTCCGCGGCTGCTGAGTGAGCCCTCATCTGGGACTCTCCTCAGCTCTTTCTGGGACAGTGGCGCGGCTGCCCCTCTGTTAGTCTTCCTTGGTCTCTTGTGTTCTGGGGGCCTCTGGATGTCTGGAGTTTTGATCTCCTCCATACCTGCTTCATGCCCTGAAGGACGTGGCAGTGGCTCCCCACACCCTCTAGATTGTTAGGGGGTTTCCCATGGCAAATTGGTCCTCGGTGAGGGAGCAGACAAAAAGCAAATCAGAAGACGCCTATGAGTAAAAAGTCTAGGGAACAGTTCATCCTGCCTGAATAGAGTTACTAGGGCTCTGCCCTGGAGCTGGGCCTTGGAAGGGTGCCCAAGGGCGAGTGCCTGGGCCCCTTTAGGCAATGGGGCCCAGGCTGGCGCAAGAAGAAGGAACATGGGCCCACGCTCCTGTAGTCCTGTAGGGGTCGAGTACAGTGTGTGCCAGGCGGCAGTCAAGGGGGAAGACCGTGGCAGGCTGATACTGGCTACTGAGAGTAGCGACTGGGATGTGGAATAATTCTGGGACCAGTCTCCTAGAGACTCCTGCATGTACATTCAGGAATGGTTCCGGTGGCTGTATGTTCTGGATACTCGGTGAAGAAAGGGGCTGAGTTGGATCAGGTGGTGGAGAAGGATGCTGGACAGACCTAGCTCACCTAAATGTATATTGAGGGTGCACTGGGAATGTCTGGTAGAGGCCTTGGTCTGTGAGATCTTCAACTCCCACCTTTAGCAGAGCTAAGACTGCATTTCATGGGAGAATGGGGACATTGAGTATGAATGGACCATTTTTACTCTGAGTCGTGGTCAAAAGCTGGTTGGTACCAACAGGCCAAGCGGAACGTGGCTTGAGCAGTGGCTGAAGCAAAAACTCGGGTGTGGGAGGAGTTTAAAGAGTCTATGGAAAAAGACTGTAGGACTGTGTCGATGAGTTTCTGGCAAACCCTCAGGTGACTCAGGAGGGGAAAGCGGTGTTTTACCTGCACAATGTATGGTACAGGTGGACCGTTGCTTACTTCAACTGAGGATATTGTCAGGCAGTGGAAGGAATACTTTGAAGACCTCGATCCCACTGACACGTCTTCTGTAGGGAAAGCAAAGTCTGGGGACAAAGGGGACAACACATCCATCACCGGCGATGAGGTCACTGAAGAAGTTAAACAACTCTTTGGTGTATGAGGTTTGCCCTGAGTTCCTAAAGGTGCTGGATGCTATAGCCTGTCAAGGTTGACACGCCTCTATAATGTTGCGTCGAGATAAAGGGCGGTATCTTATGGTTGGTGGTTCCCCTCTTCGCGAAGGGGGGCCAGAGGCGTGTGCTTCAACTACAAGAGGATCACACTCCTTAGTCTCCCCGCCCATTATTTGAACCTCAGATACAGGAGGGTAGGTGCAAAACACTGCATCAGCTCTTTACCCTCTTGAGGGTACTTGAGCATGAATGGGAGTTTGCCCAACTAGTCAACATGTGTTTTGTGGACTTCGACCATGTCAGTTGGAGAATTCTGTGAGAGATGCTTCGGGAGTATGGTGGTTGGTACCGACAGGTGTCTGTCAGGGCGGTTGCTCCGAGCCATTGGATCCTTATACAACTGTTGCAAGAGCTTGGTACACATAGGAAGTAATTAGCCACACTTGTTCCCGGTGGGTGTTGGACTCTGCCAGGACTGCCCTTTGTTCATAAAAATTATGAAGAATTGGTGACACAATTTGATGAACTTGGGTGGTCTCAGAATCTCACCTCTACAGAACCACATCATCTGCAAAAAGCACAAATCAGGTGGTGGCCTCCAGCTCACTGGAGTCATTCACAGCCGAGTGTGAAGCGGCAGAAATGAGATGGCACCTCCAAGTCTGAGGCCATGGTCCTCAGTGGGAAAAGGGTGGAGTGCCCACTCCAGGTTAGGGACAAGTTGCTGCCCTAGGAGTTTGTTGGGGTTTGCAAGTGGGGGGAGAGGGGACGGGGAGATTGTTAGATGGATTGGTGCTGTAGCTGCAGTGATGTGGATGCTGGACCTATCCATTATGGTAAAGAGAGGGCTGAAGGTAAAAGTGAAGCTCTTGACTTACCAGTAAATCTATGCCCTGGTCACCTATGGTCACCAGCTTTAGGTAGTGGCAAAAATAACGAGATTGTGGATACAAGAGGTGGAAATGAGCTTTCCCTGAAGGGTGGATGGGGGAGTTCAGCCATCTGGTAGGGGCTATAAGTAGAGCTGCTACTCCTTCCACATTGAAAGGAGCCAGTTAAGGTGGTCTGGCATCTGATATTCCATGCCATGTAAGGGAGGTGGCTAACAAATGCACCATTCTGTAGTCGGTATCTAAGCCATTCTTATTAATGATCTTACTGAAGAGGGAGGCCTATGCAGAACAACAGTGGGGGTAGAGCACTTCCTTGTTCCTTGTCATTTGATGGTGACTTGTGTTATTGGCTTGAAGTCCACCTCTAGTGTTGTTTGCCACATCCCAATTGAAATCCTGATACTCTAAGAGTCCTGTTGATTTTCTATACTTCTAAATTTTCCCGAATCCATGTATGTGCATTGAGTTGTAGTTGAGGCTTTCTTGTAGTCAATCTAGGCAGTGCACAGGTTGGTCAGTCTGGTCTTACAGTCTCAACCAACTGCTCACTCTACCAGTTGCTGATGTTTTGCTCCTCTTGCATTTCTGCCAATTCTCTTCTGTGTCCTGTATTAGTATTGACCCATGTGGCAGTTCAACTTAGCCACTATGATGGCTGACAGGAGCTTCCATGTTGTGCTGAGACAGGTCCCTTCTGGGGAACCTTAGGGATCAGGACTTTTGGGCTTTTGGTTAGCAAAGGCCCAACACTTAGCAGCTGGTTCATTTATCCATGGAGAAGGAGAATATGTAATTTACTCATTGGAAGGTTAGCAGTTCAATTCCTAGCTGCTCAAGTCTGTGTGCCAAATATCCTTGGGCAAGATACTAATCCACTACAAGAGAGTAGAAAAGTGCTATATAAGTGCTATATAAGAATCAGTCAATTTACCATTACACCCAGATTGGATGATTGATTTGCATATATGGACTGTTACAGGCTTCCACCACATATACATATAGGCAATACTTCTACTGTAGCTATATCCATCCATTCTATGATAAATTCAAATGAATCTATCTAGATTCTTACATTCACATTTGATTCCACTTGCTCTCAAATTGGTATTTGCACTGTTCAGAAAAGACCTCTGGCTATTGTACTCATCTAATGTGTTGCGCATGAACTCCATGCAGAATAATTATTGAACAAATGCTATAATGTCTGAAGCACTTTTTTATTAGACCACTTGTGTAAATATGGCTGTGTCTTCCCTCCCACATATTTCCTCTCCCATGCATTTTGACCATTGCTCCCTCAAAAAAAAAAAAAAGTCAAGTAGCTAATCATCTCACTACATGTTACCTCTGCTAAGTAGGTCCTATGTGACTGCTATAGTTCACATTTCTCGTGCCATAAAATATGGCTAAAGGTGGAGTAACAAAGGTGAACAATAACAGAGATTTAAGTGATGCAATTAGAGTTTGACCTTCTATGGTGAGGTTGAAAACAATGCAGGAAGGCAATTACATATATAAGCCATGTCAAAAAAAAAAAAAAAAAAAAGCAATACAGTGATTTACTCAAAGAGGCCACAATTCAGGAGATTGTGGGTTTGTTTATGGTAGCTGGCTGAGAAGGTAGGCGAGCATTTGGGTGGGCATTTTCCAGCGAGTTAAATCACAGGCTTGAGATATAACGAGTGGGTGGAAGGCTATACATGATAGGACAGGCAAGTGGGAGAAGTTAACCAATAATTAGAATTTGTAATCTGAAAATTATTGTGAGGATGGTGAAGAAATGTTATACTCTCTTTTGTAAAAATGATTTACAGGTTATTGTATCGAAATATTAATGAATCAAACTGCCTCCCTCTATGAAAAGTCAGAGCCCTGCATGTGTTTGCTCAGCTCAAACAAATGCAGAACTTCCACGAGTCAAAATCAGTACCTTTACATGTTTAATTATTAAAAGTGATCTATTGAAACACAATAGATTATGACAACAACAAAGTTTACAAATGAAACAGAAATATTCCCCTAGTCTGTTGCTTGCTCTGGAAGATTCATTTAAAACTTTTTAAAAAGTAAAAAAAAAAAAGAAGAATAACAGGAAACATACTTCACAATGAACACTCAGAACATTCAATATAACAGTTTTTTTCTTTTTCTAGACATCTTCACATTAGAGATGAGTGATTCCATTTGTTTTAATACAAAACAGGGGGCTGAAATCGATTCACAGCTTCTTTAAAAGCCTTCACATAAAATGGAAAGATAGGTTACTACTGAGTCTCTTCCCTTTTTTATGTTTTTCTCAAAAATGTCTTCCATCAAAAAGAAGTCAGTGTCAGTACATGACATTTTTTTCCAAAGTCACTAGGCATCTCTGCGTGATTTCTCTCAGTGTTGAGTCTGTATGACCGGCACGCTCTTGATCTCTGACAGAACTGATCAAGGTCACAGAAATACGCAAGTAGTTTTCAAAGAGTTGGTGGTTGGAGTTAGGTACATATGTGCATGGCCACCTGCTTTTTCAACACCCTTATCCAGAAAATGTCATGGACAACATGAAGTCTGAAGCTACACACAAAAAATTGAATAAATATGCAAACCCTCAACACCAGAATACAAACATAGGAAAAATCCAATATACATACTATATGTGCAGTCAGTATACACTGGTTTAGTACAGCTGTTTTTGCTCATGGGGAGAGAGAAAATAAACCAAGAGTGTTGTAAAAGTCATGCGGCAGCAGTAAGTCAAGTGTTTTGCTCATGAGGAAGAAACATGTCAGATGAGAGTGCTGTTAAACCTGAGAACCTATGAGTCATTTAAAACGTGTGAATGATGTCCCAGAGTGGAAGCCAGCAGTCACTTCAACAAATATTTGAAATGTATTACACACACATCCTTTCCTTTATTTTGTCTTCTCACTCTTATTTTAGGAAGTGAAATGACACATTAGCTGCAAAGTGAAACTGTGGTCTGTCAATTGAAAATAAAGGGCACTTTCAGATGAAAAAAAAAACTGATAAAAACGGCTGCAGCCCTTTTAGTAACTAATTTCAGATGACAAAATATTACATTCAATTAAGTAGTTGCTAAAACATACAGTCAAAAGAGATTTTCAGTTCTTTAATCCATGTAATGCTTTTCCTCATTGTTTGTTTCAAAAAAAGAAAAAAGAATCAGTTCCTGTAAAAGCACCAAACATCTTTAAATGCTGCTTTTAAACGTACTCAATTTCAAACCTATTAGTTCCTGTGTCATTCCTCTCCATAAATAACCAGAGCTATAAAAATGTGCTACTCTCCAGAAAGTTCATGAGTTCACTACATAGGAACATACTGTGTTAAAATGCAATAACACAATTCAGCATTAAACTAATATTTTTCCTATAAACATGATGGTCATTGTGTTTGATTAGAGTCTGTGGTAAAGAACTAATACGTGCGTAAATGCTCTCTAGAGTCACTCGGCATTAGAGGCGTACTATTTGAGTTTCAATGAGGCTGTATTAAGTTCACAACTGAGATCAGCGTTCATAAAGTCTGTCAGTTGCCCCTGGCAGACTACTCCAGTTCCTCTCTGTGCTCCATGCTAAGATCTCTCCTTCCCACTCCCTGGCTGGACAGCTGCCTCCCCCTGTCATCTTCCTCCTCTCCATCCTCTTCCTCATCGTCCTCCTCTATGCCTTCCTCCTCCTCTTCCTCCTCCTCTTCATCCTCTTCCTCAGTGCCGTCCATTGAGTCATCGGCTCCGAGCATGGCTTGCTGCATGGCCAGGGTGGCTGAATCTGAGGATAGTGACTGGAGACTGTCCATACTCAGTGGGTCTGAAGCGAGGCCAGAAAGAGGGTAGGGAGAAGAGGGGTTATAATGTGACAGATACATTTAAAAAAATAATAATGTAGGCAGAGGAAGATAGACCTTTTTATTTGTCTGTGCATGCTTCAGTATTATTTAGAAATTTCACTTAGCCAATATTCAGAGTGGCTACAGGGCCAGAGACTCAATTTTGGGAGCCACCTGAAAAAAACCATCCCATATGGAAAAGATATATATAAATCTTATAAAGTTTGTATCTGTCTTGTGTGAAACTTGTATGAAAAGCATACAAGAGTGACAACAGATATAAGATCCCTTGAAAAATTATATAAATGAAACTTGTATGTTTTGGATACTTCCTAAAACAATATCTGAAAGTAATGAGAAAGTGGCCACTTTCATGAGTAAATCATATAAGCCTTATATGATTCACTATATGAAGTAGGCCAAATCTTATGCAAGTCTTTTATAAGTTTTTTCTATTGCTTTTCCATATGGGATCCTACACACCAGTTTGATCAATTTTACCTTGCAAAACGTTACGTAGACTTTGTCTGCCACTGAAATTAATTCTTACCCTGCCTTTTATCTATATTTGCACTCCAGTAGGGAAGCTTTCTTTTACTTGTCTATACTCGTACCAGCTGCAGTACTGTGACAGGAGATAACAAATTGCATAAGTAACTGAGGTCTACAGCCTACCGTGTAGCAGTAAAAGAAAACTATTCCCAAGAGACTTGTTTGTACACATGAGTGCAGGCTGAGCTATTGATTGATTTAGGACACATTTTTAAAGAAACTGATAGTCTAAAAAAAATTAAACAAAAGAGTGGTAATAGTGCCATCTAGTGGTTTGGATTCAAGCAGACACGCTTTTAGTTTGTTTATTTTTTTGTACAATGTGTACAATTTTACCGTTTATCAATATTCCCTCCAAATTCAAGTACATATCATAGCTATAGTGATCACTGTAGGACAAACACATCATAGTCAAGCAAGCAAAATCACAGACATTAAATTTAGACTGTATCCCATAACAGCCACAGTTGACGGCTGCTGTGTTTCTGCTGTTTGTTTTTACTGTTTCTACTACTATAATTGATTGTGTATAAAAATATTTTTCCAAACACTATATTTCAACTATATTTTAAGAGATGACATGTAAAAATTTAAATGTTCATGTATAGCTAGAAAGAGCTATTTGTGATCTTTAAATTACAAGTAAGCATCTATGGCTGGTAAATGGTAAATAGTTCTTATATGGCACTTTTCTACTCTCTTGGAGCACTCAAAGTGCTTTACAAAACAAAAATCAAGAAGACATTAAAGAAAAATTAAAAAGTAAAGGATTATTTAATGCCCAAAGAAAGCTGTTTGCTTTGCTTTGCTTTTCTTGGAAAATGTAACTGTTGGCATACTGTCTGAGTTGCTTCCTGTCTGAGATCTGTGCGTCTGCAATACACCAGCCACAATAGAGTCGGGCCAAAAGCGCTGTGTTGGACGATGCTGGGACTTCATCTTCTTCGCTTTAGGAGCTGGGTCAGGATTACTGGCATCTAACATAGGCTGAAGGATACGTCGACGAGCATTGATGAACCTGTGAAAATACCAAAGAAGTCATATTAGGAAAAGTAACACCTATGAATCCAACTTAATTACTCTGCATGTCTTTCACATATCTAATTAGTTCTACTAAACAGTACCGAGATTTAAGGAAGACATAAAATGAAAAACAAGTACACACAAAACTTTGAATATGACCATCAACACTTCAAAATGTTATCATTTGATTAAACCATACCCTAATGAAAAATTTTAATGCACTTTTATATCAAATTGTCTTTATTTATTTTTTTCTCTCTTTCTCTCTCTCTCTAAGGATAGACTGAAAGTCAGGACCCTCCACAGTACCATGGGAAGATAGAAGTGGCTGACACTGTGAAATTCTACTTGTGGAGAAAGCTGGACTGAAAGATAGCACTAATCATGGCAGCACAGGAACAAGCTCTAAGCACAAGATCCATAGAGGCTGGGGTCTATCACAGCAGAAAAGACCCCAGGTGGAGGTCTTTTCTGCTGTGATAGACAATTCTGGACATAACAGCAGGGTGTAAGATACTACTAGGTAGAGTATACATGAAATGCCATAACTAAGTGGCTGGCATTGTATAGTTGTACATTTGTGCTGAGTATGGTCTCCTCTATATCTCAGAAGGTTGAGCAAAGATCCTGTGGGATTTCCAGATACAGACACACTGGTAATGACAGCTGTAGTGATAGATATAGCGATGCCAAGTGGTAGCAGTATCAGGAAAAAGGAACACAAGAAACAAGAAGAGAGAGAGGGAGAGAGGGAGAGAGGGAGAAGTTGTTCCACATGTACTTGGTGTATACAACCAGGAGATGGTGCCACTGTATCAATGATGTACTCGGATATGCCAGCATAGTCAAGTTCAATTTAAAGCTTAACATTCATGCTCTGTAGAAGAAGGGCCAAAGTTTGTTCGATCTGATGTGCAGGCTGAGGTCTTTTAGTGTATGTAGGACCTTTTATGACACAGTGATTGCTACTCCAAGATTTTATATGGTTGTCTGCTGGGGAGAAACAGTACATGGATTAAAACGCTGATGAAGAGAGCCAGTGCGCTAGACTCCACAGAGGAAGTGGGTGAGAGGAGGATGTTAGTCAAACTGATGTCTATTATGGACAACACTTCTAAAAGACTGTGGGGACCCTGAACAGGTCCCTCAGCAGTAGGACAGATCACTGTCACAGGTCCTTCATCCTGACAGCAGTCAGACTATATAATACCCACACAGGATAAATACTGTTTAAAAAATGCATATGTATACATTATCACTTCCACTGCATTTTAGCTATTTATATAAATGTGTGCATATAATAGCATTTTGGCTTTTTTGTACACTATTTTTCATTTATTTCAATTAATAATTTTCTAAAATATCTCTAAAATATCTTCACAAAACGAATTCCCCTTGCGTCGGATTAATAAAGCGTATATGTCTATGTCTAAAGAAAACTTTGTCTTACTTTTTTAAATAAAAATATGAAGCCGTGTTTTGCTTTTACACATGCAACATGAGGCCTTTTTGGGATTACAAAATCTTACCAGTTGTTTACTTGCAAGAGAGTCAGACTTGTTTGTGCTGCAATCTGTCTTTTCTCATCTTCTGTTGGATATGGGTGCTGCAAGAAGTAGGAAACGACATTTCAGTTTTCAAGCAGTTTCCAGCTGTTAAAATGGAATGTGCCGCACCATAATTATGTTAAACACTGAAAAGTCTTGCCCTCAAACACAGTGTAAATGTCTGCCTGCGTCTCACCATGAGATGCTGGAAGAGCCAGGAGCGCATGATGTTGGTGGCGTGTTTGGGCAGGACTCCCCTCTTATTCTTAGACTTCTTGTCTTCACTGTCCAACAAGGAGGACAGGTCCACATTTACCTTTATTCACAGACAACAGAAAGGAAAGAAAGAGGAAGAAAAGAAAAAAGGGAAAAGACCATAGGGCTTAGTTATTGTTGCCACGGAAACAAACTCAGACTACCAATTACCTTTTTTTTTTTCCTATGGCAAGGGCAGAAACACCTCCTCAAGTGTCACCATGGTAACTGAATTTGAGTAATGATACTTAAAATATAAAGAAGCAGTACCCGTGACTAGTCTGTTATATGTGTGGTGCTTGGACTTTGAGTTTCACAGTTTGGCGTCGGTGAGCTAGAGTGACGCTGATGCAGAGTGGGCCTGTGTTTGCTTGGATTTTCATTGGTGTTGACCTGTAGTACACCAGCCTTTGTGTTCAGTGAGAAATCATTATTCAGATGTTACTGTTTGGAGTGTGAGTGCTGAAGGACGAGATGCTCTCAGACTATTGACAGTCTTTGACAGCCTGCATATGGATGTGTGTGAGTATGTGAGTTCATGTCTGGCTGAGACAACTAACTGCAAATATTTTTAACTGTTGTAAGAACATTTAGGTTTGCTATTTGGCGAAGAAATCATTTTTATCACAGTCATGCTTAAGATAAAGTTTGCACATGGCTTATTAGATAGTAAAGGGAAAACATCTAGTGATATTCTTCATTATTATGTTCTAATTAATGATAAATAATTCACTATTTCTAATTAAAGCATGACTTATATTGTTTTGTATTTTTTCTTTTTTTTTCCCCCGTGGTAATTTGGGCTTTTTAATAATTTCTTTGAACTGTTTTATTTATTTTTATTTATTTTTTTTTAGGATGATTGCACAGCATATAAAAAACAAGTATTCAATATTTAGGCTCAAACATTTACATACATTCACTTAAATCTTAAAAAGTGGTGCTCAGGGTTCCATCCATCTTCATCCGCTTTATCCGGGGCCGGGTCGCGGGGGCAGCAGCCTAAGCAGAGAAGCCCAGACCTCCCTCTCCCCAGCCACCTCCTCCAGCTTATCGGGGGGAACACCAAGGCGTTCCCAGGCCAGCCGAGAGATATAATCTCTCCAGCGTGTCCTGGGTCTGCCCCGGGGGCCTCCTCTCGGTGGCACATGCCCGGAACACCAACCCCAGGAGGCGCCCAGGAGGCATCCTTGTCAGATGCCCGAACCACCTCAGCTGGCTCCTTTCGATGTGGAGCAGCAGCGGCTCTACTCTGAGCCCCTCCCGGATGGCTGAACTTCTCACCCCATCTCTAAGGGAGAGGCCAGCCACCCTTCGGAGGAAGCTCATTTCCGCCGCTTGTATCCGCGATCTCGTTTTTTCGGTCACTACCCACAGCTCGTGGCCATAGGTGAGGGTAGGGACGTAGATCGACCGGTAAATTGAGAGCTTCACTTTTACACTCAGCTCCCTCTTCACCACGACGGACCGGTGCAGCGTCCGCATCACTGCAGCCGCCGCACCAATCCGTCTGTCGATCTCCGGCTCCCTTCTCCCATCACTCGCGAAAAAGACCCCGAGATACTTGAACTCCTCCACTTGGGGCAGGAACTCATCCCCGACCCGGAGTTGGCACTCCACCCTTTTCCGGCTGAGAACCATGTGTTATGAGTGGCTGTGTGCAGACAGGAATAGGACCCAAGGTGCAGACTCCGGAGCCAGATGTGAACTCAAAACAGCTTTAATGTTAAACTCAAATATAACATAACTGGGGGGAAAAATCAAAATAAACTTACATCGGAAAACTGACAGAACACACAGCTAGGTAAGCGGTAGATCGCGACACAGACACAGAGAAACACAGGGCTTAAATACACAGAGGGAGCAATCAGGGAATGGGTAACAGGAGGGAAACACAGCTGGGGCAAATCAGGCCTAACGAGACAAGGGGAAGCGAAACCAGATACATTAACCTCAGACAAGGACCTTCAAAATAAAACAGTAAACCTGACACAGACTGAACTAAAGACACAGACTCGCACGCACTGCAACAGAGGGAACAGAGACTGACTGGAAACGGGGATATAGCAACTAAGGATACACAGAGACGCGAACTAGACAAGGGGATACAGCTGACAGGGGAGACAGAGCAACTAGAGAAGACAGAGACATAAACCATAAGACAGAACTCAAAGAAACCAAAGACTAGAAATTATAAATAATATAATAAACTCAACAACCCTGGGTCAACGACCCAGGCATCCTAACAACTTGGCCTCAGATTTGGAGGTGCTGATCCTCGTTCCCGCTGCTTCACACTCGGCTGCGAACCGTTCCAGTGTGAGCTGGAGGCCTTCACCCGATGAAGCCAACAGAACCACATCATCCGCGAAAAGCAGAGATGAGATTCTGAGGCCACCAAAGTGAAAGCCCTCCACCCCTTGGCTGCGCCTAGAAATCCTGTCCATAAAAATTATGAACAGAATCGGTGACAAAGGGCAGCCCTGGCGGAGCCCATCACCCACCGGGAACAAGTCCGACTTATTGCCGCCAATGCGAACCAAGCTCTTGCAACGGTTGTATAGGGATCGAATGGCCCGTAACAATGGGCCAGACACCCCATACTCCCGCAGCACCTCCCACAGGACACCCCGAGGGACACGGTCGAATGCCTTCTCCAAGTCCACAAAACACATGTAGACTGGTTGGGCAAACTCCCATGCACCCTCAAGTATCCTTGAGAGGATAAAGAGATGGTCCAGTGTTCCGCGACCAGGACGAAAACCGCATTGTTCCTCCTGTATCCAAGGTTCGACTAGCGGACGAACTCTCCTTTCCAGTACCACAGGCTAACCAAGCCCGATAGGACTCCCTCTTCAGCCTGGTGGCTCCCCTCACCTCTGGTGTCCACCATTTCGTTTGGGGATTACCACCACGCCAACCACCTTGCAACCACAGCTCAATGCAGTAGCTTCGGCAATGGGGACTCAATGTCCCCAGCTCTGCCGGAGGTGTGTGTTGAAGATCTCGCGGACTGCAGCCTCTGCTAGACGTTCCCAGCACACCCTCACTACGGGTTTAGGTGCACCAGGTCTGTCCACCGTCCTCCCGCACCACCTGATCCAACTCACCACCAGGTGGTGATCAGTTGACAGCTCAGCCCCTCTCTTTACCCAAGTGTCCAGAACATATGGTCGCCGGTCTGGTGATACGATTACAAAATCGATCATCGACCTGCGGTCTAGAGCGTCCTGGTGCCACGTGCACTTATGGACACTCTTATGTTCGAACAAGGTGTTCGTTATGGCCAAACTGTGAGAAGCACAGAAGTCCAATAACAAAACACCACTCGGGTTCAGATCAGGGAGGCCATTCCTCCCAATCACGCCCCTCCAGGTCTCGCTGTCATTACCTACGTGAGCATTGAAGCCAGTAGGACAACAGAGTCTCCAGGTGGAGCGCCTTCCAGCACCCCACCCAGGGACTCTAAGAAGGCTGGGTACTCCGAACTGCCACTCGGCGCATAAGCGCAGATGACAGTCAGGACCTGTTCCCCGACCTTAAGGCGCAGGGAACAAACCCTCTCATCCACCGGGAAAAACCCCAACGTACCGGCAGCAAGCCGAGGGGATATTAGAATACCCACCCCAGCCCACCGCCTCTCACCGGGGGCAACTCCAGACTGAGACAGAGTCCAGCCCCTATCCAGGAGACTGGTTCCAGAGCCCAAGCCATGCGTTGAGGTGAGCCCGACTATATCTAGCCGGTACCTCTCAACATCACACACTAACTCAGGCTCCTTCCCCACCAGAGAGGTGACATTCCATGTCCCAACTGCCAGTCTTGGCAGCCGGGTATCAGTCTGCCAGGGTTTCCGCTCCTGGCCGCCGCCCGGCACACAATGCACCTGACCCCTAAGGCGCCTCCTGTGGGTGGTGGGCCTGCGGGAGGATGGGCCCATATCCCCTTTTCGGGCTGTGCCCAGCCGGGCCCCATGGACTAAGGCCCAGCCACCAGACGCTCGCCCTCGGGCACCCTCCCCGGGCCTGGCTCCAGGGCGGGGCCCCGGTAACCCTATCCCGGGCAGGGTAAACTGTTCCCTCGATGTTTTCTCCATAAGGGTCTTCTGAATCGCTCTTTGTCTGGTCCCTCACCCAGGACCAATTTGCCATGGGAGACCCTACCAGGGGGCAAAAGCCCCCAGACAACATAGCCCCTGAGATCCCCGGGACACACAAACCCCTCCACCACGATAAGGTAGCGATTCATGAAGAGGAGCTCAGGGTTCTACAGTCTATTTTAACTTAACAAGGCCAAGGTCATTTGGGGGGATTTATTTGACAGCAATAAATAAAGAATTGTAGATTTACACAAGTTGGAAGGCCTCCTGGAGTCATTAAGTTATTAATACAAATTATTTAGATCTATCAAATGAGAGGAAATTGGCTAGGATGTTCAGAAATAACACAAAACCCATTAATGCCATGAACTGAAAGCATCCCCAGAGCAAAAATAATTGATCATTGCTCTGGAGCTATTTTGCTGCTAGTGCTACATTGCACAGTGCTACATTGCACAGTGCTACATTGAATAATGAAGTTCTAGGACTACCTCCAAATTCTAAACTTCACCCCAAATGAACAGTTGGATGGTTGAAACTTGGGCACAGTTGGCCTTTCTAATAGAACAATAATCCTAAAGATCAAAACTGGTTTTGAAATACATGCAGTAGCTAACATTAAACTTCTGGAATGGCTTACCCCAAACCCTGACCTAACCCTATTCAAATCTTGTGGACTGTGCCTAAAAGCTCAGTCAGTGCCAAGAAATCAACCAACCATTTTCCTAGTATCATTCATTCCTACTATTTGGAGCCGTTTCAGTCCCCAAGACAGAGTATATTTTGTATACAAATGGGACATTGCTTGTTTTTTTCTATTAATAAATCTAACACCCCCATGGGTTAAATCCTCCTGACTAGGTCCTCTCATTGGTCCTCTAGTTTCATGTAAGTTGTATATTTTGTTGGAGGGAAATCATTATGCCCCACTATTATTAGGTTCCACGCAGAATAGTGTGGAAAGAATCCACAGACACGGAGATGCTGACCCTCACCCACCTACAACCCACATAATGCCCATAAATAGACATTCACACAGATCCCCCCTCATTCTCCCAACACAAAACAAGACTCATTACAGTTTCAGCTGTGTGTCACGTGGCTCCTTCTGTCCTGGGAGTGTGTGTGTTCCAGGAGAAAGCGAGGTTAAATTAATTGGCAGCACCGAGCCTCAGAGTGTGATTACTCGGGGCTTGTCGGCAAAGTGGCGAAGGGGCTGTGTTCAATTCCCAGCACGCATGTAGAACTCAGCACCAGCTGGGTCACTGTTACTGTCACAGAATTACATGAAACTGAGCCGCTCTTCAAACCAACACAGAACACTGTTAAATTTCTCTGCCCCATTTCTTTTCTTTTCCCCCCATTCAGAAAAGGCAAGTGTACAGCCTGTTGATTGGCTCTGCTTGGAGCCTTGGTTCCAGCATGGAGCCGTTCTTTGTCATAAATTTGTTTGAAATCTCCACAACAACAGAGTGGGCGGAGATTGTTAAAGTAAACCTTAAATTCCAAACACAATGAATTTGTAATAATTAAACTGCTGTTCATACAGATCGATATATAGCCTCTTACACCCACAACTCTATTTTCTGTAATAGAGTTATGCTATGAAATCACAATCAAGGTTAGATTACCGCTAATGCCAGACACACAATTTATTAAGAAACCACATTTTTTTTATTCATGTTTTTATGTTCATCCAACTTTCATCCAATATATTTTGTCTGTTCTTCAGCTGTTGGTGTCTTAAGTCTTTGTTGTGACTGTATCTTGTACATAGACATAGGAAGGGTTCAAGTACCTGATACTCTATGCTTTAGAGGAGCCTTTGTACTCCTTCCCAAACAGAGATGAGGCGCTACACAACAAAAGAAAAGTCATAAAGGTTTGAAAAGGTGATAGTCCTCTCCTACCTAAACCACTCAAAAATTAGTCCCTGGGTATCACTCCTACAGTAAAATTATGATGATAAAGTATTTTTGCCTATATAATGACTACTTTAAAAGTCTTAGAGAAAGACAAAATGTTATACAGTATGAGTAATTTGCCAGCTTGTAGGAAGGCTGATACTGAAGGCTACTAAAGAACCTAATATTGAATGTCCTAGTCTTTTATATACGTCATAGTCAGTGGCTTTAGTAGTAGTAGTAATACTGTCATACTGTCTGCTTTGTTTATGACTACTTTGGTTAATTTCTTGTGCCTCTCTGTATTTTTTCTTGTATATTATGTGCTTCCGTGTCTATTTTTGTAGTTGTCATTATGTTCTGTCTTATTTTGATACTTTTCTTGAAACCATTTTGTTATTTTGCCTTCAGGCCTTGCCTGTTTTCTCTCTTTAAGTGTTCTCTAATTGTTGCCCTGAATTTAAGAACAGTAATATATTACTGTTAGGATACTCCTTTCTCAGAATGATTTGTTGATTCAAATGCTACGGTGAGGGTACTGACAGAGACTAAAAAGAGAAATCATTGTTAACTTGTTAAAGCAAATATCTAGTCAGCCATACACTCAGTGGCAGCAACTCAGTGCATTTAGGCATTTGCATTTGGGTATGGTTGTGGAACTTGTACAATTGTTTCACACTTGAACAATTTCTCAAGGTGTTCCAACTTGTAGAAATCTGCAATTATCACATTACTGATTCAATGTGAGGTAGATAATAAGTGTTTTGTGACTTGTAGACTAAACTGACTTCCAAGGTGCACACAGAAGAGTTGAAAGAGGCTAAAGCTCTGGCAAATTTTAAAACAATTTAAAAAATCATCAGGGTAAAAAACAACTTTTTAAATAATACATTTTAAATAAGGCTAAAAAATAAGATATCCCTAACACAAACATAAGGGAACCTATAATATACATTTGCACGAGCCCTTCTTGTCTAAAATACTTCATCTATTAATTACAAGGCGTTTTGTCCTAAACATACAGTTTGGCTAACTAATTTGACACATTGTCCGTATTATTCTTATGTTATTTACTGTGCATAACAGCAAGCTTCAATGTTAATATTCCATATGATATTCATCACTATTACTGTGTGGATCATCTGTTCACTTTTTGGCATTCACTTGTGAGTCAACAGACCCTTCCTTTGAAGGTTCTGTTGCCTTCAGAGTAATGATTTTCTAAAATAAGTATCCTCATATTTACAACAAACCAACAGTCACAGAGCAGGCATACAGCAAATGTCCCAGCTATTCTAAACAATTCCAGAAGCTTTTTGACAATCTAAATTGAACTAAAATACTAAAACCAGAAATCTGCCCCTGTGCAATAAAAAAAAATTCAGTCATTCATATGAGTTTCTAAATCTTTTGGCGATAAAACATTTGTGATCCTAATATTTCCTGTTCATAAAAATTCTGAAATATTTTACTTCTGTTCTGTTCACATCTCAAATGTCCTGTACTTTTTGTTTTTAACAAAAGGTTTTTGAACAATGAAAAATGAATGACTAAATGAATTAGTCTTTTGTATGAGATCCGAGATTTATTTCTTGTATCTACCTAAATCACATCATCCACAAATTTGTCTTTAACTGATATTCATCTGCAGTGGCATGGTATCACAAAGGCTCCCCAAACATCAGGGGAATAAACAATTTCTATTTTGTTTAGCAGCAGGAGGCTATGTTCAGACAGACAATGAAAAGACCCACTGGGGAGGTCTGAGAGATGTAAAGAACAAATTGAGACCATAGGTGGTGAGGGCACAAGGAGGAGTGACAACGTTGGCCAGAAAGCATTGTGGTTCAGACAGCTTTACCTGTGAGTTCTGGATCTGAATGGTTCCCGGAGGCAGCGCCTGAGTTAACACTTGCCCTTGCGATGTCACCATGGCAACTGGCTGGTACAGGGTCCCACCTGAGGGGATAATTTGCTGCCATGAGTATCAAGTGTCTTCAGCAGCTACTAGAAGCCAGATTCTACACTAGCACCAGAGCTTATTAACTGCTTGTCAGCCTTGCAATCAAACACACAGCAAACAAGAGACTAAATGATAAATTCAAAGTGCATTACTGCCCTTTAACCCAGAAAAAAAAACACAGAGAACAAGGAGAAGGAGGAGTGTGTTTTTGCTGCTGGCTTAATTAGCCTTGATCAAGACACTCTTATCACAGTCTGTTTGAGCTCTTCAGTATGTCGTGATCAAAGGGAGAGACATTGATTTATTTTGGGTTAAAAGGATTTTCCAGAGGGCAGGATTAACATTTCACTGTACAGGCTTGACATTACAAGAACCTGCCAGCCAAGCTCTCTGTGATGGATACTTATCATGACCCTCTGATACCAGCTATACAAAACACAGCCACAAACATGTAGCTAATGATATGTGTATATAATAGCAATGGAATAGTAAACATGCGTGTATACTGATTGATCAAAAGCATGCTAATGACTATTTTTATTTGTCATTATGCTCAACAAACAATTGAGTTTTATACTAATAATATGAAAATGCTTTATAATGATAACCCCAAAATGACGCAAAGAAAAAAGATCAAAGTCAAACTGATAAACACAATGCAAATAATAAGAAAAGTATTCATTTGAATATGATAGTTATTAAAAGTCAGGAAATGGTGCTTTGGATAGCTGGTGTCAAATATTTCCTCTGATCAGAACGAGAGAGAAAATGTGGAGTACTATTTGAAAGTGTTGAGAGTGATTGGGCTAAGGCTCAGGTAAGTGTGCAGAAAACAACAGAACCACCTATGCGATTTTATTTATTTATCATTAGCTGTATGTCACTGACTGTCCCAAAATCTATGGAGACCCTATTTAGAGGTGGTAGTTTACTGAATAAGTTACACTGAGTTTTACATTTTTGTAGCACCTCTTCTTCACACATTGGGTCATAGAGCCATATGGAAAAAAAAGGTCGATAGTGTCAGGCCAAATTTTGTTTTATAGTGCTCATGTGAATTGACACGCTTACCCGAGACCACTTGAGAGTTGATGGTGGTCATGGCGACATTCCCCTGTTGCAGCCCTCCAGCAGGCACCACAATCCCTGAAGGGTTAACAGAGCTGGAGACAGAGGTCATGGATGGAGAGGAGGTCTGAATTAGTTCCTGGGGGATAACAGAGGGAGACACTGGTGAGCAACTCTAAGGGGGGGAAAGCTATTGCTTGTGTGTGATAACCAACAGCAAAATTTACCTGCTGATGAATGGCGTATCAAGGGAAACACTACATTATTGCATTATTACGCTAGGTACCATTAAGGAACTCTAAGCTCCACGGTGGGTCCATCACTGACCTGCTGCATGCTGAGACTGGTGTGTGACGGAGAATAGGGCCCTCCGAGGTCATTACGGAGGAGGTTATCGCTGTGCATCTTGGTCTTGAGACAAGTGATGTAACGGTTGCAGAAGTCCTTACAAAGCTCATTGACCTTCTCTAGTTCGAGTAGGTGGATTCGCAACACCTGAATGGCCTTTACCATCTGAGAGCAGCAAAGACAAAATATGAAACAGATCACATTCACCTTCTAAAACACTGATGACTTTTAGCGAACACCTTACCTTTAAAACACCAGGTTAACAACCATGAACAGAAGAATACGTTTGATGTTGGTCTCATGGATATTGCTGGCATTTGGTTTTATTGCAATTTATGTTACAAAGATCTGTAACGTCTAATGTCAAAATCAAAAATCATTGGTAATGGTATTTACAGATGCAGACTGCTGACTGACCTGCATCACTGATCCGTATATATATTAATACATTTTGGAATAAATGCAAATCTTCTGGTTTCTTGTTGTAATTATTTAACTTCTGGTACCCATCCGTAATGCTGGGTAATGTCTTTAAAACAGAGTCCAGGTAACAGATTAAAAAATCCTTAATACGGAAGACCCACGGGGGCCTGAGTGACTCAATAAACATTTGGGAAGTGCATCACATTCAGTAAAACAAACTAAAAAAAACATCTGAAGCCTTTCCACTCAATGTCTGTGGACTACAAATGTTTTTACATTAAGCATCATCATCATCACAGTAGTGTGTGAGTGAAGTGTATGTGTTAAGGCTGTCAAGGTTTAGTTCTATTTAGATTAGTTAACAAGCTGCCATGTTCTTCATGCTCTTCTAATTTTACCAAGACATGCACCAGTATCAAAGTGCATACTGCACGCTGGCTGTAAGATTAAGTTTTTCTTGGTCTGCAACTTTGCAGTACATTCCTATACAGGGTTCTAGTGGCTGTGCTTTTAAGATTACATATCCTGGCTAAGTCATTCACCAGTGTCTTGGCAGTTGTTTTGGGGTCTTTATACACATCTCACTATTTGTCTTTTCAGACTCTTTAAATTATTTCACTTGCTAACTCTGTCATGTTTGGTCTGTAATTTCTTGATGACACATCTCACTCCAATCCTTGGCACTTGGAAATGCTGTGATAACTTTGTATATCCATTTCTTCCTTTGTGAGCAACTATTTTCTCAACTGTGAACTCATTTTGTTTGTTTTTTGTTTTCCTTGTCAGGTGACAGCTCAAACCCTTGCTGAAGTTTTTTTTCTGTGTATGATTTGGAAGATAACCCTCGGGTTTCACTTGATTTTACAGCATTACAAATTTAAAGCGCATGACTGCAGCGCAGTGCACGGTGGTTGGTGCTTAGTTTTTCAGGGTACTCATAATATCGACCCAGCTAAATTTTTGTTTTTAAATAGTTATATTAATTTATGCAAGTAGAAATACTGTATGCTTTGTGAAGAAAATAATTATATTTAGAAGTTCTATAAGAAGTATAAGACTTTGAAAGCCATTTACACAGTTTTCAATAGACCAGTGTCTAATATTTAACAACTCCAATTCGTTGCAGTTGTGTTGCTAAGGAACAGCCTATTAAAGGATAAACTGCTGACAGCTACTGAGAAGAAATGAGAAACATGATTTTTGTTTTGCGTTGTTTTTCTACTAAGTTATGATCTGTCATTGAGTGAAATTTGGTTTGTTGGTTTGGCTGAAGTGACAACAGGAATCACTGACAATATATATATATCATCAGCTGCCTGGCTTTTCTTCACTCTGTGTGATACAAGATGGCACACCTTCAAAGTTGCCATCCAAGGTCAACAGAATGGTCAGAAAAGCACTTGGCCAAGGAGGAGATAAATCAGCTAATTAAACTGCACTTGCTTAATCAAGGGACCAGTAACTCTTGTCCTCATCGCAGCCAGTCAGGCCCAGCGTAGCATTACTGCCCTATGGAAGAGTTAGTGTCCTCTGGCAGAGACGCCTATTCCCATTACCTCATAAAACACACAGATGCAGGGTTAATTGACTGTTCAGCACTTGTCAGCCTGCAAGTACTGTAATGAGAAGAGTGCACTTTTTTCCTAATTCCTTGTCTGTGTCTTTGTGTCTGTCTGGCTTCAACTCCTCCCCCCCTTTTGTCATAGAAGATTATCAGCTTCCTCCTTCTCGTAATTTATAATTATTTCTAACTGTTGTGCACAGAGAAGATGGGAAAATTACTTTAAAAAGGACTGAATACTTGGGAATAGCAAAAATGGGATTCAATGCAGACACAGAGCCACATCTGTTAAGATTTATGTTACAAAAAAGAGGTTCAGGAACAGAAAAGTTGGCCGCCAGTAGGAAGACAGGCAGTAATTGGTTGAAAATACTTAATTTTAGTGAAGTTTTTTATTAGTTTTAGTATTAGTTTGAGTCTTTAAATTTTATTGTATGATTTAGAAAAATCAGTAGAGGCCTTAGAATACATTTTTTTAAGGTTGTTGACTCAGTCTTGTAAACATCCAAAGTCTCAGTTAACACACCCATTAATGCCTCATCAGGCAAGCCGTAATACAATTTTTACCAAACTAACAAAAAAAAAGAGAAAGAGAATTTTTTCTCTTTATTTTTATATTTCACAAAATCATTTCATTTAGTTCTAGTTTTATTTGAGTTAAATAAAAAGTTTTTAGTTTAGTTTTAGTTAAATAAAAATAACCTTGGTTATGGCATCAGTCTGCACTCTGTTTAAAAGGAAAAGAAAAGGGTGAATTCAAAAATATATTCACAGTCTATTCATACAAAAGCATACAAAACACAACAAGACAGAATAGCTGTGGAAGTGACAAACTAAAGAATTCTTAAAAGAAGTGGAGGACTCTTCGGTGTGTGAGGGAGAAAAGGTTCCAGTTAATGTGTGTTCTGTCGCATGGTTCATATAATACTGTAGCTGTATGTTTGTTATAGGTTTTTCATTTTTCTCTTCTTTAAATCACCTCTGTTGAGTTTTCTGAACTTTTTTAAGAGTTTTTTTTTCTTTTTACTTCCATTGTTCTTTATTCAACCTTTATTGTGAGCATCTTTCCATTTGCTGGTGTTTCCTGAAGTTGCAGTACATGCAGTGTATGACCTCTTAGGGCTACTGCAGTTATAGTTGTATATAAAAATATAAAAGGCAGCTGTGGCTAAAAAGGTAAAATAGCTCATGTACTTATTAAGGATAATAAAAAAAACTGTACTCAGAAGGTAAAAAAACAGTAGAAATTACTGCATTACGTATTAATTACTGTTACATATTCATTTGAAAGAGCATCGGTACCAACAGTGCCATCTTCAGACACGCAACTTCACACAGCAGGCACACTGACCTTCCCCTCATTAGGAGCTGTTTCTCACAATAACACTTTGTGAGAAATTTTGAGAGGTCACTAAAGCTCCCATTTGAACAATATTAAAGTTTGACCAGCATATACACTAATGTTAGCTTTTTCAACTATTAGCAATTACCTGATAGCAACCGTAGCCATCTGTTATCATTAAAATAGCAGCTAGCAACTGGCTAATAATAGAACCTTAACATTAGTCTGCAATGTTAAAACACTGTGTTAGTTTAACAGGATAACACCTTTATTTGTATCTAAAAAGTTCAACATCAACTGAGAAAAGTTTATCAGATACTCCAACAGCCTACTTCATACATTCTATTGGATCTGGATCATCAGCTGGATCAGCAATGTAATATACATAAATATATCCATCCATCCATTTGCTTCCGCTTCTCCTTTTCAGGGTCGTGGGGGGAGCTGGAGCCTATCCCAGCTGTCATAGGGCGAGAGGCGGGGTACACCCTGGACAGGTCGCCAGTCTGTCGCAGGGCCAACACACAGGGACAGACAACCATTCGCACTCACATTCACTCCTATGGGCAATTTGGATTAATCAATTGACCTATCCCCACAAGCTGCATGTCTTTGGACTGTGGGAGGAAGCCAGAGTACCTGGAGGGAACCCACGCAAACACGGGGAGAACATGCAAACTCCACACAGAAAGACCCAGGCCTGATGGTGGAATTGAACTCAGGACCTTCTTGCTGTGTGGCAACAGTGCTAACCACCGTGCCACCGTGCTGCTATAAATATATATAAAATATAAAAATATAAAAGTCACCGCGATCGTGGCTCAAGAGTTGGCAGTTTGTCTTGTAGTCTCAGTCATTGTGTCCTTGGGCAAGACATTTCACCCGTTGCCTACTGGTTGTGGTCAGAGGGCCCATTGGCGCCAGTGTCTGGCAGCCTCACCTCTGTCAGTGCACCCCAGGGCAGCTGTGGCTACAATGTAGCTTGCCATCACCAGTGTGTGAATGTGTGAGTGAATGGGTGTGAAGCACTTTGGGGTCCTTAGGGACTACGTAAAGTGCTAAACAAATACAGGTCATTTACCGTTTACAGTGTATAAGGCAAAAATAGAGTCTGTACAAATAGTATAGTGAGCTTGAAAATTAATATTTGGAATGACAACCTTTATTTTTCGACACAGTCTTTGGCTAACTTTCTTGTACTTAAGGAATTGTTCCCCAGGTTCTAAAGTTCTTCTTCATGCACTGCTTCAGTAATGTTGAGGTCTGAATTCAGAGGACACCGATTCATGACTGATGCTTTAACACATGTGATATGTTGACTTACCAAGTTGTCCAATTCTGGATCTTCGCTAAAGAAGGGTTTATGTTCTCGTTCCTGCTGGTGCACAAAGTTTTCTATGTCCACATCAAAGCTGGCTGACGTGATGCATTCAGATCCCTGTGTGGCCTGTTCACATTTCTCAAACAGCAATGCTAGCAGGGGAAACAATGGATGCCTGAGGAAAAAAGATAAAGAGGCACAGTAGGTGTCAGTTTCTAAAATTGTTAATATTATCTTTTCTGCTGTGAACAGAATCTTTCTATAAAGATCAATATAATTGCTTGAAGGTGAGGTCAGTGCTGAAGAGACTCTCTTTTCTACCACTCTAGTTGTTAAGGATGTCTTAACTACATAAAAAAACAACTCTAATCTTCACTTAGTCCATCATTCAATCAAATTTCAACTCAATTTAACCTATATAATGCCAAATCATACCAACAATCACCACAAGGCACTTTATATTGTAAGGTAAAGATCCTATGATAATAAAGCGAAACCCCCAACAAATAAATAACCCCCTTTGAGCAAACATATGGTTATAGTGGAATGGAAAAACTCCCTTTTAACAGGAATGGACCTTGCAAAATTTTAGACCTTTAACTTTAAACAAAGTGCTTCTGCTATTTTGCTTGTACTTTAGCTACTCCAGGCTTAGCCACATGACAGCTGTGTGGTCACCGTGCTCATTCTCACATTCCTCCAAACTGCAACAAATTATCTGTGATTAATTGCTTTTGCTCTGATGAAGATAACTGTTTTAGTTACAACACCAACAGCATGGTTTACTTTTAGAACCGACTTGTACCTGCATAATACAATTGAAAAATTCAATTTGTGTTAATTTCAGTCACTTTATCTTACATCTTGATAAAGACGTTTTCCAGTCAGAATGCGGACAACTATCAGTTGTAACACCTACGAGTTTGTCCCAATTCAGCCCCATAAAATAAATCACTCCCTGTTATAATCTCTTACATTGCACTACTGCCAGCTCCTCCATAATCTCAAACTCTTTTGTTATCCCTCATACAGCCTGTGTTCAGAGTCAGGAAGTCTTGCTCTGACTTGATTTTGACTGAGTACCAGTGTGAGGGTGTATACTGGGTGTATTTCTAGGTTGACCCACGGAGACTGATTTAGGTGCTTTCAGTTGGAACTATGTTGAAGTCAGTACCCTGGATTTCGAACACCATACCTTTCCAGGTGTGGGTTAGATTTAATGACTAAATCACAATCTGAGAAAAAAAAACTTAACATGAAATGTTGTCACAGCACAGCACAGGCTGCATATAAAACATTACTTTAAAAAAATAATTTGCTGCATTGTACGCTTTGACAACAACATTATGAATGAGGAAATGAATAATCAGCTATCATAATAATTCAGGTGCAGCAGGAGGGAAGGAGTTCGAGAGAAACTTAAAGAATATCTGACAATCAGTAGGTTTTTGTAGAGTCTGTTACCTCAGTAACTGACATAAATTGAAGTTAAATGTCTTTCTATAGCAGAAAACCTGGAGTTGCCCTCAGCAACTCCTGGGCAAACAAACTCTGTGTTGTTTGCTAATCCTACTTCCTGGAATAGGGCCCAAGTGTAACCCAACTAGAAAATTGTTCTTTTTCATAACGTCATATTGTTTTTCATGTTTCATAATAATAATGTTTTCATAATGATAACTGTGTGCAACAAGTAGAGGTAAGGCATTAATTTGGCACACCAATGGAAAATAGTTTTCAGTAAGATATGCCCATGCTTCTTTGCTCATAGCTACTCCAGGGTGAGGTGGCAGCACATTGGAGCACCGTAACCGTTTAAACATTAAAGCTTACTGTCTAAAGGAGACATGGAAGTCACTTTAGTTTATCATCAACGGGTAAGAAGAGACCAATCAAGTCTCCAGAAATTAACATTACAATTTCTAAAAGATCCCTCAGACCTCTGCAGGGAGCGTAGGAGAGTCTAAAGTTTTTCAGTCACGAGTTTTGTCTTTCTCTAATGTCCATCAGTAACAAATATGGATTTTTAGATTTTTTTTTCCTGTTGGTAGCACCTATGTTGTAGAAGAATACCTGTTCAATCACTAAAATTTCACTTTGATCTGCAAAAGCTAAAGCGATTTATATGTCTTCTATATTTTGCAATGGGACAGGTGATTCATTTTCTGTGTAAGAATAGTCTGTAAAATCATTTTAGATTGATTAGACTGTAGATTGCTAAGTGGTTAGTTATATTGTATATTGTTATAAGACCATACAATAATACAGAGAAACCCCCAACCCAACACATGACCCCCTAAGAGCAAGCATTTAGCAATCTGCACAAACAACGCTAATGCAACTAGAAGCGCAGAACCCGAGAGTGATGTCAAAGCTAAGTCTGTCCTGACCGTAGCCAAGCAGAGCTTCCACTTCAACAGAGGACATCACTACTATCATTGCGATAGTACTCATGCTTGGTTTATTTCAGCCTCCATTTCTATCTGTAACTGGTTCTACAAAAGACTAAATAGTCTGGTTCTTATATAGTGAGCATTCAAAGCACTTTATACAACTTACATCATTCACACATATGTGTTTTCTAACGTTCACACTATGAATGCATCAGAGACCAACTTGGGGTTCAGTATCTTACCGGAGGATACTTAGAGCAGGTCTTCTATCAATTGGAAGGTTGGCGAATCAATATCTGCTCCTGTTTACAGTCTGCAAACCTCTCTTCTAAGCTACAGTCAGCATGGCCACAACAGTTTTCTGCGATGTGCTCTTTGATGAAGTTTACAGGTTTACACTGTTAAACGGTAATTATATGGCATCTCAGGTCATGTTAAAATGTACCCCAAAAAGGATGTATGCAGCAGTGTGACCTGGGCTCATGGCCAACTAACTCAAATGGCAATTAGCCAATGGTACTGTGAACAATTTGCCACTCGATACCACATACGCACACATTAGACTTGTCAATAGGGACAAGAATTTAAAACATATTGTAATATAAGCTGTACTCCAAGGACTCCTAATGCCCTTGTCCTACTTTTAACAGTGTGGTAGCTCTGTGAAGTACTTATAGTGGACAGGATATGGTCCAGTAACGGCACAGGGTTTCAGAGAGTTATCTAAATTGTTCCATTCTGTCTTTCACAGAGAACGACATTTGGATACTGTACAAGGATCTATAGTGTGCTGCTGTATACAGTACATGTTACATTATTGAACACATCCACTCGCCCCACTTTGATTCCAGGGGTACTTGGGAAGACAAATGGATTATAACAAAAATTTTGTGTAGCTAATTATACAATCCTGAAAGCTGCTTACACATGGCATATTTTATATTCATATTCCATGGTTTTAAATGTACAACATATATGTGAAGGCTTGGGGGAATGGTGATGCGTTTACTGTTTTAAAATACGAAAAGGCATTGATTTGATTGATGGTGTCTTGTATTTACTACATGCATAATAAATACTGCTTGGAGCTAAAAGCCACATTTAGGAGTGAAGAACTTTCATTCTTACATTTAAGCACATTTATGTAGAATCTGAATGTGGCTGTATAACTTTTAAATTAATATTGATTGCATAAAGTTTTGTTTCATAAAGACACAATGATGATGAAAATTGATGCAGTATACTTTTTAATTCCATTCAACTGTAAACCATACAGGCAAACATATCAATCACAGATCCTATCAGCTTTCACATAATGATGTAAATGTTGATGTCCCTCTGGGGACAAGTGGCAAAATTTGGGTGGAGACATCTAATATTTTATTTTTAGTATTTTCTTGATTCATACCACAACAAGCAATTACTCAGGAAACTTTATAACAGATATGCAAGTTACAAAAAGTTTTCATTTTAAGCATCATCAGCAAAGTTATAGATAAAGTTGTAAAACAATAGTAATGGGATTAGTTATTGTTGCATTTGACTTAGGAGATGCTAATATGCAAAGTGGTTCACTGCTATGACTTACAGAAGCACTTAATTATACTCATTCACTGTCTGTATAAGTCCATCATACTTCCCGTGTTAGCTTCTTTTGGTTTACTTTTATACTTTCTCCCTTCTTTTCCTATCATTGTAAAAATGACTGTATTCAATATTTTCTCTCCGTTCTAATACAATTTGCAAATTCTGATCAATTTAATTTATGTTTTAATCTGAAAAAATATACAAACACACCGTTCGGCCTTAAAGGTGAAGTTGTTAATGTTTTGTTTTTTAACCATCACTGGTTGAAAAGTAATAACCCTTGAGAATTAGAATTCAGTGTCCTTAGCCAAGGAGCCTCATACTGGAAATGTTTAATGTATTTCTATCTGCCATTGAGAATCACACAAAACTGGCACTCCACATGGAGTTCCTCTGGAGTCAATTAGTGGTCGTTTGTTGTTTACTTTCAATATAGAACTCAGGATTGCGGTTTCACCAACAAAATACATTATGGGACTGTTCTTCATGAAAATCTGAGTGAATGGATTAGTGGAACATACCAAGATAAAGGTATGTAAGTCTGATGTCATTAGCCATTTCTGGGTCCAAACTCCTCTTCAGCTCTGAAAGTCAAACGAACACTGCGGCATCACTGAGAATTACAAACTGTCTAAATTCTTTCATCTTTAATAAAGTGATCAGTGTGGCTGCTCTACCAGGTGTAACAATTAAGTTTAAAATCCAGGCATCCATGAAAACAAAATTTGTGAAATTTATGAGTTAGAAGTTAGCTCACTACTTTCCACCTAAACATAACACACCATGTTCTGACTGAGGGATTTCTGAAAAAATTAAAACGTACAGCTCTGCTATCACTTCTGACATAAACGATGACAGGAAACTAAACAGCAGGGACGTTTGTAGGGTTACTGAAGTTGAGCTAGCTGGTATATAATGATGTGGTACACGGTGGCTAGCTATACACCTACAGTATAGTTAGCATGGCTGCCCCACATATTAGCATAGTGAAGCTGGAGGATGAACGCTAACTTTTTTCCACTCAATAAAAGTAAACGCGAGGGTTCCCGATGGTTAGGGACAAATGCAATTGTATGGTAGGATACTGTAAATGGACCAAACTTCACTCAGCAGAACAAATGAGATAATCCAGACACAATACAAGGTTAGTCATTAATTTACTGCTGCATGGGCTGGGCTGTAGTTACATTGTAAGGTTTAAAAAAATGAGCTTTAAAATTAATAGTGGCAATAAAAACCGAGAGAGAACGACAGTGATCACTGATGTTTTTAGAACAAAATGGCACATATTTCTGGCAGAAACACACGCATATATACACATTATTGTGTAACTGGAGTGCAAGTGTGAAGCAAGCCTTCAACTGAATACACCTCCAGGCTGGTCCCCCTGGTGGATACACAAGACATTACCACTAGTATTCCTAAATGCTGCTTAGGGGCGTTACTACTCATGGTTGCATGGTCCATGTCACAGGAGTGTCATCTATCAGCCGGCAATCGATCAGGATTCCACTAGGCATCCATCATGGTCCTGTCAGGGATGAGGCAACTATTTTAAGTGGCTGTAACTGTAAATCTCAAAACAAGGTGACTGTTTCTGGTGAACACTGTGAACCTTTCAAACAATAAATGAACTGATTCTTACATATCGCTTTTCTACTCTTCCATAGCACTCAAAGCCCTTTATACAACATGCTACATTCACACCCCTTCACAAAAGCACTTTCTTAAGTGCTTTTCAGTACTTCCCAGCTAACATTCACACTCTGATGGCTGCATTGGAGAGCAACTTGGGGTTAATAACTTGCCCAAGTATACTTGGCGTGGAGACCAGGATCAAACCACAAACCTTCCAATCAGTAGATGACCTGCTCTACCTCCTGAGCTACAGCCAAGTTGATAGGATTTTAGTTCAGTGAGTGAGAACAAATGCAGTCAAACACAAAGCTTCTTTATATAAAGATTCTACAGTTCCAGTTAACTGGATAGCAAGCTAACCCACGAGTTTTGATGAGAATGTCCAGCCTGATTCGAAGACTGCACTTTTGTTGCATTTCATTTGCCTTGGAAACTGGATGACAGATCTGGGAGTGATGCTACTCCTTGCTGAGCATGTTCCAGTAGTAAAGTCAGAAAGGCAAAGAAAAACAGGATTTGTTTTGCTCATTAGCAAGGCAGAGGCATTCATACATCACTAGCAATACAACACTGCCAAAAGAAAAACCTTAAACGCAGCACTGCAACACATTCACAGACAAAGCTGTGCTGTGCAATACTGTGCACAAATACACAGTAGTCGCAGTGTAGATTACAAGTTCTTCAGTTTTACTAATGTTTACACACACACACACACACACACACACACACACACACACACACACACACACACACACACACACACACACACAGAAGATGAAACAACTTTTGGTTTCATACTATCTTATTAATAAATATGACTTGTTTTTCTGATTGTCTATTTGACTTTTACAATTCCTTGGCTGGTTCTTTGCTTAATATTTATTGCTATTATTTTTCACTTTCATTCTATAGACTATAAACGGTAAATCGACAGGAACTTATGTAGTGCTTTTCTACTCTAACTGAATGCTTTGAGCACTTTTAAAATTATGGTAGGGAATTGTGGCGGTATGGACCCTACTCAGGCTCTAACCCATGGCTCTCATTTCTAGCCTTTAATAGTGAACTATATTATACTCTAATCTCCCTGATCCCAATTTAATACTGCTCCCTCAGCCTACGTGCCAGGAATATTAAACAGGACGGTCACGTGCACACTGGAGAGATGCTGCATTTTTTGTCTGGTATCTGCTTGAGTTGGTTTGGAGAAGAATCCAGGTGGGGGAGAGAGAGAGGTTTATTTAGTCTTAGATGTAGTGTTATTTTTATTACACAATCTGATTAATTTTGACAATTTTCTGAGTTTATTTAAACTCATATTTTTACTAAGCTCCGATATCTACTCAAAGATAACGCAAATGACATATTAGCCCACAAGTGTCAGCAAACTGATACTTTCCTTGTCTTATTAGACATGCCCGTGTGATTTGTAAACATCAGACACAGAAAAAAATACTTGACTGCATCTATTAGCACAGTGCTGTCAAGGAGATCTGGCCTTACGGGGCTTAAAGCCTCAGGAGCATTGTGGCAAGAGCTAGAGAGTACACAACACCTTTAGTGGCTGGTAAATAAACAGGCAAATTGAAAGAAGTGATAACAGTAGGCAAGCTAAAAACAAAGCGAGCACGCCACTTAAAAGTGTTAACCAGATGACAGCTGAATTTCTTGCATGTCCAAGACAAGAAATTTAAATCACTTTGCATCAAGCTATTTCTTCAAATAACCTTAACACGATAACATGAGAGAAATATTTGATTTTGATCTCTTTCTATTGGTGAATACTTTAATAACAACTAGAATGTGATTATGCTTTTGTAAGGAGCTAAAAAAAAAAAAATAGTGTCAGTACCCAAAACTATAAGCGGTGTTCCATCAGGAAAAGGAAAGCAGGCAATGCTTGCCTTATCAGATCTAAAAACAGACATAATGTTTTAACAGACATTAAAACGTATCACAGCCTTTCATCTCATAAAGCTCCTAACCTGTTTGCATCCATCATTAAAATTACTGTAATCTTGTGACTGCAGCTGGCTATTATTATTGAAAGCTCCGCTGTTTTGTACTCAAAAGAATGTAGTAGCTGTCTCCATCTCCTGTTCACAATGACCGGGGTGAGCAAGCTAAGAGGCCAGAAGCTTTTTTCTGGTGGTTTTGCGCATGAGCATTGTGGATAAACCTTTGGTCTCTTTGGTAAACTGATAGCAGGCAAGCAAGGCAGAACAGTACAAATGCAGACCACAAAGTGGTACTACCACTTTGTACTGTGTACAAAGTGGTCTGGAAACAAAATGGTGTGGAAACAGAGCAAGCACTCAGTTATTTATCATTGTAACAGATCAGTTTCGTCTTGCTTAACCACCTTGGCCAACATATGTCATGATAAATAAAACTAATAAAACAGGGAAGTTGAACAGAAATTATTAATTTGTTTTAATATATCCAAGGCCTCATGAAGAGCTTTTTCAGAGACCTCTGTTAATTTGGGGGAATATTTTTCTGCAGAATAATTCTTTTTATTTTCGATACTTTATGCACTTTTCATTGCTACAGTTTTATGTGCAATGAGAGTGTTTTCATAATGTTTTATTGCTTCTTTTCTTAAATTAGTGGTTTGAAAATGTCCTTGCCACTGTCAGATAGTAGTTAATTTTGTTTTTAGTAATATAATAGAATATAATAGATTTACATGTCTTCAGTCAGGAAGGAGTGCAGAAAGGTGAAAATGTCCATGAGAGTGCAGACGGCAGCACAAACGGTATGTTTTAATAAATACAGGTGAAACAAACAAAAAACAAACTTGCCAACTTGTACAGTAATTACATTTCATCTGAATTGTTGTTCCGAATGTGACATGTTTTGTTTTACTATTCATGCCATGTGCTGTAATTTTCAGTGACATTTGTAGTGAATGAGTAATAAAAAGCTCACTTGCATGTTAAAAAAGAAAACAGAGAGACATCTTTAACTGTACAGTTTTTATAGCTGATGATGCAAGCTATAGATTGAGACGTTTCATTTATCTGTTCTTCCTGCTGTTTGCATGTCATGTTTAATGACACTGACTCTAATTAGGATTCGCAAACAGTAAAGTTCATTAAACTGTTATACAACAGACTTTGTTGAGCTAAAGTGATAATGAAATCTAGAAACAAATTGTTTATGTATATGGTGAGATCTATATCTAGACAACAACAGCTTTGTAAAACCCATCCATTTGCATTCATTATATTTCATTTGCATTTAATTTTTCGTATATTTTCTTTGCCTGGCTTCTTGGCTTTAAACCACATTTCATATTGTTTAAATAAACACTTTTGTAGAAATCAAATGTTAGAAATTTCAGTCTAACATTTTGCAGTGTTTTTGGCAAAACAGATCATATAAAGTCTTTTGTTAAAGCAAACTACATCTGTGCGTTCTCTTGTGTAAAATCAAGTTCAGTGGATATGACAAAGTAATTATGGGTTTTGAGATTACTTTTGGAAATTCTAAGCTAACCGTTGCTGTCAGCAGTTCAATGTTGGTATATTCCAAAATCATGTAAAAGCCTAAAACTATCAAGGCACTATTGGTCTGCATGAGGAAGTCTGTCTCTGATGATGTTACACAATTGCACGCTGTTGGAGCTCACCAACTTTGAGTGAGGTCAAAACACCATCCTTCGGCACTTTCTATGACCTTTACACAGGAAGTTGGGATTAAGGTAGATGGGGTGTGAAAAGGCATGCATTTTTATGAATGTGAACATATGTAAGTGTGTGCCAGTGTGTAGTCACACAGTGTGTGCTTTCCAGTCTCCCGCTACCTCCTCCAGCCATCTTGAGCACCCTCATGTTGACTGCCAGAAGCAGCGGTTCCTATCTGCAGTGCGACGGAATCGAGATTGCTGGCTGGGGGATCATTATGAGGGCCATAAAAGAGCGATTTACAGGACGGCCAGTGAGTGGAGTCATCACCAACCCCCCACCTCACCCCAACACACACACACACACACACACACACACACACACACACACACACACACACACACTTTTTCCTGCACTGCACCATGCTGGATCACCAACGAAAAGCCCAAAATGGAGAATCAGAGGCGAGCGGAGAGCATGATGACTTAAACATGAAGGTGAGGCACGTGGCAGCTTTAGTGGAATCTGCTTTATGACCTGTGGATCTAAGCAAGGGAATAAGGTGCCAGTACATTTTTGATCAGATAACAGAACACAACAAAAGGTAGAGCACTTTCAAAAAGCACAAAAAATGTCTTGTCTTAAAGTGAAAAACACATACAGTATGTGGTACTCTTTTTTTTTTACATTTATTATTATTTCTTTGGGGTTTTCTGTTGTTGTTGTTGTTGTTGTATTTTCCCACATATCCATAGCCCTGAACCCCTTAATCATCACAACCTATGTTTAAATTATGATTATTTTAACCAATTATAAAATGTGTAATACTAGTCCTAGTTTTTAACAGAAAAAATGACCTTGTTGATATATATTGTTTTAAACCACAGTTTTCACATGATGTCAGATCTACTGGGACAATGTAGTGGACACGCCCACCTGGCAGGCATTTATCTAACTGTATTAAATAGTTTTTCATTACACTTTTGCACTGTGTTTTCAGCAGTTATTCTATGAATTAAGCTTATGATTTCAACATTTTAATGACAACTATTGCAACTTTTTTCTAATTAAATATTTAACCTTAGCTAACTATTTGGAAAATCCCTTCATTACATTTAATTACTTTTACATCAACCATTTGATCTCTACTTTTAACTTTTTTTCATTGCTTCAACTGTCTACCACAGGTATGGTATGTGATATTGTAACTGTGTTATCACAACATCAATCTACTATTCATAATACAATCCTTTACTTATTCCTTGCTAGTGCTATATTTGGTCATATATAAATAAAGCAGAATTATTATTATTCACTATATTGTTAAAAGTATTCACTCACCTATTCAAATCATTGAAGTCAGGTGTTTTAATCACTTCCATGCCTACATAAATATAAAATCAAGCACCTAAGTATGTAGACTGCTTCTTCAAGTATTTGTAAAAGAATGGGTAAATTTCAGGAGCATGGTACCATGATAGCCACTTTGTGATATTTCCTTGCTACTAAATATTCCACGGACAACTTTCAATGGGAATGACAGCAACTCAGCCACAAAGTGATAGCCCTCCTAAAATAATAGAGTGGTAGTACTCAGAGGTCACCAACTTTCTGCTGAGTCAATCACTACAGACATCCAAATTCCATGGTCCCTAGAAATTAGCTCAACAACAGTGTGTAGAGAACTTCATGGAATGGGTTTCCATGATTGAGCAGCTCAAGCCTTACATCTGCAAGCACGATATAATTCGGCAGATGCAGTGCTGTAATCACCATTGGCCACCATTGGACTCAATAGAAGTGGAGATGTGTGGCAGTTGCCAGGAGAACGGTACTTGTCTGCATTGTGACAAGTACTGTGTAAAGTGTAAAGTTTGGTGGAGGGGGGATTATGGTGTGGGGTTGTTTTCAGATGTTGGGTTTGGCCTCTTAGTTCCAATGAAAGGAACTCTTACTGCTTCAGCATATTCTGGATAATTTCATGCTTCCAACTTTGTGAGAACAGTTTGGTGTTGTCCCTTTCTGTTCCATCATGAGTGCAGGCTAGTGCACAAAGCAAGGTCCATGAAGACATGGATGAGTAAACTTGGTGTGGAAGAACAGAATTCTGACCTCAACCCGATAGAACACCTTTGGGATGATTCATAGCAGAGACTGCAAACCAGGCCTTCTGGTCCAACATCAGCATCTGACATTACAAACATCTGGAAGAATTGTCAAAATTCCCAGTTCTAGATGCAGTGAAGCATTCCACAGCATAATCCTTCCACCACCATGTTTAATTAACGGTGGAGAAAGTGTTCTTTGGCTTGTAGACCTCTTTCTTTCTCCAAACATAAGCAGTGTCGCTACTGCCAAGATATATACTTTTACCTCATCTGACCAAAGGATGCATTTTCAGTATGTTCAAAAAGTCATTTTATACAAAAAGATCATAAATGTCTGGACATGTACACTCTATCCAGATTTGAAACTGGTAAACAGAAACAGGGAAAGTGAGGTACTCAGAAGAGGACTTTTGAACATCCACTATTCCATCACATGTTTAAGTACAAATCCATCTGCCGAGGAAGACTGTGTTATATAACTGGAAGCTCCAGGAGAGCTACTGAATGGAAATGTGGTGAGAGGTTCACTGTCTTTCAAGGAAAATAAAAGAAATGTCAATCCCAGTTGAAAATATTCTTTACATTTGAGTTTTAGCACTTAAATCTACCAAGTTGTCTACAGCCTATCAAAAACATTAAACCTGCAGATGAAGAGCAGCGCATGAAAACAAGCACAAATCAAAGCAGCGTAGTCATCTAAGGAACGAGTCATGTTTACCTGCATTTGCAATAATCTGTTAGGCCACCAAGTGGGTACAGAAAGACGACGGGGTGGGGTTTGAAGGTACCGCTGTGTGTTTTTGCGTGGGGATGCGTGTGAGTTGGAGAGAGAGAGGAAGAGACAGAGGTCCTCCTCTCTCTCTCTGCTCCCCGTGTTTGCCAGTCTAATCAGGCCTGCTGTACCCCTGTATATTAGAAGCCAGTTTGTGGTGAGCCCTGCTGTGTGTGCTCCCAACAAGGCCCCATTTCCCCAGGCTACATGTCTGAAGCACACCCTGTGTTAGAGAAAGGAGTGTGTCACACATTCACACACATACACACAAAGAACCTGCGGCATTATCTGAAAAAATCCAGTCTCCTTTTCTGTACTTCTCAATATTGCCTTTTATTCTTATGTCTGGTCTTGAAACCCTTCAACCAATATGTCATCTGTATTTAAACAGTCTACCTTTCATTTCACTTTGTATCCCTGTGTGTATGTACATCCTTTCTGATTATCCTGCATTGGCAGATGTTCTTTACTTGCGCTTTTGGCAATACACACACACACGCACACACACACATACATATATATATATATATATATATATATATATATATATATATATATATATATATATATATATGCGCGCTTTTTAAAAAAGCTGACAAAATACGTGACTTCGCCTACATTCTGTAAAAAGGTACTGTTATTTTCAATAAAGAAATAAAGATAAAAATTGAGGCTGACTGAATGAATGTTGTCTTTGCACAGAGTGTGGGTTAGCAGCTGTGAAGTGTAAATTATGTCCTATTCTGTGTTTGCTGTAGGCCACTCGTGCTAACAAAAGATAACATGGATCGCTAAGTTGTCCAAGTAAGAAATTAAAAAAAGGTAAAATTTGGACTTTCATTCTCAACTAAAGTCAAGCGGAAGGATACTCATAAAAATGAGTATCTTAAAGAAACAGCCAATAAAGCCACTTGAGCTTTGACACAGTTTCTTGCATTCAGAAGCAGCTGAACACCAACACATGCTGACCCGGTAAATGGAAAAAAGCACAGCCTGTTTTAAGCCCATCAAATGGTGAGAGACTTTGGGTTGCTGGAATAGCAGCACAGTGGTGGAGAACGCATTGATGCATTGTGGCAGTGAGGATAAATAGACTTTATGGTGCATTAGAGACTCACACAAACATGGAGGCTATAACAAAATGTGTCAATCCTAGGATGTATCAAATTAAAAGTAATCTCCTCCTGTGTATATTGTCATGTTGTAATGTTGTCAACAACAACTGCAAATAGAGGCTGAATAACTCGCTTTAGCTTTGTGAATTAAGGAACTAGCAGCATGGCTAACTGCTAACCTTTCCAGAAACACAAAGAAACCCCATCAATTCAAAATACAGGGGCCAGGACCAGCATGAGAAGGGCTTTCAGCAAAGATCCACTATGGAGGCATGTCAGTGGTAATGTGCACCACATACAGTTCTGCATTTGTACGGCTGTCAAAGACAAGAAGGAATCGAATTTTATTTCTATTTTTCTCAGATTTTTTGAAACGTATAAAATGACAATGACTACTTCTCGTAAGACAAAAATGTGTTTATTTGATTTTAGAGATTTATGAAATAACGTGTAAGTAACTAAATGTAGCATATGCTTCCATTTAATGTATACAGCAGATGTATGATACAGCCTGTGAGAACTTTTGAAAAGCACATTCACCCTGTTGTTTATCATTGATTCTCTACTCCAAGTTCTCTTCATGTAAAGTAAGTGAGCTGTTAAGTCAAGCATAAAAGTGTCACCTTAAAAGAGCGCATTGGTAAACACATCTCTTCTACCCGGGCTGGTTCTGAGAATTACAAGGACATTTCTGTTGAAAACAGAAACGACTATTATGATGTCTCTTTCAATTAAGCCCGTGTTTCCATCTCAGCCGCAAATTCTACATTCGCAACCTAAAAAACAAAAGACTCACCCGCTTTTTAATAAGATGCAGAGAATCCAGAAGGATCTTTATAGTAAATGCCACAACTCATTAGGCTAATTACCCTATCACACATTTACTCTGCTGCTAATAACAAAGTAGGCAGAGAGACAGAGAGACGGAGAGAGAAAAGCACACATCTCCTCATAAAATTGGCATTCCAGCAATTAGTGAAAAGAAACATTAAAGCCTGCACAGGCTTCCTGAGCAAAATAATTAAAGAAAAATGGCAGAGATGCTGATTCTCACTGCTCTTCTCCTTTCAAAGTCTACAGCCCCCATATGAGCACAGCACAGAAGCATAAAAACAAAGTGCTATTTGTGTCTTTTTGCATAATTTCACTCACTGTGGGAGACGGAAGTGAAGTCAAATTTAATTGTGTTTATAACAAGGTGCGTTTAGTCATTAGTTCCTCACAAGGGCAACAGTCATGCCAAAAATTCTAATCTGCTCAGCACTTCTTTGAGTGCTTAAACACAACTATTTCAATAGGAGATTTTAAACAGCACATGCTGGTGAATTCTTAGGGCTGCCTCTAAAAGCTAATTACTGCATTTTAATGACGGGCCATTATACATATTAACTGACTCATTCGACATTATATTCTCCGTAGCACCATTTACTCTCATCTCAATTTACCCTTTAGCCCACTGCTTTTTTATCACATAAAGACACTGATCATCTACAGCTATGTTTGTCTGTAACACTACGTTTCACAGACCCTGCCATTCTGTGAAGGTTCATAGTTGGAAAGGAGATATCTCAAATGGAAAACTTTTCTCAATTTAATGATCATTTTTTAAATTTTAATCCCCTTATAGGCCTCTGCATGTATCCCATTCACTCAGTGAAGCAATAGGGATCTACTAATCCAGCACCCGGGGAGCAGTGTGTATAAAAGGGTACCTCCTTCCTTAAGGGTACCTCAGGATAACTGTTCGGTGGATTCAAATCCCCGACCTTGTGATCATGGAGCAAACCCTCAAACCTACTGACCCATCCCACCCCTAGGAAGACTCCTAACAGAGTAAAATGACTAAATATTTACTGAGCACTACTAAAGAAGTTCCACTCTCTGAACTTTCACTTTCATTTGGGGAACTACAAGACCATCTAGCTATTTATTATTAATAAGTGCCACTAAAGTTTATGAGAGTGTTTAATTTCAGTATACATGTAAAGTATTAACAGACTGCTAGTGTTTTTGTTCGCAACTTATTAGCTATACTGTGTTTGTGAAAAAATCAAATCAAATCTGGAATATTCTTGCCCAGAAACAAGTGTAAAAGATTACTTTATAAGGATTGTAAAGATTACTTCCTTTGTGCAAGCAGAGTCAAAACTGCAGAGAGAAGAGCAGATGCAAATATCAGAGCTAAACAATACAGGTTCTTCCCATCACTGTCTGTTTGGTTTTAATCACTGCTACCTATACTCTGGAATACCTGATTCTAATCTAATCTAACCTGATGGACTGGAAATTATAGTCAATGCAGGGGTGCAATTCAAATGGGATGCACATATTTTGTCTTTATATGATTAAAGTGCCAGTTTAGGACAGTCAGTTCATATAATGCAAGTCTATTCTTGTCAGCTGTAGCTTTTAGCTTAATAATAAAAGCAAGTAGTCAACAAACAGGTTTTATAACTGAGATCGCATTTTAATAATTTCAAATGTTCTATATGTCACAGCTAGAATTAGTAATTCGTATTGTATATGTGGTTGAGAACTGTTAAAGGAGGAAACCAAGATCCAAAACTCCCCAGAGGAAATGAAAGAGGGGCTGATTCCACCACCACAAATACACCCGGAGCTGCTCCAAACATGGTGCCTCACATCAAAGACAGCCTTGTATCTCAGTGGATCAACCAAGGACTTTACAGTGGCTTGCCTCAGGTCTGCACATGGGGGGGGACTCACATCTCCAGCAGTGGCAGATACACTCAGGTGGGACCCTAATACCATACAGTGCTGGGCAGCCTTCACTCAACAAATCAAGTTAGTTGCTGATAGTCTGGCAACACCAGGAGATCAGCCAGCTTGATTAAAAATGCCTGTATATTTTGAATAATTTACTTCATAAATAGATAATATAAACTCATTATAAGGGTTTATCAATATTCTAGTGATGAGCTGAGAGAAGAGGGAGGTGTAATTTGTATCTTTTTTTTGCTGGCATTTTTTTTTTTTTTGCTGGCATTCTGGGTTTTCCCCAAGCAGTAATTTTCTTACAAACATATATATATATATATATACACATATATATATATATATATATACATATATATATATATACATATATATATATATATATATATATATATATATATATATATATATATAGAGAGAGAGAGAGAGAGAGAGAGAGAGAGAGAGAGAGAGATGTAGACTTTTAAATAAAAGATTAGTCAAATGGTGCTGAAAGTGTGACTTGAGATTTATTTGCTGATCATATGATTAATTTGAATTTTGAATAATTTGAATACAGAACTTCCACACAATCTGAAAATGTAAAAAAGCAATTCACTACACAGCATAAATGTCAACTTAATATATCTACCAGTGCCAGGCAGCTAATATAAAAACATAACCTAAGCAGCAGCGTAACTGTGGTAACTACTTTCTTTATTTCCTGTAAACAGTATAACCTTTTTCTTTTGTAATATTGCTGCACTTTACACAGACATTGGCCAGAACATAAAGTAAAAGCCTGTAAAATAAGTATTACGAGTAATTGTGACACATGATGAAATCCATTTTCACAAACATCTCTATTATCTCTATTAGTATGGTTCATGTGTTTCTACTTAAATGAACATCTATTCACAAGTGTGATTCCAAAAGAAGCTCTCTTTCATCTGAAGAGTGATGCTTACCTTTGAAAATGGCTGTTGGCGTGAAAGAGAAATAAATTATGTTTTACAATGTTGATCTGGAGTCAAGCTAAAACCTCACACAAAACAAATGGCCAATAAAATTTCAAATATCACTTTCAACAGCAAATAAACAAATGATTTAAATTTCTTTTTTGTCCTCTTCTGGTCTGCTTTATTTTTGTTGGCTGTTCGTAATTCAAAACAGTGAGTTTATAATGAGTGATAATTATAACAATTTAGAGCCCACCTCATTATACAGACAACTGCTGCACTATGAGATACTTTTTTTTAAAGTCTTGTAACATTTACACAGTTCAAAGCAGAGAAAACTGAACTGCCTATGAGGAGTCAAGGAACAAAGGTGCTCTCTGGTTTATAAATGAAATCTGAAGAAAGCCCCTTCAAGTATAATTCCAAAAGCTTTTATGTCATGGCTAGTTTGAGAGAATGCATTAAAAACAACACTAGTGCCTGTGTCCTTCATCGTTGAGTAACACATCAAGTTAATTTACTACAGTCTCTTAAAGTCAGCATGAAATGAAACATTTCTTCAAAGGGGAACAATTGAAATGTAATTCAGAAGCAGAAGGGTGCACACTGCCAAACTTCATGACACAAACACATGGCTAAATAATCAAAACAAAAAACCACTGATAAACAACATGGTCTTTCTCTGCTTCTTGTCCCTGGTCATCTTTACATATTTATGTTTTCAGACTGGCTTATAGCCCTTACAGTAAGAGATGTCTCATGAAAAATGTAACCAACCTGTAAACAGCCCTCTTGTCAGATTCAAGCTGGGCCTGGGGGTCAAGGGTCACACTGACAGAGCTATTTGGTGCTGCGGAGGCTGCTGGGATGTGGACCTGTGGGGTCTTGGTGTTCTGTTGAGTCGTGCCCGTCATCTGGTGATATTTAAAATAATCACAAAATGACTTAATGATAAATTTATGTTCTTTTTTTCTTACATTGGCAATTATGACTTTGAATATTGCTTTTGTTTTAGTATCATCTGTGATGTTGCATATATACGGTGATTTAGGATGCTAATACGCTCACAGTAATACTCCTAACACGGCAGTGCTAAGATTTAATGATTATCATTCATTTAAAGCATGCTGACATGCTCATATTTAGTAATTACCACTAATTAAGTACTTTCAAAATCCTACATCATCTCAAGTTATCGCAGTTTCATTCCGATAACTTGAGACGACGATTTTCAGAAAACTTGACCTCTGACCTCTAACCTTGAGGTTTAGGTCACTGAGATTTGAACTTGTTTGTTTTTAGTATGTGGCCCTTTGGTATCAATTTGGAAATCCTAGGTTATCACACTCACAAACTTGGGTGTCCATGTTGACTGCCAACCCACCCACCTGGCAGGGTGATGACAGCCCCTCAGATATATATAAAAGTCATTTTTTAAAAGTAATTCTTGTAATTGCTTTTCGAAGCAAGTAAGGCCACAACATGCACTGAATTCTGTCAGACGCCAAATGAGGATGTCGCTGGCATGAATCATTATGGCTTGACAGGTCAATGGCCTGATGATGCTGTTAAGCAAATGAATTGTGAGTGAATGAGTGAGTTAGGACAGGTTGAGTAATTGAACAAGACACTTACAGATCTTATAGACTGCTGTTAAATGATAAATATCCAGTTTGGAACAAGAAACTGAACAGTGAATTAATCAGAATATAGAAAAGGAGTACAAAAGATTTTGACTGCCTCTGTCAGTAAATGTTTAGATTTTATATATGTCTTATAAGATGCACAAGTCTCATAGGATGTTTTTGCTTCTTTTGAAGGTATTTGTATTGTGGGTGAGAAAGAGGGCTAACATGTTTTACAAACATGACCACTCGTCTCCTTGATTATCTTCTTCCTTCATTCCACTTTTCTCTCTCATTCGTTTTTTATGAGGATATGAATGTAAAAAAACCCCCATCCCCCTTCTGTTTTTTTTTCAGCAGGGTGGGGTGGAAGGAAGCTTCAAGTCTTAATCCCAGCACCAAATGGGAAATAAATTAGGTTCTTCACACTTAACTAGCTCTAATTTGCATTTACCGAGCACACAGGCTGCAGCTCGGGAGCTCTCCCCTGGCACTAATCCTCTGGCGAGAGCAGACAGAGGTGCTATGAACAACAAGCAGGGTTAGATGGTCAGATGAACCTACTCTATTCCACCATCACAGGATGTCTGTGGCGCTGAACAAAATATTCTCTATTCTAATATTTCTGTACTATTATGTATTATCCTTTCTGGTGATCACTCGGTATAAGCTGTGTATTTTTACACAGGTATCACTGTATCTGTAAGTTATTATTTAAAGCTAATGTTCAGCCAGGGATTCTCTTTATGTGCTTTATCATCTTTTATGACAGCATCTTTTTTCATGTTCACCCTTAATAATTCTCATAAACTTAAGGAAAAGTTACAAACAGATATGATTTTGAATAGTAGATTTAGAGGCTGGTTCACTACAAATAGCTACACATTTGTTTTACATCTATGAATGGTGCTGTACTGTAGTTCTCACAAAGGATCACCCATCCAAAATTCTATACAAGTCTGTTTAGAACATATCCTTGTAAAGAACATCAGTACATCTGCTGATGCATGGCTTGTGAGTTTACCAAACTATCAGCCCACAACACAACAAGCCAGCTCCACACTAGTTCCACTTTATACGTTTTAGGCTAACACCTGGCCTCCAGGTGGCTAACACCTGGAGGCCAGATAGCAAGTGTGGCCTTAGTAGGTTGGAACTGATTGGGCTAACGGGTGAGTAGACAGGACCAAAGGCAGGTCATGATATCATTGAGTATACGGTTTAGATTATATGTCATAGAATATGAAATGATTTGTAATTTAGCAAAACATTTTATGTCATTTTCATTTAGTTAATTTCTGTGTTCTCACAAAAATCAAAACAAATTCAAAACCTCAGCTCCTGTTGAAAAGAACAGCCTAATGCATACTGAGAAAAGATAGCTAGATAAAAAACAAGGGCATAAATCCCCTGTCAACAAAACCCCAAAGGTTAAACGTTACTTTCATTTTTTTTTTCTTTAACTCCAGAAGTTGTTTAAAATGACACTATGTATGAATCATGAGAGGCTGCTCTTAAATGTGTACTACAAATCATCTTAGAAATTCAACTATAAAACAGTAAAAGTTTCAGTTTAGGTAAAAATTCAAAATGATTATTTTTCAAATCTTTAACCTTCAATCCTTCTCATCACATCCGGATTTATGCTTGTTGGCACATCCCCAGTTAAGTAAGAGCTCAGATAACACAGAAAACCTCCATAAGCCAAGCTGTGTGTTCACATTAGACACAGGGGTTACTGTACAGAGGTTTGTACCATATGACAAGTCTTTAAGTTGGCGCTCTAACCTGTTGGCTCTCCTGGTACGATGGCGGAGGAGCGCTCTGGGTGGCCATCATTGTCACTGCAGATGCTGGGGACACATGTTGCATCATGGGATAGTTTCACATTGAGACTGGTAAAGAAACAGACAAGAAAGAAAAAATCATAAATCCAGTGCAAGCAAGCAGTGATTGCAAATTCTATGACAGCAGCCACCACCAGGTGCTGCTATGATTAAATCATATGAGATGGGTTTCTCAAACACATCATCTCACACTTCTATCCCTTCTGCACTTACTAATTTATTTCTTTGCTATATTTCTCTTCAGTCTACTTCTGCATGTGTTGCATAGAGCTCACAGAACAGTCAGTATTAACACTGAGTGATCTAACAATGCTGACAAGTAAAAAGAAAACAACCTGATTAAGTGTGTGCAGCCCTTTTAATGAAATACCTTACATAGCAGCAGGTTCATAAGGATACCACAAATAAAGCCCACTACTTGTTTACCATTTACAGAGAGCTATGCTTGTTTGCTAATTACAGATGGCTTTACATGCATTGTGGCGGAGTCACCTTGGTCGTCTCTATGTTTTGGCTGCTGATGTTGTTGCTGTGCTGTAACTAAGCCAATCAAGAGGGCTAATTAGGGCTCTTGTTGGTAGGCTAATTGCTATTGGCCAAGACCCCACAGGGCTGAGGGCCGTACCCTGTGGAACTCTGTTGTAACCATTGCCCCCACCCCCACTGAAGGAAGCTAATTGGTTTGCAGAGACACACATACACACACACAGCACAGCTGGATCTCTTTCCTTAAGTTACATTTAACCTATGTGTATACTGCATGAAAACGCCTTGTTAATGTGAGCTGATGGCAGAAAATGTGTTTTAGATAAAGGTGTGGTTAAACTTTATTAAACCTTTTGTGAGATTTCAACTTTTAAAAAAAGGCAGGCTTTAAACTCTGATCTCACAAATCATGTGAGATCAGACACATGGGATGTTTCAATCTGTCACTTTAAACAATCCGTTTGCTCGGTACCCTGAGCTGGGAGAGTTATTGGAAAAATGCACTCTAATGCCACATAAAGCCTTGCGTGGTTGTGAAAGACAGGCAGCAGTTACAATGGACTGGTGCACTTGGACTGAATGGTATTGACCTGGAGGAAAAGCACTTGATTACCAGCTAGTGAAATGAAACTGGAACATCTGACCAAAATCTCTGTAGCGCTTGCAACATCCGCTCAGGAGATACCGCCTCAGGAAAATGGAGCAAATCAACCAGACTGTTAAAGCCAAGGATTTGCAGTATTTGACAGTGAAGTTACAGACTATAATAATCATATAACACTGTTTACATGATAGTATAAACGAGGATCTTGGACAGACTACAAAAGAAAAACTGCAAAAATATGTAATGAATAAGTATATAAGACACAACAAGTTGGACTATTACAGAAACATTAATGAGATTATGTTTGAGTATTATGCGGCATTCCTCCTTCCAGCACTATAAAATCTCCTCCTATGGCCTCCTGTGTGTTGAGCTGAGTGAACAAAAAGGCTCCTTTTGGGTAGACTTCAGTATCTTCAGGAGAAAGACGGGAAGCAGCAAGAGCAACTTTTTTCTCCTCTCTACTCTGGGATATTACATGACAGACATTTCACTGCCAGTCAGCTCATCACCCACTGAGACTCAGACCCTGACAATGTCTCTGAATGGGAAAGTCAGAGAAAAGACAACCATAGTAGACCTTTCTCTGTTTGAGTGGCACCCCTATCCACCACCGCTGCCAGCATTTTGATTTCAAATGGTGATTTGGTTTCTAATTTGGGGTTTCAGCTGTAAATCTGCATGTTTTATTGTGTCATTCTGTTTCAGTGTGTATGTATTCAGTGCACCCATATATAAGCAGGACTGTTTGCTCTGCGTGCGTTCACACTTGTTTGTGTGCCATGCGCATGTCTCAGTGAGTCGTGTTGTGTACCGATTGTGTCTTCTGGTTTCTGTTCTCATTCCAACTGGTATCAGCTGAAAGGCATCTTCTCTGTTATCAGTCCTCATTTTAATTGCAAATGAAGCGAGCGTGTTAGTGATTAAATGGAAAATTGCACATTAATTGATGAGACTGAAGATAAAGCAATTCCAATTACCACACAGTATTTTACGCAGCCTCTCAAGTTTTGCCATCCCTCAAAGGAACAAGCCACCAAATGGTAAATTTGAGCAGGCAATGGTGCATCCATAAATATACACACACTGAAACATAACTTGTGCACAAACACATGCTATACCAAGGCTGCTGAGGCGTGAATGTACATACAAGAGCAGACAAGAACACTGGGGAAAAAAACCCAGAAAAACACCAACAAGATATTTAATTTCAACCCAGCAAAAAAAATTCTCTCATGAATTTGAAAGTACAATTTTTGAAGACAATAAGCATCTGTCACCAACCCTTTCCAAAGTCACCAAAGGTGTGTGGTTACACAATAAGTTGTGAAATTAATTTCGGGGATAAATGACATGTTTGTTCCTCAACAAGGCCCTTTCAATTATTGCAAAGTTCGTAATGCATATCAATTGAAAAGTGCCTGTAGTCACAATCAAAATTCAAGAGCAAGCATAAAATAAAAAATGAGAAGTAGGCATAAAATTATTTCAACAAACATCAAAGGGTTTTGTGAATTTGGATTGGAGGCAGACGTTCTCTTTCATCGGATTGTGTGCAATAAGGAACATTTCTATTCAGCATTCAATTTTCCAACAATTCTCAGGCATAGAATGGGCCTGTGCTCTATTGATGCAAGGTTAGGCTGCAGTGTAGCTGCGGTTTCACCCCGTTTACCTCCGGCATTGAATAAATATTCATATCTAGTCACACATGATGTGATCACTGCCTGTGGACTTCACAGTTCAGCTATGTCTGAAGTGTTTTTTCTCTGCTTTGGTTTAAAGGTGAATTTCTTACAAAGTGTCCAGCTTCTATTATACATGGGATGAGAGTGTTTCGTGCCACTGACTACGGTGATAAAAAGAAACTTTGCGATTTAAACACACAAAGCAGCACCCTGGAGAACACTTCTTGCATGCCAAACTGTGACCTGGTAGGGGGCTTACACTGGTTCATTAATAAAAACAAGCCTGTTGTAGACAGAGATGCGGTATTCTCTCAGGTTGACTTATCAACACTTCACAGCAAAGAAGTGAACAGAGGTGATGGTGTTGACAGTCGCACAAACTGTGGAGTACAGGTAATGTGAGTCCTCACATGTAAAACTGAAAATAACCATGTTGCTGAATTGGTGGTTTGATGTGAGGCTGTGATGTTCAGATTTTTATAGCACTCTTGAATTCAGTCTCCAAACAGATTAAAGCTGAATGTTAACATTAGCATGCATTAGTGTGCTGTATATGCATACCTATATATATAATGTAAAAAAGTGACCAAGTTAAATATGTTTTGTTAGCATGTTTGCTCCATAATATTATCCATTATCATCTTATTTATTTTACTTTAGCATGTTAGCCCCACAAGCCAACAACACGGCATAATCTTACATTACCAAGTTAACCGTGACACTTTCTATCACTTGACGCTGTACACATGTAGACTCCACAGTATCAACCATTACCATCCATCAATCCACTTTCTTCCACTTATTTGAAGCCACTTTCTCTAGCTTATCCGGGGGAACACTGAGGTATTCCCAGACCAGCCAAGAGACATAATCCATCCATCTTCTTCCGCTTTATTTGGGACCCGGTCGCGGGGGCAGCAGCCTAAGCAGAAAAGCCCAGACCTCCCTCTCCCCAGCCACCTCCTCCAGCTTATCCGGGAGAACACCAAGGCATTCCCAGGCCAGCCAAGAGATATAATCTCTCCAGTGTGTCCTGGGTCTGCCCCGGGGCCTCCTCCTGGTGGGACATGCCCGAAACACCAACCCCAGGAGGCATCCTTGTCAGATGCCCGAACCACCTCAGCTGGCTCCTTTCAATGTGGAGGAGCAGCGGCTCTACTCTGAGCCCCTCCCGGATGGCCGAACTTCTCACCCTATCTCTAAGGGAGAGGCCAGCCACCCTTCGGAGGAAGCTCATTTCCGCCGCTTGTATCCGCGATCTCGTTCTTTCGGTCACTACCCACAGCTCGTGGCCATAGGTGAGGGTAGGGACGTAGATCGACCGGTAAATTGAGAGCTTCGCTTTTACACTCAGCTCCCTCTTCACCACGACGGACCGGTGCAGCGTCTGCATCACTGCAGCCGCCGCACCAATCCATCTGTCGATCTCCGGCTCCCTTCTCCCATCACTTGCGAACAAGACCCTGAGGTACTTGAACTCTTCCAGATATAATCTCTCCAGCATATCCTGGGTCAGCCGCAGGAGCTTCTCCCGGTGGGACATGCCTGGAATACCCCAGCCAGGAGAAAGCATCCATGTCATGGCCGGACCACCTCAACTCGCTCCTTTCGATGTGGAGGAGTAGCGGCTCTACTCTGAGCCCCTCCCAGATGGCCAAACTCCTCACCCCATGTGTAAGGAAGAGGCCAGCCACCTAAAAGGTGAGGGCTGGAACAAACATTGACCGGTAAATCAAGAGCTTTAGTTTTACGCTCAGCTCTCTTTTCACCATGACAGACTAGTAGTGCATCCGCATCAGTACAGCCACAGCATCAATCCATCTGTTGATCTTCCGCTCTCTTCTCTCATAAACAAGAGTGAACAGCCAGTACCCATTTAATTATATTACTTTAGCATATCAGCTCTATAATTTAGCTTATTAGCTTCTTATACTAGATATACATGGCACATGTAGTGGCATTTACATAACCTTCAGATCAGAAAATAAATGTAATAATCTGCAATCTTTGTAATACCCATTAGGAGTTTACTTCACTAGTTCCACCTTATACTACCTCAGTAAACAAATGTACAAAAAATGTATGGTCTTAATAAAATGAAGACCTTTAATTTTATTGAATTCATATCTTCTTCACTACAGCATGATTTCAATAGAAGTCAATGTGTTTAGTGTTTCCTTCAAAAGCTAAGACTGTTGCAACCAATTACCAAACTAAGGAAAGATGAGTTAAGTGGCCAACTCACCTGTAAAAATCATTACAGTTAATCTTGAGGATGTGAATGTTTGTTTGAAATGCTATGAAATTCCTCTATCAAAATCTATATGGCCCTGTGTGAAAAAGTGTCTCATGTCAGTCTGGAAAGGCCATCTCTAAAGCTGTGGGACTCCAGTGAACTACAGCGAGAGCCTTTTTTTTTTACATATGACAATAACATGGAACAGTGGTGAACCTTCCCAGGAGTGGCCAGCCAACCAAATTTACCCCAAGAGTGCAGTAACAACTTGTCCAAGAGGTCACACAAAACCCCAGAACAACATCCAAAGAACTGCAGGCCTCACTTGCCTCAGCTAAGTTCAGTGTTCATGATTCGACCATAGGGAAGAGACTGAGCAAAAAAGGCCTGCATAGCAGAGTTCAAAGATGCAAGCCAATGCATCTCGAAGGCTTGTCTCAGTTTTGACAGAAAACATCTTGATGATCCCCAAGACTTTTGGGAAAATACTCTGTGGACTGACAAGACAAAGGTTGAACTTTTTGCAAGGTGTGTGCCCATTTACGTCTGGCTAACATAGCATTTCAGAGAAAGGACCATTATACAAATAGTAAAATACAGTGGTGTTAATCTGATGTTAATCTGGGGCTATTTGGTTGCCTCATGACCTTGAAGACTTGCTGTGGTAAATGGAACCATGAATTCTGCCCTCTACTAAAACCTCCTGAAGGAGAATCACCTCAAGCTGAAGCACACTTGGGTTCTGCAGCAGGACAATGATCCAAAACACACCAGCCAATCCACCACTGAATAGCTTAAGAAAAATAAAATGAAAACTTTTAAGTGGTCTAGTCCAAGTCCTGACCTGGATCTGATTGAGATGCTGTGGCATGACCTTAAAAAGGTGGTTTGTGCTCAAAAACCCTCCAATGTGGCTGAATTACAAAATTCTGCAAAGATCAGTGGGTCAAAATTCCTCCACAGCCCTGTGAAAGCCTCATTGCCAGTTATCACAAACGCTTGATTGCAGGCAATTACTTTTTCACACAGGGCCAGTAGGCTTGGATTGTTTTCCCCTTATTCATAAACACCTTCTTTCAGAAACTACATTTTGTGTTTACTTGTCTTATCGTTGTCTAATATTTAAATTTGTTTGATGATCTGAAACATTTAAGTGTATCCAAAAAATAGGAAATCAGGAAGCGGGCAAGCACTTTTTCACATATATTTGTTCACTTATATGATCAGCACTGATTAACCAATGAACCAAACAAAAATCCTTATGTGATTTTCAACAGACTTGTAGAGGCTTATCAAATACACATACGACAGTCTTATTTGCTTTCATTATCAACAGAAATAATGAAATAATCTCACAAGGGCAGGATGCAATTGGAAGAGAAATTAGCCCAGTCCCCATGATACCATTTTCTTAAAACCCCAAAATAACAACATCACTAAAGTTTGACTGACTTAAATAGTCCAGTACAATTGGACCTGCTTTTAGTATCCAGCAACTTTTCAGACATAATATCTTGTGCATATTGATGAAAATAGGGACAGTGTGCCACAGTTTTACACCAGAGGATAGCTTCTAAGCCACTTACCCATAGATTGCAACACTTTAACGTAGTCTGATATCTGAACTGGTACTGTATGTACATGCATCAAAGAGGCAGTCCTTCCATGCATATCCTGTCATAAAAATCTCATTTAATCTGTCTTGGGTTTGTTGGTGAAAAGGTTGACCTGCAAAAGCAATGAATAACATTTGGAAGTGGGTATGTCACCTTGGTCAGATATTATGCATCTTGATGCCCTGCAAGGGGGGGAGATGAATAAATAAATAAGATGTTTTTGAATACGAGTAGGATCTAATCATTGCCTTATTGTCAGGCCTGATTTACAATGCAAACACCAGGAGGCAAGGCCTTGATGGCGTTGAGTAAAACGATGGAGGGAAGGGTGGAATGGTAATGAGATTTGGGGCCAGGGATGGGGGATGCTATGTACACATTTGTAGTTGGACTCGATACACAAAATCACAAAACACACAGATCCAAGTGCAAATACACCGCATGCAAGCAGGAATGGGTACGCATGCAAACACAGGCATGTATATTAATGCACAAATTCCAACACTAAACACAGAGATCTCAAAGCTTCAACCAGAGTCATCCTGAGGGCAATATTACAATCACTGTCTCCCGGCATACCACCATACAAGCACGCATACATCTGTATACACACACACACACACTCACACTCAAAGGCTTGAGTGGATACATGGCCTGAGGCAAAAAGAGTCTAACCAGTGGTCTTAGGGCTACAAATCCCCCCCAGGCTAAAGTGAACTCCATGCATACTGCAGTCAGGACCCGGTCCATGCTCCCAGACCACCTCATTAACCCAATCCAGCAGCAGCTCCCTCCACCCAGCCAACCTCACAACTTTGCTCTTCAACAGTCCATACTTACCATTCATACTAGTATCATTTATTCATCTGCTCTTGTTGATTGGACTCATCCTCGCCTGCATGATAAATAAGGCATGGATTTGTAGTTTACTGAAGGATGTTACAGCAGTGTTGTGGTCAGTGGAAGGATTTAGCTAAGATCAAAATGTCAAAATGACAAGGCGTAGAGGGGCCCACGATGTGGGACTCTTGGGTCAACAGGGAAGTATTGGTATGTAATTCTGAATTTCTGCAGTGTCGGGGAAGTTGCTCAGTCTTGCCTCACCGCAGACAGTGTGGAGAGGGACAGAGAAGGATGTTCTGTTGCTGAAATAAAACGTGCAAAAGAAGGAGAACATGGTCCAGTGGACACTGACTGAAGATGTTTGCAATAAAAATAGGTTATATAGGTATTGGCTACGATATGTAGTCATTTCATTTTAACTAAATCACTAAGCTGCATCATAATTATCAACAAGATGCTTCTTACCATTAAGTCTTCTCCCTCTCTTTACTCACTTCACTCCAAAGGTTCCTCCGACTTTCAATTTCCAATGACATTTTGTGCTTGAATTTAAATGTCTAACCTTTCTAGTTTATTCTTTCATGCTGAACTTGATGAATGTCCTTCACAAATTCAAATATACCCCACAGTCTTAATGAAGACTTGGGATTTCCTGTGGGTGTGACAGTTTGCATGATTCGCCACTTTCTTTGAATGTGGTGAACAATGGCGCCAGCACTCCACGCTGACTGCAATTCTTTTCTTTGAATTTATGCAAATGTTTGTTTGGATATTAAAGATTCCAGTTTGATTCCATTGCTTCCTGCTTTTAAAATTAGATTAAAAAACACAGACTAAAATGGATGGTGGTGAAACTACAGTGCAGTGGAAACATTTTTGGAATCCCCCGTAGGCAGGTGGTTTGCATGCAAATAGCCTTATTAACATAGCTAAAAACCCTTCTTGTAATGAGGTGAATTTTTAATCTAAAGAGACTGAACACATAAGACAAAGAATATTCTTGCAGCAGGTAAGTCATTCTACCATCGTAAATTCAATTCAATTTTATTCATATAGTGCCATTTCACAGGTACAGTCACCTGTACATTGTAAAATAAAGACCCTGCAATATTAGAAAGAAGTTCCAACAATCCCACAACCCACTCAAGGAAGGTCAGCCATCCAGCACAGTGAGTTTAAGGTGAGGGGAGAATCTGAAAACTAGTCTAGAAGAGTATTTATTGTAAGTTTCAACTTTTGCTGTGGTTTGGATAATGGAAGGTGGATAAATGAAAGTTTTGTGATAGACAAAATTAAGTATTTTTTTCTGATTAAGTATTAGAAAATGTTAATTAATTATTTCCATGATGCTTTAAAATGTCATAGTAACATATTTGGCTATAACTCAAATGTGTTACTGTGAAGGTTTGTTTCGACGCATTAGGCTCCAGTGCACACCTCAATCTTCCATCAAAATAATTATAAGACGAACATGGATATTCTCTACTACATATACAACACACACGGCAAACATGGCATGAGGCCACCAAATGGTTGGCGGGCCGACTTCAGTAAACTTATTTTTGTTTCAGCTGTGTCGTGGATAAATTTACACAAACTGGCTCTGCATCATTTCCTAAAACAAACATATACACAGGCACACACACTCCTGGGAAGAGTGGGTGGGTTGGGTGGAGAGTGCCAACAATGTACTCCCCTCCATCAACAGAAATAGCAGTGTAACAGCGTCTTTCTAGTGGAAAAAACTCAGAGAACCAGAGATAAAATGATGGTTGGTGGATTTCAAAGCAAATTCAGCTGTGATATTCTGTACCTTCTTGTTTGTATATAGGACCAAAGCCAAGTGCACTTCCGCCAAGTGGGATCGATATCACATGTTTCTGTGGCATAGAGCTCAATGAAACAATAGTTTTGCACCATGGTATTCAAGAAAATACTAAAAATCACTCAAATATATGAATGAATACCCTCATCATTCATTATTGTCTGCAAATTTAAATGAAACTAGTTTGATGAAGTGAAACTTTTTAACTTCACATAAACAGTGTAGGGGAGTAACGGAATACATGTACCGCTGTTATGTATTTAAAATACAAAATATGAGTAACTGTATTCCATTACAGTTACCATTTAAAAAGGTGGTATTTAGAATACAGTTACTTTGTTGAAATAAAGGGATTACACGGCGGTCTTTTCCTGTTTCATATGTTAGGTTATGCCCTCTCTATTTTTGGTAATTCCACACCGGTGGAAACCCAAACAAAACACGCATTAAGAGGCCCAAATGCCTGTGTCTCAATGTCAAGTCTCATAATGACGTGAAGAAACATTTTTTAAAATGATTTAATATGAAGGCAATCCGGTTGTTCAGTCTGACGTCACTAGCCGTGTCTGGACCTAAACTCCGCTGCAGGTCCACAAACGATCACTATGGCATTACTGAGAGTTGAAAAACTGTCTAAAGTCTTTCATCTTTAATAAAATGATCAGCGTTCTGCTCTACCAGGTGTAACAATTGAGTTTAACATCCAGGCATCCATGAAAACGGAATTTATGACATTTAACGGAGTTAGAAGTTAGCAGGGAGTTAGCTCGCTAGCTTCTATCTAAATACAATATAGCATGTCCTGACTGCGGGGTTTTGGAAACAAATTAAAACGTACAGCTCTGTTATCACTTCCAGCATAAATGAAGACAGAAAACTAAAAAGCAGTGACGTTTGTAGGGTTACTGAAGTTGGGCTAGCTGGTATATAATGATGTGCTACGTGACCGCTAGCGACACAGCTATGTTAGCATAATATAAACAAGCTAACTTTTTTTCCACTCGATAAAAGTTAACGTGAGTGTTCTCGGTGGTCAGGAACAAATGTAATCGCATGGCAGGATGCTGTAAAAGGACCAAACTTCAGCCAGGAGAACAACTGAGATCATCCATCCACAATACGAGGTTAGTCATTCATATACTGCTGCATGGGCTGGGCTGTAGTTACATCCTAAGGTTTTAAAAACTGAGCTTAAATAAATGATTAGCGGTAATAAAAGCCGAGGGAGGTCAACAGTGATCACTGACTGTTTTAGGAGCTTTTTGAGATCAAATAGAAGAAAATACAAAACATTAAACATGTTAACAACACAAAAGCCATATTAAACGCAGACTACTTTAGGCCCGGAAGTAGGATTCGTCAGAGGTGGGACCAAGTCATTGTTTTGCAAGTCTCAAGTAAGTCTCAAGTCTTTATCCTCAAGTCTCAAGTCAAGTCTCAAGTAATGTCAGGCAAGTCAGAGTCGAGTCTCAAGTCACTGGTGTAAAAGTCCGAGTCAAGTCACAAGTCTGAAACTTTGAATTTCAAGTCCTTTCGAGTCTTTAAAAAAAAAAAAAAAGAAAAAAGAATGTTGCAGTTATGCTAAATGTAAATATTACACCATGTAATTTTAAAATCTGTGTTTTTCTCAACACATGACAAAATAGTGAACTTAGAAAATATACACAAATTGTGAAATTGCACCTCTATAAAATGCAGCTCAATTAAACCTAGCTCCAAGAATAATTTTCACCGACAGTTCTGAGATAAGCTGCATGTTATTCTTGGATGCGGTTGTAGGACCGGCTTTAAAATCGCATGACAAAAATATCATACACATTAAAAAAAACTGTATCACCAACGTAGCCTGGACAACATTTGCTAGTTAGATGAAGTCAGCTATCTCATCGTAGCATATTTATATGCATATTTATAATTATACGGTTCTTGGAGTGAGTGCACACACTCATGAAGTTTAGTAACTTCAGGTCACTGCAACAAGCCCAGGTACAGTTTACCGACGGATGGGTACAGGACCTTGAAATGCACAGTGTAGAACGAAAGACCATCGTACGTATCATAAGTTTACCAGTCTCACAAATTGTCTTCATAAATACACATTCCTTAACCGTTTATTAATAGGACCTTTGAGCTCAACGGTAATTAATTAGTAGTGGAAATAATTTCTGGTACGCGTTACAGAAATGTAGCAGTGACAACAATATTGTATGCTGTAATCGTACTGGGCAATTAGTGATACATAAAACCTGTTTTATCCTGTGAATAAAAGTATATGTTTTTGTCAATGTACCATAATAACAGAGGCGAAACGCAATATTGTGTCAGGACAATTCACTATTTATGCACAATAAATAAAGGAGCATAGCGCGACAATTTCTGTTCAGCGCCAGACTTGCTTGTAACCTATATCACCAATTATGTTATGAAAATGACGTATTAACTACTAAAAAACACTGACCTTCGTGTAAATGCTTGGAGCAGACTAACCTGTGAGCTGGAGTGTTCTGGGACGTTATATTTGATCTTTGAATGGCTGCAATCCAGGCCATCCATCGCGTCTTTGTTACTTCGGAAACATGGCTTGAACAATTTCTCTTCAACGACGTAATCCGATAACAACCGATCTCTTTACCCGTCGGCTTCCCGTGGCTGTCATGCGACCGGCTATTGCAGTTAATAATACAACAGCTTCTTGACATTTTTGTGTTTCTTTTTATCGCTGTGTGACTGATTTCAATTGAAAGCCTGCGTGCGCTAGTACCTCTTGCCATGAGTTCCCAGAATCCTTTGCGGTTTACCCCTGAATGACGTCACATTTTCAATCTCTATATAATATGCATGTTAAATTTTATATTTGGGGTAAAATATCAAGTCTTTTCAAGTAAACCGGTTCAAGTCCAATTCAAGTCCCAGGTCATTGGTGTAAAAGTCCAAGTCAAGTCACAAGTCTTAGAACATTTTTTCAAGTCAAGTCTAAAGTCATAAAATTAATGACTCGAGTCTGACTCGAGTCCAAGTCATGTGACTCGAGTCCACACCTCTGGGATTCGTCGTGTCATCACTGAACAACCGGATAGGCAGAGTGTTACAGGCATCACCCTAAAGAATGTAGCCTCATGGGCAGTGTAGTCCGTGCTGCAGGGAGAATGGACTGCCATACCCGTTATGTGTCTGTGAGCGTGAGGAGGGAGAAAAAGGAGAGTGGAAAAGTACAAGCTGTCATCGAGCAAAAACGGGAGCTGGAAGCATGTAAATATAATAATAACCACTGCAGCCAAAAAGAGTGCCTGACGAGCCCAGTTGTAAGTAAGCTATTAAGATTTGACTGTTCACTGTGTTCGTGTTTTCCTGCGAAACAATAAGTTCCAGTGGAGCAGCCTTTCAACGCCTCTCTCTGTCCCTGCATGGAAAGTTGACCCAGACAACAAAGTAAAGCAAGTTTTCGGCTACGAGCCCGACACGAACCCGACGTATTAGCCAGAGGTCCCTTTACTACGGTTCCTAGTCGCGGACCTGTTTTATATACGCGCGGAATAGTTTTCTATACGAGATCGCTGCAAAAAGTGCAGCCTTACTTAATGTCCACCTACTGTTACTCATTTTATATTAAGATTTAAAAATGTAGCTGGTATTGGTATGGCAAGTAACCCTCAGTAATAGTAATAAATCACACAGCAATAGGACATTCATGTAGTTTTAAAAAAAGCATGATAATATATTAAGTAATCCAAAGTATTCAGAATACGTTACTCTCATTGAGTAACGTAATGGAATACGTTACAAAATACATTTTGGGGCATGTATTCTGTAATCTGTAGTGGAATACATTTTAAAAATAACCTACCCAACACTGCACATAAAGAAGAAGCACAGAACTCCACCTAAATGTACAGATCTTAGTAGCTGTCATTTCATTTGATGACTCTAGTGAATTCCATAAGTGGATGAGTGATAAAAAAAAATGAACATTGTGTTTTACTTTATATAGTGTATGTCACTGCAAAATGAAAATTGCTTGATTGCGTACCCAGTTTCTCAGTAGCTACTGATAGCGTCCCATTAGGTCAAACAGCTGTCAAGCAGTTATTCTTTAAACCAACTCACTTTAAATATAAATCAAACAATTTCATTTCTTGCTTAAATGTATGAAATTTGGGTCAGCTATGTGGTAGATTGAACTCAGAACTAAAGAGGTAGTTCATAGAATGAAAATATATGAAACAAAAAAAAATATATATTTATGTATGTGTAGTACATATCAGGCAAATGGGGATTAAAAATACTCAAAAACTGCTCAATTAATGTCTCTACTTTTTTTGGTCTTAAGATAAAAGTGATGGAATGAAAACTAAATGTATACAACATTGATTAATGTGTTGGTCTTTACGTCTCAAGTTTTTCTTCTTTAGCTACTGTTCTGGGCCTGTGTAGGGCAGAATTCATGAGACATTCAACTCAGGATCACATTTTTGAGGAATGCAGAACATGTTATGTCACACTCTCCAAGGGTTTCAGCTTGGACCATGGTGGTAAACCAAAAACATCGTCTCACTTCCTTTTAACTTACCAAAAGAAACATTGTATTTACGATTTATGCATGAGTGACATTCATTTGTTTAAACTGAAACGCGCTGGGCATGCAAATCACGTCTGTGAAACAGTTCCAAAATAATCAAAAAAGGAAATTCAGAAACCCTTAAGATGGAATGACTAGAAAGTATAAAACCCTGATGGCAATATCCTAAATTTAGAGGGAATGATGAAGGCAATATGAGGCCATCTAACAGAGTTCCTTTACCTTCTTATTGATACATTTGGGTTACTTAAATAATCATCCAATAGTAATTATGTTAACAACTCCCCTCAAGTCCTGACTTTGAGCTTAACAAAGTTATTCATAGAGGTTTTAGTATGAAACATACATATACAAATGCATTTGTGCCATTGAGCTGTTTTCCAAGAAGAGCATCTGAGACATTCTGATGTTGAAAGGTGTTGCGTGGCCGAGTGTCTGCACTTGACACGCAGATGCACATATGGGAGCAACATTTCCTCTGCTAGCTGATAACCATCAGAACACTGAAGGTAGAAAATTCAAGCTGAAATTGGAATGCCCAAGCTTGTGTAAATGTAATCTACAAGACTTTCCCCACTGAATCCTTCCCCAACACTATGCTTGTCTTCTCTCCTCCTCCACCACCACCACCATCTTTTCACTCACTCCTCCTCATCCTCCACTGTCATGTTTTCTGGCACATACATTGTGTAGATTATCTGCCATTGCGTCTGTCAAGTTCTTTTTTTTATGGATACCTCCCTATCACAGTGAGGGGGGCCATCTGTGTAATCCTAGAACAAGTTTAGGTACTGGCAGTGTAACGCGGCTGATTAATAAATTGTACAAGATGCATGGCCACTTATTTGTTTGAAAACTTAATTGGCTACAGAAAAAACTATGTATATGTGTAATGCAATGTAATGTAAGTTGACCACTAAAAACAAGAATGGGTGGAATAAAAGTTCTATTACAATGACTATTTTTTCTGGTATTAATCATAAGTAGAGCTTGCTAAACTGAACAGATAGAGCGGTTGGTTATTTGACAATATTGATTATTACTAACAGCAGGCACTAGAAAATATTTTGCCAATTTTCTCTAAATTTCTCCTAAAGATCCATTGCTAAAGATCCATTGAGACTAAGTAGCAAGCTAATTTTGGGACTGAATAATAAAGTCAGTCCAGAAGTGCCGGAAAAAATTCAGTTCTTAGTTATGTTTATATCTTTACCCACCATTTTAGCAAGGGATCGAAAAGGAGCTTTTTGCCGTCGATACATGGTTGCAATACCCTCAGCATAGTGCGTGCATTCTCTGGATTAAGTAGCTTAGACCATTACTTTTTCAAATAAATAGCTATGGTGTTCTTGCGCACATTGTGAATGTTGACTCATTGGCTCATTCACAATGTTTCGATCTCCCTCTGACTCTTGTACCTTATATATCTTGTTAGCTAGAGAGAACTACGAGGAGCTTGCACTTGTAATTGTTTCTGCTACTGTCTCCAACAATGTTGTTGGATCTAACTTCAGTATTGGCACTGACATTGTCCTTAACACTGTAACTAGTTTAGTTAGGACAAGTTTGTCTTTGACTGAAGAAAATATAAGAGCATCCTTGAACATGTGCAGCATGGTGGAAAATCCAGACAGGAATTTTGCCACAAAGATTGGGATAAAATCTGCTGACAAGCTGAAGGAATGCTACAGACATGGTCACATGTTTGCCAACTCTCATCTCAAGATGAGGCCTGTGACATGAGAAAGATGGCTTTGGTTTTCCAGCCTCTGGCAGAATTGGTAGAACAGACTGACATTGAACATCATATTCCAAAGGCCCATCTTGAAAATCATGTACAAGTACAAAGTCAGCCTGGATACCTCTAAAAAGGGCCACGATGGAATATGTTATCAAAATGAGAGATTTAGTTCATCAGTAATTTATATATGTCATTATTTATTGATCAGGCATGGTCTGATGACCTGACTGTCTTCTTTGAAAACACTTTGTAAACAGGGTGTCTTTGGTTCATGAGGTAGAGCAGGTCATCTATTAATTGGAAGCCAGCGAAAAAGAAGTTGTTGATTTCTTCAGTCTACATGCCAAAGCCAAAGTATCCCTGGACAAGATGCTTTCATTGCATGTTAGACACGGCATCAACGCGTTAGCGCAGTTAGATCGTTAACGTGTTAGTGCCATCCAGCCCCACGGACGGGGCAATTCACTATTACTCGCTAACGGAGATTTGCCGCGTTAATACGGTTATGCCGTTAACGTAATTTTAACGAGATTAACGCTGACAGCACTAATAAAAATTAGTCAGCTACTAGATTACCAGCTCTCTGTTTGTGTCATTGAGCATGTTTAGGTCAGCTAGTGTGATGACAGAGAAGATGGCCTTGTGCAAGTATTTGCATATTTATTCTGTGTCTACAGGTGATAATGAAGTGTATGTCAGCAAGACTTTAGGGTCATAAATTCAAACTGATAGTAAACATGGTTTCTTTTAGCCATGGTCATTAACAACTCCAATCACATGTATAACTAAGCTCCTAAAGGTCATGTCGGAATGTAGAGGCAGCCTTTATCATTTTTAAAGTCAAGGACTTGCTGTCCTATTATTTACTATCCATCCATCCATCCATCTTCATCCGCTTTGTCCGGGTCCGGGTCGCGGGGGCAGCAGCCTAAGCAAAGAGGCCCAGACCTCCCTCTCCCCAGCCACCTCCTCCAGCTTATCCGGGGGAATACCAAGGCGTTCCCAGGCCAGCCGAGAGATATAATCTCTCCAGATTAATATCCTCACGTTATTTTTTCTCCTCCTTTGTTGAAAATCAGCCTCCTTCTGAAAATTATTTACTAATTACTAATATATGTTCTATCAGTATAAAAGTTTCTCCAGTGAAAACACATGGATATGTATGTTTAAATGTGACTTGTAGCATTTCTCAATATTTTTCCAAGCAGCCAGACTTTCTTTTAATTTTTATATTGGCTTCATCGGGTGAAGGCCTCCAGCTCGCACTGGAACGGTTCGCAGCCGAGTGTGAAGCAGCGAGAATGAGGATCAGCACCTCCAAATCTGAGGCCATGGTTCTCAGCCGGAAAAGGGTGGAGCGCCCACTCCGGGTCGGGGATGACTTCCTGCCCCAAGTGGAGGAGTTCAAGTATCTCGGGGTCTTGTTCACGAGTGATGGGAGAAGGGAGCCGGAGATCGACAGACGGATTGGTGCTGCGGCCGCAGTGATGCAGACGCTGCACCGGTCTGTTGTGGTGAAGAGGGAGCTGAGTGTAAAAGCGAAGCTCTCAATTTACCGTTCGATCTACGTCCCTACCCTCACCTATGGCCACGAGCTGTGGGTAGTGACCGAAAGAACGAGATCGCAGATACAAGCGGCGGAAATGAGCTTCCTCCGAAGGGTGACTGGTCTCTCCCTTAGAGATAGGGTGAGAAGTTCAGCCATCCGGGAGGGGCTCAGAGTAGAGCCGCTGCTCCTCCACATTGAAAGGAGCCAGCTGAGGTGGTTCGGGCATCTGACAAGGATGCCTCCTGGGGTTGGTGTTTCGGGCATGTCCCACCAGGAGGAGGCCCCGGGGCAGACCCAGGACACACTGGAGAGATTATATCTCTTGGCTGGCCTGGGAACGCCTTGGTGTTCCCCCGGATAAGCTGGAGGAGGTAGCTGGGGAGAGGGAGGTCTGGGCTTCTCTGCTTAGGCTGCTGCCCCCGCGACCAGGTCCCGGATAAAGCGGAAGAAGATGGATGGATGGCACTACACAAATGTAAATTTTTATTATTAGTACAGTTTTCGAGGCTTAATGAAGGCCATTCAAAGTTGTCTTTGGGACACAGGCTGCTTCTTCACTCATTTTCAGTCCCTGTACTTTTTTTTTAAACATTTTCAGGAGACAGTTTTTTCTTTGTTATGCACCCTAACACCGAACTATTAATCGACGGATGAGCTACGGTTGTGCCCACAAATAATAACAACTTACCAAAGATTTTTAACACTTTGTTTCTAACAGCTGGTCACAAAAACACTAATGATTTGTTCTTATTTCTGTAGTTAGGTATAAAGTAGTATTTTTGCACCAATAAGGTGATTCCTAAAGCGCTATAAGCTCAAAACCAATCAGAATGGTGTGCAGTGTGTGGACAACTAGAGGACCAAAGAGGAAGTGACATCTCAGATAACCTGTATCTGACCTAAGAAATCATAAAAAACAAAATGAACAAAGACTTGACACGGGACCTGAGAGATGGATCTGGCTCTTCATTTGAGTGTTTACCGAAGCCTCATTAGAAACAAAAGCACTCAGAGAGTGCAACTCCCTGTCAAAAGGGCAAGGGCTGTACTAAAACTATGATATTCGATTCTGTATTCGGTATTTTTTTTTTCTTTATTTTATCAGCATTGGTAATATGGAAACCTCAATAATGATATCTGCATTGTTTTTGTAGATCACTTGTGTTGATGTCAGCATTTTTAATATGAAAAGGTAGTGTAGCATATTAATGTTTTTGTTTCATTGTGAGGTCAATTATTTCTTGTATTGAAAAAAGAATATTTTAAAGGGATATATTGGTTTAAAGTACGATTCAATGGAAACTAAATTGTTTCCTAAGTCATGTGAGCCTGACCTTTGACGTATGACCTTGAAGCATTACATACTAAGATGGTGAATTTTATCATCCGTATCCATATGATTGGAGCAGCACTGGATGAAATCTTTGGCGTCTATAAACTGTAAATGATATATTCATGCAGTGTATACTTGGTGGCCTCATTGTGATGTCATTGTGATGTCAAGTACAGCTCTCTCATTCCCCTTATGATACATTACTTTATTTATTTTTTTTTTTTCAAAGTTAATTTTGAACTTGGGATCTAACAGTGAAGGTCAACATCAAATACTCATGTCCCCCAAGGCCTAGTATATTGTTGTGAAGTTTGAAGACAAGCCATACAAAACTGTGCAGAGTAGGATCATTTTAACAGACACCAAAATAAAAGGCAGTCAACACTGTAAAAAGAATGTTTTGCTTCTAGAAACCTGGACTACTCAAAGAAATTACAAGAACGGCTGTCTAAATTTGCGTACACACACATACACATTCGCTTGTCACACATTGCTATGAAGCTGCCAGCTGGTTGCTTGTAGACATTCCAGGCTCTGGTTGCTTGGTGGTCACTACATTGCTGCAAACTGTTTGCAGTGTGTACAGAGCTTACGACAGTTCAGGCGGTGTTGAAGAATAATGGTTTATGACAAAAGCAGTATTTAAAATCATGTATATTTACACGTTTTAATAAATTATTCCACTGTTCCTAGTAAAATATAAGGAAATGAGGGATATCTCACAGCTTTTGCACAATGCTCTTTTTGTGCAATAGTGCAAAGATTATTTAGTTATTTTCTCCCACATGTCATCATTTAATTTTGAGTTCTGCAATCGAATACTTGTGATACCAGCTGTGGGCAAATGAGCAATGAGCACGTTTGACTAATTATAATGTAATGTGTTTGTAATCTACAAAAACTGACTTTACTATGAAAACTGTGAAGTCAATTTTACTTGAAGATTTAAAAAATTTAGTTGAGGTTAATCATTTTTTTCTAGCTTCCACCTCCATAGATGTTGTAAAACCTTCAAAAAAAAGTTCAAGTTTCCATGAACTAGCACTGATATCTTTATTTTGTTAAGGAAATGTGTGGACTCAACCATACAGAAAACAATGGAAAATAAAATAGGTAGCTGACTATTACTGGTCAGAGTCTTCTGAGAGGCTAGCTAATGTTTGAAAGTGAAATTTAATGAATGGAGCCACCTGCAGAAGGCCCTGTTGCACAACCACCCCCACAATATACACACACAAACGCCCTAACAATGAGATCAACAGAAGGGAATATTTGAGGAGACTAGTGGGGGATTAATGAGAAGGGGATTAGAAGGTGGGTGGCTCTCTCTCTATGTATTTGTGTGTGTGTGTCTGTAGTGTTAGCCACTTGAGTGTCAGCATAGCTCTGGTTAGGGACAGGATTGTTTTGAGTTTGTCTTAGCGGGACAAGGCTAGCAAGCAGTCAGAGACAGGAGTAGGTTTAAAGAGAGCTGTTGGTGGCCAGACTGAACTAGAGACTGAGATGAGTGAGCAGACTGGTATGTGTGACAGCTCTGCACTGAGAAGCCCGGCCAGAGTAATGACAGGTCATACTCTCTGAGCATGCAAAGCAGAGAGTGAAGCGAAGGCAACTGGGATCTTGGTTTGGTAAACCTGTTTCTATTTTATTTTTTTCAACAGTAAGCCAGTTCTGTATTTCATGTAGTAGTAGATTGTAGCAGATAAGAGCTTTGATTTCAATGTGAATTTACTTTGACTCATGTAGACAAAAAGGAAGTGATAAAAAGTCTTGATGCATTCTCAATCATCCAGGAAAATAAATCTCCAAAAGTTGATTCTGTTCATCTGGACGTAGCATTTTCTGGGAGAAACGTTTCGTCACTCATCTAAGAGACTTCTTCAGTCTCAGCTGACTGCAGGTTTCCCCAACCTTATAAACAGTTTATAAACTGACTGCAGGTTTCAGTCAGCTGGAAACCTGCAGTCAGCTGAGACTGAAGAAGTCACTTGGATGAGTGATGCAACGTTTCTCCCAGAAAACGCTACGTCCAGATGAACAGAATCAACTTTTGGAGAAGTGATAAAAAGTATTTATCACTTCTTCACTTCCAGTATTTAACATTGGATTTTTGTTTGAAAATGAAAACATTGGCGAAAAAAACTTTTAAAGTACAAAAAAACAATACAACAAGAATTGGAAGAGTTAATTATCTCCTATGTGAAGGTCTGATGACACAGAATATATTTTAACTGAAGCAGAAGTGAGAATAAAGCTTAGTTATGGGAAATCATTTTTAAACTCGATACTTAAATCGAAACCTAAATCCACTAAATTCTAAACAAATGTGGATTCCAAGAAATTCAGCTGAATTAATTTTAATTGATTTTAATTCATTTCCAACAAAAGTCACAGAAGAAAATGCTCATTAATACTTAGTGGTAAGTAAACCACTGTTTTTCTCTAGCTGAGCACCCAAAGCACTTTCCCACACAGTGGATGTATGAATGGGTGAATGAGGTAAGTTGTCTAATGTCATACCAGCACAAACAGTCTGTCCAGCCAAACATTCGTCCACATTCATACTCTGATGGATGCATCAGGGAGCGACTTGGGTTTAGCATCTTGCCCAAGGATATTTGGCATGCAGACTGGAGCAGACAGGGATCAAACCACCAACCTTCCAATTAGTAGATGACCTGCTCTAGCTCCTGAGCTACAGCCGCCCCACAACACCCCACTGTTAAATGTCAAAATAAACAAGAGAAGGTAGAGATAATATCACTGAAATAATTTCAATCAGACTTCCATGCTTTGATGTGAGGAAGGTTACTTTGCTCAACACTTCACAAATCTAATTTTTTCATTGTCTTTTTAACATTTCTCTCTCTCCAGAGTGCAAGCTTCAGTGCATCACACATTTATCTTAGATCATTTAAGTGTATTTCCATTGGACGTGAGTAAAAAGCAAAAGAAAGAAACATACATTTTGCATTTCAAACTTTTCATCAGGTTTCATTACTTCCAGTTGGGAGCTTTTAAGTGCAAAGTGAAGAAGGGAACAGTGGGGTGATCAAAACTTCATAGTTTTATTTTTCTTAAACACTGGATTAAGAATATAGTGAGAACATTTAAAAGAAAACTGCAAGGCGCTCATGTTTTGCACTTTTGGGGCAGTCATTTTGTATTTAAGTTTGGACATTTCCAACTGAATAACAGGGTATCAGGGTACCACAAGCGTATCAGAGCTTCAAGTAAAAATAACAGCTGCACATCATCAGTGAAGCATTACTACTCACTGCGCAACAACTCTGATAAAAACTAATGGAAAGCAGAGGATGAACATCCTGTTTACATCCTAAGACGGTAACATATGAAGCTGTTTTTAATGTGCAGCAAAACTGTCTTACATGCACTTTATAAACTGTAAATACCATATGGATGTCATCTAATTCCTTTCACAGACCAGCTCACATAAGACATGCAGGTGCAAGTAGATCTAAAACTGAAGCTATGCTCATAAGAAGGGAACAAACAGAAAATGAAGTGCTGTTGGATTCATCTGAAATGTGAAGACCAAATAATGAAGCCAACACCAGCAGTGTTTGCTGCTCTTGGCTGGACAGACTCTGTTTGTCTTAGTGTCGGGGGGCAAAGAGAGCTGGCAGCTGAATGGAATTCTTCGAAACACCAAATAAACCCATATTAAATTTCCTCTGCAATGCTTTAGGGAGAGGGCTGAATATGACAGGGAGGACGGACAGAAAGGAGGACAGCAGGAGCTCATTGTGTAGAGGCGAAGGTACACTGCAAAGTAGGTAGGTAAAGAGCTCAAAATATAGAGATGGGAAGGTGAGAAGAGACTGAGAAAGATGTTTGCAGGCTGTGAAGGGAGGATAGGGAAAAGGTCCAGAGGGAAATGGAGAGCGCAAGGTCGCAAAGGATGTAGAGGAGAAGCTGTGAAAAAGGTGAAAAAGAAAAGAATAAGAACGGTCATAGTAGAAAGACACGCCGAACAAATGAAAGTCACTATGTAGGCCCCAAACTGGATTCCTACCAGAAGAGAGGCACTCTGGGCATTTACCAGTCATAGTCATAGCCCTGCTTTTGTAATGGTTAACGTTACTGTGCACAGGTCTGAAATGAAGTTGAGTATCACACAGCTTTTTGTGGCCACTGCTGCAAAAAGTGAATATCTCATTCATGCAGAACAGATGGTGTGAAGTCTACGCACATCACAGTTTTGGCAAAGTGCAGTGCTGTGAAAAAACAATTGCCCTGTTTCTGGGTTATAGCTGTCACATGTGCATGTTTCAGATGATCGAACAAATGTTAGATTTAATATCAGACAAAGATCTTCTGATGTTATGATGATTACATTACATAGGGCCAATCTACTTGGCCCTATGTGAAAAAGTAATTGAATTAACTACAATTAACAACATTTGCTAGAAACCTTAGTTCAGTCTTACCGGCCACACCCAGTCCTAATTACTGCCAGACCCACTGAATCAAGATATAAAAGTAGACTAAAAAGCAACAAGTCACGTCACGATCTAAAGACACTCAAGAACAGATGAGAAACAATATAACAATAACACATCCAGGAGGTGAAGAACCCAAAACATCATCTAAAGTAGTTAAAGATACGTGTGGATGTCTGACAATCTGGAGCTGCTTTGCTACTTAAGGACCGGGACAACTTGCTGTAATTGATGAAACCATGAATTCAGCTCTATACTGGAAAATCCTGAGAGAGAATGTCTGGCCATCAGTTTGTTCCCTGGAGCTCAAGAAAACTAGGGTTGTGCAGCAGGATAATAATTGGAACACATCAGCAAATCCACCTCTGAACAGCTCAAAAAAAAGAAGGTTTTGGATGGACAGGCCACAGCTGAGGCTTAAGTCAGATTGGGATGCTTTGGCATGACCTTAAACATCTTGTTCATACTTAAAAAAACAAACAAACAAAAAACTTTAATGTAGTTAAATTAAAACAATTCTGCAAAGAAAAGTGGGACAAAATTTCTTCAGAGTACTGTGAAATTCGCATTGCCAGTTATCGCAGGTACTTCATAGTCCCCTCAAAGCATGCATGGGGTTAGGTTTGTTTGGTGATTCTAAACTGACTGTTGATGTGACTGGTTGTCTCTATGTGTTAACCCTGTCCCAGACTTGCTGACACGTCCATGGTGTATCGTGCCTGTGGCCTTTATTGGATAGACAGAAGAAAATTGATATCTGGATCTGAAACATGTAGCTGTGACTAACATGTAAAGAAATCAGAAAATACTTTTCACAGCATTATAAAAGTGAAACCTAATACATAGATGTTGGAAAAGACTTGTTACAGTTGAATTCTCCAGGTGTGATATTTAAAAATGAGAGCAGATTAACTCTCACAGTTAGTGAGTTGTAAAATAAGGTTTCCATGGAACAGTTCGTCCAGTGGACCCCGGGGGACTTTTGGATGCAGAGAGTGTGATAGAGTAGACTGAGGAACCTGGTCATTCAAGAGGGCCCAGAGTATAGCTGCCGCTCCTCTGCACTGAAAAGAGCCAGTTGAGGTGGTTCAGACGTCTAATTAGGATGTCTGCTGGATACCTCTTAGGTGAGGTGTTTCCAACATTGACTGGAGTCTCCAAAGCAGACCCAGGACACTCTGAAGGGATTTTTGGCTGACAGGCAATGCCTCAGTTTCACCACAGAAGAGCACGAGGAGGTGGTTGGGAAAAGTCTGAGCTTAGAATGTGTCGCCCACAACCCTGCCCCAGATAAGATATCAAATACAAGGATGGATGGAAAACTCAGAAACTTCTCCGAAAACTGCACTCATTAAAATTAGCAACCAGAACAAGAGTACCATATGAGTACTGTGTTAAATAACTGTCACAGTTCCACAACGCCCCCCCACCCCCACCCCCTTAGCAACTATATACTTAGCTGTTTGTCTGCTGATGACATGGGAAGGAAACAAAGCTAAAGACAAAAAATGATATATGTAATCACTATTATTTTGAAATGAAACTCAACAGCACAAAGCCCCAGGTGCACCGGCAAGAATCCCCCAAACCAGAGCTATAGGCTGTGAGACAGCTAGAGGTCTGCTTTGAGGATTATAGCCTCCAATTCTCTCTCTGCCCCCCTCTCACTTCTCTCTCTCTGTCTCTCTTTCTTTCAGCTGAAGGGACATCTGGAGTGCATTACAGCGTTGAGGACATTGGATCTCCCCAGAGCGCTCAACTGGATGGGTGGCCCACTGTAGCCCCTTTTCAGCAGCAGGACCCAACCCTTCCTGATTGATAGAGGGAGCCCCACATGCACACTTAACACTCACACACATCCTACATGGCTGACATACACCATAGACCACTGAAACACCGGTAGTGCTGCTAACGTGAATTAATTTGAACACATGTTTTTGCTCTTTTCAGTGTGTGCAATTTGGCCTATCAATCATCCATTGATACATTTTATGTGCTGTACATTCCTGCAGATTTAGGCCATATATTAGTGAAGTGACTTTGAAGCAAGCATGTCGACACTAAACACAAACCAGCTTGGTTTAATGGAAGCTCCTGACATGTGGAAGTAATATAGGAACACGGATACTCTGATCCTCACTGACAACATGCAGTGACTAAGGCTTTTTACAGCAATCCTCGACACCTCATTCACAGACATAATGAAGCAAATCAAAACCCAGAATTGTACTTTCTCATTAAAGTACAGGATGGACAATTCTATAAGAGTCTTTCCTACACACGATTAGAAAACACAAACTTTCTCAAAGAGGGAAAGTTCAAAGAAGCTCCTCATTTCCAGTAAATTGCTTTGCCTGATTTGCCATTTCAAATAAATTGCAGCGTTGGCCAAAATTTGCAATTCACTGGAAGTCGTCCCCTCAGCCACACAGAAGAGGTTAATCCATATTTCGCGTTTGAATATAAGACGGAAAAAGAGAAAAAGGGAAGATAGGTAACTCTTTGCCCGGAGATGGGGAGCTGAGGGGAGGGGAGTAGTGAGAGAAACTGTGGGAGTGGAGGAAAAGGCGAGAGAATGGGAAGAAACAGGCGTCATTTAGAGTAAATGGCATCCAAAAACCCTCTCCAATTATCTTTGCCTACCATGCCAGTGAGACTGACTTAATTAAAATGACTTGAGAGGGAGGGGAGAGAAGAAGAATCTGCCAGTGATTGAGGGGGCAGGCAGGCGACATATCTGCACTGAAACACAAAGCTCAGGCATCGTGCAGGCTGTCGACCACTCTCCCTTTTCAATTCTCGACTTCAAAAGTGAATAAAGAAATACTAATAAAAAGAGAGGGGCTCTCACCATTTGCAGCCATGTAATTGCGCTATTTAAATCCTACATTTTTTATCATTGTTGGAATATTGGTCGGGAGGGGGGTTGAGTGTATAAAAATGGATAGTGAAACAGCCCCATACCCTCACCACCTATAATCTCCGTGCCTTCTTTCTCAGAAAATCCTCTGACAGTGACCTTTTCGCATGAGGTCTGTTTCTATGGAAACAACGTCCAGCCCATCTACGTTTGGTGTTTTCCTGTCACCGGTCTGCCAGAACTGGCCCACTTGTGACTAAGAAGAAGAATGTGGCACATTTCAAGATCCGTCTCCTGTTTGTTGTTTCCACTGGTGTGCAGCCACAGGCCTGGGAAGCAGCATGGAGCATCTGCTATGGTAAACACACGTGTGTGATGTCTGAAGCCTAAAATGTTGCAGTCCTGTGGATGTGAAATCATACAAATTTCATGTTTTATGATGATTTCATGTTTGTTTTTTGTGCATCACACTGCAGCAAAAATTTTGAGTTATTATAAAAGTATTTTCCAAAACAACAATTACCAAAAAATGGATACTAAAGATATCCAGGTTGACAAAGATATAGTGACATAGTTACTCTAGCAGTTTTACAAATAGATCCCTCAGTTTATTATTTCAACTCTACGTCTTCATCAAATAAGATTTACTGTGGGTTACCCACTTTTCCTTTCTTGTCTTTATTTTTGCAGCCAGCTGGGGATGTATATGTGATTTATTTGAAGTGGCAGTTCATCTTATCAGTGTAAATCTAAAATAAAGCCAACGTTTTGCAGTTGTTACCACAGATATAACATACAGAAGAACAAGACGTCATTGTAAGAAGCCATTTGAAATCTGATATAGGTATCACCAACAAGGTGCACTGCAGAAATACTACTTAGCTTATTCCAGTATTATTAAAACTATTATGATATTTACTAACTAAATGTCCGTTTTTACACACGTTCACACTTAGCATTAACATGTGCCATGGATAATTGGTAGATAAATCTATTGTGTCTGTTTAGGAAGTGCAGTCACGAGCATTTTCGATAGCTCTGTGTAAATGGATCTCATCTTTCTCTTTTGGTTTGCAAAGACTAACTATTCTCTTTTCAACTGTCAGAAGGCAACAATTCAACTTCTGTTACCATTTTGTCAAAAGAAAACGAAGAAGCATACATCCATCTTCTTCCCTTTATCCGTGGCCGGGTCGCGAGGGCAGCAGCCTAAGCAGAGAAGCCCAGACCTCCCTCTTCCCAGCCACCTCCTCCAGCTTGTCCAGGGGAACACCAAAGCGTTCCCAGGCCAGCAGAGAGATATAATCTCTCCAGTGTGTCCTGGGTCTGCCCCGGGGCCTCCTCCTGATAGGACATGCCCGGAACACATTAGCCAGGAGGCGCCCAGAAAGCATCCTTGTCAGATGCCCGAACCACCTCAACTGGCTCCTTTCGCTGTGGAGGAGCAGCGAAAGGAGCTCTGAGCCCCTCCCAGATGTCTGAACTTCTCACCATATCTATAAGGGAGAGGCCAGCCACCCTTCGAAGGAAGCTAATTTCCGCCACTTGTATCCACGGTCTCATTCTTTCAGTCACTACTGACAGCTTGTGACAATAGGTGAAGGTAGGTCGACTGGTAAATTGAGAGCTCTGCTTTTACACTCAGCTCTCTAGAAGAAGAAGCAATCCATTGATTGATTTGAACACGCAATCAAAACAATATAATTCATTATAAAATTGTTGGCATATCACTGAGTACTTCAACTAATACACTGTACATCAAAGGGTTAGGCAGAACATTAACACAGCCCATGATACATTAATATACACTCTAAATAGCAACCTGCAGGCTTCAAAAATTAATAGCAAAACTGCACTTTCCATAATGGCCATTGCTTAAAAAATGCTAAGAGTACAGTGGGTGTTTTTTTCTCCTTATAGCCTGTGCACTGGAATGTTGGTGTCTGCTAGGCCTCAGCTCTCCATGTCAACGCGGTTTATTATAAGAGATTAATGAGCATATCAGCTTTGGGCATTGCCAAATAATAAAAGATTTGCTCTTTTAGATTTCATGAAGTATCTTTTGTCCATCCTATAGACATTCTAGACTTTGCATCTTTATCAAGAAAATACAGCTAGTGCGCTGTGGCAGCTGCTCTTTTGGAATTTAAGGCTCAGTTTGCTTGCCAGCAGATTCAGACACACTCTGGCTGATGAAAGAAGGTCGTTTTGTGGTGTAGTGTACACTGGGGACACGTAGCAATGTTAAAAACAATGTAAACGCTGATTTGAACAATATGTTCTCTTTAAGTGTTGTCTTGTTCAAATGACAAATGCTTTAAACACGTTTGTCACAGCCACTGCAGAAATTTCCATTTAAACATGCGCATTGTGCCATTTCAGTCTAAAATGTGCTTCTCTTCATAAGTTGCTGGCTTAAAAAAAGGAAGCAAAGAAAGAAAAAGTGAAGTAAATTGAAATTCATTTTGCACCAAAGTACAGTATGTGCTGCCAGTGTCAATAAAAAAAGCACTTCTCTGTCGCAAATACACACACATTCACAGACACACACACACACACTCCTCTCACACCTTGATCAGCCAATACACAATACTGCTCATGTGTCACAGCTAACACCTGTTACTGTGCTTTTGCCTTGTGAGCTTATTGTAACGGACTGTACAGAATCTTCCACTGAACACAATACAAACTCGCACCTGTCTCAACAAATGTGTTTGCACAGAAGGTTGGTGGGCGCTATAATTTCAAGTTAAAGTGCCAGGATGCACTGTATAGGATAATTGCCAAGACTCAGCAACCACTGTATCAATATACATTGACTGGAGTGGGCACAGACAGCTTGGATATAAATCAAAGCTTAGAGGAAAAAGACACAAACACACACACACACACAGCAGTGACTAAAACTTTGAAATCACCTCTTGGAGCATTTGTGTAAAAGTTAGTGCATTTTCAAGTCAATGCAAAACATGACATTTTAGCAAACAGAAAAAGAAGAAAGAACTCTTGACAACAAACTAATCTAAGGCAATATACTTGTTTCCACTTATAGTAAAAGATTCATTCTTAAAGGTATAGTAAGTGATTAGACAATGTCTGAGAGCTCTGAGGCCCGGAGATGAAGGAGCACCTCAGTTTATGTGAAACAGAAAGGGAGGAAAGGGGGTGGAGTTAGCATGACAACTGCTATTTTGATGGGGCCAAAGCCAAGTACCATCATTGTCCATCCCCCTGCTTTTCCATCTCCAGAGCCCTCTCGTCTCCTCTCCTCTGCATCCCCTTGTTTTCTTTCTCATTCTCGTCAATATTCTCTCTTCATTCTTCTCTAAATTCACATCTTCCTCTTTCCACTGCTTTTCTCCTCCCCCATTTTCTCTATTCCTCCCGTTCTCAGTATCTTGGTCTTAGAGAGCTTCACATTCCCTTATGTTGAGAAACAGAGGGAGAGACCGAATATTAATCATCCCTGTGTGGTTTCAGCGGGCTTGTTTGTTGTTTTTTTAGGGAAGGAAATTTTACACTTCATGAACTCTGTTGACCTCATTCCATATCATCTTAGGGAAACATTTGATGATCGTTATATTGAAGGTGGTACTGAAAAAAGTAAGGAACAGCTCGGCACCTTTACCGCATGCACAAACACACAGACACACACACGAGACCGCAGTCAGTCTCAGCTCTGGTTGCCAGGGAGACCGCCATACCAGGGCTCTGACCCAGGAGGTTTGGGACTGTTTTTCAGCCTCCCCACTGGCACCTCCCCCTCTGAAGCAGAAGAGATGGCAGCTGTAGGACAGCTGTTCCTACCAGGATCGAGCCTGAAACCACAACCACCATCCCACCATGAGCGCAGCCAGGACAACATATCAGGGGACAAAAAACACTGAAAAGGCCCAAACGATTACACACATCTGTTTGTTTCACGATAAGTCTGTGGAAAAGATTCACACTGAATTTATTCTATATTTCAGTATGACTCAGTATGACTTTTTTCTATCTGGAAAATGATCCTTTTAGCTTTTGTTTACATTGTTAGTCACTATATTATTATATAAATAATGTAACCTGGTAGCTCAGCTGACTGTGAAACTTTAGGACATAGTTATATTTCTGCAATTACTGCATTATCCTAAACTGGCATCAGTTCACATGTCGCTTTAGATTTGGTACCGGTAAGTACTTTAACCCTTACCATGGGCCTTTTGCTGGGCCCATTTTACAAGCTTTATTTAACTGGCTGTAACTCCATTAGTGTTTGTTGTAGAGACAAAATTCACATGGTTTTGCAAGAAGAAGATGAGTTTCATGGGGATATTTAATGCATCATAGTCACACAAGGCATTCACGAGGTACTGCTGTCTGAACACAGACAGAGTTTACCATCTGTGCTTCACATTACCTTACTCCTGAACCATTTTGACCTAGAGAGAAACTTCTACTTGCTACTGGAAGATGAGCATTTTTTTATTTTAAAGCAAAAGTAAAAGTAAAGTAAGTCCATTAGCTTGTGTGAATCTTGGTTAATAAAGAGATAAGAATAAAAAGTATAACAGAGTAGTATAATTTTCAACTTTGGCAGGTTCTGTTCTCAACTGTTTTCTTAGTATTATTATTGTTGTTAATTATTGTTTATCTTACAATATACAGAAAAGTGCCTTGAGACAGCTGTTAGGTAAAACTGAGTGAGAAAAGAAGAATTTAGGCAGTTTGACTGAGGCAGATCATGATTTTCCTTATATTGTGGCTGTTCAGACTAATACAGGATGGATTCCTACACTGTTCCAAAAAATACTAATGTCAAATTATTTTACTGTGTATTTTACAGTTGTGTACTGTTTTTCTAGAACATCATTACATTTACATAAGTAGACTGTGATCTGACACGTCAAATGTAAAATAACATAACATCACTGTAAATGTAATAAAACACAATTTACTTGTTTGTTAAATATATTTTGTTGTACATATGCATATTTAGATCGTAAAAATACATCCAGGAATGTCTCCCATCATGCCTTGGGACATGTGCTGCTGTTTAGATGTTCTTGTTTTATTGTTTATGGTTACGTTACTTTAAACTGTTATCTTGAATGTTGTGTTTACGCCGTGGTGCAGCGTCACTGATAGTTGTTGTTTTGTAGCGAGAGTGCTGTACCATGAGTGACTTCTGTTGTGCTGTTGTTGAACCTTGAGGCACATTGTAGCACTGCGAGTGTTTTAATAAGGAGCTCCCCCTACCAGCTTGGGGTTAAATAACAAGCTCAATCTCTCTCTGTGAGCTTCTTTGTTAAGATTTCTCTGCATGCCACAATGTAAAACATTGCACGGACACGCTGTGCTAATTATATATTTTGAAAAAGAAATGTAGAGGTAGGAATTGCAATAATATAAATAACATGACGCTAAGCATCGGCCAATGAATGTGAACTAACAACAAGGTCGCGGGTATGGCTGCGACCGTAGGAAAAAAAACCCTAATATGAAGGTATTTTACTGTGCATTTTACAGTAATGTTCTGTTCTTCTAGAATATCATTAAAGTTACGTAAATAGACTTTGACTTCACATTTTGAATGTAAATTAACGTTAAATCACTGTAATGTAATACAACATAATTGTCATGATTATTAAATGTATCTGTCTGTGCATATGCATATTTAGATTGTTAAAATACATTCACAAATGTATCATGATTTCACAAATATCTGTCCGTTATTTGAAAGATTGAACTGTTGAATTCAAATGTAATGCTATGGAAAAGTATATAACATGATCCCTATAAGCGTGTGTTACATCACATAAGTATTATTATCGTTGCTAGTTAGGGCGATCGTGGCTCAAGAGTTGGCAGTTCGCCTTGTGATCAGAAGATTGCCGGTTCGCGCCCCGGCTCGGACACTCTCCGTCGTTGTGTCCGTGGTCAAGACTCTTCACCTACCGCCTACTAGTGATGGCCAGAGGGGCCGATGGTGCAATATGGCAGCCTCGCCTCTGTCAGTCTGTCCCAGGGCATGCAATCAATTATTATTTAAACCAAATGTTAACTGTATATTTCTGTACATTTACGTATTATGATTCATATTTCCACATTCAGTGACCTTGTTTATAGGTAATTTCATTGTTTGATCGCGTAAAAATGTTCCTAATTTAATGTCTAAAAGCACTTGGAAAAGGCAGGATCCCATGTAAAATTAGCGCAACAAACTGTATTTTCATTACTGAAAATGACCGTATTTTTATGGGACAGTTATTTTCTGTTATTTTACGGTCGTATTTTTGGCGCCCCAGCTGCCGGAATATTACCGTTTTTTTAAGATGTTTTTTTTTCCTATTTATAGATGGTTTCATTGTTTCATCACATTAACATGTTCCTGATTTAATGTTTAGTGGCACTTGAAAAAGGCGAGATCCCATGTCAAATTAGCGCAACTAATTGTATTTTCATTACTGGAAATAACCGTATTTTTATGGGGAGTGATTTTCTGTTATTTCACGGTCGTATTTTGGCACCCCAGCTGCCGGAATATTACCGTTGTTTTAGGATGTTTTTTTTAACAGTGTAGATCAAAAATATGAAATTGTAAGAAAATAGTGCTTTTTGCTTGAAATGTCAGAAATGAAGGTCTGGCTTTGGAGTAAATCACATTTTTCTCTATGGAATTAAACATGTATTTAAACAACATTTTAAAAATAAGGACAATTCTGAAGCTTTTTGTTATAGCAAATTTATCAAGTTGAGAACAGGAATTCTTCCCAGCACTTAAAATTGGCAGATTTATAAACCTCTTGGAGGAAAACGGGTCATATGAATATATGTGTGACGAGCTGAGGATACATATTTGATGAAGTGTTTGAGAATCTAGAAGGGTTTTGTCAGATAATCAGATCAGATATTTTAACCTTAAGTCTATTAACTGTAAGCTACATTTGAGCCTAAAGTCTAGAGAACAAAAACACAAGGATCGATGTATTTTACTAAAAATTTTCATTTTATTGTAGCTTCTATGGAACACTGTTTTTAAATTATGGTGGTTTATAAACCTGGCTGGTGATTTTTTTGTCCATGGCACAATAATAAAACCAACCAATTCAGTTTACTATGAGCAGACTTCTTTGCAGTGTATTAACACAGGTTTAGTTCATCATTACTTGATTATGCTTGCTCTGACTTAAAAACACCTTGGGTATATGTCACACCTGTATGTATATATAGGCAGTACACCTGTAGAACTTAAAAACGCATGATTCATTATTTAATATGTCAGTTTTAAACTAAACATTATGTTCTTAAAATGAAATAAAGTCAACATTGTATTGTTAAAAAATGAAATAAAAACTCAGTTTTACCTTTCTGGAATCCACAGCAGATCTAGCTTCTGGATAATTGGCCTTATTTCCACTGTGTCCACATACACTTTGCAATTCTTCACCACTATTTATATCACTGAATTTCCCTGGATAGCGGTTCTGGGATTCATATTTGCATGTTGTCGAAAGAACAGATACATTTGCATTGTCTCTGATCTAAAACAAGATGACTAAAATTAATTTAAAAAAAGAAACAGTCGACCAGTTGACAGCAGATCTTTCAAGAATTGCTTGTATGTCTCAGTGCAGCACTCACAACCCCACTATAAAGTTTATGCTGCATAATGTTTGATTTGTTTTGTAATTGTCGTTTTTCAGAAATTCATAATAATTACCCCTGCCTGACCCACACACACAAACACACACACACACACAAAAGAACCTCAGAAAATAAAAATGTTTCTATTGTGTAAAACTAAGTAATCAATTGAACCAATAAATTAATCAGGATAATGTTTAACAAGGTTACAGATAACATTAGCTGAAGAGATGTTTTTATATGGATTTCCACACAACTGGACTTTTTTCCAACCAGAGGAGAGGTGAATTATTGGTTAATTCTCATAAACCTGGAATTTATCAACTAAAAATACATAGGAGGGGGGCACTGGTTTTTGAAAGCTGCCATGTTGCTCGACCATCTTGAATACAGTGACTCAGATGGATATTGCAATTCTACCTAATCAGGTTCTATGTAGGTGATGGGTCAAATATGTATTACGTTAAAGGCAGAGAAGAGAACTTGTAGGCGATCACGGGCCGTGGAGGCACATTTGAATTTGTTTCTGCACGTTCCAAGACAACATATCAAGGATCATATCTACGATTAGTCATTTGTAATTGAGGTCCTTTTTACCAAATCAAACATGTGAAGGAAAGAAACAGCATGACCAGTATCATCTTCTTCCATACATAGGTGCATTCTTCAGGAGGAAGATGCAGGAGACACATCTATTCTGATATTTAGAAAGCGTATCTATGCACTTCTATATGTGAACATGATAAAGAATGCCTGAGAGCCTTACTGTATTTTATTATATGTTGAACTGTTACCTGTTTCCTTCTCCCAAATGTAGAGATTTTAACCACTACATTGATGCAGAAAAAGGAGTTGCAGTAAAAATCCTCAGAATGTAGGAAATAGTGTTTGATCTTTAACGTTTCTTGGAAAAGGACTTCTAAGACCAACTTAATGTACATTCCCCAATGATGAAGTGAAACCTGCACCCAAGTACATATGTTTACAACAATACATCATAAGATAATCACAATACCAGCTCTGAAATATTACGCGTGCCCTCTCTAGTTTCTGGTTTCGTGATTTAACTTGTATGCAGTTTTCCAGTATTGCTTTGGTCTCATAACATGGTTTTGTGTGCATGCTATGCATTCGCATCTTTCTCTGTGAGAATAACGTGTGAAAAATGTGGGAGGACTTGACCTCGACGTTCTAGTCTATCCACAAATATATCATTTATATATACGATGTTACTTTGCCAATAAAGAAACAGTTGCCTTGAGACTGTTTCCAACAGCCTGAGATACATAAAATTGCTGCTTTTTATGATCAACTGGACAACCAGAGAAATGATGCGCACTTATCTCTTTAGCAGCGTCTGTTTTTTCATTGTAAGGCACTGTGCAGTTTTCAGTAGCACTGTATTTCTCTATAATTAGGTAGTATTCGTGTGCAAGAAGAGTAACCTGTTCTTTTTTGTCATCGGAGTGCCATGGAAAGGAGCAAGCTAAGTTAGTGTGGTGGTGATTTGGTTCTCCCCCTCCATCTGTTTTGTTTTCCTTCCATCTCCCTCTTTTTGATGAGCTGGGTCTTCAGTCCCCCTTATAAAATCCCATTAGATCTTAATGAAGTCAGGCTCCTAGCCTCTCGGCCTCACCTCATTTAGCACGATTGTCTGGCGGCCATTAGCATGGAGGCAATTACAGCCGCACGACAAGAGTAATTGGAAATGCCGACAGGGACCCTGAGAAATTGGAATAAATAAATATAAAAAAAAATATTCAAACTAATAAGCTTCCATTCAGATGGCAGGGAGGGAGCCGCATGTGTCTAAGTTAAATCAACGTAATTACAATTAGGGTTGGTAGGGTAAAGAGCCCGGGTGAGAGAGAAATGGATATGGATGGATTGGAGGATGTTGGTTAAGCACAGAGGTAGCAAATGTGATGGAGGGGAAAGCATAGTGAGGATATTAATGAAGAACTTAAGTGTCAAACACATTCAAGTCACAGAAGTTTGGAAGAAAATATCTATCTGAAGGTGAATTTTGTATTTTGTTGCCCAACTAGTACCTAAAATCATTTCATTACTTCTTAAAATATCAGCATTATTATTTGTAGTCTGTTGTGAAAGCTATAGTGCATATATACAGCTTCAGATCTGTCAAAAGCAACCAGCTAAACGACATGAGGTATACCTGTAATAGATACAGTGTTAACATTTTTGTCCTTTTTTTCCCCAGTTACAGTAACTGTAGTTATAAAGTAGATATGTATAATATGCACTGTCTATTAGCATCTCCATGCTAGTTTAACTAAACCAGCAACAATCTATAAGCACCTAATTCATAATAAATATGTTGGGCTACTGAGAATGACTTACACCAAGGGATAATTATTAATAGTATAATATTTTTTTGGAAAAGGATGGCCAAAAGAAAAACCCCATCTAGATTTGCTAGGCTGCAATAAAAAGCCTCTGGCCATCATAGCAAATACAACGTTGGCAATAACCAACATGGATGTGTTCTTTCAATCATAGAGAAGATATGTACCTTATTGTGCAGGAACTTTAAGAAAAAAATAAACTGACCAAAAAGGACCGCTTGAGTCTGAGAGGCTCTGAGACTACTGAAACAGCAGTGGGCTGCAGGACCTGAGCCAGATTGCCATGGCATCTCTCCTGTGCTGCCACCCCCCAAGTCCATCCCCAACCCTCTCACTCCACACCACCCACTAGCAATCTTGCCCCCTTTCCTGCCTCCTAAACTGAATGACAGGTGGCAGAAATCCGATCAGCATGGGCCTTCATCAAGGAAGCACTCACATCTGAAACGGGCACATTGCCCACTCGCCCACCCGAGGGCCACAGCACACATGTGAGGCTGTTTGGTGTGTATGTGCATGTGCATAAATCAGACAGAGGATGGGGGAGCAGGGCTACAATGGACACAGAGGCTTCAGAGGGAGAAGATGGGGGAGTGTTAGGGGTATAATGGACTTCTTGGCCAGGGAGCCAAGCGGCGAAGCTGGCACTAGGTGTCCGGGACTCAAACGGGAAACAGGAGGTTGGCTCCCACTATAGTCATTGCAAGAGTCCCATTGGGTCATCCACAATAGCAGGGCAACCGGCTGCTGTCAACAATGACCTCCAAGGCCTCACTGCTTGAACTGAGAGAGTCCCACCCTTCAGCACTTCCCTTTTAGCACTCCAATGCAGCTAAGCAGGGATTATTATTAGGGACATGTATTTGGAACATGTGTGCATGGTTGTGATGACCTGTCACTTGGAGTTGCTTTAAAGCTTTGGCTACTGTGCTTCAAAATATGGCTGAAGAACAGCAGTACTGAAGTTAATACACATAAACTGCCACTTCTATTGTATTGCAGCTCATCTTTTCCTGCCCTTACAAACCCAATCAAATTTGAAAAACTCCCACTGTCCTGTTTCTCATAAAGAAAGTTTATTTGTCTAAAACGAGCACAATCTCCATGGGCAGCAGTGGTAGTAAGTGGAAGGGGGGTAATGTAAAGGGAGGTAGGGGGTCTCCTCCAACCAGGAGGAGATTTAATTAGTGAAATCTCATTAAGTCTAACAAAATTAAGCGTAAAACAATCCTTGGTGGGGAATCGTGGTGGAGGTTCTGGGTGTAGAGGGTAGGAGGTGGGGGACACTTAGGGGCTGAGAGGACATGAAGACTGGCTGTGCGATTAGTCTTGCCTGTGTGTACGAGGAGACAAATGGCTTAGTATAACCAGACACCGCTTGGCAAAAAACTAGATTGCCATGTGTGTACAGCTCCTCCATTGTTTTAGTTCTTAACTCTTAACTTCTTAACTAAGCTCTTCCTAGGGAAGGTACATTTATAGAAATTGATACATAGAGTAGCTACAATATAGAATCAGACATTTCAAACTGGAGGCTTGATGAACGATATCAAGAGTGACTCTGAAACCTTCCTTTGGTGGAATACAGGTGGCTGGAGAGGATATCATCTGGACAGCCTGCCAATCTGACATACAACTAACACTTAGAGACAGGCATTCATTCACATTCACATTCACAGCTGTAGCCAATTCCCAGTACATGTGACAGAGAATATGCCGACTCCATAGAGAAGGGCCCCTGGGTCAATCTCTTCTTGACTTGAGCATATAGTTCTACCCACCATAACAACATGCAACCCTCAGATACTACAATCCTATCCTTATATGGACTATGACTATATAGGACTATGACTTTCACCATTTGCTTCACAAACATTTTAGAGTTGATCCTGCGTGAAATAGCACTAAACTACTGCTGTACTGGGTAGCAGTAGTACAGCTGTAATGTAATGCTGTAGCATGCTGTGGTGCTATGTGATCATTTCCATTCTTCCAACGTACGAAACTGACAAACAAAAACACCAGTTAGTGTATTTTTTACATCAAAGAGAGAGATAGAATCTGAAATTATTCCAAGGGCAAAGTAACTTAAGCCACTGGTAAATGTAGCCTACTAGCCAAAGAAATAATGTTACAGCTTAAAGCGTTGTTACCCACTATGGCAACATTGTTGATTGTTGGCTTTTTTTTCCCAAGAAGTACATGTCTGCTCTGTTTTAAAACCATGAAAGTTCGACTTCTTCGTTATAGGAAGTACCTTCACAGCACAAATAGGCAAAACATAGTCTTTACCTGCCTTAGAGTAAAAGCTGTCCAGTACAGAATGTACTATACTGGCTTTGGTGTTATGCTACTGAGTTTTTCCATTTTCCTCAAATAATTCTAAAATAGCTAATTAGAAAATAACCTAACCTGTTTTTTTCTCCCAACAACCCCTTTGATATCAATGTCCCCAGTGAAAAACTAGATAAATGAACTGTACACTAATGAGTGCCTATAATTTACTAAAAGTGGAACGCTACAATTTTACTTTGCTGTCTCAATGACTCGGCAGCAAACTAAGTGTTTTGTGGGAAGAAGTTCCAGTCATGAGGATCTAAAAAACAATTTGAGGGCATTAATGGGTTGTTTTGTCATGTAAATGTAATATAGAACCACTATCCAGCCCAAAGTAACATTCAAAAGCCAGACAATTGTTTCTTAGAAACCAATGAAGTGCCCTATTCTTGGTCTCCGGGAGGTCCAGGTATCATTAGAAAGTAATGGTCTTTTTAAAGATGGTGGTTTCCATCGCCACATAATTTCTGCTCAACATTATAAACAACATACAGAAAATATATGTTTTTCCCATCACCTGATTTTTCTAGTTTATCATTCATGACTAGGACACTTTAACACACTTTATATTTAACTAGTATAACTTTAAAGAAAATGAAGTCACATTTTTACATGAGATTGCTAATATAAGCCTGACCTCACCAGTAAAATAACAAGAGCAATAACTAATTGTGGTAAATGGCTACTCCTCAGGTGACCTCTTGCTGTCTTCTTAGTGCACATGCACCTAGGGTGGTATGTCTCAAAAGCCTGACAGAGGAGGCTGATAATGGGTAATTTAAGTAAAACTATCTGTTCCTAAACTTCCTACTTTTGTTGACTAACACTAACTAAACAGTAGCTAAAGACAACAGTAATAAACAAAAAAGGAAAGAACATGGAATAAGTGAGTTACCTGAAACCCAGGTCTTCTTTTGTGTGGATGTGTCATTGATAACTGACTCTATTGTTTACTTGTAACATGTGCACAAACAGTTCATTTACTAAAGGGTTAATCATAATAATCAACAACTTCAAAAAACAGAACCACAGACAAACTACAGCAAGAAGCGAGTAAACATAACAATTCAGGGGTTGAAGAAATAGGGATAAAGTTTGCTCAGGTGATTGAAATTCAACTGGTTAAACTGAACTTCAGCAGGGTAATCAGTCACAGTGTACCCAACAACAATATGCCACCATGTGTAAAGTATGAATTACATGTGACTCTGTGCTCCTAAATTATTACAAGAACTGATCTTGATGCCGCTTTCTCAACATTTCTCTACAAAACAAAACCGCACATAGATTTGCTTCTGATACTTATAATAATATCCAACATCACACAACAGGAAAATGGCACCTTACAATTAGCTTGCCCACAACAACGCAGCACCTTGTTGTATTATCTTCTGTCTGTCTGTCCTCCACTCCCAGCCTATTGAGACATTATAGAATTATTAAACATTTAGCAAAAGTTATTATTAATACTGAAACACTATTAAATAATAGGAGCAGGAATGCAACTGGTCAATCGTTTGTTTAAGAAGGATATAAAGTTGTCATTCAAACCAGATTTAACCTCTTAAAACCAGTCTGCATCATAAACTGTCACATTAAAATAATAAAGCCAGACTGTTCCAGATTCTAGATCGACTTCTACGAAAACTGGTCTAAAACAAGTTGTCCTTTTAAAAACTAGTGAAACTATATTGTATCCAAGATGGCCGACTTCTAAATGGCCACCATGGTCACCACCCATCTTGAGGAGTTTGCTCCCTCACATATACTAATGTGCCACAAACAGGACTTTAATATCACCAACCATTCCCATTTTATGACGGTGTATCCATATAAATGGCCCACCCTGTACAAATGTGATTATAATTTTGAAGAGGTGAAAACAGGGAGGTCAGTAAATGGCTGTGGTTAAAATTCCATTGAATAGTTGACTGGCTGGCTGTGACTGATCCACACGGAGCATTTTTGGTGCACATGTAAAAGATTTAAGTTCAATCAGGCATTCAGGCCTGGACACCTGATCTTTCACTTAAAGCTCCCCCAGAACAGTGGGAGTGTGGTTCGGCCTCACAGCAGGCCACCTACCTCCAGCAATCTGCGAACACAGAGCTTCTTAAGGGATGGTATTTATCCAGTTCTACACAGCTCAGTCGGGAGTACTCTGTGTGGTATGCAGGTACCACCCTATGAGTAGGGAGGACTGGTATGAAATCTGCTGATGTCTGAGCCCAGATACTTTTCTCACTTTAAAGTTTATCAGTCTCACTAAGAAAATGGAAAGAGATTTTTTATTTATTTATTTATTTTGAGGATGCAAACAAAGTGGTTAATTTAATTTAACATTTAATTTTACTGGGCAAATTGCCATGTCATCCAAAACCCATTTCATTTCCATAATCCATCTAGTTTATCGCTACCTATGACAATTCAAAAAGGAAGAAAATCCTGATTATTATTGTTGTTGTTGTTTTAAATTGTATAGAACTTGTTATTTCTATTAGCTCTTTCTCAACTTGAAAATGTCAAGCCTGTTAATGTAAAAAGGACAATGTGGGGATGGGCTGTGATATAGATATAGGCATAGGGCCACTCCAGTGATAAAATACATCAAAATAAGTTGAACACATTTACTTTTTATACAGGAAAATGAAGCAGCAAGACTTTAATAATGCTGCGGCCTTCGTTTTTCAGCTGCTCCCATTGGGGGAACATGTGCCTCCATCTCACAATCTCTCTACTATCCTCTTCTTTCCCTGTCCTCCTTCACTGCATCCTTGAATATTTTCTGTGGTGTTTTTCTTTTCCTTCTGCTTGGCACCTCAAGCTACATAAAACCTTTGTCAGCCATGTCACTATCCCTCCTCTGCACGGCCATACCATTTTAGCTTTGCATCTCTCATTTTTTCTGATATACACTCAACCTTAGCGGCCCCTCTGTTAGACTCATTTCTAGTCTTGTCCAGTTTTGTCACTCCAAATGAAAACTTTAACATCTTCAACACTACCACTTCCAGCTCCGCCTCCTTTCTTTTGGTTAATGTTCCTGTAGGTCTCGCTGCCATCTTATAAACCTTTGCTTTTGCTCTTCCTGCTGTCCTTTTGTCACATAACACTCCTGATGCTTCACTGCATTTTCTTCTACACCTTTGACAATGTTACTGTTGTTACTGCGCCAAATGTTATTTTCAACAAAAGTCAACTTGGATCATTTATAAATTTCAAAACTGTGTGTAATTGAGTATCAAGTTTTTGGGGTTTTTTGCTTCTGAAAGGGGGCGTATCAGAAAACAGAGATAGTAAAGAAAAACTTAAATCTGGGGGGAAACAAATATGTTGAGGATGTACAGTGCCAAGAAAAAGTAATTTCCCCTCCCCCTGATTTCTTTGGTTTTTGCATATTTGTAACATTTAAATATGTCGTATCATCAAACAAATTTTATTATTTTGCAAAAATAACTTGTGTAAATACAAAATGTAGTTTTTCAATGACGCTCTCATTCATTAGGAAAAAATATTTTAAAAAGTAATTGCTGCCATATTAAAACTGCATTTTATATTTACATGGTGGCAGATATTTTTCACTAATATTAAAATTTGTTTGCTGAAACATATAAATGTGACAAATACTGAAAATTTGAAGAACTCAAGGGAGGAGCAAATATTTATTCCCAGTACTATCGGTTGAGTTTCGCTGTCAAGCAGCCACTTCAGACCAGAGATTTGGGTAAGAGCATTTCTTAGATTTCCTTCAGCCACAAAGAAAACATTTTAGCCTTACGGTAATCCTTCCCAGAGCCCTCCCTAAGCTCAATGGCTCTTCCTCCCTAGGTGATCCCTCTGGCCCCTGTGTGTGATCCTAGAGGGGAATCTCTTTATACCAAAACCCACCGTGCACACCATTCCCCTCCTCTCGCTCCATGGCCCTTCTGAGACCCAGCTGATCTTCCTGTCGACGTCAAAGAAAAATCAGAGTGGAAGCTAGAGCAGTGAGGGTCTCCACCCAGGAGAGTGGAGGTCTAATCACCCTGTTCCTCACGAAATCCACAAGAGAAACATTAGCATTCCTTAATCTGCCCAGTATCAGGTACAATCGCTGGATCTGTACTTGCGCTTTTCTACTTCCATTTTCCTCTACGGAAAATAACATTTTACTTCAGTATAGATTTATATTTCCCAAGAAAATTATTTTTGCAACCAGACATTATAAAACAGAAAAGTTTGCTCTCAGTCTTGGAGTCTTGGCTGTCCAGGCATGTAAACCAAGCAGCAAAGTGAAAACGAAGCAACACCGAACAGCCAAAAATTGTTGTTCCTCTTCCTCTCAGGGCAATTTAAGCTTGGGTCCAAAGGCAAGTTAATCCCAACAGACTCCTATGTTAAAATTCCAAAATTTACACCAGTAAAAATCATTATATACAGCTGAAGCTTAAAGTTGGTTTGACATGTGGAGCAGCGGCAGCCAATAGCTAGGCCCCACCTCTGCTAATTCATGTTACTGAATTTCACCTGAATGTGTTTGCGCTGTATATACTTTTCGGAGCACTTTTAGTACTTTTAGTACCTTTAGTACTAATCAGCAGTTTTGTTTTGTTTTTGTTGTTGTCTCTTTTTTTTGGGGGGGGGGGGGGGGGGTCATTTGTTTCAAGGTGTTTTTTTAGGATTAAGGATAGCTACTAATACTACTACTACTACTTAGCTACTCCATAATGTGTGTCTGTGGATTAGTCATTAATCATATAGTAGGGGACAAATTGTTAATGCTGAGGTTTTGTCCAGAAACCAGTTGGTTACATCATGTTGGCTATGTTCATTTTTTGATGTTTTTTTCAATGAGTGAGAAGTGATAGCTCTCATTTTAAGAATTTCCAACAGGCTTGTCGCAATTTTGCAAGGAAAGTGCAGCAACACATCCTATTTTTTAATAGGATGTGTTTTAAATGTATATTTAAAAGGAACGTATAAAATATTAAATATCCAAAGCACTAGAATTCTCACCATTCCCCTTTATCCATTATAACTGATATTCCCAATAACCAACTCAAAGCCAGAATGAAATTTAGATTGCACCTGTTTACAATTTCTGTTTGTAAGGGGCAACCAAAAAGAACTTAAAGGGCCCTTTTCGCAAATTTAATCAGATGAAATAAGGATTATTTTGAACTGGGAATCATGCAAAGCTAGTCTAGCAGAGTCCAAAAAGATAAATATGGAGTACAATTACTGTAAATATGTAAAGATTCTGCCTTGCTTTCAAAAGAGTCTATGTGCAAAAGCATTGTAATGCTGAACGAGTTACAAAAAGGTAGTATTCGATGTAGTGATAGGTTCACACCACCCCAGTCAGCTCTGCATTAAATCAAATAGTGGGAGGATGAGTCTTTGCTGTTGGTTCACATTTCAGGGTTTATTATGACTGAAGGAGTGGGGCTCACAGAGTGCTACTCCCTGGACAAGTTGTGCTCCTTGTAAAATGATTGCTTTATTGTTGCACTGTGTACAACATTTGCTCATATCAATAATGGGATATGCTCCAATGCATCAGGCAAACCCTGGGAGAGAATGTAGCCTCATTTGGTTCATTCAATTTTCACTGTTCGCTTTCATGGCAAAGCAGGTTTTGGGTAGCCACAGGAATGAGTGAATATTCACAACTTCTTGACTAAACTTTATCTCTAATCATATGGAATCTCTGTACAGGGAGCAAAAAAATTCCAGATGGGCATCTTTAAGATATCTAAATCCCCCTCCGTTTGCTAGTAGGTTCTGGGGTCAAGGTGTGAAGGGAGGACCAAAAGACCTGTTTCCCACAATCCCTCCACAGCTATAGCCCCCCAGCTGTTCGAGGGCTTTCATAACAACAGCTGCGCAGAGGTTTAGTGGTTCATGTTGCTATGACAACAGCAGGATCAATTGGCATGCACAGACTCTCGGTGCTAATAGCAAAAGTGACATTATGGCATAATTTCATTTCAATAAAACACAGACAGCATTTTTGGTGCACAGAGATTCAGGGGCACATAAAAGGATAAAAGGAAATAATTAATTTTGCACGACAATTCTAGCAGCTCATATGTACAAAACTTACAAGAATCTCCCACACATATTGACAAGCCAGCAACATCTCATTTCAAAAACATTCCTCTGCGTTAAAGATAAGCTCAGTACAGAGCATGACTGTGTCCAAACTCATACAATAGAGGCTAAATATGTCTTCATGCCCGGCAGCTGTATTTGCCACAGATCGCTAACCGGCAGGATGTGCAACAATCAGAAATATTTCTGTTCTCCTGACAAACAGGATATCAGGTCACTTGGCCTCCTCAACAGTGAGGAATCTGATTGTATGGGGAGATTAAAGTATTGCGCAGAGTCAAGAACCAGCCCCAGTTCTACTTGAGGTTTACCAATGGAGGACATCTTTATTACTTAAATACACTCATTGTTCCTTCACATATATTCAACAGTTAGTTAGAGTTTAGTTTTATAGCTTTAATCTGGCCAGTGAATGACAATAGTAGGTATTCCCGAGGGAGTAACCGGAGCTGGCATGGCGTCACCACGGATTTAAGCCCAGCATTTAATGAGCATGCAGCAGATACAGGCAGCTGTGCCAGACAAAACACAGCACAGGCAGCCTATTCGCACACTGATGTGAGCATGTTATCCAGCTGCTACACTGTGAAACACAAGGTTTTTTAACTTTGTATGTACACCACTAATCGTCATTCGGCTGATATTTGACATTGATTATTCCTCTCTGTCTCAAAGAATATGATAGGCCTTGTGAACGGTGTGGGGAAAGCCAAACCGGAATTTACAGCTAAAAATACCCACAGTGATGAGTCAGGATGGACTGAGCAAACAAAAAGAGACCCGTCTAATTTCCTACAGTCTGGCCTTTCAGTGAAAAAACTTCCAGAGTCCTTTCTAGTTAATGAGAGCAGCATCGAGAAGAGAGAAAAGATCATCTATAGACTAGTGGAATAAAAAGAGATTGTCCAATTTCAGTTCAATTCAATGCAATTTGATTTATAGAGCACCAAATCGCAACAACTGTTGCCTCACAGCACTTTACACTGTAAGGTAAAGACCTTAAAATATTTGAGAGAAAACTCCAACAATGAAATAATCCCCTATGACCATGCAGTTGGCGACAGTGGAAAGGAAAATCTCATAACAAGAAAAAAAAAAGAAAAAAAGAGCAGAGTTTAAGTCAAAGTTTAAAAATAATTACCCAGTTTGTTATCATATTGTATCTAGAATTTTCAGGTGAAAATGAATTTAATTAATTTTTGGAATAAAGCTGTAACATAGTAAAAATGTGGAACAATTTGACCTGTGAATACTTTCCAGAAGCACTGTAAAGCAGGGTATCATCTGCATAGCAATGAAAGGTGATCAGGTATAATGTAAATAGCAGTGGTCCCAGCACAGAACCTTGTGGAACTCTGTGACGAACTTCTGTGTGCGAAGAAGCCTTCACATTTACACGAACAAATCCGTTATTCTTTTACATAGATATGATTCAAACCATAATTCCTTTAATATGGTGTTCTGCTTTGTAATTAAATATTATGGTTAACAATATCAAATCACTGCACTTAGGTGAGGTTTAACATGAAATGCACAGAGATCCACTGTCAGAAACCATAAGACTGTCATTAGCAGCTGTCTGTTTTGATAATGAGCTCTGAAACTTGACTGAAATTATTCAAATAAGCTATTCCTCTGCAGATGGTCAGTTAGCTTTTTTACAACTAGTCTTTTAAGAATTTCTGAAATAACAGGAAGGTTGGAGATTAGTCTATAAATCGCTAAGACAGGAGGGTAAAGTAAAGGCTTTTTAAGTAATAGTTTAATACCACCATCTTAAAAGCATGTAATCTGTTGTGGCAGGGCATGGGCTGTGGCACCGCTGCGGGGGAGGCGGACTCACCTGAGAGGCATCAGCGATCACGTCTCACCGGCTTAGAATGATTAACTGGGTCCTGACTGGGTTGTTGTTGTGTTGTGTGTGGATGGCAGCTGAAAAAGAGCCAACAACCGGGAAATAAAAGTGTGTAAAGTGAACTATGTGGTTGGGTCCATCGCAATTTCCATTCCACCCGTTAACAGAGATAGATTGACTACTAATGGTATGACTTCTTTCAGCAGTCTAGAAGGAACTGAGTGTAATAGACACATTGATGGTTTGAAGGAAGTAATTACTGAACAGAACAATCAGAGAGAGTTTAAATAAATATCAGCTGTTTTAAAAGTTTTGGATTAGCTGTTGGATTAGCAGTTGGATTAACAACTTCATTTTAAAAATCCTGCGACTATTCAAATTAGCCACACCGTGGGCTGTAAGGAGCTCTCTGATTGGTTGGACAGACACAGGCTGTCTGTCTGGATTTTTCTAGCTCATAGCTTCGCCCTGCTAAGTAGCGTGTGTGCTTTTACAAAGGCCGTTCAGCCTCAGGATTTACACTCGACTTGACACGGATATGTGAAGACCCTGCAGCAAAACAAACAGCGCAACCTCTGACTGAGTGCCTGTTTATTCAGTCTGACCACCTGTTGAAGGTAACGTGCTAACATGGCTAACGATAGCATCACCGCACGTCGCCACGTTATTTTAAGGTCATCTTAGCTTATGAAAATTTTACGTCACATCTGTACGAGCTGGCTACATGTTTTGTAAACTGCTGTGCTCTTCACAAATAAAGCTGGAAGCAGCTCAGACTATTAGAACCAGCACTGAGCCCTGTTACATTTACACAGTGTTAGAGCAACGGCTGCAGCCTACAGCCTTTAAACTAGCGTGTGCAGTTCCTGCTTTAACCTCCTAGGACCTGGCGTCCACATATGTCGACATCACATTTTCACTCACTACATCCCACGGTGTGGCTAATTTGAATAGCTGCAGGATTTTTAAAATGAAGTTGTTAATCCAACAGCTAATCCAAAAGTTAATCCCTGAGCGAACAGGAAAGGGAAATGGATTTTGAAATGAGGAGTGGAATCGCCATTTTAAAAAGCATTGTGAAAATCACTTTATTAAAGTGCAATTCGAAAAAGGGTTTTGAAATGAAGTTTTTAAAAAGCATTTTAAAAATCAGTTTACTAAATTGGAATTCAAAAATGAATTTACAAATGCAGAATTTATTCTACAACTCATTATTTAAGCACAGAATTCTTTATTTCCATGCGCATGGCTCTTGTGGTCCTCCATATTTGTTAACCTGGCTACAGTACTGAAAAGAAACCTGGGATTATTCTTTTTTCTTCTATCAGTGATGAATTGGAAGATGTCCCAGCTTTACAGAAGGCTTTTTTTTATAGAGCACAAAACTATTTTTGCAAGCCAGACAAAGGTTTTCTAAATTAGTGAAACACTATCTCCTCCTCTTCAGCTAAAGGTTATCTGCTTTAAGGTGTCCATTTGTGAGTTATACCAAGGACTTTGATCTGGAGCTTTCTTTTTTAGAAGACTCATAGTATATATGTGTGTAGCTCTGCTTTGTGTGCCCAACTCTGAATAATCACACTTTGGGGGCTCAATAATTTGATGAGATTACTAGAAAAGAGAGCTGCTCCATGTAAAGTGGAATTGATGCCATTTCTCCTAAAAAAGACCACATAAATTTTTTGAACATGACACAGCCAGTGGTTTAAGAAAAACATGCAGCTAAGCATGTCACTACTGTTCTGAATGGAGAGGATGAGTCTGGTATTTTTTAAATCAAAATTACATACTTTGTCAGTTTCAGTATTAATCAGTAATAATTTGAGTGACTTAAGTAATTTCAAAATTAATGCAAACAGGTGCTTTACTGCTAAAGTGAATTCCAGTCTTGCAAAATCTAATTTATTCTTAGTTGGCAGTTTTATATTTCCTTCAAGGGGGGCTACTATGACCCCAGGAACAGAATCAACTATGGCTGCTCAAGTCTCTAGTGTTATGTTTCACAGACTAGAGTTTTTAGCTTGGCAGGTGTCTCATGAGAGGGTAAATTCAATTTGAAACATGAACAGGTTAGTGGAGTAGCAGGGGTACAGCTAACTGGGGTTAGCTATCTGGGAGTCCAAAGCTACAAGTTTTATTAAAGTACCACTGATGCTAAAGGAAGCTGAGAAGTAATTAAACATTTGAAAAACTGCACAGCAGCACGAGGGTGTGCTGCTGGTGCTTCATTTAAAGGTGTTTCTATAAAAGGGGCATCATTTTTAATTCTTCTTATCACCAAACTATTCACTGAGCTGTCGTGCCCTATGGATTGGTGCCAGTCATCTCTGAAGAGACCAGACAACTTCAGAATAAAACTGCTTCATCACAAGATGAATATGATAAAAGTGACTGCCCTGAAAAACATAATATTAATTTCTGTATTGAATTTGAGAAACTTGCCTTTAAGAAACGATACTAGTAAAACGCCTCTTATCAACTGTCATTATAGGTATCAAAAGTTAATACCACTGTTCTCTCGACCTACGTCACACATCTGCTTGTCTAGTTGAGAATATAATGAAACTGACTATATCTTTACTCTTTGCTTATGTACGAGACGTCAAAAGGAAGGCAAAAATGTTTTTATTTTTTTTAATACCATGATATTACTTGGCCTTGCCTCCATGTACTGGGATAAATATTTTTACTTGAGAATACATTTATGTCCAATTCAAAACTTGCCCAAAAAAGTTTATATCCCAAGGCACCAAAGTGCATCTGTTATGCAAAATGTATATCAAGATTTACATGCATTATCTTTTGAGGCAAACACACAGGTAAAAACACACTGAAAACATAAAGGATGTGTTTTCACTTCATTCCAGCTGTCAGACTGTCAGATCTAACACACAGAGAGGAGACACAAGAGGGATTTCCCAGGTGGAATCCTGCCTTGATTCTCACAAAAATGAATCAAACAATCCAGACAGACAGCAGGCCAGTTAAAAGAAGTTGTCTTGGCTCATATTATGCAATATCCTGCAGAGGTATCTCTATAATGTGACTGCACAAGTTTAGATATATTTTGAAAAATATATATTTTGAAAACTCCTAACTGATGTACATGTAAGTCAGTGAAATGAATCACATCTTTAAGATGTGGCCTCTGTGATAAATCAATGGAACTGCTGTGTTCTGTGGTAAGTACAAAGCACTGAATGGGAAGACTGAATGGATTAAACAGCCAGTGACCACAATTTACATTATTTTATATGGGTACATTCATTGTCAGATGAAGTGATGAACTGCAGTACGAACATCACTGATTTCTGATTATCTTTTTATGAAACTACAATCAGTGTTCTGCTTGAAAACCTTTGGCTGCTGTTACTCATATCCTTTCCCAAACATATAAAGGTAGGTTTTACTGCTTAAACCTATGTTAGGGACTAGAAAGGTGCTCGTGTAGTACCTTTCTAGTCAGTTGAGCATTCAAAGCACTTTCTTACTATAATCTCAACCAGTGACACACACATTCATACAACACTTATTTACGCGTAAGCACTTTCTAACATTCACACTCCATTGGATGCATCCGGGGCAACTTGGATACTGCCCGATGGCAGTTGCCCTTACACAGCATCAAAATGCATGTTATTGGGTGTATTGGACCAATACAAGTGCTCAATACTTTCACCCAGCTTCTCAACAAGCACATTTGATCAAGAGGTTTGCTGGAATATGCCCAATCCACAGCGCTCACAGGATCCACTGCCAGCATCACAGTTCCAGACACTACAGGGCACGCACAGAGGTCCCAGGCCCATGCCTTAGGGCTGTTTTGGTGGCACAAAATAGAACTAAAATATTAAAAGGTACTTTTAAATTTGTTGCTAATAATACATCATAAAATGACTTACAGATTACAGATTTTCACATCTTGCACATAAATGATATAAAGCATGAAGACATGATCTGTTATTTTAATGTCCATCTTGTATAAAATGTCAGAGTCATGTGGTAGAATGAAATTTATACACTACAGTACACGCTGATGACAAAGTCATAAATGTAGTGAAGAATGTTGATAATCTCCTCAGCCTGGTGCTGTATAGCAGTAGTAAATTTTGCACATAATCTTTCAATGTCTCTCAGACAGAAAAAAGTGCTTCCCATATGTACATTAAAGAAGATGGATGAAGGAAGCACAAAGAAAGCTTCGGTTACAGCAGACTCATTCTCTCTGAATTTAAACAGCCAGTGTCTGCCCATTATATAAATAATGAGGCCATAGTAGGAATAAAGGTAACACTTTTTTTTGCTGCAAATTTAAACACTCTTTCATTGTCTGAGCATGAAACAGCTCGGGAAGGCAGAAGCACAATGGACTTGGCAGAGGCGGCAAAGGCAGAACAGACAGAGAGGAATTCCCCATCAGTGTCTGAAGCAAACTAACCTTTCTTTTTTCTTTCTGACTCTTCCCTCCTGGTGAGAGTCCAAAGGAAGAAAGTTAACTCTTTCACTGGCACACTGAATGTCTGCTTCAGTTGTTTGTTCAGAGTGCACAGCTCCTAATAATAATTCATGACATTCCTGTGGACTGAGGCTGCAGAATTTACTGACACCCTGGTTCTCTCTGTAGCCTCCACAATGTTTTTCCACACATTAGAGATGCACCACTTAACCCCCCCCCCCCCCCCCCCCCCCCTTCGCCACCACCACAATCCAGCTCCATATCCAGGTAGTTAAATACAAAGTACTTTCTGTCCTTTTCCCAGTACAGAAAATAGTGTCTTGAAGGTGCTTCTCTGTCTGTAAATGTCGGCTGGTGATGGTTTATAAATACCACTGACCACGGGGGAGAAGAAGAACAGTAGCATGCCATTCACTGAGATTGAGAGATTCACACAAAAGACTTATAAGAAAACCTCAAAACAGTAAACCGCTTTCTCAATTTCCCAGCCCTAGCTTGTACAAACACACTCTCATATCCTGGAAAGATAAGCAGGCCTGTTTTGAAGAGGGCATCAAGAAGGCAGGTGTAAGTCATCCCTCATCTCCTGTCATGGTGGGTCTCACCTTCACAGTCCAACTGACACTACGCTGCAGCCAATCCTTTCTGAGAAGCTTAACCACGCGTCTCTTTTTGAGAGTGGCCCATTGGTCAACTTTGCTCTGAACAAATGGGGAAAAAAAACAAGAACGAAAGCAACCACAGGTAAAATCACGTGTTCCACGTCCACATTTCCAGCAATAAGTCAGATTCATTCCCAGTAGATGCCGGACTTCACCAGGGCTGCCCTCTGTCACTGATTCTATTTACAATTTTTATTAATGCCAAGTGGTTTAAGGCTTCCACCTTGGTGGCTGCAGGATCACGTCTTTGCTTTTTGTGGATGATGTGGTTCTGCTGAATTTATTAGACTGTGGCCTCACACTGAAGTGGTTTACAGCTGAGAGTGAAGTAACAGAAATGAAAATTAGCACCTTCAAGTCTGAGTCCATGGTTCTCAGCAGAAAAAGGGTGGAGTGCCAAATATAGGTAAGGATGGATGGATGGACGTGTTACAAATGTTCTAACAGAAAAGTTTGATATTTTTCATAATAGCTAGATAAGAAGACTTATCTAGGTTACCACTAGATCTATAAGAGACTGGCAGCCAGGCACTGAACTTAGTTTGGCAAAATCTGTAAAAAGCAACTCACAACAAGTTTTTGTGTTGTTTGTGAACAAAGACTGCAGTCTTGTCGTCATCAGCTAGCAGGAGATCCAGGATCCAGGAGACCCACATGATTTTATTCTGTTTGTATGCAAGCCCAGTGTCCCAGGTGTCACATGCCAGTTTTGATGTCACATCATGTCACCTTGCCCAGTTGTGTAGCTCTTGATTTTTGTAACCTGGCGTGTTGCGCCACAAGACTTTGCAACAACAACAACAAAAAAACACTTGGCAAAGTCTTTGCTTACAGTTTTGAGTTTTTCTCTTCCTATAACATCACTTACATGGCAGTATTGTCTAAGTGGCGACACCTATCGTTCTGCAGAGGCTTCCTGTGCCTTAACAGTGGGCATAAATAGACTTCAAGATGATATTGCAAAGCAACCTTAGCTGTCAATTTCCAAATGGGAATGAGGAGTGAGTAAACCTGAAGATGAATTTTGCAGCATGAAAGAATTTTAAATATTCCAAATTCTATCCTTTGGTGAATATATCATTTCCAACATGAGTTCTCTGACGGAAAACCTTCAGTTGATCCAAATGCTTTAAGAGGGAGCATTTTTCTCTAATACTGGGTTCTCTTCCCTGTTCATTTCAGAATCAAATTTCAGCTCCTACTCCTCCCATACAAGGTATTGGATAATCAGCCACCGTCTTATCTTAAGGACCTTACAGTACCATATCACTCCAATAAAGCACTTCACGCTTAGACTGCTGGCTTGTCTACGGCTCCTAGGATATTTATTTACAAAGGTAGAATAGGAGGCAGAGCTTTCAGTTTTTAGGCCCCTATTCTGTCAAAACAGCTCCCAGTTTGGATTTGGGAGACAGACACCCTTGCTACTTTTAAGATTAGCCTTAAAACCTTTCTTGTTGAAAAAGCCTAGGGCTGGATCAGGTAACCCTAGGCTGCCAGAGGCTTCCCATGAGTGTTTCTTCTTCACTTGTTTGTTTTCACTGCGTTTTTATACTTTATTTAATCATTCATTATTAGTAATCTCTGTCTCTAGTATGTCTTTTGTCGTGTCCCCTGTCCTAATTCCCAACCAGTTGCAGCAGATGGCTGCCCCTCTCTGAGCCTGGTGCTGTTGAAGGTTTCTTCCTGTTTAAAAAAGGGAAGTTTTTTTTCCTTTCCACTGTCACTAAGTTCTTGCTCATAAGGGCTTGTCTAAATTTTGGTAGTTTTCTCTGTATCACTGTAGGGTCTGTCCCTTACAACATAAGGAACATCTTGGTAAGACTGTTTTTGTTGTTACTATATAACAGGTAATAACATGGAACAGAAATGATTGACCTATTGCAGAAAAACCTATCTAAAAGGCTTTTTCCTAACAAGAAGTTTTTTTCAGAGGAAACATTGCAATCTAGAAAAAAAGTCTTCCATAATGAGGCCAATTGGATTAGCAGTGGTGTGGTCTGAATCTGTGCAATTATTGTTTTAGACATAATGGCGAGTTGAAAGAGGCATACTGCAGGCTTCAGTTATTAGAGCTAAAGGCTCATTATTGGAGGCATTAACTCAGTTATTGCTACCAACCAGAATGGTTGGGTTTTCATACATCTTGGATAAACTACAGGACTTGCTCTGGCTACTTAATGCTTCCCCAACCAGGCCAGAGAGACATTTTTAAAAACTTCTGTGCCACCAAATCCAAATGATAAATCACTTAACAGGAGCCTTATGAGTCTATGAGACTGTTGTTGCTGAACTTGTTCTAAAAAGATAAAGACTGAGACACGGTCTCCATTTGAACCATTTGGAGAATCCCCTTACAGTCCTGGTACAAGACTAGTGTTAAAGTTCAGATGTGTGGTACTAATCACATTTAAAAACAATGTCACATACAGCAATCTTTAGGTGTGAGCACAGAGCACTAATGAAACACTGATGATTTCAGTGAGGCTGTCGAAATTACTTATCCCCTCTGAAAAGCTCTTTAAACTAAAAAAACAAATTTCATCCACAATCAGCACTATCAGATTTCAAATTCCCATTTACACCACACTAACATTACAGCAATGCCAAGGCAGTGCCAGCAGGGATCCAGGCATAGATACAGCAGAGCGGTATGGAGACCTTGACCAGATGAGAGCAGCCAGGGGGAGGGGGATCTGGATAGCTGTCTTTCTTCTCCCAGACTCGAGCCCAGACATACAGAAACACACTTGACTCTGTACCGTCTCCAGACGACGCCAGTTCCACAGCTGTTTATAACTCACTTTTAGCACAAAACCATCATCACTCTTTGGAGATGAACCTTTATGAAGTCACATAGTGCGTGGGAGAGCTGTGTGGGTGCGTGACTATGTGTCATTTTTCATTCTTTTACTCAATTTTTTTTTAGTCGCTTTCATAGGAAAGTGCTCTTTCCTATGAACTCCTCTGAGGTGCTTTTTCACCTCTTAGGCTGAAAACTTCTCTGTCTGGATTGATCTCAGTGGAGTTTGTCAGATTCTAATGTTATTTTCATTTAGAAATATAATAATGTATAATAGTGTGGGTTTTATGAATGTCTACGTGGAAAATAGGTGGGAAATTTTTTCTCAGCTAGGTATTGGAAACATTGCATGTTGCACCACCCACACCCACAGCCCGACACATGCACACACAACATTTTATTACAGAGTTAATTATATCTGATAGCAGAAGACACGCTGATTTTAATTGTACAAACTCTGAAACTTTCAGGATTTTGTTTGTTTGCCTTTCTTCTTTTTTTTGGGATTTTTGTTATCGGGGGAGGGGAGGGGTCAAATAAAGCCACTGGGCACAATATGGATATGGCTTTTTATTTTTGCTATGGCAAAATATAACTCCTTATTACGGTGTATTGCAGGTTTTAGGCACTTATCAGTGACAGGTGTTAGTGCCAAAAATATTGCAGGACAAAGTATGTACCTGAAAGTATCCACAATGTCACTTTCAGCCTTGAAATACTGATTTATGAGCACATACTGACACATTAAACTTTTTGAATTAATGTAGCTGCATGCTTCCTGCATTTAAATACATAAAACTATTTTAATACCGTAAACGAAACAGTCTAAATTTAGGCTCGATGATGGTTTCTCTGCAGAGTAGTGACATCACCTGTATTTTAAGTTCACGTTTTTTTCTCTGTTTATTTACATGACAGACACTGCATTTTAATAACACTTTTTGAAAATTGGACTTTAATTGAGTAGTAAAATTTGTAGCTATTGCATTTTCACAAATCCCAGTGTCTTTATAGGCAATTCAAACTGCCGTCCTGATTGGCTCCCCTTATTAAATAATAGCTGAACTGTTTCCAAGCAGGCAGCATTAAACTAGGATGCATCCAGCAGCAGGTTTACTTATTTCAATTGAAAGAGTTGCTGTTGTTCATGACTAACAGCTGTATCACAATGTTATTTTTTAGTTAGCCTTTAACTGACTTTCATTTATTTGTAAAAGGCAGGATAAGTAATGTTGTATTATAATGGAAGCTTGTTTGAAGACAACCTACAAATATTCTGAAAATGTCAAGAAGTTTAAGAAATATTAAATGCCTATTATATTAACAGCACACTATAACCTACTTACTGAAAGCTTGACTGAAGTGCTGCACATCTGTCCTTTGGACTGAACAAGATCTGTACAGCAGACTGCTGCCAAAGTCAAGCATTTACAGTAGTCTCCATTTTCCTGCCATGTCTTTTTGCATCTTACGCATATTAACTACTCTGTGTGAAACCTGGAGTCCAAGATAACATTACTTCTTATGAGAAATGTACCCGAGATGTGAGTGCAAACACACACAGAGAAAATAAATAGACACTTTATAGAGTGATCATCCAATATTTCTAGTTCTTTCTGCATTTCTCACTTTTCAGGAATGTCTTGAACAATAGCCTCTTTGAGAGAGCGAACCTCTTATCGTGGCACATATCCTAACATGCTAATTACCCACACAGTTTGAGTTCATTTATTATGCATGAAATAATCTAATATGATGACTGTGATAATTATGCGCACATAGATAAGATAAAAGAGTAGTAACCAATTATGGCACGGGAGTTGGGAAAAGTAATTATTCTTTGTAGTGGAAAGAAGTCTCGGTAGAGAAAAAGGGGGTTCGGTCTGTTTTTCTTTTTTTCTACTTAGTACTGGATTTAACATGTGAAATCATGTCTACACTCCCAGATAATGTTTAAGGGATATTTTCGTGATTTAAAGTCTTATTTTTTAGCAGGCATTTCATTGACCAAAATGAAAAAGTAAAACTGCAGTAGACCAGAATTTTCTTCAGCTGCTGATATATCCACTTACAGTGATGTTTCTGTTATAATTGCACACGCTCACCCCCCCCAGCAAACTCCATAAATCTGACATGTTTACATTAAGACTTGAAAGGCAATGCAACTAAATGTCTTGGTTTTCATCGGCAGTAGCAAATCAGAAAGGACACCAAAAGGAAGGAGTGGTGCTCAGAGTCAAGTACTCACAAATCAGACGGGTGTTGTAGAGTCATTAAATATTACCACTTCTAAAATCAGAGCTGGCATGCGGTTAGCCCGCACCACTGTACAAACACACTTAACACAGCACAGCTTTCTTTGACAAATTATGTGCCTGCCACCACAAATCACAGGAAACAGAGACTCAGCAGTAATTTTGTTTCTCTGTGACTGTTTTGGCTCAAATCTTCTTATGAATTAAACTTTTATGTAACGGAATGTGGCAGCCTGGAAACGGTGCTGAATGTGGATTAATGTGTCGGCATGCTCACACAGACAGAGAAAGAAATGTTTTACGGTTGCTCGTAATGTCTTTAAATGAGAACCAAACTTGACTGAGTCACTGCTGCAGGCCAAAATAATGAGATACGGGAACGATAATTAAATGGGGGAAAAAGAGAAATTTTAAAACAGGTGCTAATTGCAAAATTTGTGCTATGTAAAGGAGGACTATTGTCTCTGACCTCAAACTAAAACCCAACTGAAAGTGACTCAGAAGTGCACACGTCATGGTCACACTCATCAACCGTCAACCGTGTCCCGGACCAAGTCTCCTGTGGACTCCTGTAGCTGACTCATAATTATTTGCAGAGTCCAAGCTTCAGGCCAAACACGAGTCCAGAACCATCCAGAAGACAGCTTTTAAAAACAATACTGCATCAATTTCGACAGGTTTTTCAAATCAGCTCAATTTCCATTTCCATCAGTGTCGATCCCGCCCTGTTTCAACTACACGCAGGTCTGAACAAAGGGACTGGCTCTCTGTGTGCTCTGTCACTTTAAACTGGAGGTTAATGTCAGTGGTGCTCATGTTTCCTTACACACTCAGCAAAGTCATAATGTTCTAAATGCAATGAAGTGAGGAAAGGAGAGAGCAAGGACGATGGATACGGCTAAGACGGAAGCTACTGCATATCATGCATTTCATATGAACAGCTGATGTTTGGAAAACATTTTCATGGATTTTTTGATGGATATTTTTTAGGGGCATTAATCCATGTTATTACAAGCTTGCAGTGAAAAAGAAGATTACTTCAGCTCTCTAAAAACAGGTCATTCTTTGGTCCAAATAAAACAAGAAAGACGTATGGACCATAAAGCCAGTTTTAACTGCTGCCTTAAGTTAAAGTTCAACAGGAGTATGAATAGACTGTTCTTGGTTGACTTCACTAAATCATTGATCATCTCTTAGACATCATTTTCAATATACTGCCAGGAATAAGTTCACCAACATGTTTTCAATATGCAATTTTAGAATAAGGCTGTTGTAAATGCTTGGGGTGTGTAAAGGACAATTTGACTCTAGATCTATCATATTGGTTCCCAAGTGTGGTGGGGTTTAGGTCCCAAAAGCTCTGGTTCAGATTAGGAAAGATGCAGGTTTCCACATTAATAAATAGACTTGTCCTTTCCAAGTTATTCTTGGACTCTTTGATAAGTTCGCAAAAACCCGATCTTTCTAATCTGCATGTTTTTCTCCAAAACATAACCACCAAAATGAATATTTTATCATGGAAAGGAGATTACTCTTATGAGCTGAAAACTCATGTTTTGTCATTGTCACTGGACAGTGGTAATCAAGGAAGTGCTTAATGCAGTAATGTGTGTTTAGCATTGTAAAACTATGTACTTTTATTCAAACTGTGGTTTTTCCTTCTATAACCGAAAAAGCTATTTTGGTGCCTAAACCCAACCAAACAGAAAAAGAAAGAATGTGGAGTTAAAAACAAAAGTGCAAAACCAGGAGAACAGAAGAGTTTCCCAGGAGAACTCCTGTCTGGCTGTTTTCTTCTCTTTAGAGGGTGTGTAATTATGTCATCCATCGCCCCACCTAACACAGATTTTTGTAGGTTTTTATTGTTTTCCATGTTGAAAGCTGAACGCTAAAGAGTTGTCCCAATGCATCAGAATTGAGGCTAAGTGAGGGTGAGTTAAAAAACAAATACTTGGTCTTTTTTTAAAGTGAGACAGGTTTTTACATCTACACATTTCCCCCATATCTAACACTCTGACTAATAAGACTCGGTTAATTATTTCCACACCCAACTTGTTTAGTCCCGACTTTGAGAATTTCCACGTTGATATCAACCAAAAATGAAGTGTGAGACCTCAGTGGACTGAGAAGTGGATCATGGTCAAATGTTGGTGGCTCCCAAATCAAACTCATCCATGATTTATTATTTTTCTTTTGATGTTTCAGCCTTTCACCAATTACAGGACGTTACAGCCGGCTATTGTTAGACTTGGAAAAAAGAAGCACAAGAGCAGAGGATGGAAACAAGTTTTATTTGAAATATGGTCTGATGCTGGTGGGGGGAAATGGTGAATTGACCGATGAGATGGACACTTGGTTTTGTGGGGTTTTTGTTTTTTTGTTTTTTGCTTGTTGAAGACGGATAACAGTTGGGCTGCAGCTTATTATTATCTTATTATTATTATTTTAACAACTGGATATTCTGTTGATTATTCCATAGGTGAATCGAGTAATCGGATATGTTCTCAGTGGTTTCCATTTTAAAAATTTTAAGGTTTTTAATAGTTTATCTGCATACAACATCTGTCAAAAAACTAAAGCCTTTCATTGTCTTTATGTAAGCTGTTAACTTTCTTAAATGCAAAAATAAATAAATGATCGTAAGTGCGGTAATGTCAAAGAAAATAAGGTCTACATGAAATCTAAACTAAGGCATAAAATAAAACTGCCTTTGCGCTTTCTCCTTGGAGAGCTTTCTTACATTAGTACGAGGCAAACAGAGTTCTATGTTGCATCTTTTTGATGTTCGTTCGTGTGTGTGTGTGTGTGTGTGTGTGTGTGTGTGTGTGTGTGTGTGTGTGTGTGTGTGTTACTGAAAACAGAGGCTCTGATGATTAATCTTAATAACAATTCTGTGTCCACCCTAACAATAATAGGTCACAGGCTCAGAGTATTACTGGCACAGGTACATTTTTATCAGCCTGTGAAGAACCACTTTTAATTCTATATTTTAAGATATTTTTGTTTACTTTAAATATGAAAAAAATGATGTAAAAGCCTTAAATATGGTTTAGTACACCCCTGCTTGCTGCTGGTATCACTACAATAGAAAGCATGACGCCTGTAGTCGGCCTTCAGCAAGCTCATTTAAATATCGTATAGATATTGGAGCTTGCTAAAGATGTGGTTTGATCACGGACTCCTGCTGACTGTTTCTAGTAAAGTTTTTAATAAGAAACAACTATTTCCGTGGTGACAACTAAATGCTACAGAGCCTTGGATTAAACAAAGCATGAAGCAAAGAATTTTCATAGAGGATTTTTTTTAATAGTCGAATTATTCAAGTTACTGGATGAATCACTGCAATCCTGGAATAGAAAAAAAAAATGAATGACAGAACACCTATATCAGACATGTCTGTCTACAAAACCAGTCAATATTAGCATGTATAGTGTTGATGACAGAATGCAGTATTTCACTCATATGTATATAGTTAATAGTTAATAATTAATAATTTAACATAATGCATTTTATGAATGTAGTTGCTAGGGGACTGGCCATTTTGTTAGGTTACCGTGTAGTTATATATATAAAATGTTATTTCTACTTTACCATTAGCATCCCTTTGGATGAAAAAGCTGCTGAAATTTAGCAGCAGTTCGACATCCAAGATGGCTGATGTTTAGTGAAATATAATACAGGAATGAAAGAGTGTAGTGCTCCTTTCACATTTTAGGAGTGACAAGTCTTGTGAAACACTGTGACAGATATAGCCTTCCTGTGGAAAATGAAATGCGCCTCGACTCAAGCCTGTACTGTCATAAAATCATGGCACTTTTATAGCAGGGTACTGGACTATGTAAAGGAAGTCATTTGCAGCTAATAAGAACGACTACTAAAAAGCACTGGGACAAATCATTGTGTCCTTGCCACTGCATAATGTCTTTACTAGTCTTACTAGTCTGCTGATAAGTCACAGTTTTAACTAACGACTTGTGCATTAACAAGAATTTCCCCGGGTGCCTTCAAAGACCTCTTAGAGATTAACAGCAAAGTATACAAATGGATTTCAAGAGACGACTGCTTTTGTTCAACTCTAATGCCAAGAATAAAGGAACAGCTATAGACTGAGTGAAAATATTGTCCTTCAGATCAATGGTGTCCTAGAGTGCAGTAGGCTGAAACATTCAGATGAGTGGCAGAAAGAGCAACACACTTGAATAATATCTTTGGAGAGGACTGTGGAAAATGGAAGTGTACTCCAGTAAATAGCCATTTGGAGGTCACAGCTTTAGCGTTGGTGTATTTCTATTCACAGCGCAGCAGACTTCAATGAGCTGCTGTGCCAACAATCAAAGGAAGCTGATATCTAAAGATCATCAACCACCATTTCAAAAAGGCTAATTTCCTCATCTTCTTGCCTATTGCCTTGTATCTCAATGTGTTGGGTTTTTTTTTCATCTGTATATTAATTTAGCTGTAAAACAAACAAACAAACAAACAACAACAGTGATCTGAGATAGCTTAGTGCTCACAGAAACAGCCTGAATTCTTGTGTACCTGGTTGTAAAACTAATAAAAGCAGATCTGCATCACATAGAGGAGACAACGCTTTTCTTAATGGCAACTGCACTGCAGTGCCGAAAACCAGCTGGAGCTGTACCTGCAGTAAAAAGACGCTGGAGTTTCAATAAAAACAGCAATTTTTGAAGCGACATCAATATAGTTGCATTAAGCTAATTGAAGCTCCTGCCTCTGTATCAGTGCATGGTGTGAAGATGGCTTCATCAAAATAAGTAACAGTTCTGAGGAAACTTAAATATGTTTTATAGAATATTGCAGTGTGTGAAATTCCCAAAAGTGGCAACAGCATTTTGGCCAATGCATTTATTCATGTATTCATTCTCAATATGCAGCCACATAGTACTTGGTCGGATTTACTCTGCTGTGATCTACTGTTGAATTCAAATCAAATATTTTGAACCTCACCCAGCTCAGCTGTTACCAGGACTCTGAAATATAATAAATTCAGGATTTGCTGGCAGGATTCATATTTCTCTGTGAGAAGCTCTACTCATTTATTCGGATTATCTACATTCCACCAGAGATAAGAAGCAAAGGCACAATGAGGTTCAGAGTCTTGCTAAAGGTCTTCAAATGCAGAATATATAATGTGCTGTAGCTAATTTGATTGCACGCTTGATCTTTGAATAGTAAGCACCAATGTCTAAAAATATTATGTTTTAATTGTTTTCACTGCAAAAATAATGACATCAAAAGCAGCTGATATTAACACTACTGAATACTGACGACGTGAGAGAGAGGCCGCAGCCTGTTTCTGAAGAATCTTTGAAATACTTTTCACCCCCAGTAAACAATGCACATGCATCCTGCTGCTGGTGGAAAAACTAAGCTGTATTGGACTTTCCATTCTAAGCCACAACTTTGACTCATTTTAGGGAATGTGTCCCTGCTGGGCTTTCATTTCCTCTGTCTGAAAAAAGGAATGCAATCAGAGAACTGATGCTAAAATCATTATCTAATGACTAAAGCCCTTATTTGACTCCTTCCATGCTGTCGTGTTCACTGTTCAAGCACACATCTGTGATTGTTATGTGAAGAAGAGTATTTCTAAAAGTTTAAGAACGATCTGCAGGGTAAACTGAATGTGCTACACACTATCATTCAGTGAATAGCAGTCTGGAGGCAGACATGGATTTTTCTTACTTTTTTCCAGCTGGAGATGAGCAGTGCTATACTGAGAGAACATTGTAATAACATTTTGTGGAGTAAAACAACACAAGAAAAAAAGAGTAGCCTGTGTCGTGTAGACAAGTATGTAATCCTCCACATGCTCATGTGCAATGGAATCACTTTTAGTTCATATTTTAAAAAAATAAACGAAACAAAACAATCTATGCATTTAAATAGTCATTAGGAATACTGTTTTACATCAAGACTTGTAAGTAATGTAATGACTGCCTTAAAAAAGTGACTATGAAGTGTAAATGGTATCAAATATATATTAATTCACATTTTCTCACTAACTTTATCTTAAAAATGCTTCCTTAATGTTTGCTTTTGCATTGCAGTTATTTGTAAATTCTACAAGACATACATCTGGAAACACTCATTGCTAAGGCACTAAGAGGATGTCTGTTGTTATACCGATCACCAACTGGCACTGGGGAGGAACCAGCTAAATGTACTGCTGTTTGCTATTTTAATAAAAATGAAAATAACTACAATTGTGCTCAGATGCAATTATGGGGCAAAAATGTTAAATTACATATAAATGTCAAAATGTTATTGATTACTATGGGGTTATATACCACTATTCAGACTACATCATTTATTTATTGTTATTAAAGTAAAATGTTTTAATCGCTTTTTCTGCCTCACACTCTTTTCATTGTTGAGCGTTTAGATTAAAATACATTTCAGCAGTACTGTATGCCGTTACTGCCTGATTCCCTTTTTAAATTAAATTACAGTTCTAATCAACATGCCTATTCATTATAGTTTGTTTATGTCTTTCCAGAAACAAAGTCTGTAATGTTGACACTATATGGAGAATCGCTAAATTTGCCTGCTGTTCCTCTTGAAGCATAAATCAAGCCAATCCATCTCTCTCCGAAGCCCACTCCCCGGTGGCTTACTTAGAGCCGTGCCAGCACAGCACTGGCTGCGGAATGAGCATGGGTAAGCATGCAAGGGCTGTCTTTAACCTGTGCTATCTGACGATATAAAAAGGTCTCTGCCTCCTCCTGAGAGCAATAGGGATCAAGCAGGCTTAGTGGGCATGACCTACGAGGGCCCAGACAGGACCAAAACATGCAGCGCAACACAATTGTCTAAAGAACTGCCGTGCTATCGAACATGAGAAAACTAGACTACATCACTTTGCTCATGGGCCAGAACAGGAGCTATATTCACTTCGCTGAGGATACCCAGCAGACTAAAACCCTATGAATAATTCAAAACATCCGCTGTTTTTCCAGCCTGATTTTAAAAAGCCGGGCCCTCAAAAAAAACAACAAATTAGATATTTCACAATTTGATTGCTAGAAAAAAGACTCCTGCAAAGTAAGCCCTATTAGTCTTACAAGAAACCCTGTGAAAAAAAGAGAAAGAAAGGAAAAAGACTGTCTCCAAAAATGATTCCACTGGCACCATGCAGGGAGGAATTAGCAGCAAAGGCGAAGAAAATGACAAGACATTCGCTCATGGTTTAATTTCCTCAATTGCTTTATGGCCATACATAAATGCTTAAATTGGTTTGTAACATATGCTCTCCTCGCTCTGTTTACTTCCTTCATTTAGTGTGACTGACTCACTTTATTAGTGATTATCCCCCAAAAAGCTGTAGGAATGCACAGCATCACATCTCATCATGTAATTTACCCATATAGTAAGAATGGGAATATGCAAATGGTGCCGGAGTATTGTGCAGCCCTAAATGTGCCCCTGGGCTGCTTGTCCAATGACACAAATCATCAATTAAGATCTCAGCAGGGTTTGGTGGATAAACTAAATTGGCATTATCGCCTTTTGACAATATGTAGAGCTGCGTGGGGTACATAACAACAAAGAACAAACATCTCTGAGGGTGACTAGTGATGCGTATCAACTCGTGTGCTTGCGTATTTGTGTACGCCGTCTCGATCCATTCGCAGGTAAATCATCTACTGACAAAGGGTGATTTGAACGGTGTAAAAGGTAAAAGGGCTTCTCTTGCTCTTTTAACAGCAATTCACAGAACAACAGCAGTATCTTACAAAGTGTTTACTTTCACAGTGGGTGCAAATTTAGCCCCTCGTGGGATTTCATGCTCAGCATTTTGCACCTGGTGAATGTGTCTGACAAAGGGACCTAAAGTGGTCCAAATCGCCATCGTGATTTCTCAGGGAAGCAGATGATTAGTAAACAAATGGTTCAGGCATATTTAATTAAGCTAATGTACTCTTGATGTTCACACTATGGCCTTAGTTATTAGGCCCTCAGTTAGCTTTGTATAGCCAGAGCATTTTACCACTGAGAGAAAACAACTGTGTCAGTTGTCAGTTTAAATTTTATATCAAGAAAAGCGTTTCTGTTTTTAAGTCACATGTGTTTATCAAATCTGCGCCTGCCTATATGAAATACTGCCCAAAGGGACACAGGAGTTGGCTGAATTTGACTCAAAAAAACTACTAAGACAGAGCAAAAGACCAGCAAATCTGGGCCTCTCTAACTCAAGGATGTAAGTCAAATCATACAGGCTAGCAGTGCTGAAAACTAGCTGTCTCGCAGACAGTGTTTTGTGCCAGTCAAACAAGCTCTACGGTGAGCAAAACCGTCATTCAAGCAATTGTGGAATAAACAAGTCATCTGAAATAGAAAGTGGTGAGCGGCACACAAAGAGGGCCAGTGTTCAGACTAGGGAGGTTTTTGCAGGGCTGGGTAGGCTGAGTGTAAACTTTAGAGCTCACTTCAGTCAAACATTGATTGAGAAAATAAGAAGTCAAACATGCCCCTATATGAGGACAACTTAAATTACTACATGTAATATTTTAGCTTTATATATTGTTTGTTTTACTTTAAAATACTGCTGCTACACTAATTTCACTGAAAAGCTTGGGTACTTTTGTAAGTCATCAGCAAAAAAAATGTAATTTTAAAGGTAACTATAGTTCACTTTTTTCAGTTTGAGATTGAAAAACATGCAACCATCTATTTTTCCTGCAAACCAAAATAATTACACACGCAAAACTCACGAGCATTAAGAAAAATAATAATAAAATTCAGTGAATTACATCAAATTGCAAGTGTGCTACATGACACCCCCCATTTACACCTCACCTAACTCGGTCAGTCAAAATAAAAGCCTTTTTAACAGCGCAACAACGAAACTTCAACATCAAGAAAATTGCATTACATTACAACACAACACGCCTTTTGCACGTTACAGACACGCCGTAAAATGAAGTGTTAATTTGCGATTAATTAGAATGGGATGAGGCGTTCCGAAGCTTTTTGACAAAGAAATCAAAGCAAACAGAACGCCAGCTTCCTGCACGCTTTACTGCTTTTATTCTCTTTAAACTATTACATTTGCACTAAAACATCCGCTTTATACATTTAAAAAAAAATCTGAGATAACCGCATCACAAACATTACCGCGACAATTTCAAAAATCCAAATGCCGCATCAAGCAAAGGAAAAAAAAATCCACTGGTCTTTGAGTCCAGCACAAAAATGCTTCTCCTCTCCTTTCCCTCTCTCTTTTTTCACCCCCTCCTCTAGGCCCCCTCCCTTCCCTCAGTCTCTCGCTCTCTCTTTTTTTTTTTCTTTCTCCCTCCCTCACTCTCTCTCTGTCTCTCTTTCCCTCCCTATCTCTCTCTCCCTCACTCTGGCCTGGCTGGCTGTCTGACTGTATGAATAATGTCCTGCCTTTTGTAATGAAGGGGGGGAAAGGGGGAAAAAGGACGCTGGAGTGCTGAAGCCCTGCTCCCATGCACTGACATTGAAAATGAATGACAGCTTACCTGCATGCCAATCTTCATCAGACTGACACTGGGCTGACAGCACAGCCTATACTCCTCCACACAGTCGCTGACGTCAGTCATGTCAGGCCCCTCCCACCTCCATCTTCATCTCCGCTCCCCGTTTTCCCAACACCGGGCTGCTGATGCCTTCCAGTGTCCATGGGAAATACCGCAATCAGGTGTAGGGCTCCAAACACACGAAACCTCCAAGAAGAGCGCATTGACATTTGCGGTCGAGTTACGGTGGTGCAACTCGTTTACAACAATCACAGTAACAACAACAGCAAACAACAGTTCATTTCAATAAAAAAAATCTAAAGAATTTAGTTGATTTTGAATCAAGAGAATCAGTCTGGACCAGCTTAAAACGCAAAAATGTGAACATTTAAATGACATTTTCAAATGATTTAATATATGAACACATTCATTGAGCTCGGGCGGACTCTGTTATAAACCTGAAAAGTAAAGTGACTTACATCTGTTCGGTCATCCTCTTTGCTTTCGGTCTTTATACAAACATAATGTGACAGCCTTTGTCAGGAAAGTGTGTCCAGTTACAGGCAAGCTTGAACCTTTTTAGTATAAGAAACCTAATTCACTGCGTGTTGATTTCCTGCTGTTCTAATCCCTACAGGAATCCCCAGTTTTATATTCACTTCATTGGCTGCCCGTGCATTTTAGGATCCATTTTAAGCTGCTTTTATTTGTCTTTAAGTGTTTGTCAAATGCTGCCCCTCTGTATCTCTCTGAGCGTCTTCATCCATACATAACTTCCCGGTCCCTCAGGTCGGCAGACCAGCTCCTCCTGAGCGTGCCCAGGACAAATCGTAAGCTCAGAGGGGATCGGGCGTTTGCTGTGGCAGCACCAAAATTGTGGAATGAGTTGCCTTTACATGTTAGACAGGTGTTAGGTATTTTAGCACTACGGTTAGCATTTACTGGATATTGTTTTATAGTGACATTATGCAGGAAAACTCTGTCATTCAATAAGGCCCCTTTGTTTTAGTTATTTTTCTCTTTGACCCAAGAATTGATGTGTGAGAATCACAGGCTGGTACAAGGTTGAAATACCACAGAGATCACTCCCTCAGCTACATTAGTTTCTTAATCTTTTAGACGCCTGTTGAAGGCCAAATGGTTTGTTTCAGATTTCACTAATGAAAGAACTCTTTGTTTTGTGCCTTGAAAATATGTCGCTGAGATAATCACAATTGTAGCTGAACTGATACACTACACAAAGGATGCTTCTTCACCCATGGGCAGGAAGACGCTGCCTTATCTTGGTCTGTACTGGTTTAAACTGATAATCTGCTGTCTCATGAATTTTACCCTCTATATAAACTGTTGTACTTGTGAATAAAGTTGAGTCAATTTGGGAAGACAACCTGAAGCAGTCTCTGTTTTCTTGTTCTCCCAAGCTGCTCCCGAGCTCGTACTAACACGCTGAATGGCATGCTTGAATATTACTTGAGAATATATTTGACTGTGTTACAGACTAAGGGACATTCTCTGCTGATAGGTGAAGGTACATTCTCTGCTGATAGACGTCCACGCCTCGGAGGAAGCCGATCCACGGAGTAGGCCCTGGAAACAGTTTCCTTCAATTTTGGTGTCAGAAGTGGGATACTGACGAAGGTAGGCACTCGTCTTTTATTTTATAAGACTGTGTTATGCCTTTCTCAGTGATCCACATAGAAACGGGATACGCTGACGAGGCCTTCTTCAGTGGCCCACATAGTAACAAGTGGGATACGCTGAGGAGCCTTCGTTAGTGGCCCACATAGAAACACAGGAAGTTGCCTGTTGTTTTGTAAATAAAAGCAGAAAGGACACAGGAAGTTGCCTGCTGTCATAAACTAAGAAGTTGCTCACCAGCAGAAAGGACACAGGAAGTTGCCTGGGGTCATAAAACGAGAAGTTGCTCGTTAAAAAGTGAGAAGTTGCTCACTAAAAAGATAAAATTGCTAGCAAAAAATCAAGTAACCTCAGGTGTGCCACAGCAAAAATAAAAACTAACTTAAATCCTTCAAAGCGTCTAAACCCCTCTGGAAATCACTGACCATGGGTCAGAATAATTCAAAGACCTTAGACGGGTCCGATAAAAAATCAAAATTAACTGTAAAACCGAAAAAAATAAAATATAAAAATAGCGGCTCAGTACGACTCCCACTTCCGGTTATGTTTAACCCACGCTCGCGAATCAATGAAGACTTCCATGATTACGTATCCAGAACATGCGGAAGTGCTTACGTGACTGATTTCGTCTCGAACTTAAGAACTATAAGTTTAATGCATCCTAATGTATTTCCGGAGCCCTATCCCGAACGATTATCGCCAGAAAACAGGTCAGTAGAAATGTTAAATACTATTTGTGATAAGGAAAGTAGGCTGATTAAAAAAGTCCTGTAAAAAATATATGATAGAATGTCGTGATGTGATCAATCGCATGCTACCGCTATGGAAAAAGGGACCCGAGCCAGACGTAAATGCTTTAAATCAAGCCAGTGTAGGCTCTAGTAAATCCACTGCAGAAAAAACTAGCCTTATATGCCCATCTGTTCAACCTACGGCTCCGCCGCCTTATGATGAAAAAACAGAATTAATAGCTGCTGCGGCGGCTGCACGTCACCAGCGCGTATATCCTGATATAACAGCAGAATCCCAAAAGAGTGAGGAAGGCACTGAAATGACACCTAAATCAGAAGAAGATGACTGGTTTAACCTAGATCAAAGACAGGAACGAGAATACACTGAACGAGAAAGAGAGTTACAGGAACATAAAAAGCAAACAAAACAGTTAATGACAGAGTGTGAGGAAATCATGAAAGATCCTTTAACTGAACGTACGGAAGCTGAACTGCAGCAAGCAGTTTCCGTCATAGATAATCATGTTCAGCGCCACACTAGAGTAGCGAATGGTTTGACTGTGCCAAAAGCAATAACTAACACCAGAAATTGAATAAGGAACTACTTAAAGCAGAGAAAAGAGGAAAAAACTCAAGAGGGCCCCCACAAAAACACCCGTTATAAAGAAAAGCAGGGATCACAATTTAATGACGTCAGCACCTCCCTCCCGTTCATGATAATAGGGGACATGTGTTGCATTCAACCCCCTAAAATTTCAGAGTTAGCAGCAACCATTAAAGAACTTCCCGATCCTCTAAAAAATCCTACAGCCTTTGTTTCTGCATTACAGAGAAGTACCAGATACCACCACTTGGGTGGGCCTGACTATAGATATATATTATGTCAACGAATTCCAGGTGTGACTGAATCTCAGCTTATTGAAGAAGTAGAGGAACTAGACCCTAAAAATGACCAAGCAGCCAACACCACCTCGTTTTTGTGGATAAACGATGACATAATCACAGCCTTTTTTCAAAATCTAAAGAAATTTCTGCTCACAATGTCTAGAGATAAAATTGATTTAAATGCAGTAACCATGTGTAAGCAAAAGCCAGATGAATCCATTCTAGTTTTTATGAAACGTTTCACACACTGCTGGACTAATGAGGCATGCATGCCTGAAGGAGGAAATGATCAGATTTTCATAACAACATTCTTAAACAATATTCATCCAGAATGTTCACAACTATTGAAGCTGACTGCCACTGATAATCTCTATGACATGAAAATAAAGAACTTTATCACACTTGTCAAAACAAAAGCTGGTGCAGATCTTTTCCCCAACAGCACGAAGGCTAAAAGTGTTAAGATGATGTTGAATTTTGATGTTGAAGGCTCAGAGGAAAGTGAAAAAATGATGTATGCAGGGGCCCCGTCCCCTCAACAAGCGCAGCAGGGAGATTTCAGAAGGAGAGATAGGAGTGGAGACGTATGTTTTTACTGTGGAAAAATAGGACACTGGAGGAGGGAATGCAAATCAGCAGCACGTAGGTCTCAACCACAAAACACAGGACCAGCTCCTGCCACTAGGCATCAGCAGAGCTCTTACAGACAAGGTAACTGGCAACGCAGACAGGAATCACATCAAAATAATGGCCCCTTTGCACTTAGGCAGCAACCTTATAATCCACATTTTAATCCCCATCCATATGATAACGAAAGACTGGACCAACCATAGGGAGGCCCAGGTGAAGATGAGGGACAGTGTGAAGCACTACACACGATGCTGCATTTGCAATTGTCCCGTAACACAGAAAGCTTGCCCATGTTAGATATAGAGATAGGTGAAAAGATTTATTCCTTTTTAGTTGACAGTGGAGCCACTAAAAGTTCACTGTCTGGAAAATTCTATAGTGGGCCTGTTTCCTCTGTGTGCATCAACACCATGGGAATAAACGGAACTCTAGTGCAATGCCCCAAAACTCATTCTCTAAAGACACGCTGGGGCCCAAAACCAGACGAAATTACATATCATCCATTCATAATTCTTCCAAACTCGCCTGTCAATTTATTAGGCAGAGATTTAATGGCAAAAATGAACTTGTGTATTTCATTTAACACAAAGGGTGAAATGTTTGCAGATACTGATAACAGCTATGTTTTCTAATGCTCTTGCAGACGTAACCGCGAAAGCAGCTGCTGCCTCACAGCAACCACCCAGAAAGGAAGTATTATCTTTGCCTTTACAGCTGCCACTTGTCACACTCCCAGACTATTTAGAAGCAAATGTTGACCTAAAATTCATACAAGAGCAGGCCTCTGCCTTAGATTACACTTACTGGGAAAGTAATGATTGTACCTTAGATAACAGAGACGGCTTATACAAAAACCTTGAGGGTTTGATTGCCCTCCCATCTTCACTACTGCCAATCCTTGTCCGCCATTTTCACGGTGTGAGTCATGTCGGACAAAGAGGGGTAATAGGAGCAATAAAATCAAGATTTGTAATCGAGAAAACATCACACGCAGTAAAACGCATATTAGCAACCTGTCTAACATGTGCACGAACTAATGTAGGAAAACCAAAAGCAAAACATCAGCATTTACCACAACCAGATTTCCCATTTCATACATTACAAATTGATTTTACACACATGCCAGCACAAGGAAGCGTCAAGTACTTACTGGTAATAGTGGACCAATTTAGTAAATGGGTAGAAGCTTATCCAACCTCAAAAGAAACTGCAGAAGTAGTCTGTCAAAAGTTGTGCAATGAAATAATACCCAGATTTGGAATACCTCACCAAATTAACAGTGATAGAGGACCTTCATTTACATCAGAAGTAATTCAAAAGTGTGCTAAAACTCTAGCAATAGACTGGAAATATCATGTGCCATACCATCCTCAGAGTTCAGGAGTTGTAGAAAGAATGAATAGGACCATAAAAAATCGCCTGACTAAAGCAATGATAGAAACAGGAATGACCTGGATCAAACTACTTCCTCAAATCCTCTGCGAGATTAGAATGACTCCATCCGCAGCAACCAAATTATCTCCATTTGAAATAATCATGGGAAGACCGTTTCCAACACCATGGTCAGCCTCCAGAGGGGCACCGCTATTGGAAGGGGACATAGACACTGCATTCTATGTTCATAACCTGGTAGAAACACTGAATAATAACTATCAGAAAGTTTGTCTCTCTCAGCCTCTCCCTTCCACAGATCCAACCCATCCGTGGAAACCAGGAGATGCGGTGTTGGTAAAGTCGCTAAAACCAAGGGCACTCGGGGAGGCCGCGTGTTCCAGCCCCCAGACTGTACTTGCAGTGACGAGAACCAGCATCCTAACAGACGGACAACCTCAGTGGATTCATGCCAGCAGGGTTAAGACCAGCCCCACCAAACCACCTAAGGCGTCGGATCAAGTAGATGACGACTCAGGCGAGCCAACGCCCGGATCCAATCCACCTACACACACACAATCACTGATTAACACACAACGCCTGAAAGAACAACAACAAGGTACTCGAACATCCAGCAGGAACAGAAAGCCTAGAGTACCACACAATGTCTAACCTGATAAAGATAGACTCGTTTCATCCTGATAATGGAGAAAATGAAATGCCCATTGTCATCACACGACGCTTATACGGTGTCTCTCGAACCTGGGACCAGGCCAGGAGACGACTAAAGAACTGTCTTTTTTATATATTTAGGTTATTAATCATATCTACTGCATTAACCTTAGGATTTTTATTTACTATTTCGTATTGTAAACTGCAACCCTGTTCACATTTCTGCAAGCCACATTTTCAATGATAACCCATATAGCTACTAGTACAGCTACTTCAATGTATTTGCAATTAGCACAAATTGATCCTGAGGATGTGCCAGATGTTACCAATGATGTTCCTGATGTGTATATTGAACATTAGGTTGTGAACTATTACATTTTATGATTTGCTTTTTATATTATGTTATTACATTTGTGATTTTTCCTTTATAAAAGAGGGGAACTGTTAGGTATTTTAGCACTACGGTTAGCATTTACTGGATATTGTTTTATAGTGACATTATGCAGGAAAACTCTGTCATTCAATAAGGCCCCTTTGTTTTAGTTATTTTTCTCTTTGACCCAAGAATTGATGTGTGAGAATCACAGGCTGGTACAAGGTTGAAATACCACAGAGATCACTCCCTCAGCTACATTAGTTTCTTAATCTTTTAGGAGACGCCTGTTGAGGCCAAATGGTTTGTTTCAGATTTCACTAATGAAAGAACTTTGTTTTGTGCCTTGAAAATATGTCGCTGAGATAATCACAATTGTAGCTGAACTGATACACTACACAAAGGATGCTTCTTCACCCATGGGCAGGAAGACGCTGCCTTATCTTGGTCTGTACTGGTTTAAACTGATAATCTGCTGTCTCATGAATTTTACCCTCTATATAAACTGTTGTACTTGTGAATAAAGTTGAGTCAATTTGGGAAGACAACCTGAAGCAGTCTCTGTTTTCTTGTTCTCCCAAGCTGCTCCCGAGCTCGTACTAACACGCTGAATGGCATGCTTGAATATTACTTGAGAATATATTTGACTGTGTTACAGACTAAGGGACATTCTCTGCTGATAGGTGAAGGTACATTCTCTGCTGATAGACGTCCACGCCTCGGAGGAAGCCGATCCACGGAGTAGGCCCTGGAAACAGTTTCCTTCAACAGGCACCTTCATTATCTGTTTTTAAATCACGTCTTAAAACTTATCTATTTACCTCGGCTTTCAGCACAGCAGGACTTGTTGATGTCTCTTAATATGTTTCTAATTAATTATATTATTTTTAATTTTAAGATATTCTATATGTAATTTAAACTGTTTTCTCTTTGTTTTATATTTGTAGCACTTTGGCCAACATTGTTGGATGTAAAGTGCGTTATAAATAAAGATGCTATGCTATGCTACAGCTGTAGGTAGCTGCTTCAATGTTAAATGTCTCAGTTGTAGTCACCACAGCTCCACTTATCCTCGTTCTTTTTGTTATATCCTCACTTGTTCAGGTTTACCACTGATTACAGTTCTTCGTTCAAACAGAAAAGACCTGAGTTTAGACCTTCTTTATCGGGAATGTTCAAGCACCCCTGAATTTGGACATAGAACCCCTAAAAAATGTTCTGTTATCATTGTCTAATTTTGCATTTATATTCCCACCTGGTCTGCTGGAGACAGTGCAGGTTATAACAAGCACAGATTTAGATATCCAGTGTTCTTAATGTCATGATGTTACAGTGCACTCATACATGCTTCAACATCAACAGTGTGGATTTTTATTAATAGATTTGTGTTATTTTGACAGAAAGAAGATGAAGAGGTCATTCCACGACACCACTCACTTGTGAAGATTGAAAACACACATTACCTAAATATGTAAACATGCAAGGAAAAGTGTAAATTGTCCTGATAAAACAGGGTCATTACCATCAAAAATGTTAATGTAGGCTAGATTGTTAGAGTCTATTAGCTAATTTTAGCTTTCTGAGCCTTAGGTCTGCTGGTATATATGCATGTGCTTTATCAATTTCCTATTTCTGTTCTGGTGAAATCGGGGTGCAGTGTTTGTTTACAGCAAAGCAGACCTCTAGACAGAGAGAAAACAGCTAAGAGTGAATATGTAGTGAAAGCCAACAAAAGTTACAAAGCCATGGTAGCTTCTGCTTTGCTCACACTCATTAATAATGATTTCACATTCTAAATAGAACATATTAATTGATACGAACTGAATAGGGTTCCCATCGCTAAACATAGCTTGAACAGGATGGATGCCATTACAAATCTATTCTCCACTCTTGGATCAGGGGACCTGATATCATGTGTCCTGCAGAATAAATGAAGGGTTTGCATGAATTTGGAAACTTTAGTGTAAAATAAACTCTACCAACTCCAGGTGTATGGGGTGGCAGAGTGATGTTTTTTTTTAATGTTTTAATTGCAATTTAATTGAAGTAAACTGAACTGCCTGTACGTGGTTAAGAGACTGAAAAAAGAGAGTGACAAAAGGCTGTGCATGTTTCTTCTCATATCTGCTTTGTATAGTTCTTTAATGTACCGTGGTCATTTCTGGTCAACAATTGAACACAATTGAGTCTTTGCCTTCAGTTTGCCCGCTATAAGACTGGTGTTTCATATGGAAAACTGTGATTATTCATTCCAACTAATTGGGTTGCTTTGAATGTAATATTGTAATGTGCATTCCTTTGAACTGAGGGTTGTAAAGGGGAAAAGGACAGCAGCGCATGTTTACAAACAGAATATTCCGCTAATATTAATTGCAAGGAAGTCTGTGCATGTCATTATGATAGGGGGCTGAGCCCCCTTCAAGGTCTAATCCCAGAATCGCCCCTTCCTGGACACTTTGATACAACATTGAAAGTGAGACGTTTGTGTGCGCTTTAATCTGTTTGATTGCAGTGAAAGTGTAGAAAAGATCAAATCGCCCGATGGAAAGTCAGGCAGGCACAGGCAAAACACAAAGAGCGGTTTAAACTGCTCTAAAAAAATGTAAATATCTAATAAGGCGACATATTCATAATTTCTCTCACACACGCGCGCTAGAATGCACATGCCTTTGAATCGCGGACCTGGCTAGCCCCCTGTTGGTCACCATGAATATTACCCATGATAAATCTTAGCTCGGAGTGCACGTGAGACATTCAGTCACTACTATTAATACACTTTGTAGATCAAGGAGCAGAATATTGTTACGAATAAAAACAGGAGTTTAAAATACGGCGGGATACTTTATGGACACGTGTGATAATCCCTTGAATTAAATGTGTTTTGTGCAAGACTGAATAATACTAATACTCCTTTGGGCTTACTCTGGGGATACCTTCAGATAAGTATTCATACAAGACTTTATGAGTGTTTCAAACACCGCCGGTTCATAAACTTTAAGGAAATCTACCTCAGTGAGCCGAACCTAACATAAGGCGCTGAAACGTGGCCTGGCTATAATGCAAGGACCTGGCTGTAAAATGGGACCCTTCCTCGGAATAAATGGGGTAAAGTTCGACATTCGCATAAGAAGGCTCTACTTCTTCTCTGGTGTTGTGTGGCAGCTTCACAGTGGGGCTTAACGCTTAAGTAACGACGCATTTGATTGGTTAGTCGTCTGGCTCATTTACCCAATTACATTACAGTTTGTTGTTACCAGGAAGCAGATGAAGCCATAGAGAAGGCTTAACCGATGCTAAGAAAAAAAATAAAAGGCTTAACCGATGCTCGGCTCGTTTTTATGTGAGAAATGGCGAGTTAGCTGGCAACATTAGTTCGCAACTGTGTCGGCCTGATATTTTAAAGCCTTCTGTCTCAGCGCTAGTAGAGACAGCGAACTTACTTGTAAGGCAGTGTCTCGACTACCTTTAGCTGCTGCAGCTGTCGGTAGTTCGATACCGCACAGCGTTGTTAAGTGTACAATTAGCATTTTTCATAAATACAAAGGATTGGGCGTTCGGTGTGACGAGTTAGCTCCCTTAAAAACGTTGCTTTAAAATGGCAAATACTGTCCTTGAAGTCGGTACCGGCGTTTTCGTTATTGTGGCGGTCTGGATTGTTGCTCTTGTGTTTGGGATTTTGCTGCTGAGAGCGCCAGGGTCCGCAAAGTGAGTGGCATAACAGCACACACACAGGCTTAACTCTGATGGAATATAGGAATATTTATAACGAAAAGCCGGGATAACATTTATCTCAATGGGCGCCGCATTTCCTTGAAATGCGCGCCACTTGTCTCATAGCTGGGCTCCAGTGCACCTAGGAGATAACACGTTGTAACCACTAATGAGGCTTCCTTGTAAATTCGGCATACTTTTGCATCACACAGTAACCACAGTGTAATCCCAAAAAATCTCTTCTGCTTTCCGCTGCTCCCTTTAGGGACCTGCAGCGGGTTATCTGGCTCCATTTCAGCCTTTCCCTACCATCCTCCTCTGTCTTTCAGTCCTCTTTCACTACATGCATGAAGCCGAAGATCTTTTTTTTTGTCCTGCCTGACAGCTCCATCTGAAACATCCTTCATCCAGTTTATCCACTGTCCCTCCACTGTACATGTCCCAACATTGTCAGGCGTGCCTTTCTAACTTTGTCCGTCCTGGTCACTCCTAAAAAAAAAAACCTCAGCATCTTCAACTCTTTCACCATCTGTTCTGCCTCCTGTCATTTTGTTAGCACTGGCGTCTCTACAGCCAGATGTATGTGATGTATAGCAGGTCTACACCTACACCCCTCCAGGCTCTTTTCCACCTGTTCGCTACTCTCACTTTAGATTACAATGTCTTCTGTAAACATCATAGTCCATAGAAACCCCTGCCTGACCTCGTCTGTCGGCTTGTCCTACACCAATGCAGACAAGAAGGGGCTCAGACCCATCTGTAATCCCTATAATACCTGTAATACATGTCCTGCACCACCCTCACATACCTCTCTGTCACTCTTGACGTCCTCATGCAGTACCACAGTTCCTCTCTTGGAACCCTATTATATCATTTCTATAGATCTAAAAAAAAAAAAAAACACGGTGCAACTCCTGATTGTCTCTATACATTTACTCCCCCCCCTTCAATGAAGCAGCTCATCCTTCATGACTACTCCTACTTCAATATACTCTCGGCCTTGCATTCCTTTCACCTGGTCTCTTGCACACACAATATATCTACCTTATGTCTCTCTATTCTGTTAGCCACTTTACCAGTCATTGTCCCCAAATTTATAGTTCGTAGAGTCATTTCCAGATTTCTGTCTTTCCTTTTTCTGCCTCCTAAGTGCCCTATTATACCTGCTTTTTGGTCCCTGGAGAAAAGCACCGTATGTTAATGTTGACTTAATGCGTTAATGCCATTATTAGTTCACTGACTTGCGGCCACGTCCCACCCCCGTCAGCTGGGTTAAAATTACAAAAATTATAATGTCTCAAATATCATTAAGGGCTGGAGCTGGGTGTTTGAGAGGAGGCGAGGGACAGAGGAGGTGTTAAGTGCTCAAAAACAATCTAATTAACACCAAGGGAAGGGATTTTTGCACAGTCACCATGAGACATGCTGAGACATTGTTTTGCTTTATAGGCTACTCAGTGAGACCAGCAAAAATCAACTTTTCCATCAAAGTTTTAACAAAACACACGCTGCGTCACTGGTTGAGTGCTGCAGCGATACACCTTGCACTCCCTGCTGATTAACATTTGTGCAATTACTCAACATTGGACCATTATACCACTAAAGTCAGTAAAATTTGAACTCCTGTAACACCAAACACTGTGCAATTACAGTAAAGTTTAAATGTGTGAAACATGGTGCTATTTACTTGATTGGAAAGTTAACAACTTTTGAAAACCACAATAAAGGCTGCCATTGTTTAGATTGCTATTGGCTATGATGACATTAGCCCCAGGTAACCCTGCATGCCTTACAGATCATTAACTCAGTAGTGGAGACCTCATCCTCAATCCTCTGTCTTTGAATCCCATGTGTCTTCTCAGGTTAGGAGTTCTTCCTGTTTTCCTCTTGGCTCTCACGATCACTTTGGTGTTGGTGTTTTTCCCCCGCAGCCCAGAGACACCTCTGCCTTTCAAAGATATAGAGGTGAGCTTAATTCACTAATCACAGACACGTTAACATAATATTAAAGAGTGTGTCAGTGTCTGTATCTTTGTTTATTGGGTAACTCAACTCGACTCCAAGTCTCATGTGCCACCTGGAATAATAATTAGTATGATTTTGCTCATCATTTTGTTCACTAGTTTTTACTGTAAATCTGCTGCAAAATCGATGTCAGGAAAACACAGAACACGATACCATTTATTGAAAATGTATTCATTAAAACAAAAACACATTTGCTATTATTATAAAACCTAGCTAGGGATGCATTGATTGATCAGTCACAGATCAGTACTGCAGTTATCCACCATACTGAACAATATTCATCTCAGTGGCTTCCCGTGACGTAAATATTGCTGATTTTCACCAATAATATTTCACCAGTAGCTGAATTTGAGGCTATGAGTTGAGGGCATCTTTAAAGAGTTTAAGCAGAATTGAATCCTGCAACATGACACTGACCTAAAACATACCAGTAAATCCACCAAGAACTGGTTGAAAACTAAGAAATTGAGAGTCCTGGGGTGGCATTGTAAAGACCTATTAATTGTTGAGATGACTATTGAGAGTCTGCCACCACTGATGGTATTCTGCTATATTGCAGACTGATGTCAGAGACTGCTGGATGACTACAAAAAGCGTCTCTGAAGTTATTTTAGCCCAAGTCAAAGGGGGAAAACTGGCTATTAAGTGGTGGGGTAACCCTTTCCTCAGTTAGAACATAAAACAAGGTTCATTTTTGTTGTTTAGCTGTGATTAAAGCACTTTTCCCCCAGAGATAAATAAAAACAAGATTAGATATTAACATGTAAACCTTTTTAAATAAAGTGCTGAATGTTCACTGAGGTATCCAAATGTTTTCACATTGATGTATTTCAGCTGGCCAGTGTAATGTCGTATAAAAACTTGCATGTCTTCTCACACAGAGATTGCAGTTTTTGAAAACACATGGTATGGAAAGAGTGACACACATGTAAGAATATTTTGCAGACAAGTAAACTGGTAACAAAGATGGTGAAGAGGTGAATCACATTGCCCTAGAGCAAATAAGAAAGAGCCAGTCATTGGTGGCCATGACAAATGGTTTAAATGAACAGCTTATGTTGTTATAACCCACACTTATGCACAATAAATTTATAGTTTGGCAATAAAGCCACTGACAGCACTCTTTACACTACACCATATATATTTGAGTGCTTATGATATTGTGGGCTAGGCTAGACATTCAATAGTTCTGTATTTTTTAAATTTTTTTTAGTATCCCTCAACTGTAAAAGGCTGATACTGCTGTCACCCTGCTAGGTGGGCAGTGTGGACAAGCAAATTTGTAAATGTGATAACTTGAGAACAAAGTGACGTAGGATTTTCAAACTAATAACAGAGGTAGATCTACTAGGAGGCTGCTCAGTTTCAGTTAGCCTGCCAGAGTATGGTTTGCTTGTTTTTGTTTAGTTTTTGTTATTAAAAAATGTTTGCTTCTGGTTTGGTTTTAATAGTTCAGTACAATTCAGTTCAGAAAATCAGTACAGTTATTACAAAAAACTCTGTATAATGGCTTTTTTCGAGCAGTTGACTCACAGTCTTATAGACATCAGCAGTCGCAATAAACACATCCATCAATTCCTTTTTTAATTTTTAATTTTATTTTACTTCCTTTTCCAAGTTCACAGAATTTTTTGTTTTAATTTTTTTAAGAATCTAGTTTTTTATTTTAGTTATTTAAAATCCTTTGTTTCAACATCTAGTTTTAGTTTTATTTTAGTTTTAGTTAATCATAATAGAAAGTTGTGGCTCAGAGAGTCTGATTGCTGTAAGCATGGAAGTAGTGAGGTGACACTCATACGTAATACTGCATAATGCCTGCACTGTCACAGACAGAAGGCAACGTGACTAAAAGAGCCCCTGATCAGTAGGTTCATCCACACCTGGTTCAGTCGGAGTCAGATTTATTAAGAGAACAATGCATGCAGGTATGTGTACATGTGTTGTAGAAATCAGATGTACTTTTTTTTTTAAAATAAATAAGGTCCCAGAACTTTACAATTGGTGTGTCCCTACTTGTGTTTCCTGCTTAATGACAACATAATGTAGTTCATTTAGAAATGATGGGGGTCTGCGATGTCATCAGTCTTGATGTAAGGCCATGTGGCATTCATTTCCAGCCAATATATTGGGTGCAGAGGGAAAAATGAGGATTTAGAGCCCACAAATTAACAGCAAGCTTTAGCTGAATGTTTATCTCATGTTCAATACATTATGTTATTTATTCAGTTAATTATAGTGCCTGCAATCCTAATTCTCAAAGACAATTTTATCATAGACGGTGTTATTATGTAGAAAGGTGAGTTATATTTAGTTCTAAATGGCAAAGCTCTGATCATGCAGGGTTGTAAAGTAAAGCATTCGCTACATTCATTTGTACTAATTAAAGATCTACGTTCTACTTAGCTTTAAGATGCAGTGAGTGTATATAAACAGCCGATGCAGAATGAAAGCTTAATTTTACTGTAATGTAAGGCAGTATCTGCACAACACTGTATGCCTGTAAATAGTGTCAGTGTGTGCACTTCTGTGCATGTGCTTGTCGTAAAAGGCCTGGTCTGCTTTATCTTAGACCAGCAGCAACATAGAACAAACACTCCCCCATGCTGCCTCGGGGTCGTGCCAATAAGCCGGCTAGATCTGCCAAGCAAGCTGCCACCCCATAGAAATAGCAGAGCGGAGCAGCATTCTGGCCAGCTCATGTTTTATATCCTTTGTGCAAAGGCAGATACCAGACCAACAACAGAGAGAGGGGGAGGCAGCAAAATCAGACTTCCTGGATTTCTGTACAAGGTTTCCAAATAAAATGAACCTATGCTGACTAATTATCACACACAGGTTTTCTTACTTCTCAAGTCATTATTGAGACGCACATTATTTCCCATGATTTGAGATAAAGATTTTTAAAAAATCAAGTCCTAAAAAGGGTTCTCTCATCATCATTTTTACAAAAACCTCAAAACAGAAAGATGCCACCAGAATTCAAATATTATAATAGCAAGACGCAAATTGCTTAAAGAAAAGAAAAGAAGAAAAAGAGGCGTGAAGAACGTCTTCATCTCCGTTCTTTGGAGTATGTAGTAACACCTGTAGAAAACAGATCATCTACCCTCCCCCGTAGGATCCAAAACGGTATTTAAATGAAGGCAGATATGCATGTTAAGGTAATAAATTGATCTACTGGGCACAGTTAGTGACTTTTTGTGTTTGTATCATGTTGTGATGTACACTCATTTTTAGCTAATACACACAAAGACACACAAAACTTTGTAACCTATCTGCAAGCAGAAAGATAAGTGAGAGAAAAGAATGTCTAGCCTCCTGTTAAAGAAAAGTAAAATATCATAGTGCCAATTAGGCCAGTCTTAGAGCAGGAGTGGGGGTGGTTTGTACCACACCCCATAGTTCTCCCACCTCCCCCACCGCCTGCATGCTCACACTGTGCGTCCTGTGGCACATTAATAAAACATGGGCCGCTTTTTGGGCTCCTGCTTGCTGCGTAATTGGCAAATTAAAAAGTGAGATGTGTTAAATGCACCTATAAGAAACAGCATACATCAACCCCACCTCATGCACACCAGTGGGTTTACACGCGTGCACACACACACACGCACACACCTTCTCTCATTTCACAGCAGACTCTGTGAAATCCTGTTTAAGACTGCAGTAGAATTGCAGCTCTCCTCCCATTATTTAGCTTAAGGGCGTTTTCTCCGTTTGTCTTCTTGTATTCATGATCCAAATTATAACATGCAGCCATTAATGACGTGCTGATGAATCTTTTTGATGGCAAATTTTAAAAATCCAAACTTCCCCTTATCCACGAAACAGCATCATCAGTGTGGCAGATGTGTTGTTTTTCTGAGCCCTGCATCTTGCTCGCTTCACATCTCTTAATTGACATGTTGCTTGGGTGAGCTGCAGTGCTGTGTTGTTGGTGTCCCTGCTGATCATCTGTCTAGATAGGGAACAGCAGGATTCCAAAATAAAGAGAAGCCCGAATCAGCATTAAGTTGTGTGAGAGCGAAACAACAAACATGTTTTCAATCACAGCTTATTCCGTGAACAAACATAGCATCAGAGGTTTGATGACCAATTCTCGGCCAGTGGTTTAAAGTGACATGACCCTTCCAGCATGTTCAACCTATTCCACCTATTGAACGGATTTTCTTGTTATGCTATCTGGGATCATTTTTCTATGTGTAAGATAATAACGGGCTGTGTGGCTGGATAAGTTCTAAATGTGCACAGGACTTCTTTTAATGAGAGTCTCTAAGCTTATATAATGGCAGCTTTGTAACAGCAGGGACTCAGAGACAGCATTTAATATGAAAAAGTGCAGCTGGTTGTTGTGCAGTCTGTTAAAGAAGGTCAATTTACCACAGACACCTGTGCATTACATCAAATTAATTATTGCACTAAAAGTGTCAGATAGTGAACTATTAGTATGGGGGAAATGATCGTTTCCAAATGCAAAGAGAAACAAGAGTACAGCAGGGATTTTTTGTCTACTGTTTGAACCCAAAAGTGGCTGAACCCATAGAAGGTCACACTATATCACACTATATACTGAATACTGTACTACCTGCTGCCTTTAATAGCCAGCCAGTGGTGAACACTGTGAACACACAAAGTGTTCACCACTGTGAGTGAGCGTAGGCCAGAGCCAGCAAGAAATAGATCTGTCTCTATGCCTGCGAGTCACAGCCTGCATCATGGTTTTCTCCCATCTGCCATATAACGAACTAAACTGAATGTTCACCAACACCAAATTAACTAGAAAGAGATCTTTGAATACTATATGTATTTATAGCATCACAGTTAACCAAATGTTTCAGGCTTGTCTGAGTTATGGAGTGATGTAGTTGTCAGAAAAGGCTTTACTGTTCAAGGATCTCATTGTTGTTTCCATGGATGCTTTTAACAAATAGGGCTTGACAGATACTAATAAACTTCAAGTCATTTTTTCAGCACTTCTTCATAAAGAGAGACTAAAAGCTATTGTGGAGCCATATTTGCTCTGTATATGAAGGGAAAATGTATAGCATATGGAGCAGTGGTTTGTGCTTAGTAAGACTAGAAAAGCACCATACAAATGCTAGTCCATCCCACTCCTTTGATACAGGTGCTCTTGATTATTGCTCATCGTTCTTCATGTCACTGCTTACAACACTCATCAAACTTGTCTGAAGTAGGTGAAAGCACAGATTGTGCCAGAATATGCAATGCAATCTGAATTTGGGGGGAAAAATGTGAAAATTGCAAAAAATAAATAAATCCAGCACCGATTTGGGGAATTCAGCGATTTCCGGCCACCTGAAGCCAAATCAAACTGTGTTTCCTGTCAAATGCTCAATTTTGCTCTGCCTCCATAGTTGACAGCAGTCATGAGGTTGTTGGTAAAGAAAGCCAGGTTAAGCTTAACTCGACAAAAAGAAATCCAGATAATGTTTTACTATCCATAGAACAATTTAAGAAATGTTAAATGAGTGACCTTCTAAAGTTGATTTCTCACTGAGAAATTTGCACTTGAGCCTTTATGAAAGCCCTGCCATGACATCTAGTGGCTAATAGAGGAACTTTATGTATAACCCTGTGTTTTCCATACACTAGAAACTACAAACTTCTAATGGATTTACTTTATTTTGCTCTGTAGATAGTGGACACCTTGTTCATCGGCCGCTACGTGCTTCTGGCTGTGGTGAGCACCATCTTTCTGGTGGCATTCTTTGTGCTGCTTCCCTTTCATTTCCTGGAACCCGTGTATGCCAAGCCCTTAAAAACACACTAGAGTTGGCGCCTGAATCACAGGCTGATTTACCCAGTCTGACAAGTCCTGAAGACCCCAGCCTGCCTTCACAATAGATTGTGGAACACATGTGAATGGAAGATCCAGTTTTGTCTTAGCACTGCTGTTTGTGTCTTCATGATTTTGTATACAACAATATAAATTGATATATTTGGGTCAAGTTTTCATATTTTGTATCACTTAGCACAAGTAATGACCACATCCTTTAAATTTTGATGCATGTATGGAACAAGCCAGTAATTCTTTGTCATTCAACTTTTTCATCCAACAATAAATAAATAATTAAGTATGTGATTATGACTCTCAAGTTTTTGCTTCTGATTAATTTCTGCAGTACTCTCAAAGTACGGTAACTGATAATTGTGATGGTACATGATGCACATTTAGCCCAGAGTGAAAATTGCTCAATTTTCCACGATCTGCCATTTACAGCTGCCTGAAGCTGGAAGTTCTTCAAACAGACCGACTGTTGATATACCACATTATTTAGCTTGTTTTTACAGGATCTGATTCATGTGGTGCCAGTAAAAAAAAGTCTATAATTTGACTGATAACCAGAAAAGAAGTCATGGATTATATATTTGGCAATCAAAAAAGTACTGTGTGGATTATTTTTGCCTTTTGTTCTTTTGCTTTAAAGCTCAAATGTATGCTGGCGTAATATGACTTGTGTTTTCCAGAGAAGCGTTCCTAAATTGGACAGTTGAAAAAGCTTAAATAGGACAAGGCAAACTATAATTAGACTTCGCAATGCAAAACATAACCTTGTAACTATATTAGGCAGAGCTTTTTTTGCCTGTAAAACAGGCCAGTTGGGTTTACTTTAACCTAGCACCAGTTGCTGAACATAAGCATGCCCAGCTATCAGGGAACACCAAGAACTGATCGTGATGCAGGCTGGTTGTTGGAGGATTTTGCTGCTGCAGTGTCTAGTGACCACAGACGTGGACTGAGTGCTCTGATGTTGAACAGACATTAAAGAAAGTTGGGTTAGGAAAAAAAGACTCCAGACACGCTCTTGGAGATTAGCTGTTGAGGATAGCAATGATACTCTTCTAAACTAAGATTTTCTAAATACACATTTAAATGTAAGTGTTGGATAAGTCAATCATGTCATATCGTGTAAAGTGTTGTCAGTACATTGAAGAACAGGGGGATGCATTCACACAATTCCACAGGGTCGCAATAAGCGGATGATTCCATAGAGTAATGAGCTTTTGCAGTCCAGAGGCTCAATTATAAACACTTACCCCCCTCCCGCCTCCATTTTAAAAGTGTGAAGCCTGAGGAGACATGGAGTGGAATTCCAACCAGGCCGATGAAAGAGAATCTAATGAATCAAAACCAATCCTATTAGTTCCAGCCCACATCTCCATACTATGGTCCTTTTTCTGCATAACAATCCACTGCATGATTTCGCACAACCTGGGGAACTGGGGGGATTTCATCACGATGGGGTAAGGGATCCGAAATCTTTTCAACCTGGAGGGACTTGTTGGCTGTAATTGACCGCATGAATACCGCAAAACATGATCTTAGCCCCAGTAGAAAGTGCCACCGAGTGTCTTTAAAAGCAGTGAAATTGAAGAAGAGGCTTAGCTGGCTGACTTTAACTTGATTGAAAACTTTTTGGATCTGTTCCTTTTACTTATCAACAGAATGGTCTTTTTGAGAATATTCCGCTGCAGTTTCTGTTTCAAGGTCATAATGCAAAAGGTATTTACACCAACTCCTCACTGCCTTTGCAGCCTCCACGCTCAAGGTTTTACATTCCCTGAAGTCTGGGCCTTGAAGAAGCCAGTATTCCCTGGCTCTCATTTTCACACACCCTCTCACTCTACCTCACCTTTTTAATCTTTCTCTATCCTCTATCCTTTCCTCATTTTAATTTTTGCTGTTAAACTCCATCTCTGGGGAGTGGGAAAATGAGCAGAACAAAGGATGTGGGGGTTTAAGGATCATTTGGAGCTGGGAGATGCAGTCTTTGTGGCGCAGCCAGCTGGACATATAAAGAGATGGGGGGTGGGAGAGATACAGAAAGAGAAAGCTATGCAAGGGCAAAGAGGTGTGAGCATGGTTTTGAAACTGCAGAGGGGCTGGTTGCTCTCCTTGGGGTAGATCCTGCATTTAGATGCACTCAAGCAGAACTTCTGGCTTGCCCTTCACATCCTTAGCCATCTTTGTTTGTGATATGGACACTGTCACCACCCCACCTAGCTCCCACAACATTCACAATCCATTAAAGATTTCAGGCAAAGTTGATGCACTTATCCCAAAAGAATGACATTCAGTTCGTGTTAAATCAAGCAGATGGCAATGTTTGCTATCCTTTCAGCAAGTTTGGTAAATAAAACCTGATGAGACTTTCGAAGGGAAACACAAGCAGGGTCATTTTAAGTCCTTATAAAGTCTTGAATTAGATAAGGACTGATTTGCCAACATGGGTGTCTGGCAGTGTCTGTTGAAGACACTAGAGTTCACTGTCTGCGGCTTTCACTGAGGTATGAGAGAGTTTGTGATAGAATGTGAAAATGAACCAAAGCCTTGTCGCCCAAGCAACAAACTATGCCGTTTTGGGGCCAAGAAGAGGGCTTTTTTTTCTCAGCACTGCCTGGTTGTGCTCTATTGTGCACTTTTGTATATCGCTAGGGGATGCTATAATTGCAATACACACTAGGGGGGCAAAATCCTCAAACTGAGATCCTAGTGTGGACTTAGCCTTTTACCTCTTGCTCAGGAATGAATTAATGCATAGCTCTTTCCTTTGGTAAGAGGATGGTGGCCCAAATTGGGGGTCAGGTTGCCCACGAACAGCCCTTTGCTGTTTGGACATGACATCTCCTTGAGGGCCAAAGCTTGGCCTATTTTCCATTCTGACAGTGCTGAAGACCTTATTGAATATTAGCTGGGTGTAGAAAGGCAATGGCTGCAGAGATCAAAGGCCACACGGGTGGCCTTGGTATTGCACAGAACATGCTTAGTTGTTACCAAAGTCACCTATGTTTGAATTTATCTAGATCTTTAGAAGCTATTCCAAAAAGTTGATTGTGTTCATCTGGACTTGGTGTTTTCAGTGGGAGAAATGTTTCATCACTCATCTGAGTGACTTCTTCAGTCTCCATTCTGTTGGCTATATATAGCCAGCTTTAAGTTTTTAACTGCCTTGTGGCACACATATTCTGATATTCCAGGGTTTGTGGGATTTTAAAAAATGTATTTTTGTAATATAGGAACAATTTTTAGTCACAAAACAACCTTTGATCCTTCATGTTGACTTTTTGGGATGTTTTTTAAAGCCAGAAATGAACACATTTGTCAGGATAGAGGTGGTGATTGATGTGAAGGCCAACAAAACGCACATCAGAAAGATGTTGCAATTCCCAGTAATTCTGGTGTTTCTATACAATGTATGATTGGTCGTAACAGAAAGTATAAAGATAACTTTTTTCTGTAGGAAACACAAGTGACAGGTGCACTTGTACAGTGCAGTCCGGGTCTGACGGAGAGCAGAGTTTCCAGTCAACTTGAAAATAATTATAACCAGCCTTCTGGCAAAGCTCTTTATTTTTATTCACGCAGTATTTTTAGACTTGTGCATAGGCAATGAAAGGCCCATCACAGGCATTAGATAAATACACTGAATATGTCTGAGATTGGTCACAATTTGAGATTTGTTTGTCACAAATTACAGACATACTGAAAGGAACTGGTACAGAGCAGAAAAAAATGGCCCAAACTGCTACCTATCTGTGCTTCTCTGTTTGGAAGCCCATTTGTTTTTGTTGATAGGTTGATGTAATGCAAATCAAATCAGGAGTGTATTCTTTGTGCACTCTGGGAGGCCACTCAAAGCAGGCGAACTGACTGCGTTTGAATTGCAAGCAGAACATTCTGACAAGGTTGACTTGGTACTTTTGTTTGCCTCTTGTGGGCGAGCCAAGATGATGTATGAGACTCATACTGTGCAGACAGGCAACTACAAATTTGCTTGGCTACTTGGCTGGTGGGAGGTTGGGTAGGGAGTGTACGGTGGTGTTGATGGTGGTATGGGATGTGTGTGTGTGTGTGTGTTTGGGAGGGGGGGAGTGTCACTTTAAAGCAAAGCAGTGAGAGAAAAAGGAGCCTTTGTACCCATTTTGTCCTTTTTTAAGCTATTGTTTGTCAAGCGACGCAGCATTCCTCTGGTGTTATAATTCACAATTGAGCATGTGAACTTAAAATAATATTTCAGATGTGCCTTTGAGCAGTCCAAATAAAGGTTCCTCTGAAATCTGACGAAATGAAATAACTTTCTGTCTGTTCTTGTGCATTTTCTGAAAGTTATAAGCCTCAGCTTCAGAATGATCAAAATAGGTCCAGTTATTCTGTTTATGAGATGATCTCCATATTTAGACACTGTTACGCTGCATTTCATCAGTCAGTAGGTAGACATTTGATTGATGAAAGTGACCTGACTTAGTGAACACAGGCCTCACTCTCTTACCTCCCACTTATTTCATCTTTCTCTCCCCTCCTTCCTGCCCTACACTGAGCCCTGTTTTCTGTTCCCTCTTTATCCCAAGACAGTACCCCCTGGTCCCCTTCTCCTCACTATGTGCTCAGCATGAGGTCTGAAACTTGTTTTTTTTTTTTTTTTATCATTGTTTGCCCCCAACCCAACCCCACATCTCCCAATTTCTTACTACTCAGAGGGGGGGGTGGAGACCAAAGAGGAGGGAGAGAGTGAGAGCAACCAGAGTAAGAAGGGAGGGAAGAGGAGCTGAGGAATATGGAGAAACATAAATCTCCAAATAAGAAGTGGGGCGTAAGATAGGTCACATGTTGAATGTCTGTGGAGTGCCACGGTAGAGAGTAGACTGAGGGGATGGTTGATACAGCCGAACCACAGTAAGGAGTTGGGGAATTGCATCCTGGACCCGTAGCATGAAGATGCGTGTCTGTGTGTGGCTCCTCTGGGTGTCCTGGTTCTGCACCTGTGCAGAGTACTCCAAGTGGTGCAAGTGTCATGGCATCGTGCCGGCAGAGCCAGGTTTAGACAAGAGGTCAAAGACCCTGTTCAAGGAGCGTGCTCATCACAGTGGGGGACACCAGCACACACCTCACAGGAACAGGGCACACCGGAGAAAAGGTGAGTGCTAAACTCACAGAGCTGACAGACAGCACTCTGCTGCAGAAGAGCTGAAACTTTTCGTGCAAGACCTTTAAGTGAGAAGGTAGATGACAGCACCTTATAGGCTGGCATGTAGCGCATCTGACAGGCTTAGAGCTGCAACTAAATTTGTGATTTTAAAACAGATAAATATCTTCTATGTTACTAACATTGCCTTTTGCATCCTTGTTACATAAAGTGTAAGTATTGAAAATCAAAAGTCATCATAACTTTTCTTCAAAATGTTTACTTTTTTTTACTCTTTTTTACATTTCAAACTCTAGATCTATAAATGCATTAAGTTAATGACCAGATAAAGTAATGTAACTGTAAATGTAATCCAATGTTTATTTAAATCTAACTGTTTTACTAAACAAAACATATTTAAAATTTGTGATGTGTACTATATATGTCACAGCAAAAAAGTCAGTTCACAATTATGTTTCAAAGTAAGTCTCATCAAAGAGAAAACACATTGGCTGTATGTAATAAAGTCTCATCTATATTTTTTCTTCATAGTAGTTACATCAGCTCAGATTTATTAAGTGTATTAAGATCGGCATTTCGTTGTTGTCTTCAGTCTTTAATTATTATCTTAAGCCGCCAAAAAAGACAACCTATTTTGGGTTAAATTAAGTTAATTCAGCCTTTTGTGTTGACAGTGATTGTTAATTCCTTTACAAGCGAATTTACTCTGAAGTCACATTTTGTCACATTCCTCACTACAGCTGACACATTCTTTCTTTTTTCTAATGCCTTCCCACCCTCTTTTCCTCATTTCCAACACCTTTGCTGACCTTTTGGTCTACAGCCTGAAAGAGGTCCCTTCCCTCCGCACATCTTGGTCCCAGCACCATTCCCATGGGCTGTGTTTTTGCAGGGGCGACTCATCCTTCATCCTCTCTAAAGCCTTTGTTGTAGGCTGAAAGCTTGCCGATGCCGAGGCCATCCAGCCTAAGTTGTTGGATCAATATAAACATCCATCACTTAGCCCCGGGCCTTTCTGACCTTCACAATGCACAGTTCACTACACAATGCTTTATTTATGTGCGCCATTAGAAAGAATGAACTAGTGGTAGTCCATTTATTTGGGAGTTGTCCTCACTGTGGAAACTTGGAAGTAACTCAGCATCAGGACTGTTTTCTGTCTTTAGGAGATGTAGTAGAACTTATTCTTATATGGCATGGTTTTTTTTATAATCAAAAACTCAATTTATTGTATATTTGTACAAAATCTCTAACCTGTTTTTAGTTCAGTAATTTAAGATATCTACAAAAAGCTATAGTAAAACCTACTGTGACAAAGCCTTCAAGCTGAATTGCTGGACACAATGAATGAGGAGCAGATGTACAGTTTCCTTCTATTGTTAAATAAAAACATGGAGAGATTCAAAACTTCCTGCCACATAGGAGTGCTAGCACAAAAGCTGAAAATGGACAACAGCTCATGATTAAATGGAAAATGTAATACTTCCTCCTCCGTTCCTTTGATTAAACCTAAAATACAATATTTAAAGGCAAAACCAAACTCTACTGTTGAAATTGATATTAATATTAGTGTGAAGTTTTGCTTGTTTGTTTATAGCAGTGTTTACAGTGGTCATCAGAAATGTATTTTCTTTTATTCTATTTATTTTATAACTGACTCCACAGAATATAAATTAGTGCTGTGAGAATCACTGGCAAATATATTTTAATTCGACAAGGTTTTCATTTATTCATTACTTTTCTTTGTTCAATAGCTGGTTATATTCTGTAATATTGTGGCATGTAAAAATCCAAAGAGCGTTGCTGGTCTCAGGTATTTCTGATAGTGTTATGCGATTTACATTTGGTTGTAAGGCAAGGCAAGTTTATTTGTATAGCACAATTCAACAACAAGGTGATTCAAAGTGCTTTACAGAGACATTAGAAACAAAAACAAATAAAAAGCATGATTTAAAATTGATTAAAACAAGCAAACAAACTAACTAATTAACAAACAAACAAAACAGTATATAAAATCAAAACAGATAAAATCAGAACAGTAGATAAAATCAGTAGTTAAAATGTAAGTTTTGAAATTTAAGCTTAAGTGCGGATTTGGTGCTTTATTCAAATGCAGCTGAGAACAGGTGAGTCTTCAGTAGTAATGTAGTAATTAAACGTTTCTTCCACGATGACATGTGACTTCTTTTTACCCTGAATTTCTTGCAAAGTATCTGCAATAGATACAACGAGAGAAAAGAACTTACTAAAACATAAACACAGGGGACACAGATTCATTAATCTAGATAGTAGTTTGCTTCATATAATGTAGCGGTTAACTTTCTGTGGTCAGAAAAGCGGAAACAAACCTTGCCATTTTGAATACAAATTAAAATCACATCAATTAAAATCACAGAATGCAGTTTTATGGACTAAAGCAAATAAATTTATTATTTATTTCCAAATAATAATAATAACAATAATAATATTTATTTCTACACTAATAATAATTTCTATACTAACATTGCGGGTTTTTTTCGTGGTCTTCCCAGGAAGTTGATTCTGTTCACCGAAAACGGAATGTCCCGGTGAACAGAATCAACTTTCAGGGACGATTGAGCCTTGTGCCTCGAGACCTTTCGTGGTTTTATTTTGAAAACCATTCCATCAGGAAGCTAAATTTCACTGCACCTCCCAGCTGTGTGGAGTTGGGACTGCGAGGGAGTAATCGTTATAGAGCAGTAATTAAGTTTAAGATATATATATATAGTTGCGGTAACTTTAAAACAAACAACAAAAAAAACAAACAAAAAAAACCCCAAAAAAACCCTCAAATGGCAATTTTGTGAAAATGAGGCGTAAATGCTACGTAACAGGTTAGCTTTAAATTTAATATCAGAGGAAAGTATCCTGGTTGTTGACTTGGCTGCTCAGAATGATGAGCAGAAGTTATTTGGAGAACATATTTCTACCCGTGTTTGGAGTTCTCCTCCTCGGTAAGTACTGTTGGAACTCTTCCTGTCAACTAAACAACCTGTGTTAGAAAAGATGAGCATGCCTTTTAACTGTAATGTGTTACTTTGAATCCTTGACATGAAATGAAAAATCTAAAAAGACCTAACGTAGAGTTTTGAGGGGGATGTTTGTAATACTGCTGCAGGGTCTGTGTTCAGGGTTCCACTTGCTTTAATTCTAGCAGCTTCACCAATGCACAGATAAACTGTAAAAAACTGTAAGACAATTAATGTGTCAAAGTCACTAACGAGACCTCACAGACCAGTTCCACAAAGAAGTGTAAAATGATCTTTCGGCCGATTTGTTGTGTGACCTCTCCTGTTGAGTTTATGGTCTCAAGTTACTCACCAGTTTGAAGTGTACATATATGCATGGATGTTGTGTAATTTCCACATCCTGTCTGCATTGTGCTTCTGCTGCATGAGCTGAATGGATTTGTTTTTTTAAATATAGTTACAATTATAATGAATCTGTTGCCAGCTGATCTTTGGGTAAACCTCTAACAGTTTATGAATTCATAATTTGTTACCCAGCTTGTGCAGCTTGTTTGAATGGAAATGTTGGTGACGTTCAGGAGCGTCCTGATTACCACCTACCTCCCAAGAATAAAGCATTTTAGAAATGTCCTGAGAGTGTTTTGACCACGACATGCTGGTATTTTGACTGCATCCTGCCTTTGCTCTGAATGTGAAAGGACACAGTGACAATGAGGTTGGACAGCTTATTGTTAGCTGTAATGGGAAGGCATTTCCGCCTATAGTAAATGAAAGAACAGCTCAAGAGGGACAAGAGCCGTTTTGTTGATTGTCCTTTCCCATTTCAGACTCCCAAAATGTTGGGTCAGATTAAGATAATATTCAGTTTAGATGTGAATTCAGTTTCCTGTTTTCCTGATTATTTTCTTTAAACACAGCTGGTATAAATTACATTGAAAGCATGTGTTTTTCATAGTATAAATTAAATAAGAAGCAGCGTCTGTGCTGTAACTTGCCTTCCCAAACCTTGCTAACCTAAGATGATTTAATGATGTAATTTAACACACTTGTAGGACTTTGTTTCTTCCCACATTTTAAGTTTTCAAAAGTGAGTATTAAGTGTCTCTTGAAGATGGTCTTTTGTTCTGTGGCGGATGTCCCGTTGATGAGGAAGTTCCCGTCAGCTTTTGTTGGCCTGGATGTTCCTGAGAACCTCTGACTTCCGCTCCTGTCAGGAAGCTGATCACCATCTGTGCACCGTCTTTGGGTATCCAGTCCCATGGGAAGCTCAAACAATGGCATTCCATTGCAACTGGCTGCAAATACACATTGTTTGTTGGTAGCAGAGCATACGTTTGTTTGTTGTGGGTTTTGCTAGTGGCTGGAACTCAGGGGTGGCGATGTGTAGGGCTGAGGTTTGCTTCTTACAGAGAAAAGTGCTGTAATTTACACCAAATCTCCTGTTGTGAAACACACAGAAACAAACTCAGGAAATCAAAGCTAACATGAGCAGCATTGCTTAACCAATTCTCTCTTTATCCTCCTCAGGTTCCAAGGTTCGAGCAGAAGAGAGACCTCCCCGCATTGTCCACCACCCCTCTGATGTGGTGGTGAAAGTTGGCAATCCTGCCACCCTCTCCTGTCGCGCTGACGGAAGCCCGAAGCCAACTATTGAGTGGCTACGCAACAATCAGCTGCTAGAGACCGCAAAGAGAGATGGCCAGCTGCAGCCGATGATCCTTTCAGACGGGAGCCTCTTCTTTCTGAGCGTGGAAGGGGGAAGACAGGGGCAGTCGCATGAGGGTGTCTATACCTGTGTGGCTAGGAACAGTGCGGGGAAGGACACCAGCCGTAATGCATCGCTGTTTATCGCAGGTGAGACTGGGACATGTGTGGCTACTCATAGGACCTGCTGTACCACAGAAAATATTTCCCTACAGGCATAAAAAGAACTGTCTGTCTAACTGACAACTAAAACACTTTGATTAGATTAGTCTTTTCATATACAAGGCTCCACAGAAACATGATGTGCACGAGGTAACCAATCAGAAGAAAGTTGGCTTAAAGGGTGGTTGGCCTTATAGATAAATGAGGGTCTGCAAGAACATCTGGTGTCTGCGTGTATGTATGAATCATGCAAAGATGTAGTCCTTAAATAATCATATCGTAGTGCAACTACACTGTAGTCATATTTCGTATTTATTTTATATTTTTACAACGTATCAATAGTTGTTTGCCTTAAACATGAGTAGTAACAACCTTAATAATTTATATAATACATTTAAAATACAAGACCTATGAAGTGCATTACAAGACACCACACAACATAGAAACACTGAATTAAAAGCAACATAAAGTTAAATGAAAACCAAAATGACACTGAATGTTCAAATATACAAATACTGCAAAAAAACTGAGAGTAATAATAAAAAATAACCACTCAAAGTATAAAAACTGGTGTCAAATTTTTTGCACACTCAGAAACAAACTTGTTCTTTATAAGCAGTCTGTTCAAGGTCCAATCATGTTTTCTTCTGTGGGAACATCGGCCTCCCAGAGGCACAGAGTTCAAATGTTCATGACCAGTGTTGGTCAAGTTACTTGAAAAAAGTAAACTGATTACTTCTCCAAAAAAGTAATCCAGTTGATACTGATTACTAATTTTCAAAAGTAATTAGTTACTTAGTTACTTTTAAAAAACATGATACACAACTTCAATAGGTAATAAAACAATACACCTTTCATTTTCCATCATATAAAATGTAATCAAATGAAAAAGTCTCTTTTTAAAACTTGTGTTATTAGTTTTAATCCTTTAACTTTATGCACATTGCATCAAGCAAAAATGTAATTATATGCAACAGTCTTTGACTTGAAGAAATTCATTTAACATTTGAACCTATTTTCTGCACAGTCCAGCATATTAAAAAAAATGTTTTGTGTTTACACTCACTCTTTCAAATAGATGCAAGTAAAACACAGCAGAAAATAAATAAAATCAAAGACTTGGCACTGAGTCCTGTCGTTCGTAAATCTATTTTCACCTGTTTAGCAGGAGTGGAGCAGGTGGAGGTTTGCCCAGTGCCGCAGCGGTCATGTCAGTGGGGGGATCCGGGGGTTTCTCTTCTATTTTCTATTTCACATTCCCGTGGCAGCGTGCTTGGTACTTGCTCAGAAGTTTAAGGGTTTTTTTGCTGTAAAAATAAGTTTTCTTCCCCCGCACTGTACAGCAGACGCTAATGTTTTTGTCACTTTTTTCAAAATCAAACTCAAAGTAAGGTCAGTACTTCCACGCTTTAAACGCTGTGTGCTGGTCATACTCTCCCCCACTCTATATATTATCCATTGTTGATCTGCAAATGTCTGTTACCATGAACGTCGCACGCGCCTACATCATTGCTATGAGACACTCTCACAAGCAAAATCACGGTTTAGTAACGCATTAACACAGCATGCTTACGGGAAAGTAACTGTAATCTAATTACTTTTTTTGCAATAGTAATCCCTTACTTTACTCGTAATTTCAGGATTTTACTACTGATAAGCACCTCGCACACAGTCATTCACATTAGAGTAATGAAGTAACAGATAAGCAATTAGTTCCTTTTGTTTCAGTCTCTACTTTATCAGTGTCTGTTTTTTTACAATGTATCCAGTTAAAGACATAAATAAATAAATAAAATAGGAAATGTTCTTTGAATTAAGGAAATTAACTAAACTTCTCTAATGTTACGCATTTATTTCATACAATTCAAGCCCAACAGTCATGCTGACAGAGTTTACTTCATTACTTCATTTACTACAGCATCATTTCTTTATCACGTAGAAAAACGGCATAGTAAGAGACGCTGTTGAAATTGCACTTTTGTTTCCTTCTTATATTGAGATATGTCAGGGACTAAATGTGCAGACAAACTGCTTCACACTGCAAGAAATGAGATTTTCACAGGTCTGGCCCACTTTTGGGCAGTATGTGTAAAATTAATTTGATCTAGGGGGTTTATGTCTATATTTTTCACATAGTTTCATTACTGAACCAATCAAAACACATTTCCTGTCTCCTGTTCTGGTTTGTCTCTAGACTTATTTCCAACTCCATTTTTAGCAAAAATAGTAATCAGTAATGAAGTGCTTTAGCAGCTGAGATATTTGATATTCTCAGTTGCTAAAGCACTTAATTGACAGTAGAATTTCTTCCAAGCACATCAGCCTTATTTCCACAGGAGAATTCTGTGTCTTTGAACATCGGAATGCTTTTTAAGCATCCATTCTCAAGTCTCGCCCGAGTACAGACAAGTGTTTGGCTGGATGCATGCATCTTAAAAATAATTTCTAGATGCGCTTATAATTTGTTTTTCTCTAAAAAAGACAATAGATGAAACCCTAATCAGAAAACAGAGGTGGGGCAATAAAGACATCACACAGACACTCGTACAGAGAGGTGATGAAGACGTGCGTGGTTACAGTCACAGAGAGACAGTGTCAGTGTTTGCTGGAGTCAAACAGTGTCCCAGTGAGCTGTTGATTTAATTCAGTTCACTTCAGGTAAATTCAGCTCAGCTGGATTTATACAGCACTACTTCACAACAACAGTCCCTACAGTATGAGGACCAGAACTCCCAACATTTCAAACCACCTGGCTCAATATCACTCCCTAAGCCACCCTGTTACCTATTCATCTTACTCCAGTCTCACATGGTAGGTCTGACTCATCAGCCTTTATATCACAGTCAGATTGATGGTTGTTCATGAATGTTCATTAATGCATTATTTGTAGTTAAAATAATGTATTCCTTTTTGGAGTTTATTTTATAAAACCTTCTATGTTTGTATAGCTTTTCACTATGTTCATAGAATAGATATAATATATAATGATATGATTAATATAATAGATAATATCCTTCATATTCTGGCGTCTAAAATTGCAAAATGTCATGTGGGTCAACTGTCTGATTAAATAAACAGACTAATATGATTTCTGTTTAAATAAAAATTTATTCAAAATAAATTAAAAAATAAAATGTGTTAATGAGAAAATGTTAAAAATGTTGAGATCAAACAAATTTTCTTAAAAAGTAAAAAGCAATAAGAATGAAGAGGATATTTCCCCATTCAGAGGATGGCCATTTATGGTAGATGTCTGGTTATTTTACTTGGGAAAAAAGGTTCAGTAATGATGAGTAAAGCCCACAGAAAATATGAATTGGAGTTGATGGGAGCAGTGAGACACATGAATTTGTCTTGCTGGAAAAGTTGCAGTACAGAGAGGAATGCCTCTCATAAAGGTTTCCGACACATTCACAAGCTCAAACTGAGAGAAAATACACTGCATGCTTGTTGCATATCTTTCTTACATGCGAGTGAGTCAAGGCTGTTCTGTGGTTGAATATGAGGAAATGTCACTTGTCCAACCCTCTGGGCTGAGGGTTGGACAAGTGCAGAAATAGACATTTTATCTCATGCAGACAGTTTATCTCTCAGTGTATTCAAAGATATAGGTCTCAGGTAAGCTTAACCTGAACTCTCTGATTTTGCAGTGTTGAAGGAGGAGTTCAGTATGCAGCCTACTGATGTGGAAGTGGCAGAGGGGGAAATGGCTGTTTTAACCTGCAGCCCCCCAGTGGGACATCCGGAACCTAATGTTGTCTGGAAGAAGGATGGGCTGCCCATCAGCAGTGCTGATCATCATTACACTGTGAGCTGTCTGCCCCTAATAAATCTATTACAGCTATATAACCTGTGTAAAATAGATTCTTACAACTGTTTGAAATGGAACTTCTCAACTATTAACAAATGCATCGGGCACCGTCACATGATGTTTCCTCTTAAGAACTTGCACTCTGACCTTTAGCATCCACACCTTTGTGCATGTTCCAACCCTTTTAATGACCCTGCAGGACCTCTTTCAGGGCAGTTTCTATGGTAGGAAAAAGCTGGATCCAAATAGGTGAATGTCAAAACAATCCAGTATCAGTGTGAAATTTGTCATGTCGGCTAAACCAACAAACAGCAACACAGCAGCCAGCTCTTGGAGGAATTCTCATCAAATTGACAACAATATTACATTCGTTTGACAGTAACTC